>NC_133147.1:59388060-60134687 GCF_048418815.1 Hemitrygon akajei
ACTGGGCGTGCTTGCAACTAAAACTTTATTTTCTGTCCGCATTTTTGTTTTCTTGCAGAGAATTTAATGGCAATCGTGATCCTCTCTCGTGGAAGATACGGTCTCTCTAAATGTATCACCCGTTACTTGCTGGGAATGGCAGTAGCCGATCTGATGATTGTTCTCGTTGTGGCTATAGTGGCACAGACTAATATTATCTATATTTTTGCTCATTGGTTGCTGATCACTCCGATTTGCGCCCTGACACTGGTACTGAGGATGACAACCACAGGCTGTTCCGTTTGGCTCACGGTTGCCTTCACCTTCGATCGGTTCATCGCAATTTGTTGCCAAAAGCTTCAGAAGAAATATTGCACCGAAAGGACAGCCACTCTGATAACAATAGCTGTAGTTGTGGTGAGCTGTGCGAGATGTTTTCCGTTTTACTTCGCAGTGGAACCCTACGTCATAATCAATCACGTCCCCATGGCGTTGCACAAGTAAATCTGAATACTACACTGCATCCGTGTGGAAAGCCTATGAGTTACTTGATAATTTTATAACACCACTATTACCAATCAGTTTAATTTTACGGATTAATGGGTTAACAATCAAACATATTAGAGCAGCAAATAGAGTCCGCCAAAATCTGAGGAACGACATTGAGAATCAGAAGGATCTAGAGGTGGAGAACCGGAGAATGTCAATGATTCTGGTGTTCGCCCTGTCAACGAATTTTATATTACTGTGGACCCTATGTTGTATTCTCTGCGAATTGGCAACCACAAAATTATTTTTACACCGATCGATATTTCAGCAATCCGATATACATGTTGCAACAATTTGGGTTTATGTTGAAGTTTCTCAGTAGCTGCACAAACACGTGTATCTACACCTTAACACAGAGGAAATACAGAGAAAAACTAAAAAATAGGGTGGCATATGTGTTTTCAAGGCTTGAACAGTTCGGAAAATAAAATGCAAATTGAATTGTAATTTTGCTGTTAAAAATTCGCCAAGTTCCGAAGTTTAAAAAAAATCATCACTACATTCTGGTAGATCCAATTACATTCGCAATCACTGGATTTGGCAACATCAATGTGTCCTCGTATGAGTAATAGTAATAACATTCAAATTTGTTTATTCGGTTCTATAATGAAAAGTAGCGTTGCCCGAGTAGTATGCTAGCTGTACAAGACAAACGGTTTGCTCGTTATCCAGCCAGGACACAATTCTTGAAACTTAGCTACGAGGACAAGTGGGCTAGAGAAACCTACCTAGAGAGAACTAACTGGTAATGGCACAACTTGTTAAAATTGACTAAGGATTATCTACTGCAGTTAAGGGAATCTAACCCGGCAGGTGGATTGATAGAGCGAGAGAGAGAGAGAGAAGAGAGAGAGAGATAGAGAGAGAGAGAGAGAGAGAGAGAGAGAGAGAGAGAGAGAGAGAGAGAGAGAGAGAGAGAGAGAGAGAGAGAGAGAGAGAGGAGAGAGAGAGAGAGAGAGAGAGAGAGAGAGAGAGAGAGAGAGAGAGAGAGAGAGAGAGAGAGAGAGAGAGAGAGAGAGAGAGATGTGGTCTGTGACGGAGGAACTGCACTACTCTATATTTAGATACCGGTCATTCGATTCACTGTTGGCCTAGTTCCGTGTTAAAGGAACAATAAGAATGGTAGAGAATGAATGTTCCAAGTCTTTGTACAGATAGGAATTCAGCGGAAGATTTTATCGGATTCATCGGATGATCAGCATTCCCGTGAGATAGATGTCCGTCTTCTGCTGTAGAGTCCGGAATCACGTGTACTCTGGGTTCTGCAGACACAACAGCTATCCCGCAGCTTCAGGTATAAATGAGAAAATGAGGTTATTGATGAAAATAACGCCAGCCATCGTAGGAAATGGGATCGGTGTGGCACGTTGTTTTACAGGAAGACCATCCCGTTTTCGCTGGTTGTTTACAAAACTATTCAGATAGTTGATAATGACAGCTTTGCAAAAAAATAATCTAGTGCCTCCTCTACTGTCGCGATGAGGCCACACTATGTTGGATGAGCAGAACCTTTTCGACCCTTTGGGTATCCTCCAACCTGATGGAATGTACATCGCTTTTCGAGCTTCCGGTAATTGCCCTCCCGTCACCAATCCCTTTCCCGTTTTCCTGTTGGAACTCTTCTCCTCACCTGCTCATGATCTTCCTCTGGTGCTTCTCCCTCTTCCTTTTGTTCGATGATCTTCTGCACCTCTTCTATCAGATTGCCGCGTCACCTTCCACCTTGTACTTCGCCCTTCGCTCTTTCCAACTTCGTGATCTATCTTCACACTTTTTTTCCAGTCGTGATGAAGGGTTTCATCCCGAAACGTTGAGTAGACTCTCATATCGATATATACTGTTACAAGAATCACTCCTTGTATAATAGAATAATCTGATATAAACCCTCCTCTTAACCCCTCCCCCGTTAACATAACTATCTAAAAAAAGAAAAAAGAAAGAAAGAAAGAAATAAGAAAGACTGCCTGGATATCGGAAGATCACCACATGCTCCATAGAATTCAAAATGGCTTTAATATATGTATTTATTTCTTTCCCCAGAGGACCAATAACTTTATCTTCGGAGCACCTATATATATAATCCTATCTTTTGTAAATAAGGGCGCCAAATTCTCATAAATATGTTATATTTATTGCTTAAATTATGTAATTTTTCAAGTGGAATGAAACTCAAAATTTCATTATTCTAACGATCCATACTTAAGTATGAATCCGATTTCCAAGTAACTGGGATAGTCATTTTGGCTACTGCCAATGCAAGTTTTATAAATTCTTTCTGATATTTGTTCAATTTAGGTTTCGGTTTTATCCATTCAATATCACCTAATAAAAATAATATTGTATTATGTGGAAGCTGTGTTCTAATTATTTGTTCCAATAAAACTCTTAAATTTATCCAGAAAGGTTGAATTTTAAAACAAGACCAGGTAGAATGTAATAAAGTACCAATTTCTTGATTACATCGAAAACATTGATCAGATAAATTTGGGTTTAATCTATTTATTTTTTTGAGGTGTAATATATAGTTGAAGTAAAAAATTGTATTGTACTAATTTAAGTTGGTCATTTATTGTATTTGTCATACTGTCAGGACATAGTCTTGACCAACTTGTTTCATCAATTTTAATATTCAAATCCATTTCCCATTTTTTGACTTGACTTATGTATTCCTTATGTTTAAGTGTCTGTTTTTGAATCAAATTATACATACCAGAAGTAATGTTTTTAATTTATCCTTTTTGAATTAAAATTTATATTTCATTAGGTTTCGGCATTAACATTGTTTGACCTAGTTTATCTCTTAAGTAAGCCCTTAATTGTAAATAACAGAAGAGAGTGTTATTTTATATTTATTCTTTACTTCATCAAATGACATCAATATACCTCCTTCAGAACAATCTCCTATATATCTAATCTCTTTTTGAAACTAGTCATATAAAAGTTGATTATCCATTGTAAAAGGAATGTCTACTTTGAATTAGATTCTGTTTGCTAATAAAGATTTCTTTATCTCATCATCAACATTTGTCTTATTCCATAAATCAATCAAATGTTTTAATATAAGCGATTCTTTCTTTTCACATATCCATTTAGATTCCCATTTATATATAAAATCTTCTGGTATATTTTCTCCTATCTTATCTAACTCTATTCTGATCGATGCCAGTTTATCTTCGTCAAAAAAAAAAGATGCAATAAATCTAAGTTGGTTTCCTTTATAATAATTCTTAAAGTTTGGAAGTTGTAACCGTCCTAGGTCAAATTTCCATGTCAGTTTTTCCAACGATATTCTTGATATCTTACCTTTTCAAAGGAACTTCCGCACACATTTATTTAACTCTTGCAAAAACTTCTGCGGCAGTTGTATTGGTAATGTTTGAAATAAATATTGTAATCTAGGAAATATATTCATTTTACAGCATTGACTCTACCTACTAATGTTATTGGTAACATCATCCATTTATCAAAATCTTCTTCATTTCTTTTTCAATAATGGTAAATAATTTAATTTATATAAATTCTTTACATCTTTATCAACTCTTATACCTAAATATTTTATACCATTTATCGGCCATCTAAATTGAGTTACTCATCGACATTGACTGTAATCTCCTTTTATAAGGGGTAAATTTTCACTTTTATCCCAGTTTATTTTATACCCTGATACTTTACCATATTCTCCCAATCTAAAAGATAATTTACGCAACGAATGCAATGGGTTTGTTAGATAAATCAGAACATCATCAGCAAATAAATTAATCTTATATTCCTCCCGGTTAACTCTGAAATCCATAATATCTGAGTCAGTTTTAATTAATTCAGCTAATGGTTCTATCACCAATACAAATAAAGCAGGTGATAGAGGACAACCTTGTCTAGGTGATCTTGTTAACTGAAATTGTGTTGAAATTTGGCCGGCTGTCACTACTTTAGCTTCGGGACTAGTATTTAAGGTTTTAATCCAATTTATAAAACGATACTCCTAACCCGTATTTTTCCAATACCTTAAATAAAAAATCCCATTCTAATCTATCAAATGCTTTTTCTGCATCCAAAGCTCCTGCCACGCTCATTTGCTCCCTCTTTTGTGCCAGATGAATTTTGTGCCAGGATACAGCTCACAATACGGAGATTAATGCCCCAACCACTCATTTTGGAGCGCAGCTGATACGACAATTGCGCTCGTGAATGTGCACGTGTTAGCTAATTATTGTTTCATTGTGATAAAATTTAACTCCATTCATTCCGACGTTGTATTTTTCCAGACTTGCACACAGCAACGCATCGCTGCCTGATTGCATTCTGCCTTGTCTGAGCAATTGGACTGACGTGAAAACTGACTCTGAAGACAAGCTGTATTCGTTTTATTCTTAGTTGTTCCTTTTTAGGCACCTGTTCCACGACTCGAACATTCAAACTCTAACCGTTGTATTGTTCCCTTAACAGCGAACTTGGCGGCAGTGAGGAAGTTGCGGTCTCTCCAACCCTGTCACTTATTACCCGGTGGCAATGGCAGTGGCAGATCTGCTGGTCATTGTCACTGAATCGAATAACCGGTGTCTCCTTCGCAAACAGTTTGCTCTCCATCAGTCTCAACTATAGTCTCAGCACGCTACTGATATATGCAACCAGGGATTGCTCAGTGTGGCTGATAGCAGTTTGCACGTTCGAACTATTCGTCGCCCGTTGTTACATGGAGCTGAAAAGACGACATTGCAATCAGAAATACGCTGTTGTACTTATATCTGTTGTCTGTTTTCTGGCAACAGTGACAAATATAACCTGTTACTTTACGTACAAACCGTTGTATATACTAGACGGTGTTCCCTGGTTTTGTAATGTTAAACGAAGCTTCTTCACTGAACCAATCTGAATAGCGGATGACTGGTTGGACCTCTTTTTATCACGGTGCCTCCATTTCCTTCTCATCCTGCTATTCAGTGTTCTGACGATCAGGCCAATTTTCGTTCCAACAGGGTCCGCAGGGGACTTCGGGCAAGGGGGGGGAATAATCTCAAATGAGCAGAAACGGAAAATCGGAAAAAAATACATTATACTACTTTTCACCATCTCTGCCAGTTTTCTGTTCTGAGAATTAAGTAAGTCGTTAATTTTGTATACATGCATACTAAAGGCGTTTCTTATGTCAGAGGTTCGATTTCGGAAATACACACTCCATTCTCCAAGAGAGCGCCAACCTGAGTTTCTGCACGAATTCCTTTATTTACGCGGTGACCCAGGCAAATTCAGAAAGGATTCGAAGAAGGTACTGAAGTATTCCATGCGTGTAGTTATTAGCTGTTTTAAAAGATAAAAGTATATATTTTTTTGTTATCTTTAATATATGCTTTATTCTCTTTTCCCTTTTAACATATTGTAATTTAAAATTTTATTTTTATGTATCTGCTGCCGACAAACAATAAATTTCACGACATAATATACGGGACCCTGATTATCAGATCGAAAATTTTTGATGTCATCCTCATATGCACACCGCCACCGGCTTTCAACATAGGCCAGCTTGCAGATACTACGTGTATATCATCCGAGATATGTATACAGATATTGTACAGTTGGGACCTAAGAACTGATCTTGGAGTTATCCCTGCCTGCTTACGGTATCAATGCTAATTTGAGAGTGACTATCTTGTCACCAGTTAACGCTGCAATCCCGGGTCCTCAACGTTCTGCACCGACTCAGGTAGCGTTTAATTTGGGGATAGAAGAATCACGGCGTTAACTTGAAATTTTTCTTGAGAATAATTCAAGATCTTACTGTGGACATTGACAGGGAATGCAACTTCCCTGGGCAAAATACTCTCCTTCACAGTATTGAAATGCTTTTACAATAGAGCAAAGAAATAAAATAGAATCAATGAAATGGTGGTGGTTGCTTATTGCATTATGGTGGCAATATTAGTGGTAATTTTGTTAACATTCTCCTGAAGAAAGGCGTTCATGCCGTAATGCAGTTTCACAGACAGCATGAACTTGAAAATGGCGGGTACGAATCGACAGAGTAAAAATAAAAAGAGGGCGGTGCACAGACTGTCGTTACTCAGGACATGTCCTCCTTTTCCCTCTGTGGGAATCTGGGCCGGAGTGGTAGTCGGAAGCTTCACTGATGCCAGAATAAATTTACTGTCAAAAGATGCTGGATGAAAGTTCCAGCTCTGATCTACTGACCGGCTAATATTAATTTGGTTCCAGTTGGAGATCAAATGTTCCTGCTGATTGGAGGGTGGCTAATGTTGTCCCACTTTTCAAGAAAGGAGGGAGAGAGAAAACAGGGAATTATAGACCGGTTAGCCTGACGTCAGTGGTGGGAAAGATGCTGCAGTCAATTATAAAAGAGGAAATTAACACACATTTGGATAGCAGTAGAAGGATCAGTCCGAGTCAGCATGGATTTATGAAGGAAAAATCATGCTTAACTAATCTTCTGGAGTTTTTTGAGGATGTAACTATGAAAATGGAGAAGGGAGAGCCAGTGGATGTAGTGTACCTGGACTTCCAGAAAGCTTTTGCTAAAGTCTCACATTGGAGATTAATGGGCAAAATTAGGGCACATGGTATTGGGGGCAGAGTACTGACAATGGATTGAAATGTATGGCAGATGCAGTTTAATGTGGAGAAATGTGAGGTTATCCACTTTGGTGGCAAGAACAGGAAGGCAGATTACTATCTAAATGGAGTCAAGTTAGGAAAAGGGGAAGTACAACGAGATATAGGTGTTCTTGTACATCAGTCAATGAAAGCAAGCTTGCAGGTACAGCAGGCAGTGAAGAAAGCTAACGGCATGCTGGCTTTTCTAACAAGAGGAATTGAGTATAGGAGTAAAGAGGTCCTTCTGCAGCTGTACAGGGCCCTGGGGAGACCCCACCTGGAGTATTGTGTGCAGTTTTGGTCTCCAAATTTGAGGAAATACATTCTTGCTATTGAGGGAGTGCAGCGTAGGTTCACAAGGTTAATTCCCGGAATGGCGGGACTGTCATATGTTGAAAGATTGGAGCGACTGGGCTTGTAGACACTGGAATTTAGAAGGATGAGAGGGGATCTGATTGAAACATATAAGATTAATAAGAGATTGGACACACTGGAGGCAGGAAGCATGTTCCCGCTAATGGGTGAGTCCAGAACTAGAGGCAACAATTTAAGAATAAGGGGTAGGCCATTTAGAACAGAGATGCGGATAAACTTTTTCACCAAGAGAGTGGTGGATATGTGGAATGCTCTGCCCCAGAAGGCAGTGGAGTCCTAGTCTCTGAATGCATTTAAGAGAGAGTTAGATAGAGCTCTTATAGATAGGGGAGACAAGGGATATGGGGAGAAGGCAGGAACGGGGTACTGATTGTGTATGATCAGACATGATCACAGTGAATGGCGGTGCTGGCTAGAAGGGCCGATTGACCTACTCCTGCATCTACTGTCTATTGTCTATTGTCTATTGTTGCCGTTTAACCTGGTTCCACTAGATCCAAGGTGCAAAACGCAGTATCAACAGTCTGTCACAGAACACAGCACACACAGCAAATACCATTGAGATAGCCAGAAAAAATGGTTACAAAAATATATTTTAAAAGTCATCCAACGCAAGTGCGCCGCAGACGAACAAAATCCTCTTGTCTTCCATTAAATCAACACTGGAGGGCAGCACCGACAGTAAATTTGTGACGGAAGATGTCTTGCATTCAATGGTCAATTTGGGAGAATACAGGAAGTCGCCGGTGTATTATCGAGGTAGACAAATCGGCCTTTCGAGATCTGTACTGTTCCTGTTCTGTGCTAGCTTCATTTCAGTATAATATACTGCAATGGATTTAAAGGCTCGATATGCTGATATTTTTCTAATACTATTTGTCATTGATTCTATTACAGAGGGGCTTCACAGGAAGTGTATCTATCTTTGTAGTTGTGCCCTATTGGAACGTATTACAATATACATTGGTGCCTTTTTACGTAATAGTTGCTAATTCTGCCGGTCAGTGCTAAAATTCCAGACAAGATTTAATTTATGCTACACACACAAAATGCTGGAGGATCTCAGCAGACCAGGCAGTATCTATGAAAATAAGTAAACAATCGACGTTTTGGACTGAGACCCTTCATCAGGGCTGAAATAGGATGAGAAAAAAGGACAAGAAGGTGGGGAGATGGGATAAAATATGCATGGGGTAGGTAGTAGATGAAAGAAAGAGAGAGAGAGGATTCAAATAAAGAGCTGGAAAGCTGATAGGTGAAAGAGATAAATGACGGGACAATGAGCAATCTGATCGGTGAGAGAAGAAGACAATCAAAGAAAGGGAAGGGGAGGAGTGCCTGAGGAAGAGCATTGGCAGGTAAGCCGATTTGATTAGAGAGAAAACGGGAATGAGAATGTTGATGAGGGAGGGGGCAATGCATATTAAATCTGATTCAGATTTTGAGATTATCAATCGAAAACTTTCTACGTCAATACTTACAATCCGCATCGCCAATCAGCTTTGAGATTTATGCAGGCATGTATATAGGTATTGGACAGTTGGGGTCTTAGAGCCGATGTACGAGCCCGTATGAAATAAATGATTGTGCAATTTGGAATGGTACGGAAAAATCATTCCCGTCTTTGCAGACACGGCTCCTCCATAAAGTGCACCAAGTTCACATCATGGATAACATCACTTCCCTAAAGAAAAAGGCACAGCTGATACATGAGAGCGTTCTTAAAGTCTGTATGTCCATCAGGTATGAGAGCACCATACCATCGGACAGGAAGTCCTTACAAAGAATTATGAGAACAGCCGAAAGGATAACAGGGGGTTGCTTACATTCCATCAGTGACTTTTATCGGGACTTTTGCGTACGCAAGGCCCTTAGTATTATCAAGGATCCTCGCATTACTCGTTCAACCATCAGACAAATTGTTTACTTTTAGCTCGTTACTAACATGCAGATAATTGACTCACTGGGGAGTCCCGAGCAAAATATAACATCTGGAGAAAAGCAGAAACTACAACTATTTGCGCAGAGAATGCACGCCCCAGCAAGAGGACTGCTATATGCCATTTACTATCCTTTTCTTGCCATCATTGGTTTTCCCTGTAAGTTGTGCATCCTCAATCATCTACTGTACCTTGCTTATAGTGATTCCAGGGATTCTTGATACCGAATTCCACGGCTTCGTTTCAGCAGCGCTTGTTGTATTTGTTCAGCAATTACAACTAAGAATCTAGATGGCAAACTTGCTATATTTGCAGATCAGTGTCCAATGTTGATTCTAACTGATATTCTTTGACAACGCTGTGAGCATTAATGTTTTCTCGTTGAAATGTTGCAGATTTTATCTCAAGAATTAATATGACTTGAATATATGTGTTCACGTTAAATGTCTAACCTTTATTTAATAGTGTAATGTGTGATTTAACATTAGCAGTAATAGATATATAAATGTATCTGATAACGTGCATGACGCTACGATGCATTACTGCAGATCAAGAAATATAACAAGCAAATATAATCTATATATATTGTGACTGTACTATACTGGAACGTATTACAATTTAATTTTGGTGCCTTTTTAAATAATATTTTAAATATCTGCCAGGTTGCGGTAACATTCTAGACATTTAGTTTATGCAACACACGCTAAATGCTGGACGATCTGAGAATGCCAAGTAGCATCTACTGAAAGGAATAAGCAGTCGACGTTTCGAACCGAGTACCTTCATCAGGACCGGGAACAAAAAGATGAGACGTTAGGTCAAGATGGGAGGAGGGCAGGAAGAATGTAGGTTAAAGGTGAAACCCAAAGAACGGAGGGCACATGTGAAGGGCACGGAAGCTGATGAGTAAAAGAGCTGCAAGGCTGGAGTCGGGGGAATTTGATAGGAGAGTCTAGACGACCATCCAACAGAAAAGGAAGGGGTAGGAGCACCAGAGGCAGTAGATGGGCAGGTAAGGAGATGATGTGAGAGAGGGAACCGGGAATGGGAGGGTCAAGAAATCGATGTTCATGCCATCAGTTTGGTGAATACACAGACACAATATAAGGTGTTGCTTGAATGTGGCCTCATCGTGGCATTAGAGGACGCCATAAGGTTCAGTTTATGCAGAGCTGACATTGTCAGCTATGTGAGTGTTTTCGTATCCAGCCAGCGAACATGCCATTGAACTTCTTTGGAACGGTGATGTTTGTGTTATTTTCTTCAGAAACGTCATTTCCTCATTTAAACCTGAAGATGCGGGTTGTCTGTTTTCTTCGCAGGACCCAGATTAAACGGGACAGAGGGTTCTGCAATAGAGCACGGACAGCTGTCTCACGATAATACTGGTTACAGACATGAAGCAATTTAAATAGATCTGTTCAATATACTTTTCAAAGACAGAAAGAAAACAACAGATATGTGCACAGATGTAACGCTGATGAACAAAGTATACATGATACTGAGCTATTGGCCATATTCACTGAACTTTTAAGGATAAAATCTTGCTTCCATTTCTCGTAATCGAGGATACAGAACTAAAAATACAGTACCCTTCCATGGGCCGAGTCGACCCATTCCTAGCTTGTACCGTGCTACAATTTTAGGAATTACTCGAGTGAATTTTATTTTTACCCTTATAGCGTCATTTATAAAGTCATCTCATGAATTCCCATCTGTACTGAGACTTCAAACATTTAATCTTGAACCGTTCTTCTTGTTCCCTTAACAGCGAGCTTGGCAGCAGTTGTGGTCCTATCACGGGGAAGATGCGGTCTCTCCAAATGCGTCACTTACTACCTGGTGGCAATGGCGGTGACGGATCTGCTGGTCATTGTCACTGCCGTGATTCTGAATCGAATAAACGGTATTTTTTTCGTGAACAGTTTGCTCTCCACCACTCCCGCCTGTAGTCTCGTCACTGTGCTGATTTATTTCAGCTGGGACTGTTCGGTGTGGTTGACGGTCGCTTTCACGTTCGATCGGTTTGTCGCTATTTGTTGTCTCGAGCTGAAAAGAAGATATTGCAATGAGAAATCTGCTGCTCTAGTTATATCTGTTGTCTGCTTTCTGGCAACCGTGAAGAATGTACCCTATTACTTTGTATATCGGCCCTTATATATAGTAGATGGCGTGCCCTGGTTTTGTGATTATAAACCAAGTTTCTTCACTGAACCATTCTGGATAGCGTATGATTGGTTGGACCGCCTTTTAATGCCGTGTGCCCCTTTTCTTCTGATCCTGCTGTTCAATGTTCTGACCATTAGACACATTTTGGTATCGAACAGAGTCCGCAGAGGACTTCGGGGTGAGAAAGAGGGGAAGAAACTCGAAGATGCAGAAGCGGAAAAGCGGAAAAAATCCATGATATTACTTTTCACTATCTCCGCCAGTTTTCTGCTCCTGTGGATTACATATGTCATTAATTTTGTATATGTGAAAATTAAAGGCGGTTCTTATATATCAGGATTCAATTTCGGGAATCCACGCTACATTCTTCAAGAGAGCGCCAACATGCTTTCAAACCTGAGTTTCTGCACGAATTCTTTCATTTACGCTGTAACCCAGGCTAACTTTAGAGAGGAGTTGAAGAAGATACTGAAGTATCCCATGACTGCAGTTACTAGCTGTTTTACTGAGCTAAAATGAATAAATTCTGCTGCCTCTGATTTTTACTTCATTCACTTCTGCTTTTCAATATAGTCTAAATTATAGTTTTTATAAATATGTATTGTAATGCACTGCTGCACCAAATCAAAAAAAATCAAGACATTTTAAACCTGATTCTGAGGTGATCAATTCCAAAACCACCTACGTCATCCTCACAATCCATATCGCCAACAGGCTTCGAAATTTTTGCTGGTCTGCATAAATTAAGCATATATCATTCAAATCTGGTACACAAGTATTGAACAGTTGGGGTCTTAGAACAACTGTTCGAGTTGGTTTTAAGGAAATGGTTGTGGACATTAGGAAGGTCAGAAGGACTATCCCAGTCTTCGCAGACACGGTTTTTCCATGAAATGCACCTATTTCCTGCGTTTTCACATCATGGACGTCGTCAACAGGTCCCTCAGTTTTTCTCTCTGAATAAAATGGCACACACTTCCCTTAAATCTTAATTGTATTTTACAGAACCACCATTAAGAGCATCCTGAAAAGCTGCATCTGCAATAGGTATAGGGGCAGCAGACTATCAGACGGCAAGTACCTACAAAGGAACAGTAAGAATTGCCGAGAGGTTAACAGCCGTCTCCCCACCAACCACCACCAACCAATATTGATTGGGAGCGCTGTTTCCGCAAAACGCTCAGTATTATCAAGGATCCCACTCCTCCATCCAGCATCCTCTTTGACATTCTACCACTGGGCAGGAGACTTCCAATGAAAAAAAACTAGAATGAGAAGGGAAACAGCTTCTTCCTTCGGGCCATTGATTTTTTTTACTTACTGCCGCATCGCATTCAAAGTGTCACCAGACAATTTGCTTTGTGCTGTACAAAATTTAATTTATACTCTTTACTTTGTTTCTCTATGCATATTTCATTTCGAGATTTAATTCGCAGTGTTTTTAAGTTATTGAGTGGTATATGTGTGTTGTACATATTACTCTTTACACCATGGGCTGCAGAAATGCTGGCTCATTTGGTTGTATATATCTATATAGTTAAATGACCATACCCTTGACTTGACTTGAGTTGGATTATCACTGACTGCTAACGGGATCACTACTTTGTTCCTAGTTAAACCAACAATCCCGGGATCTGAACGTTCTGCATCAGCTCATACGGTCAATAATTTTCGGAAGGTAGAACTACAGGTCTTGGTGAAATATTTCCTGTGAAAGAACTAATACCTAACAACATGTAATGTCCTGCGAATGCGAATTAATAGGAGATGGCTGTCGCCAAAATCACACACATTCACGGTATTCAAGGACCTTCACAATACAACAATGAAATACAATAGAAACAATGAAAGCTACTCACTAACAGTAGCAGCATAAGAAGACAAACTGGACAAATAGCAAAAATATAAGTTAATGGTAAATAAATAAATACATTCATATCTCGATACGTGATAGTGATGGTAAGAATTGGAGGAGATGGCAGCTGAATGCGTGGCTGAGGAGTTGATGTAAAGGGCAGGGTTTTAGATTTTTGGACCATTGGGATCTCTTCTGGGGAAGGTGGGACCTGTACAGATTGGATGGGTTGCACCTGAACTCGAGGGGAAGCAATATCCTTGCTGAAAGGTTTGCTAGCATGGTTCGAGAGGGTTTAAACTAATTTGCAAGTGGGATGGGAGCCGGAGCGATAGAGCAGTGAAAGAAGTGCATGGAGTAAAGCCAGATCTAACATATAGAGAGGCTTTGATGAAAGAGCAGCAGAATAAAGGGTATAAAGGTAGTAAGGTAGAAGGGCTAAAGTGTGTTTACTTCAATGCAAGAAGCATCAGGAACAGAGGTGATGAACTGAGAACTTGGATACATACATGGAATTATGATGTAGTGGCTATTACGGAGACTTGGCTGGCACCAGGGCAGGAATGGATTCTCAATATTCCTGGTTTTCAGTGCTTTAAAAGGGATAGAGAGGGAGGGGAAGGGGAGGAGGGGTGGCATTACTAGTCAGGGATACTATTACAGCCGCAGAAAGGGTGGGTAATGCAGCAAGATCCTCTTTTGAGTCAGCATGGGTGGAAGTCAGGAACAGGAAGGGAGCAGTTACTCTACTGGGGGTATTCTATTGGCCCCCCCCCCTGGTAGCAGCAGAGATACCGAGGAGTAGATTGGGAGGCAGATTTTGGAAAAGTGCAAAAATAACAAAGTTGTTATCATGGGTGACTTTAACTTCCCTAATATTGATTGGCACTTAATTAGTTCCAAGGGTTTAGATGGGGCGGAGTTTGTTAAGTGTGCCCAGGATGGATTCCTGTCACAGTATGTTGACAGGCCGACTAGGGGGAATGCCATACTAGATCTAGTATTAGGTAACGAACCTGGTCAGGTCACAGATCTGTCAGTGGGTGAGCATCTGGTGGACAGTAATCACCTCTCGCTGACCTTTAGCATTATCATGAAAAGAGATAGAATCAGAGAGGACAGGAACATTTTTAATTGGGGAAGGGTAAATTACGAGGCTATAAGGCTAGCACTTGCGGGTGTGAACTGGGATGATGTTTTTTCAGGGAAATGTACTATGGACATGTGGTTGATGTTTAAGGATCTCTTGCAGGATGTTAGGGACAAATTTGTCCCGGTGAGGAAGATAAAGAAAGGTAAGGTGAAGGAACCATGGGTGACAAGTGAAGTGGAAAATCTAGTCAGGTGGAAGAAGGCAGCATACATGAGGTTTAGGAAGCAAGGATCAAATGGGTCTATTGAGGAATATAGGGTAGCAAGAAAGGAGCTTAAGAAGGGGCTGAGAACAGCAAGATGGGGTCATGAGAAGGCCTTGGCGAGTAGGGTAAAGGCATTCTTCTGTTATGTGAAGAAGAAAAAAGGATGACAGGAGTGAAGGTAGGACCGATTAGAGATAAAAGTGGGAAGAGATGTCTGGAGGCTGTGGAAGTTACCGATGTTCTCAATGAATACTTCTCTTCGGTATTCACCACTGAGAGGGAACTTGACGGCGGTGAGGACAATATGAGTGAGGTTGATGTTCTGGAGCATGTTGATATTAAGGGAGAGGAGGTGTTGGAGTTGTTAAAATACATTAGGACGGATAAGTCCCCGGGGCCTGATGGAATATTCTCCAGGCTGCTCCACGAGGCAAGGGAAGAGATTGCTGAACCTTTGGCTAGGATCTTTATGTCCTTGTCCACGTGAATGGTACCGGAGGATTGGAGGGAGGCGAATGTTGTCTCCTTGTTCAAAAAAGGTAGTAGGGATAGTCCAGGTAACTACAGACCAGTGAGCCTTACGTCTGTGCTGTGAAAGCTGTTGGAAAAGATTCTTAGAGATAGGATCCATGGGCATTTAGAGAATCGTGGTCTGATCAGGGATAGTCAGCATGACTTTGTGAAGGGCAGATCGTGCCTAACAAGCCTGACAGAGTTCTTTGAGGAGGTGACCAGGTATATAGATGAGGGTAGTGCAGTGGATGTAATCTGCATGGATTTTAGTAAGGCGTTTGACAAGGTTCCACATGGTAGGCTTATTCAGAAAGTCAGAAGGCATGGGATCCAGGGAAGTTTGGCCAGATGGATTCAGAATTGGCTTGCCTGCAGAAGGCAGAGGGTCATGGTGGAGGGAGTACATTCAGATTGTAGGGTTGTGACTAGTGGTGTCTCACAAGGATCTGTTCTGGGACCTCTACTTCTTGTGATTTTAATTAATGACCTGGATGTGGGGGTAGAAGGGTGGGTTGGCAAGTTTGCAGACGACACAAAGGTTGGTGGTGTTGTATATAGCGTAGAGGATTGTCGAAAATTGCAGAGAGACATTGATAGGATGCAGAAGTGGGCTGAGAAGTGGCAGATGGAGTTCAACCCGGACAAGTGTGAGGTGGTACACTTTGGAAGGAGAAACTCCAAGGCAGAGTACAAAGTAAATAGCAGGATACTTGGTAGTGTAGAGCAGCAGAGAGATCTGGGGGTACATGTCCACAGATCCCTGAAAGTTACCTCACAAGTAGATAGGGTAGTTAAGAAAGCTTATGGGGTGTTAGCTTTCATAAGTCGAGGGATAGAGTTTAAGAGACGCGATATAATGATGCAGCTCTATAAAACTCTAGTTAGGCCACACTTGGTGTACTGTGATCTGTTCTGGTCGCCTCACGATAGGAAGGATGTGGAAGCATTGGAAAGGGTACGGAGGAGATTTACCAGGATGCTGCCTGGATTAGAGAGTATGGATTATGATCAGAGATTAAGGGAGCTAGGGCTTCGCTCTTTGGAGAGAAAGAGGATGAGAGGAGACATGATAGAGGTGTACAATATATTAAGAGGAACAGACAGAGTGGACAGCCAGCGCCTCTTCCCCAGGGCACCACTGTTCAGTACAAGAGGACATGGCTTTAAGGTAAGGGGAGGGAAGTTCAAGTGGGATATTAGAGGAAGGCTTTTCACTCAGAGAGTGGTTGGTGCGTGGAATGGACTGCCTGAGTCAGTGGTGGAGGCTGATACACTAGTGAAATTTAAGAGACTACTAGACAGGTATATGGAGGAATTTAAGTTGGGGAGTTATATGGGTGGCAGGGTTGGAGGGTCGGCGCAACATTGTAGGCCGAAGGGCCTGTAATGTGCGGTACTATTTTATGTTCTATGTTCTATACATAGGTGGACAGATAGGTCGATAGAAAGATAAATAGAAAATAAATAAGTAAAGAATGAAACACACAATTAAATAGATAATAAATAAATATATATATGTATAAATGACAGTGTGGGTCCAAATATAATCAGCTTGTGAACTTAGTCTTCAGCTCATGTACCTATTGCTTTGGGGACAAATTCCGGAAAAAAATATTATTATCAAGTTATGAAAATGACATATGTTCAAATGCCATAACCGGTCGTCGTGAAATATGTCCTTGGAATGGACTAAGGCCTTACAATGGACAATCTCCAGGGAATGCGAATTAACACGAGATGGTAATCGCCAAATACACTCATTCCTGATATTCAAGGGCCTTCACAACAGAACAATGAAATACAATAGAATCAATGAAAGCTTCTCATAAACATCAGCAGCATAAGACAAACTGTACAAATGCCAAAAAAATAAGTTAATGGAAAATAAATAAATAGATTCATTGCTTGTTAGACAAGTGGACAGATTGATAGATAGGTAGATAAATATAAAATAAATAAGTAAATAAATAAACGCGTAACTAAATAGATAATAAATAGATAGATGGATGGCAGTATGGGTCCAAATATAATCAACTTGTTGAACACAGAGTTCAGCTCATGTACCTATTGTTTTGGTGACAAATTGATAAAACAATTATTATTAAGTTGTCAAAATGACATATGTTCACATGCCATACTATTATCGTTTTACTGCCTTGCTTTACCCCTCTTGCTTCAGGTCCTGAGCAATGAGACACGTAAAAATAGCAATCGTAGTTAGAGATCAGCTTGTAAAGAATGACCACAGTATGATTGAGTTTCTGATATGAATGGAGGGTGCAATAGTTCGTTCTAAAACCAGGTATTATGCTTATACATGCGACACGTCAACGGCATGAGGAAGGAGTTGGATAGGGTAGACTGGGAACACGGGTTGTATGGTGGGACGGTTGAGGAACGGTGAAATACTTTCAAAGAGATTTTTTGCGGTGCTCAACAAAAGTATATTCCAGTTAAAAGCCAGGACAGTAATGGTCGGGAGAGCCAGCCATGGGTAACTAAGGAAATAACGGAAGGCGTCAAACTCAAAGTTTGTGCTTACAAAATCGCCAAGAGTAGTGGGAAACTGGAAGATTAAAAACAACTTTATAAAGGAAAAAGAGCCACTAAGCAAACAATAAAGAAAGGGATGTTCGATTATGTAAATAAACTATAACAAAATATAAATGTAACATAAATGTAGAAGTTTTCATAAGTATATAAAGCGTAAAAGGGTCGCCCTCGAGGACGGGAAGGGGGAATTGATATTGAGTAATGAGGAAATGGCTGAGGCTTTTATTGACTATTTTCTGTCGGTTTTGACGGTGTATGACACGTATTGCATGGCGAAGAGAGATGATATGGATACGATGTGAGGTGAGGACCTCGATACAACAGCTGTCACTATAGAGGTACTGCTGAACAAACTTGTGGGCATAAAGGTAGCCAAGTCCCCAAATCCTGATGAAATGTATCCCAGTGTACTGCAAGATGTGTCAGAGGTTGTGGTTGAGTCTTTGGTGATAATTGACCAAGCTTCTCTAGACTCTGAATAGTTCCCGACGGATTGGATGAGGGTGAATGTCACGCCACTGTTCATAAAAGAATGCAGGCAAAATCAGGTAACTATAGGCCAGTTAGTTTAACATCTATAATTGGAAAAATGCTTAAGCTATCATTAAAGAAGAAATAGCGTGGAATCTAGAAAGAAATGGATCCATCAGGCAGACGCAGCATCAATTCAACAGAGGTTGGTCCAGTTTGACAAACGTCCTGGAGGTATTTGTGGATATGACAAGCGCAACGGATAGAGGGGAACAGATGGACATTATTTACTTGAATTTCCAGAAGGTTTCGATCACATGAAAAATAAAAGAATTATCTATAAGTTGGGGTAATATATTAGCTTGGATGGATAATTGGTTAATCAATAAAAAGCTGAGAGTTGGGATACGTGGGTGTTTCTCTGGTTGACAATCAGTGGTGAGCGGTGTGGTGTAGTATATCGGAGTTTGATAATGACACTAAATTAAGTGGAAAAGTGAAATGCCCAAGGGATAAGGGGCGTCTGCAGAAAGGTATAGATAAGCTGTGAATGGGCAAAGGGGCAAAGGTCTGGCAGATGCAGTACAATGCTGGTAAATGCGAGGTCCTCCACCTTAGAAAGAAAATTGAAAATCCGATTATTATTTAAAAGGTAAAAGATTGTAATATGTTTCTGTGCATAAGTACTTGAGAGTGCTTGTGCATGAATTGCAAATGGTTGACTTACAGATGTATCTGGCGACCAAGAAGGCAAATGGAATGCTGGCCTACATTGCCAGAGGGATTGAATTTAAGAGCAGGGAGATAATGCTGCAACTGTACAGGGTACTGGTGAGGCGGCATGTGGAGTACTGCGTACAGTTCTGGTCTTACTTGAGGAAGGATATACTGGCTATGAGGCGTTTCAGAGGAGTTTCACCAGCTTCATTCCGGAGTTGAGGGGGTTAGACTACGAGGAAAGATTGAGTCGCCTGGGATTGGACTCGCTGGAATTCAGAAGAATGAGAGGAATTCTTATAGATACATATACCATTATTAACGAGATAGATGAGCTGAAGGCAGAAATGTTATTTCCAATGGTAGGTGAGACTAGAACCTGGGATGGCATCCTCAAGATTCGGGGGAGTAAATTTAAGTATGGAGTTGCGGAGGAACTGCTCTTCTCAGAGTGGTGAATCAGTGGAGCCTACCTCATTAAATATATTTAAGACGATGTAGGACAGATTTTTGCATAGTAGAGGAATTGAGGGTCATGAGGAAAAGGTAGGTAGGTAGGTGAGATGAGTCCATGGTCAGATCAGCCATGATGCCATTGAATGGCGGAGCAGGCTCGATGGGCCAGATGGCCTATTCCTGCTCATTTTTCTTATGTTCTTATGTTATGTAGTTCAGGGCGCTCGATAAAGACCAGATACGAAGGCAAGGATCGTTATTTGGTCTATAAACATATAACTGCATCCTGTCGATAAGGACTCTGTCAGTGGACCACATGCACCAATGAAGTTTCAGAAAACGGAGCAACATATAGTGCAAGCTGCAAAGTCAAAACTGACACTAACTGGATGCACTTGACAAGGGTTGTACAACGGGGGTTCCCAACCTGGGGTCCACAGCCCCTCGGTTAATGCTCACTGGCATAAATAAGTTTTGGAATCCTTATTCTACAGCAGAAATGCGAGTGTACGAGCACATGAATTTTGAGATGACTGCAAGTATTTAATGACTATAAATTCTTGCAATCTACATCAAGAGAGGAAGTATTAGTAAAACGTATCCAGAAAGATATTTTCCAGTGCAGGAGATACTGTAGGAACGCGGTAGATAGCACACTATATTTCAATAGCACTCTAAAAGAAAACAAAAAAATATGATAATAGTCGATTCAAATGGTACTGTATAGACTACAGATAGTAACCAGTACTTTACCAGGAATACTGACTGCTGCAAGTAGGATTGGAGGGTCGCTAATGTAACCCCACTTTTTAAAAAAGGAGGGAGAGAGAAACCGGGGAATTATAGACCGGTTTGTCTGACTTCGGTGGTGGGGAAAATGC
This sequence comes from Hemitrygon akajei, assembly GCF_048418815.1. Taxonomy (NCBI): domain Eukaryota; kingdom Metazoa; phylum Chordata; class Chondrichthyes; order Myliobatiformes; family Dasyatidae; genus Hemitrygon; species Hemitrygon akajei. The sequence continues at coordinate 59,408,483 of NC_133147.1, forward strand.
TAGAGTTGGTTATCAAAGATGTGATAACAGAACATTTGGAAAGAGGTGAAATCATCGGACAAAGACAGCATGTATTTGTGAAAGGAAAATCATGTCTGACGAATCTTATAGAATTTTTTGAAGATGTACCCAGTAGAGTGGATAGGGGAGAGCCAGTGGATGTGGTATATTTAGATTTTCAAAAGGCTTTTGACAACGTCCCACACAGGATGTTAGTGTGCAAACTTAAAACACACGGTATTGGGGGTATGGTATTGATGTGGATAGCGAATTGGTTGGCAGACAGGAAGCAAAATGTGGGAGTAAACGGGACCTTTTCAGAATGGCAGGCAGTGACTAGTGGGGTACCGCAAGGCTCAGTGCTGCGACCCTAGTTGTTTACAATATATATTAATGATTTAGACGTGGGAATTAAATGCAGCATCTCCAAGTTTGCTGCGGCGGTGTTCGCTGTGTGGAGGATGCTAAGAGGATGCAGGGTGACTTGGATAGGTTAGGTGAGTGGGCAAATTCATGACAGATGTAATTTAATGTAGATAAATGTGAGGTTTATGGTTTAGACACAGTCTTTGACTTTAATGCAATAACGTACAAACACAACAAAATTTATTATAAATGTTACATGAAAGTAATGCCACTTAGCATTAAGACAAATATTCAATCATAACCGTGTGATCCAGCATCATTGTACTGACTCGTTTACAGTTTCGATGAGATTCTTTTGTTTGGCGTCGCTCATGCTGAATGATGAGCAGGCATTAACAATTTCTGCGCTGTAGCATCAGTATCTCGTGCTACACACGGTCCACACTCACTCCGTCCTGCTAAAGTGAATGTTGGCGGGCTGGGAATGGGACAATCGAATGCAAATCAAATAAAAATTATCATATTCATAGTCAGCAAAAACCGTTTTCTGAAACCTGTACCCCCACTACGCTAGTTCCCCTCCCATAGTTTGTTTGTTGAATATTAAGAGACAAGCATTTCAAAATAATTGATACCAAGATTAAGGCAACCATTTTTCTGGGCCATAATTAAACAGGTAATCGGCGACAGGCAATTTGAAGAACTTCAACTGGGACCGAAGGAAATCGCTTGGAACTCATCTAATGTTGAACATTGTATTGGCAACTATAGAGCATATAACTTATGCTGGAACATATAATTTCTTCCATACATGATTTGACTCACAAACAGTGGACAGAGTATAGTGGTAGTGGGGAAGGTTGCCAAAGGATACTGCACAATATAATGAAGTTGAGCTTATAGACAGAGGAATGCGAGGTGGAGATCCTTTGAAATGTGACAACGGAGAGATATACATTGGGAACTTACATGTGACAAGGCAGACACGGTAAATGGCAGTAAGATTAGGGGCAATGGTGTGCAAAACGATATTTTCCTGAACTTATTCACTCACGTAGACAGGTAAGGAAAGGTGTACGCCATAATTACATTTATTAGTTCAATATTGACTTTAAATATATTGCAAGTAATATTGTAGTTCTCCAAAATATCTTTGAAGCTTTCTTCTGAGTATTCCGTCAAGTTCTGATCGCCAGGTTACAGGAAGGATGAGAACAGTTTGGATGGAGGGCAGAAGAAGTTAACCAGATTCTAGCATTATATATATATATATATAAAAATAATTAACAGTGGCCTACATTAATCCATTTTAATATAGCTTCATATTACGTCGTTATTATGTACTTCCTCTCTCGCTTCTAACTGCAATATTATAATTCCATGGAACAGATCAATGATATTCCTCTGTCCAATACAATCGGATGCTAATGCAAACAACTGGGATGGTTACGACGGAGATGTCTACAAATGAAGGATATGCATTTAATGGCAGAATGGGAATAAAAAGGAGATATGCAAGATAAGTTTTTTTTTACACACGGAGAGCGGTGGGATCCAAGAATGCAGTACTAGAGAGATGGAAGAAGAGGGCACAGGACCGTTTAAGCGGATCACAGATAGATGCATGAATATGCAATCATTATGAGAACAAGGACAATGTCCCAGGTAAACCATTAGATACGCTAAGATTCATCAACTTTGTTATTTTTCTCACAAATAAGGGCCTGTGCTGCGCTGTAATGCTTTATATTCCATGCTGAATGAATCAGCCAGAATAGGCAACAAGTCCTCGCCACGATTATTTTCAGAACTGGTACCAAACGGTCCCAAACGATATGGGAAGAGTATTAGGCCATTTAGCCCATTGGGTCTACGCTGCCATTTCGGCATGACTAATCGATTTTCCTTCTCAGTCCCAATGTTCTGACTTCTCCCCGTGTGCCTTCATGCCCATACTAATACAGAATCTAACAAGCTGTGCCTTCAACATACCCAATGACTTCGCCTCCACAGCCGCATGTGGCGACGAGTTTCACAGATTCACCACTCTCTGGCTGAAGAAATTCCTCCTCATCTCCGTTCTATGACGAGATTCTGAGACTGAGTCCCCTAGTTTTAGACTTCCCCGCCATTTGAACCATACTTTCCAAATGGACTCTGTCGAGGCCTTTCAATATTCAATAAGTTTTAATGAAGTCACCTCTCATTCTTCTGAATTCCATTGAATGGAAACCCAGATCCGACGCTCTTCCAGCCACTTTGAGGTCACGGGAAAGAACGCACACCATCGTTTCTGCTTCCGCAGAAGAATAAAGTTATTCGGCATGTACAACGCCGACTTTCCACTTTTTACCAGTATACCATAGGAAACATTGCGTCTAGCTGAATGGCAGCTTGTCATGGCACGTGATCTACACTTGATCATAATAAACTGTGATGTGCACATGACATAAATCTGGCCTCTGCTTCATGGACTCTGTTTGCACCTTGCGTGTGCTCACTAAATTATTCAACATTGTCAAAGACTCCACCTCCCTGTATGTTCTCTGCTCTTTACTCTCCCATCGAACAGAAAGTACAAAAGCTTTAAAGCTCAAAACAGTTCCTATCGCACCATTATGAGACTCTTGAACGGGTCTTTTCTACGACATGATGGAATCTAGCATTTGCAATCCGCCTCGTTATGATCTTTACTATCGGCTCTTACAGATTAATTTGCTTGTCACTTTGATATTATTCTTACTCAATGCACTGTGTATAATTTCATCATAATAAACAGTATCGAATAAGCCTTTCTACATCTTGAAGCATGTGAGACAAATAAACGAATGTAAAGCTCTGTTTTGGTGCATCTGGGCCACCGCAACAATTCCGACAGCTTCGGCCATTTACATCTTGCCTTTCAAGACCATGTTTCCCTCGGACCCAATCTGCACGCTGGACATAGGTACATTCTCTGCATTTGGCTGCTCAGCTTTCTTATCGGGAATCCAAATTAATACAAATCATAATAACAATATATTTTCCTCGCTGGCAGTCAGCACTGGTGTACCAGTAGTATACATGCACACGCTGTTGTCTGCAAAGATTACTGTGTAACTCAGGACAGATCAAAGGCCTGTTGTTGGAAGATTCTCAGATAGTGACAAGGCTAAATGCAGGAGAGAAATAGATCGTATGGTTGAGTTTGAACGCAACAACAACCTTGCACTCATCGTCAAAAACCCCAAGAACATCGATAGGATGCAGAACTGGGCCGAGAAGTGGCAGATGTAGTTCAACCGAGGTAAGTATTAGGTGGTTCATTTTGGTAGGTCAAATATGACGGCAGAATGCAGTATTAATGGTAAGGCTCTTGGCAGTGTGGCGGATCAGAGTGATCTTGGAGTCCGAGTCCATAGGATACTGAAAGCTGCTGCGCATGTTGCTGTGTGGATAAGAACGCATACGGTGCGTTGGCTTTCATCAACAGTTGTACTGAATTCAGCAGCCGATTTGTAATGTTACAACTATATAGGACCCTAGTCAGACCCCACTGGGAGTACTGTGCTCAGTTCCGGCCACTTCACTGCAGGAAGGATGTGGAAAATGTAGAAAGGGTGCAGAGGACATTTACAAGTATGTTTCCTGGCTTGGCGAGCATGCCTTATGAGAATAGGTTAAGTGAACTTGGTCTTTTTACCTTGGAGAGATGTAGGATGGGATGTGACGCGATAGAGGGTTAGAGGATGATGAGAGGCATTGATGGTATGGATAGTCAGAGGCTTTTTTTCCAGGGCTGAAATAGCTAACACGAGAGGACACAGTTTTAAGGTGTTTGGAAGGAAGTACAGAGGAGATGTCAGAAGTAAGTTGTTTTTACGCAGAGAGTGGTGAGTGCGTGGAATGGACTGCCGTCGACGGTGGTGGAGGCGGATAAAATAAGGTCTTTTAAGAGGCTCCAGGATAGGTACATGGAGCTTAACAAAATAGAGGGATATGGGTAACCCGAGTTAAGTTCGAAAGTAAGTACATGTTCGGCACAACATTGCCCAACATGCACTTGTTCTGTAGGTTTTCTATGTTTCTATGTTTCTATCACATCCACGGATTCGGCAGCGCAGCAGATACAGCGATTGCGCTTGTGAATATGCACGTGTCCGCTATTTATTATTGCATTCTGATAGTATTACGTCCATACTTGTCGTTGTTGCGCTTGTCGAGACTTGGACGCAGCACAGCAACGCTTCGCTGCCTGCTTGTTTTCGGCCTTGCCGAAGAAATTGAACTGTCGACTCAACTGACTCTGAAGACTAGAAGGATTCTTTTTATATTTTGGGTTCTTCTTTTCAGCCGCATTGCAGGCTTCCTTTTAACATTTGAGAGTTTTAGTTAGCGGCCCTGTTTGGCCTGGCGTTTATTGCTCTCATTCCACTTCAGCGCTGTTCTCATTGAAGCCTGTGAACTATGAACCCGCTTCATTGTCATACCCGAACGTGGTGACAGTTTCTATGGTACGAAATTCAACCTGGACTTCAAAAAGAGGAAGTTGGGCTTACACGCACCATCATCGTTGTAGGATTAATATTGCAAAGGGTAAGTAACTTCATGTTGATGGGCGTCAACATATCTAACTATCTGTCCTGGGCTGAACACACGAGAAAATCATAAAGGTGGAATGTCTGGTAGTGTACATCTTCAGTTTCATAAATTTTAATTGATGACAGGGTCACTTGCATCCTGTATTCCAAAACGGGAGAGGTGAAACATTTCAAAAAACTGCCTCTGCTGCGCTCTAAATTTCTTCCCCTTGTCGTATATTCTGTTCATCTGGTTTTTTACGCACCTAGGAAGGGGATGACTTTCAGCTGAAAAGGCGACATTGTAATAAGAAATACGCTGCTGTCTGTTTTTTGGCAACAGGGAAGAACGTACTCTTTTATTCTATGTACAGACCGTTTTATATAGCAGACGGTGTACCCAGTTTTTTAAAAAAAATTAAACTAGGCTTCTTCACTGAACCAGTCTGGATAACGTACAACTGGTTGGATCTCCTTTTAACACCGTGCCTCCCTTTACTTCTGATTCTGCTGTTCAATGTTCTGACCATCAGACACAGATTCGTGTCCAACAGGGTCCGCAGGGGACTTCGGTGAAAAGGAGAAGAATCTCAAAGATGCAGAAAAAGAAAAGCAGAAAAAAATCCATTATATATCTTCTCACCATCTTAGCCAGCTTTCTGTTCCTGCAGATTAAGTATGTCATTGAATTTTTACATCTGCGGATTAAAGGTGGTTCTTATGTAACCAGATTAGACTTCGGAGATCGACGGTACAAGATCGAGATCTCCAAGACAGCGTCAACATGATTTCGAACCTGAGTTTCTGCTTGAATTCCTTTATTTATGCGGTGACCCAGGCAAGTACAGAGAAGAGTTGAAGAAGACACTGAAGTATCCCATGTTTCTAGTTATTAGTTGTTTTAAAATATAAAAGTATATACTTTTCCGTTACCTCTGATAAATATTCATTTTCCCTTTCAATATGTTGTAATTTATAATGTTATCATTACTGATTGTAATGTTCTGCTGCCGTAAAACAATAAATTTCATGACGTATAATATCTGACTCTGATTCTGAGATTATCAGATAGAAAATTTTCTACATCATCCTCACAATCCACACCGGTACAGGCTTTCAACTTCAGGTCAGCATGTCAATATTATGCATATATCATCCGAGACATGCATACAGATATTGGACAGTTGAGAACTAAGAAGCGATGTAGGAGTTATCTTTACCTGCTTATTACATCTTTGCTAATTTGAGTGTGAGTGTCTTCTCACTGGTTATGCCAGCAATTCTGGATCCTGTACGTTCTGCACCGACTCATATGGCGATTAATTTGGGGACAAGGAACCACGGCATGAACTGTGCAAATGTTTAAGAAATACAAACATGCAAAAGGCAAATAAAAATAATTCAATACTTAATGAAGATATATTTTGACGGATACCTTGATAGGTAGATATATAAATAAACAGGCAAAATTAGCTCTGTAAATAAATAGATCAATAGATTGATGCACACATAAATTAGTTAATAAATTAATTGTTATTGAACATCAGGGGTAGAGTCCTTGGAAGTGAGTCTGTAGGTTGTGGAATCAGTTCATTGTTGAGGTAGGTGATGTTATCCACGCTGCTTCAGGAGGCTGAGAGTTGAAGGGCAGTAACATCTCCTGAGACTCGCAGTGTATGCATTCAGAATCCCTTATCTACTTCCTGAAGACAGCAACGTGTGACGAACATGCTCAAACATGTCGACGTCACCGAAGGGCTGGAGGAATCCAACAGCATGTGACATCACATGTTACCAATTTTCTACTTGTCTCTGTCATTGTCCAACGATAATAAAGATGTTGAATGCAAAATTGAGGTCTTGTACCTATTGACGATGGCAAATTAATGAAAAAAGTTAAAGTTGTCATAAGGAAAATCTAGGCGTGGCACACGACAGCAGCGGCTTTTCGGATCTGGTGCTATTTTAATTTAGTATTTTTTTCATTTAAATTTAAGGCACAATTGGAGTTTAGGGCAATGGATAACAGAGTGACTATCTACCATCGTCAGTTACTGTTACAATACAGAGATCGCCCAAAAACAAACCTTCATAAAAATCTGCTGGTTAGATTGCGCGATCTCGGCCTGCTGAGGGAATCGGGCCTGCAGTCCTCGGAGTTGCCTGATGTAGGTGGCGGAGTTGAGAACGTCGTAAGCGTTGTGGGAGGAATCGGAAGCGAGGCGAGCGGGCAGGAGGCCTAACCAGCCTGCTCACTCGCTTTTTAATTATTCTTCATGACAAGCGTGTCGAAATGATCTGAACACTCTTCATTTCACTAATTATCACGTTATGTATTCTGCTGCAATCTAATAATACTGCAGAACAGATTAAATAATTCCACAACCTATGAATACTGATACGTTCGACGGTTGAAGATATTGGTGAATAAATTAATTGCTGTCAGCGCCCTGAGTAAATCGCCTGAGAGAGGATCAGCTGAATGTTTTTTTCTTTCAACTGACTTCGGGCAAGAACTTTTATTTGGAATTCTTAGTTGACGATGCAGGTGGTGCTGGTTGCCTTAAACTGATAAGCATAATGGTGGCGTAATTTAGCGGTATTTTTGTTAACGGTCTCCTGAAGAAAGGCGTTCATGCCTTAATGTATTGTCACAGCAGCATGAAGTTGACAAAGGCTGGTACAAACCGACAGAGAAAACATAAAAAGCGGACAGTGCCTGGACTGTCGTTACTCAGTATGAATACATCTTCAGGAAATTCTAGGACAAATCCTCCTTTCTCTTTTGTGGGAATCTGGGCCAGAGTGGGAATTGGAAGCTTCACTGATGCCAAGATCAATGTACTGCATAAAGGTGATGGATGGAAGTTCCGTCTCTGATCTACTGACCAGCTGGTATTAGTTGGGTTCGAGTTCAAGTTCGAGCACAAATTTCGTTGCCGTTAAAACGCGTACCTCTAGGGCCCCAGTGCAAAACGCAGTATCAACAGTCTCACACAGCACACAACACATACAGCAAATACGACTGAGATAGCCACAAAAATAATGATAACAAAAATATATGATAAAGGTCAATCAACGCAAATGCGCCGCAGACGAACACAATCGTCTTGTCTTCTAACCAGTGAACACTGGAGAGCAGCACCGACAACAAATTTGTGACGGGAGATGTCTCACACTCAATGATCTATGTGAAAGAATTCAGGAAGTCGCCGGTATATTATCGAAGTAGACCAATCAACCCCTCGAGATCTGTACTCATCGTATTCTGTAAGAGCTTTACTTCACTATAATATACGGCAATAGATATAATGCCTCGATATGCTGATTTTGTTTCCGGACTATGTGGCATTGATTCTATCACAGAGGGTCTTTACGGCACGTGTAATCTCTATATTTGGAGTTGTACCGTACTGGAACGCAGTACAATATACACTGGTGCGTTTTTACATAATATTTCCCAATTCTTCCAGGCTGCGCTAACATTCCAGACTAGATTTAATTTATGCTACACGCATAAAAAGGTGAAAAAATGCAAAAGACCATGCAGCATGAATGCAAATTAGAATGTCCTCTACGTTTCTGGCTGAGACCCTTCATCAAAACTGGCGAAAATGTGAGAAGAAACGACAAGAAGTTGGGAAGAGGGAAGTAAGACGTTCAAGGTGGTAGATGGCAAGTGAAAGCGGGAGGGCGGATGAAGGAAAGAGCTGGGAAGCTGATAGGTGAAAGAGATAGATGGCTGGAGAAGGGGTATTTTGTTAGGTGAGGGAAGAAGACAATCGAAGAAAGAGAAGCGTAAGAGCAGCGGAAGATCATGGGCAGGTACGGAGGTTTAACCAGAGAGGAAAACGGGAAGAGGAATAGTGATGGGCGGGGTCTCAAATTAAAACTGAATCCGATGCTGAGATCATCAATCAAAAATTCCAGTATCATCCTCACAATCCGCATTTTCAGTCAACTTTGAAATTTAGGCAGGCCTGCATATATATCATCCTAATCATGTGTATAAGTATTGGGGATTTCGGGCATTAGAGCCAATGTAGGAGTCGGTTCGATCGAAATGACTGTGGACTTCATGCACCATATGGTGCAGACACCTCCCTGAATAATAAGGCACAGCAGTTACATGACAGCGTTCCGAGAAGTTGCATGTCCATCCGGTTTGGGAGCAGCATACCATCGGACAGAAGTCCCTACAAAGGATTGTGAGAACAGCCGAGAGGATAATACAGGGTTGCTTACTTTCCCTCAGAGACATTTATCGGGATCTTTGCGCAGGAATTCCCTTAGTATATCAAGGATCCCACTCATTCTGCCATCAGGCAGGAGACTGCGATGCACAAAACAGGAACGGAATGGTAAACAGCTTCTCGCTTCGGCCATTAAATTTCAGAACAACCTGCCACATCGCATTCGAAATGTCACCAGATAAGTTGTGTTATGTCCTGCAATTTTGATTTGTGCACTTTGTTTGTCTATACGTAATACATTTGTAGATTTAAATCTTACTTTTCTAAGTCGTTGTGTGCTATATGTGTGTTGTGCATACTACTGTGCTTAAACAACACACCGCCAAGTTCAATGTTCCCAGTATATTTATTATGAAAGTACTTATGTCACCATATAATACACTGTATCTTGAGATGCATTTTTTGCACGCATTTGCACAAAAAAATGAAGAAATCAATAGAATTTATGAAAAACGACACCTGAGCAAAGATTGAAGGACAAGCGATTTGCAATTGAAGAAAAATCGCGCAAATGCTAATCGCAAAAAATAAATAGATAATGCTGAGAAAATGAGTTTAGGAGTCATTGCAAGTGAGTCCATAGGTTGAAGAGTCTGTTCAGAGCTGAAATTAGTGAATTTATCCATGTTGCTTCAGGAAGCTGATGGTTTTAGGGAAATATCTGTTGAAGAACCTGTTATATAACCATATAACCATATAACAATCACAGCACGGAAAAAGGCCATCTCGGCCCTCCTAGTCTGTGCCGAACTCTTAATCTCACCTAGTCCCACCTACCCGCATTGTTCTTTTGACATTTCAAGCTCCTTGGTCTCCTGACAGACGGTCGTAGAGAGAAGAGATCGTGGCCTGGCTGGTAGGGCTTCTTGATCATGGACGCTGCTTTCTTCTGGCGGCGCTCTATGTAAATGTGCACAACAGTCAGAAAGGACTCCTGTTATAATCTGCGCTGTTCCCGCCACACTTTGTCTACGCTTCTGTTCCTGGTTATTGGTATTTCACACCGTTTCACACAGTTCGGGCCTAAAGGGAGCCCTTCCTCCGGTCACTCTTTGACGCACAAGTGACTGAATCGCATGACAATTCGGACTGCACCACCCACAAAGTGAGAAGCGGATGAGTGTTGGTGACCAGACTTACAGTCAAAGAACAGACAGCGCTGTGAAGTCATCAGCCTTCCTGTGTCTTGTCATCAGCATCGCAAAAAAACAACATTGTTTATTTTGGGGTCGTTATTATCATGCAGATAATTGACTCACGGGGGAGTCCTGAGCTTAATAAAAGATAGAACAGCAGGAGAAAAGCAGAAACTAGATCCATTTGTGCAGAGAATATGCACGGCCCAGCAAGAGGACTGTCTTTTGCTATTTATTATCCTTTTCTTGCCATCATTGGTTTTCCACGTAAGTTGTGCAACCACAATCATCTGCTGTACGTTGTTTACAGTGATTACAGAGCTGTTTGATACCGAATTCGATTGTTTCGTTTCAGCAGCGCTGCTTGTAAGTAAGCAATTACATCTAAGATTCAAGGTGGCAAACTTGCAATGTTTAAATCAGCCTCCGATATTGATTCTCCTTGATATTCTGTGATTGCTCTCTGAGCCGTTTCTGTTTTGTCGTTGAAATCTTGCAGGTATTGTCCCAAGAAGTACTGTGTCGTGAACGTATCTGTTGATATTTAATGTATAACCTATACTTAAGAGTGTACAGTATCATAAAACATTGGCAGTAATAGATTTATAAACGTGCATGCTGCTACAATACATTGTTGCACATTATTCAGTATGGGAGTGAAACAATAAGGTAAATACAAAATACGAAATTGTAAACTAGATTGTACTGTATACAATTAATTCAATGTTGTTTTATATTTTATGGGAGATGCAGTAAGATTCCCTTAGATCCAAAACATTATATTGCAATACTGTATAATATGCTGCAATGGATTTAGTGGTTCGATGTGCTCATTTTCCCTGCAATTTGGAATTACTTCTATGAGGGAGGGACTTCACAGGAAGTGTAACCTCTATTTTCCTAGCTGTACCTTACTGACAAATACTGCAATAACTATGGCGCCTTACCAAATGATTTCTTTTCTGCACTGCCAAGGTGCGTTAACATTCCAGATACGATTTAGTTTACGCAACACACGCTACATTTTCGAGGATCTCTGCAGGACAGGTAATAACTTTAGAAAGGAGTGTGCAGTCGACGTTTCGGGCCGAGAACATTCATCGGGACTGGCAAAAAAGATGAAAAGTTACATCAAGAATGTGGGGGCAGCTGACGAGTATAGTAGGTGATAGGTGAAACCCAGAGAACAAAGGAGGACAAGTAAAGGCTTTGGACGCGGATAGGCTAGAGAAGCGGGGAGAAGGCCAGAAGACCATCGAGGAAAGAGAAAGGGGTCGAGTACCAGAAGCAGATAATGGGTAGGTAAGGAGATAGCATGATATGAGAGAGGGAAACGGGAATGGGAAGTTCAAGAAATTGTTGTTCATGCCATCAGGTAGGAGGCTACCTCGGCGGCATAGAAGGTCTTACTCATCCACCCTCAGAGGGGCCTCATCGCTGCAATAGAGGAGACCATTAGATTTAGTTAATGCAGAGCCAGCTTTATCAGCTATGTAAGCAGTTGAGTAACAACCCAGCGAAGACGACATGGAGTTTCTTTGAAACAACGCTCACCTTCTGTCCCATTTCCTACGACTACTCATGTTATTTTCTTCAAAAACGTCATTACCTCATTTAACCCTGAAGCTACAGGATGGCTGTGTTCTTTACAGCACCCAGATTAAACGGAATTCCGGCTTCTGTCGTAGAGCCCCAACATCTATCCCACGATAATACTTATTATGGACATGGAGCAATTTAAATAGATCTGTTCAATGTACTTCTGAGACAGAAAACGATAACGAATAGAGATTATGCACAAAGTATGCATGATTCTGATTTGTTGACCATGTTCACTGTACTTTTAAGGATAAGCCCTCATAATTAAAGACTCAGAACTAAAACTCCAATACCCTTCCATGGACCCAATCGACTCAGTCCTACGTATACTACCCGACTATTTCAGGAATCACTCGAGTGAATTTTAGTTTCATCCTTATAGTGTAATTTATAAAAATATAAATTCGAAATTTATGTTTGAAGTCTTAAATTCACCTCATGAATTCCGATCTGAACTAAGACTTCAAACATCAATTTCGAAACGTTCTTTTTGTTCCCTTAACAGCGAACTTGGCAGCAGTTGTGATCCTATCACGGGGAAGATGCGGTCTCTCCAAATGTGTCACGTATTACCTGGTGGCAATGGCGGTGACGGATCTGCTGGTCATTGTCACTGCCGTGATACTGAATCGAATCACTGCTATCTTTTTCGTGAACAGTTTGCTCTCCATCACTCCCGCCTGTAGTCTCAGCACGGTGCTGATTTATTTCAGCAGGGATTGCTCGGTGTGGTTGACGGTCGCTTTCACGTCCGACCGGTTTGTCGCTATTTGTTGTCTGGGGCTAAAAAGGAGACTTTGCAATGATAAGTGTGCTGCTATAGCTATATCCGTTGTCTGTTTTCTGGCAACCGTGAAGAATGTACCTGATTACTTTACGTACCAGCCCTTGTATATAGTAGACGGTGTGCCCTAGTTTTGTGATATTAAACTAAGCTTCTTCACTGAAACAGTCTGGATAGTGTATGATTGGTTGGACCTCCTTTTAACGCTGTGCGTCCCTTTTCTTCTGATCCCGCTGTTCAATGTTCTGACCATTAGACACATTTTGGTATCGAACAGAGACCGCAGGGGACTTCGGGGTGAGAAAGAGGGGAAGAATCTCGAAGATGCAGAAACGGAAAAGCGGAAAAAATCCATGATATTACTTTTCACTATCTCCGCCAGTTTTCTGTTCCTGTGGATTACATATGTCATTAACTTTGTATACGCACGGATTAAAGGCGGTTCTTATATATCAGGGTTCAATTTCGGGGACCCACGCTACATTCTCCAAGAGAGCGCCAACATGCTTTCAAACCTGAGTTTCTGCACGAATTCCTTTATTTATGCTGTAACCCAGGCTAACTTCAGAGAGGAGTTGAAGAAGGTACTGAAGTATCCCATGACTGCAGTTACTAGCTGTTTTAATAAGCAAAAATAAATAAATTCTTCCGCTGCCTTTGATATTTGCTTCATTCATTTTTCTTCTCCTTTCAATACATAGTCAGCTATAGGTTTTAGTACTACGAGTGTATTGTATGCTGCGGAAAATCAACAAATTTCAAGACATTTTAAACCTGATTCTGATTATGGGATTATCAATTTCAAAATTTCCTATGTTAGCCTCACAAACCACCTCGCCAAATCGCTTTGAAATTTAGGCAGGCTTGCATATATTTTACGTATATCGTCCAAATCATGTATACAGGTATTGTACAGTTGGGGTCCGACAACCGATGTACGAGTTAGGTGCCGAATAATCATCTCAGTCTTCCAAGATACTGGCTGTTCACATCACGGACGAGCTCAAATCGTCCCTCTCCGCATACAAAGTCACAGCGCTGCCTTCACTTCCCAAGGGGGCAATCAAGGCTCTCCTCCACCCCCAACCCTCCCCCTCCAACTCAATTTAATTTTTCCGGAGCACCACTGATTTTTATTTACCTTAAGCCGGATAATTTGCATTGTATCAGACGATATTTAATTCATGAACCTTAATTTTCTTCACAATGCCTATTTCGGTTCTAGATTTAATTCGTAGAGTTTTTAAGGTATTGAATGGTATACAGTGGTCTGCTTTACACCGTGACTGAAGAAACATTGGCTCGTTTGGCGGTATACATGTATATAGTAAAATTAAAATAAAATTGACTTGACTTGATTTGGCTTATCACTGCCTGCTTACGGGGGTCATTGCTTATTTACGTCTGACGGCGTTGTCACCGGTTAAACCAACAATACTTGGATCTGAACATTTTGGATCAACTCATGTGGCCAATAATTTTGGAAGAGTAGAACCACTGGTCATTGTGAAATATTTACTGGGAAAATCCAAAGACAATGCCAACGGAATGAGATTTGATATGAGATGGTCGACGCCAAATACACTCATTCACGGTATTCAAAAGACTTTATAGTTAAATAATTAAATATAATAGAATGAATGAATCTACTCACAAAGAATGTCTGCAAAAGAAGACAAACTATACAAATGGGAAAAAAAGTTAATGCTAAATAGATAGATGGACAGATAGATAGAGAAATAGATAATTAATAATTAATCATACAAAACACATAAAATAGATGATAGATGGATAGATAGATAGATAGGCAGACAGACAGACAGACAGATAGATAGATAGATAGATAGATAGATAGATAGATAGATAGATAGATAGATAGATAGATAGATAGATAGATAGATAGATAGATAGATAGATAGATAGATAGATAGATAGATTGTTGGATGGGTGTGTTAGTCCAAATATAATCAACCTGTTAAATATAGAGTTTAGCTCATGAACTATTGCTTTTCATCAACAAGAGCATTATTCAATTGTCAGGAGGCAAAATGACATACGTTCACGTAGTATATTATTATTGTTTTAGAGCCTTGTTTTACCCCATTTTAAGTTGTGTTCCATGACAGGCAGGACAAAGGAACCTCAACAGGTATCTGGAACGAATGGAAATAAGCTAAAACAACACTAAAGGGCATTTTTTTCCCCACAGTGGGTGGCTATAAGGAACTGACAGGGTAAGCGGTAGAGGCCAGTACAATTACAGCGTATAAAAAATCATTTCGAAATGGACGTGAATACGAAAGGTTTATAGTAGGGGTTCCCGAACATGGTTGATGCTATTGGTCCATAGCATGAAAAGGTTGGTTTACAACGAAATGTCATAAAAAATAAGAAATATAAGACACTAAGAAATGCCCTAAAAACTAAGAAACTTATAGGGGCGTATTATAGGCCTCTTAATGGGGAGCGAGAATAGGAGGAGCAACTTTGTAACGAGATAGCAGATATTTGTAGTAAGCACAGGGTTGTGATTGTGGGAGATTTAATTTTCCACACATAGGCTGGGAAGCCCAGACTGTAAAAGGGCTGGATGGTTTGGAGTTTGTAAAATGTGTGCAGGATAGTTTTTGCAGCAATACATAGAGGTACAAACTAGAGAAGAGGCAATTTGGGATCTCCTGTTAGGGAATCAGATCGGTCAGGTGACTGAGGTATGTGTTGGGGAGTACTTCAGGTCCAGTGATCACAATGACATTAGATTCAATATAATTATGGAGAAGGATGGGACTGGACCCAGGGTTGAGATTTTTGATTGGAGGAAGACTAACTTTGAGAAGATGCAAAAGGATTTAGAAGGAGTCGATTGGGTCAATTTGTTTTATGGGAAGTATGTAATAGAGAAATTGAAGCATTTAAATGTGAAATTTTCATGGTACAGAAACTTTATGTTCCTGTTGGGTTGAAAGGAAAGTTTAAAAGTTTGAGAGAGCCATGGTTTTCAAGGGATATTGGAAACTTGGTTCGGAAAAAGAGAGATATCTACTATAAATAGAGGCAGCATGGAGTAAATGAGGTGCTCGAGGAATAAGAAGAATGTAAGAAGAATATTAAGAAATAAATTAATAAAACTAAAAGAAGATACCAGGTTGCTTTGACAAGTAAGGGGAAAATAGATACAAAGGGTTTCTACAGTTATATTAATAGAAAAAGGATAGTAAGGGATAAAATTGTTCCCTTAGAGAATTAGAATGGAAAGCTATGTGTGGAGGCAAAAGAGATGGAGGAGATTTCGAAAAATTTCTTTTCTTCTGTATTCACTAAGTAGAAGGATATTGAATTGTGTAAGGTAAGGGAAATAAGTAGGGAAATTATGGACAACACAGGCAAAATGCTGGTCGAATACAGCAGGCCAGGCAGCATCTATAAGGAGAAGTACTGTCGACGGTTCGGGCCGAGACCCTTCGTCAGGGCTAACTGAAAGGAAAGACACTAAAAGATTTAACCCTCCTGATGAAGGGTTTCGGCCCGAAACGTCGTCGCTAACTCCTCCCATAGATGCTGTCTGGCCTGCTTTCTGCCAGCATTTCTGCCAGTGTTTCTATTTATTTCCAGCATCTGCAGATTCACTCGTGTTGCCTAAGAGATTTGAAAGTAGTGGGTGGAGGGGGAATTGCGAAATGATAGGAGAAGACCGGAGGGGGTGGGATGAAGCTAAGAGCAGCAAAAGTTGTTTGGCGAAAGTGATACAGAGCTGGAGAAGGGAAAGAATCATGGGACGGGTGGCTTCGAGAGAAATAAAGGGGGAGGGGCGAGTATCTGAGGGAGATGGAGAACAGGCAGTGATGGGCAGAGAAAGAGAAAAAAAAACTAAATATATCAGGGATGGGTTAAGAAGGAAGTTAGAGTAGTTAATGTTCAAATTAATGCCTCGTTAATGCCCCTCTTCCCCTTCTTATCCCATCCCTGACATATTTAGTTGTCTGTTTTTCTCTCTCTCTCTCTCTCTGCCCATCACTCTGTCTATTCTCTCTCTCTGCCCATCACTCTGACGATTAAAGAGGAGGAATTACTGGCGCTTTTAAAGAATATAAAAGTTGATAAATCTCCAGATCCTGACAGGATTTTCCCTAGGACCTTGAGGGAGGTTAGTGTCGAAATAGCAGGGCTCTGACAGAAATATTTCAAATGTCATTAGAAACGGGGATGGTGCTGGAGGATTGGCGTATTGCTCATGTTGTTCCATTGTTTAAAAAGGGTTCTAAGAGGAAGAGCCCCACATGCTCCATAGAATTCAAAATGGCTTTAATATATGTATTTATTTCTTTCCCCAGAGGACCAATAACTTTATCTTCGGAGCACCTATATATATAATCCTATCTTTTGTAAATAAGGGCGCCAAATTCTCAGAAATGTTTCGTATTTATTGCTTAAATTATTAGTATATTTTTTCAAGTGGAATGCAGCTAAAAATTTCATTATTCCAACGATCCATTGTTACGAAGTATGAACAACTCTGATGGGCAGAAGGGTACAGAGTTGCCCCTGTTTCCCCCCTCCCCGGGAGAATCACAAACTGTTACTGTTACCACGCTGCTCATGAGAGAGAATGAGAGAGACACACAGATAAGAGGAAAACAATTTGCAACATCTGCTGCTGATAAGAGAGAGGAGAGGAGCCATTGATTTACTGTTATGTCTTTTGGAGAGGGCTATTTATTTGGTACCATTCTGTTCATTAAAATTCCTCAGTGGACAGCCGGAGTGGTCTGGTTTGATGGATGAAACCATTCAAAACTGATTGACACCTGAGACCCCGTGAGTAGGGATAAAAGTGAGGTCTGGGGAGACACCCCTCAGACACACCAGGAGACACACCAGGAGACGCACCAAGAGACACACTAGTGAGCACTGCTTAAGTGTTGGAACCCACGAGAAGGTGTGGGGCATCGGAGACCGAACGAAGGATCGGTCAATTTTATCTCACAGTGCTAATAGCGTGCCGGTGGGGGCGTGTGTGTGTGTGTTCACCCTTGCCTAGGTGACGAGTCCACCATAGAAGAATGGTCTAGCTAAAGGGCAGAGGGGTCATACCTGAATGGCCACAACAACACATCGACCAATCAAGAACGTAAAGGAAGGATTGACTGACTGTAGCTGTCACTGTTCGCTCGCTCTCTCTCTCTCAGTCTCTCTCTCCAACGATTAAAACACAAGAACTAACAACTACCTCAGCACGTATGAACTGAACTGAACTTTATATTCACATATGACAATTCATTATCCCCTAGACATCGATAGAGCTTGTTTATTATTGATTATTATTATACCCACACTTTTAGGTTTAGTATTGCTAACGTGTATTATCTGTATATTTGCATTGTTGATATTGATTTGTATATTTTACTGTTTTGAAAATAGTACCAGACTCCAATGGATACTTCTATCTTTGCTGGTAAGACACCCAGTTACGGGGTACGTAACACCATCCTTAAGTATGAATCCGATTTCCAAGTAACCGCGATAGCCTTTTTTGCTACAGCGAATGCAATTTTTATAAATTCTTTCTGATATTTGTTCAATTTAGGTTTCAGTTTTATCCATTCAATATCACCTAGTAAAAATAAGGTTATGTGGAAGTTGTGTCCTAATAATTTGTTCCAAAAATTTTAAAACAAGGCCAGGTAGAGTGTAATAAAATACCAATTACTTAATTACATCGAAAACATTGATCAGATAAATTTGGGTTTAATCTATCTATTTTTTGAGCTGTAATATATTGTTGATGTAAAAAATTGTATTGTACTAATCTAAGTTGGACATTTATTGTATTTGTGATACTGTCAAGACGGAGTCTTGACCAACTTGTTTCATCAATTTTAATATTCAAATCCATTTCCCATTTGTTCTCTTGACTTATGTATTCCTTATGTTTAAGTGTATGCATTTGAATCAAATTATACATACCAGAAATAATGTTTTTAATTTTTCCTTTTTGAATTAAAGTTTCTATTTCATTAGGTTTCGGCATTAACATTGTTTGACCCAGTTTGTCTCTTAAGTAAGCCCTTAATTGTAAATAACAGAAGAGAGTGTTATTTGATATTTTATATTTATTCGTTAATTGATCAAATGACATCAATATACCTCCTTCAAAACAATCTCCTATATATCTAATCCCTTTTTGAAATCAGTCATATAAAAGTTGATTATCCATTGTAAAAGGAATGTCTACTTTGAATTAGATTCTCTTTGCTAATAGAGATTTCTTTATCTCATCATCAACATTTGTCTTATTCCATAAATCAATCAAATGTTTTAATATAAGCGATTCTTTCTTTTCACATATCCATTTAGATTCCCATTTATACATAAAATCTTCTGGTATATTTTCTCCTATCTTATCTAACTCTATTCTGATCGATGCCAGTTTATCTTCGTCAAAAAGATGAAATAAATCTAAGTTGGTTTCCTTTATAATAATTCTTAAAGTTTGGAAGTTGTAACCCTCCTAGGTCAAATTTCCATGTCAGTTATTCCAACGATGTCTTGGAATATCTTACCTTTCCAAAGAAAGTTCCTCACACATTTGAAAAAAACTTCGGCGGCAGTTGTATTGGTAATGTTTGAAATAAATACTGCAATCCAGGAAATATATTCATTTTACAGCATTGAATCTACCTACTAATGTTATTAGTGACATCATCCATTTATCAAGATCTTCTTGATTTTTTTTCAATAATGGTAAATAATTTAATTTATATAATTTCTTTACATCTTTATCAACTCTTATACCTAAATACTTTATACTATTTATCGGCCATCTAAATTGAGTTACTAATCGACATTGACTATAATCTCCTTTTGTAAGGGGTATATTTTCACTTCTATCCCAGTTTATTTTATACCCTGATACTGTACCATATTTTCCCAATCTAAAAGATAATTTATGCAACGAATACAATGGGTTTGTTCGATAAATCAGAACATCATCAGCAAATAGATTAATCTTATATTCCTCCCGGTTAACTCTGAAATCCATAATATCTGAGTCAGTTCTAATTAATTCAGCTAATGGTTCTATCGCCAATACAAATAAAGCAGGTGATAGTGGACAACCTTGTCTAGTTGATCTTGTTAACTGAAATTGTGTTGAAATTTGGCCGTCTGTCAAGTATTTAAGGTTTTAATCCAATTCATAAAAGATACTCTTAACCAGTATTTTTCCAATACCTTAAATAAAAAATCCCATTCCAATCTATCAAATGCGTATTCTGCATCCAAAGCTACTGCCACGCTCATTTCCTCCCTCTTTTGTGCCAGATGAATTTTGTGCCACGATACAGCTCAAAATACGGAGATTAATGCCCCAACCACTCATTTTGGAGCGCAGCTGATACGACAATTGCGCTCGTGAATGTGCACGTGTTAGCTAATTGTTGTTTCATTGTGGTAAAATTTAACTCCATTCATCCTGACGTTGTATTTTTCCAGACTTGCACACAGCAACGCATCGCTGCCTGATTGCATTCTGCCTTGTCTGAGCAATTGGACTGACGAGAAAACTGACTCTGAAGACTAGGTGTATTTGTTTTATTCTTAGTTGTTCCTTTTTAGGCACCTTTAGTACGACTCGAACATTCAAGCTCTCACCGTTGTATTGCTCCCTTAACAGCGAACTTGGCGGCAGTGAGGAAGGTGCGGTCTCTCCAAACCTGTCACTTACTACCCGGTGGCAATGGCAGTGGCAGATCTGCTGGTCATTGTCACTGAATCGAATAACCGGTGTCTCCTTCGCAAACAGTTTGCTCTCCATCACTCTCACCTATGGTCTCAGCACGCTGCTGATATATGCAACCAGGGATTGCTCAGTGTGGCTGATAGCAGTTTGCACGTTCGAACTATTCGTCGCCCCTTGTTACATGGAGCTGAAAAGGCGACATTGCAATCAGAAATACGCTGTTGTACTTATATCTGTTGTATGTTTTCTGGCAACAGTGACAAATATAACCTGTTACTTTACGTACAAACCGTTGTATATACTAGACGGTGTTCCCTGGTTTTGTAATGTTAAACGAAGCTTCTTCACTGAACCAATCTGTACAACGTATGACTGGTTGGACCTCCTTTTATCACGGTGCCTCCATTACCTTCTCATCCTGCTATTCAATGGTTTGACGATCAGGCAAATTTTCGTTCCAACAGGGTCCGCAGGGGACTTCCGGCAAGGGGGGAAGAATCTCAATTGAGCAGAAACGGAAATTCGGAAAAAAACACATTATACTACTTTTCACCATCTCCGCCAGTTTTCTGTTCTGAGAATTACGTACGTGGTTAATTTTGTATACATGCATACTAAAGGCGTTTCTTATGTCAGAGGTTCGATTTCGGAAATACACACTTCATTCTCCAAGAGAGCGCCAACCTGAGTTTCTGCACGAATTCCTTTATGTACGCGGTGACCCAGGCAAATTCAGAAAGGAGTTGAAGAAGGTACTGAAGTATTCCATGCGTGTACTTATTAGCTGTTTTAAAAGATAAAAGTATATATTTTTTCGTTATCTTTAATATATGCTTTATTCACTTTTCCCTTTTAACATATTGTAATTTCAATTTTTATTTTTATGTAACTGCTGCCGAAAATCAATAAATTTCACGACATAATATACCGGACTCTGATTATCAGATCGAAAATTTTCGATGTCCTCCTCACATGCACACCGCCACCGGCTTTCAACATAGGCCAGCTTGCAGATACTACGTGTATATCATCCGAGATATGTATACAGATATTGTACGATTGGGGCCTAAGAACCGATGTAGGAGTTATTCCTGCCTGCTTACGGTATCAATGCTAATTTGAGAGTGACTATCTTGTCACCAGTTAACGCAGCAATCCCGGGCCCTCAACGTTCTGCATCGACTCAGGAAGAGTTTAATTTGGGAATCACGGCGTTAACATGAAATCTTTCTTGAGAATAATTCAAGATCTTACTGTGGACATTGACAGGGAATGCAACTGCCCTGGGCGAAATACACCCCATCACAGTATTGAAATGCTTTTACAGAAGAGCAAAGAAATAAAATAGAATCAATGAAATGGTGGTGGTTGCTTATTGCATTATGGTGGCATATATTAGTGGTAATTTTGTTAACATTCTCCTGAAGAAAGGCCTTAATGCCGTAATGCAGTTTCACAGACAGCATGAACTTTACAAAGGCGGGTACGAATCGATAGAGTAAACATAAAAAGAGGGCGGTGCCAAGACTGTCGTTACTCAGGACATATCCTCCTTTTTCCTTTGTGGGAATCTGGGCCAGAATGGGAGTCGGAAGCTTCACTGATGCCAGGATAAATTTACTGTCAAAAGATGCTGGATGGAAGATCCAGCTCTGATCTACTGACCGGCTGATATTAATTTGGTTCCAGTTCGAGCTCAAATTTTCCTGTTGATTGGAGGGTGGCTAATGTTGTCCCACTTTTCAAGAAAGGAAGGAGAGAGAAAACAGAGAATTATAGACCGGTTAGCCTGACATCAGTGGTGGGAAAGATGCTGGAGTCAATTATAAACGAGGAAATTACGACACATTTGGATAGCAGTGGAAGGATCAGTCCGAGTCAGCATGGATTTATGAAGGGAAAATCATGCATGAATAATCTTCTGGAGTTTTTTGAGGATGTAACTATGAAAATGGGCAAGGGACAGCCAGTGGATGTAGTGTACCTGGACTTCCAGAAAGCTTTTGATAAAGTCCCACATAGGAGATTAGTGGGCAAAATTAGGGCACATAGTATTGGGGGCAGAGTACTGACATGGATTGATAATTGGCTGACTGACAGGAAACAAAGAGTAGTGATTAAAGTGACCCTTTCGGAATGGCAGGCTGTGACCAGCGGGGTACCACAAGGTTCAGTACTGGGACCGCAGCTGTTTAGAATATACATTAATGATTTAGATGAAGGGATTAAAAGTAACATTAGCAAATTTGCCGATGACACAAAGCTGGGTGGCAGTGTGAAATTTCAGGAGGATGTTATGAGAATGCATGGTGACTTGGACAGGTTGGGTGAGTGGGCAAATTTATGGCAGATGCAGTTTAATGTGGATAAATGTGAGGTTATCCACTTTGGTGGCAAGAACAGGAAGGCAGATTACTATCTAAATGGAGTCAAGTTAGGAAAAGGGGAAGTACAACGAAATCTGGGTGTTCTTGTACATCAGTCAATGAAAGCAAGCATGCAGGTACAGCAGGCAGCGAAGAAAGCTAATGGCATGCTGGCTTTTATAACAAGAGGAATTGAGTATAGGAGTGAAGAGGTCCTTCTGCAGCTGTACAGGGCCCTGGGGAGACCCCACCTGGAGTATTGTGTGCAGTTTTGGTCTCCAAATTTGAGGAAGGACATTCTTACTATTGAGGAAGTGCAGCGTAGGTTCACAAGGTTAATTCCCGGAATGGCGGGACTGTCATATGTTGAAAGATTGGAGCGACTGGGCTTGTATACACTGGAATTGAGAAGGATGAGACGGGATCTGATTGAAACATATAAGATTATTAAGGGATTGGAGGCACACTGGAGGCAGGAAGCATGTTCCCGCTGATGGGTGAGTTCAGAACTAGAGGACACAGTTTAAGAATAAGGGGTAGGTCATTTAGAACAGAGATGCGGAAAAACTTTTTCACCCTGTGAGTGGTGGACATGTGGAATGCTCTGCCCCAGAAGGCAGTGGAGGCCAAGTCTCTGGATGCATTCAAGAGAGAGTTAGATAGAGCTCTTATAGATAGCAGGGTCAAGGGATATGGGGAAAGGGCAGGACCAGGGTACTGACTGTGTGTGATCAGACATGATCACAGTGAATGGCGGTGCTGGCTAGAAGGGCCGAATGGCCTACTCCTGCACCTACTGTCTATTGTCTATTGTTGCCGTTAAATCGGGTTCCACTAGATCCAAGGTGCAAAACGCAGTATCAACAGTCTGTTACAGAACACAGCACACACAGCAAATATCATTGAGATAGCCCCAAAAAATGTTTACAAAAATACATTTTAAAAGTCATCCAACGCAAGTGCGCCGCAGACGAACAAAATCCTCTTGTCTTCCATTAAGTCAACACTGGATGGCAGCACCGACATTAAATTTGTGACGGGAGATGTCTTAAATTCAATGGTCGATCTGAGAGAAGACAGGAAGTCGCCGGTGTATTATCGAGGTAGACCAATTGGCCTTTCGAGATCTGTACTGTTCCTGTTCTGTGCTAGCTTCATTTCAGTATAATATACTGCAATGGATTTAAAGGCTCGATATGCTGATTTTTTTCTAATACTATTTGTTGTTGATTCTATTACTGAAGGGCTTCACAGCAAGTGTATCTATCTTTGTAGTTGTGCCCTACTGGAACGAATTACAATATACATTGGTGCCTTTTTACATAATAGTTGCTAATTCTGCCAGTCAGCGCTACAATTCCAGACTAGATTTAATTTATGCTACACGCACAAAATGCTGGAGGATCTCAGCAGACCAGGCAGCATCTATGAAAATAAGTAAACAGTCGACGTTTTGGACTGAGACCCTTCATCAGGGCTGAAGAAAGGATGAGAAGAAAGGACAAGAAGGTGGGGAGAGGGGATAAAAGATGCATGGGGTAGGTAGTAGATGAAAGTGAGAGAGGGAGAGGATACAAATAAAGAGCTGGAAAGCTGATAGGTGAAAGAGATAAATGACCGGAGAATGAGTAATCTGATCAGTGACGGAAGAAGACAATCAAAGAAACGGAAGGGGAGGGGTGCCTGAGGAAGAGCATTGGCAGGTAAGCCGATCTGATCAGAGAGAAAACGGGAATGAGAATGTTGATGAGGGTGGGGACGATGCATATTAAATCTGATTCAGATTTTGAGATTATCAATCGAAAACTTCCTACGTTAATACTTACAATCCGCATCGCCAATCAGCTTTGAAATTTATGCAGGCATGTATATAGGTACTAGACAGTTGGGGTCTTAGAGCCGATGTACGAGCCCGTATGAAATAAATGATTGTGCTATTTGGAATGGTACGGAAAAATCATTCCCGTCTTTGCAGACACGGCTCCTCCGTAAAGTGCACCAAGTTCACATCATGGATAACATCACTTCCCTGAAGAAAAAGGCACAGCTGATACATGAGAGCGTTCTTAAAGTCTGTATGTCCATCAGGTATGAGAGCACCATACCATCGGACAGGAAGTCCCTACAAAGAATTATGAGAATAGCTGAAAGGATAAGAGGGGGTTGCTTACTTTCCATCAGTGACTTTTATCGGGACTTTTGCGTACGCAAGGCCCTTAGTATTACCAAGGATCCTCGCATTACTCGTTCAACCATCAGGCAAATTGTTTACTTCTGGCTCGTTACTAACATGCAGATAATTGACTCACTGGGGAGTCCCGAGCAAAATATAACAGCTGGAGAAAACCAGAAACTAGAACCATTTGCGCAGAGAATGCACGCCCCAGGAAGAGGACTGCTAAATGCCATTTACTATCCTTTTCTTGCCATCGTTGGTTTTCCCTGTAAGTTGTGCATCCTCCATCATCTACTGTACCTTGCTTGTAGTAATTCCAGAGATGCTTGATACCGAATTCCACTGCTTCGTTTCAGCAGCACTTGTTGTAAGTGAGCACTTACAACTAAGAATCTAGATGGCAAACTTGCTATATTTACAGATCAGTGTCCAATGGTGATTCTAACTGATATTCTTTGACAACGCTCTGAGCCATTAATGTTTTCTCGTTGAAATGATGCAGATTTTATCTCAAGAAATAATACGACTTGAATATATCTGTTCACGTTAAATGTCTAACCTTTATTTAATAGTGTAATTTGTGATTTAACATTAGCAGTAATAGATATATAAATGTATCTGATAACGTGCATGACGCTACGATGCATTATTGCAGATCAAGCAATATAACAAGCAAATATAATCTATATATATTGTGATTGTACTATACTGGAACGTATTACAATTTAATTTTGGTGCCGTTTTAAATAATATTTTATATATCTGCCAGATTGCGGTAACATTCTAGACATTCAGTTTATGCAACACACGCTAAATGCTGGACGATATGAGAATGCCAAGTAGCATCTACGGAAAGGAATAAGTAGTCGACATTTCTGACCGAATACCTTCATCAGGACCGGGAAAAAAAAGATGAGACGTTAGGTCAAGATGGGAGGAGGGCAGGAAGAATGTAGGTTAAAGGTGAAACCCAAAGAACGGAGGGCACATGTGAAGGGCACGGAAGCTGATGGGTAAAAGAGCTGCAAGGCTGGAGTCGGGGGAATTTGATAGGAGAGGCTAGACGACCATCCAACAGAAAAGGAAGGGGTAGGAGCACCAGAGGCAGTAGATGGGCAGGTAAGGAGATGATGTGAGAGAGGGAACCGCGAATGGGAGGGTCAAGAAATCGATGTTCATGCCATCAGGTTGGTGAATACACAGACACAATATAAGGTGTTGCTTGAATGTGGCCTCATCGTGACATTAGAGGACGCCATGAGGTTTAGTTTATGCAGAGCTGACATTGTCAGCTATGTGAGTGTTTTCGTATCCAACCAGCGAACATGCCATTGAACTTCTTTAGAACGGCGATGCTTGTGTTATTTTCTTCAGAAACGTCATTTCCTCATTTAAACCTGAAGATGCTGGTTGTCTGTTTTCTTCGCAGGACCCAGATTAAACGGGACAGAGTGTTCTGCAGTAGAGCACGGACATCTATCTGACGATAATACTGATTACAGACATGAAGCATTTTAAATAGATCTGTTCAATATACTTTTCAAAGACAGAAAGAAAATAACAGATATGTACATAGATGTAACGCTGATGAACAAAGTATACATGATACTGAGCTATTGGCCATATTCACTGAACTTTTAAGGATAAACCCTTGCTTCCATTTCTCGTAATCGAGGATACAGAACTAAAAACCCAATACCCTGCCATGGTCCCAGTTCCTACCTTGTACCGTGCTACAATTTTAGGAATTACTCGAGTGAATTTTATTTTTACCCTTATAGCGTCATTTATAAAGTCATCTCATGAATTCCCATCTGTACTGAGACTTCAAACATTCAATCTTGAACCGTTCTTCTTGTTCCCTTAACAGCGAGCTTGGCAGCAGTTGTGGTCCTATCACGTGGAAGATGCGGTCTCTCCAATTGCGTCACTTATTACCTGGTGGCAATGGCGGTGACGGATCTGCTGGCCATTGTCACTGCCGTGATTCTGAATCGAATAAACGGTATTTTTTTCGTGAACAGTTTGCTCTCCACCACTCCCGCCTGTAGTCTCGTCACTGTGCTGATTTATTTCAGCTGGGATTGCTCGGTGTGGTTGACGGTCGCTTTCACGTTCGACCGGTTTGTCGCTATTTGTTGTCTGAAGCTGAAAAGGAGATATTGCAATGAGAAATCTGCTGCTGTAGTTATATCTATTGTCTGTTTTCTGGCAACCGTGAGGATCGTACCCTATTACTTTGTGTATCAGCCCTTGTATATACTAGACGGCGTGCCCTGGTTTTGTGATTATAAACCAAGTTTCTTCACTGAACCAGTCTGGATAGCGTATGATTGGTTGGACCGCCTTTTAATGCCATGCGTCCCTTTTCTTCTGATTCTGCTGTTCAATGTTCTGACCATTAGACACATTTTGGTATCGAACAGAGTCCGCAGAGGACTTCGGGGTGAGAAAGAGGGGAAGAAACTCGAAGATGCAGAAGCGGAAAAGCGGAAAAAATCCATGATATTACTTTTCACTATCTCCGCCAGTTTTCTGTTCCTGTGGATTACATATGTCATTAATTTTGTATACGTGCGGATTAAAGGCGGTTCTTATATATCAGGATTCAATTTCGGGGACCCACGCTACATTCTCCAAGAGAGTGGTAACATGCTTTCAAACCTGAGTTTCTGCACGAATTCTTTCATTTACGCTGTAACCCAGGCTAAATTTAGAGAGGAGTTGAAGAAGACACTGAAGTATCCCATGACTGCAGTTACTAGCTGTTTTACTAAGCAAAAATGAATAAATTTTGCTGCCATTGATTTTTACTTCATTCACTTCTGCTTTTCAATATAGTCTAAATTATAGTTTTTGTAAATATGTGTTGTATTGCACTGCTGCACCAAATCAACAAATTTCAAGACATTTTAAACCTGATTCTGAGGTGATCAATTCCAAAACCACCTACGTCATCCTCACAATCCATATCGCCAACAGGCTTCGAAATTTTTGACGGTCTGCATACATTAAGCATGTATCATTCAAATCTGGTACACAAGTATTGTACAGTTGGGGTCTTAGAACCACTGTACAAGTTGGTTTTAAGGAAATGGTTGTGGACTTTAGGAAGGTCAGAAGGACCATCCCAGTCTTCGCAGACACGGCTTTTCCATGAAATGCACCAATTTCCTTGGTTCTCACATCATGGATGTCGTCAACAGTTCCCTCAGTTTTTCTCTCTGAATAAAATGGCACATACTCCCCTTACATCTCAATTATATTTTACAGTACCACCATTAAGAGCATCCTGAAAAGCTGCATCTGCAATAGGTATAGGAGCAGCAGACAGTCAGACGGGAAGTCCGTACAAAGGAACTGTAAGAATTGCCGAGAGGTTAACAGTGGTCTCCCCACCAACCACCAGCAGCCAATATTGATTGGGTGCGCTGTTTCCGCAGAACGCTCAGTATTATCAAGGATCCCACTCCTCCATCCAGCATCCTCTTTGACATTCTACCACCAGGCAGGAGACTTCCAATGAATAAAAACTAGAATGAAATGGTAAACAGCTTCTTCCTTCGGGCCATTGATTTCTGAACTTACTGCCGCATCGCATTCAAAGTGTCACCAGATAATTTGCATTGTGCCCTACAATATTTAATTTATTCTCTTTACTTTGTTTATCTATGCATATTTCATTTCGAGATTTAATTCGCAGTGTTTTTAAGTTATTGAGTGGTATATGTTGTTGTACATATTATTCTTTACACCATGGGCCAGAGAAATATTGGCTCATTTGGTTGTATATATCTATATAGTTAAATGACAATAACCTTGACTTGACTTGACTTGGATTATCACTGCCTGCTAACGGGATCACTACTTTGTTCCTAGTTAAACCAACAATCCCGTGATCTGAACGTTCTGCATCAGCTCATACGGACAATAATTTTCGGAAGTTAGAACTACAGGTCTTGGTGAAATATTTCCTGGGAATGAACTAATACCTAACAACAGGTAATGTCCTGCGAATGCGAATTAATCTCAGATGGCCGGCGCCAAAATCACACACATTCACGGTATTCAAGGACCTTCACAATACAACAATGAAATACAATAGAATCAGTGAAAGCTACTCACCGACACTAGCAGCATATGAAGACAAACTGTACAAATAGCAAAAATATAAGTTAATGGTAAATAAATAAATACATTCATATCTCGATACGTGATAGTGATGGTAAGAATTGGAGGAGATGGCAGTTGAATGCGTGGCTGAGGGTTTGGTGCAAGGGGCAGGGTTTTAGATTTTTGGACCATTGGGATCTCTTCTGGGGAAGGTGGGACCTGTACAGATTGGATGGGTTGCACCTGAACTCGAGGGGAAGCAATATCCTTGCTGAAAGGTTTGCTTGCATGGTTCGAGAGGGTTTAAACTAATTTGCAAGGGGGATGGGACCCGGAGCGATAGAGCAGTGAAAGAAGTGTATGGAGTAAAGCCAGATCTAACATATAGAGAGGCCTTGAGGAAAGAGCAGCAGAATAAAGGGTATAAAGGTAGTAAGGTAGAGGCCAAAGTATGTTTACTTCAATGCAAGAAGCATCAGGAACAAAGGTGATGAACTGAGAGCATGGATACATACATGGAATGATGATGTAGTGGCCATTACGGAGACTTGACTGGCACCAGGGCAGGAATGGATTCTCAATATTCCTGGATTTCAGTGCTTTAAAAGGGATAGAGGGGGGAAGGAGGGGAGGAGGGATGGCATTACTAGTCAGGGATACTATTACAGCTGCAGAAAGGGTGGGTAATGTAGCAGGATCCTCTTTTGAGTCAGTATGGGTGGAAGTCAGGAACAGAAAGGGAGCAGTTACTCTACTGGGGGTATTCTATAGGCACCCCTGGTAGCAGCAGGGATACCGAGGAGCAGATTGGGAGGCAGATTTTGTAAATGTGCGAAAATAACAGAGTTGTTATCCTGGGTGACTTTAACTTCCCTAATATTGATTGACACTTGATTAGTTCCGAGGGTTTAGCTGGGGCAGAGTTTGTTAAGTGTGTCCAGGATGGATTCCTGTCATTGTATGTTGACAGACCGGTTAGGGGTGAATGCCATACTAGATCTAGTATCAGGTAACGAATCGGGTCAGGTCACAGATCTGTCAGTGGGTGAGCATCTGGTGGACAGTGATCACCGCTCCCTGACCTTTAGCTTTATCATGGAAAAAGATAGAATCAGAGAGGACAGGAATTTTTTTAATTAGGGAAGGGCAATTATGAGGCTATAAGGCTAGAACTTGCGGGTGTGAACTGGGATCATGTTTTTTTCAGGGAAATGTACGAGGGACATGTGGTCGATGTTTAACGATCTCTTGCAGGATGTTAGGGATAAATTTGTCCCGGTGAGGAAGATAAAGAATGGCAGGGTGAAGGAACCATGGGTGACATGTGAAGTGGAAAATCTAGTCAGGTGGAAGAAGGCAGCATACATGAGGTTTAGGAAGCAAGGATCAAATGGGTCTATTGAGGAAAATAGGGTAGCATGAAAGGAGTTTAAGGAGGGGATGGGAAGAGCAAGAAGGGGGCATGAGAAGGCCTTGGCGAGTAGGGTAAAGGAAAACCCCAAGGAATTATTCAGTTATGTGAAGAACAAAAGGATGACAGGAGTGAAGGTTGGACCGATTAGAGATAAAAGTGCGAAGATGTGCCTGCAGGCTGTGGAAGTAATCGAGGTCCTCAATGAATATTTCTCTTCGGTATTCACCACTAAGAGGGAACTTGATGACGGTGAGGACAATATGAGTGAGGGTGATGTCCTGGAGCATTTTGATATTAAGAGAGAGGATGTGTTGGAATTGTTAAAATACATTAGGACGGATAAGTCCCCGGGGCCTGATAGAATATTCTCCAGGCTGCTCCACGAGGCAAGGGAAGAGATTGCTGAAGCTCTGGCTAGGATCTTTATGTCATCGTTGTCCACGGGAATGGTACCGGAGGATTGGAGGGAGGCGAATGCTGTCCCCTTGTTCAAAAAAGTTAGTAGGGTTAGTCCAGGTAATTACAGACCAGTGAGCCTTACGTCTGTGCTGGGAAAGCTGTTGAAAAAGATTCTTAGAGATAGGATCTATGGGCATTTAGAGAATCATGGTCTGATCAGGGACAGTCTGCCTGGCTTTGTAAAGGGCAGATCGTGCCTAACAAGCCTGATAGAGTTCTTTGAGGTGGTGACCAGGCATATAGATGAGGGTAGTGCAGTGGATGTGATCTACATGGATTTTAGTAAGGCATTTGACAAGGTTCCACATGGTAGGCTTATTCAGAAAGTCAGAAGGCATGGGATCCAGGGAAGTGTGGCCAGGTGGATTCAGAATTGGCTTGCCTGCAGAAGGCAGAGGGTCGTGGTGGAGGGAGTACATTCAGATTGGATGGTTGTGACAAGTGGTGTCCCAGAAGGATCTGTTCTTGGACCTCTACTTTTTGTGATTTTTATTAATGACCTGGATGTGGGGGTAGAAGGGTGTGTTGGCAAGTTTGCTTACGACACAATGGCTGGTGGTGTTGTAGATAGTGTAGAGGATTGTCGAAAATTGCAGAGAGACATTGATAGGATGCAGAAGTGGGCTGAGAAGTGGCAGATAGAGTTCAACCCGGAGAAGTGTGAGGTGGTACACTTTGGAAGGACAAACTGCAAGGCAGAGTACAAAGTAAATGGCAGGATACTTTGTAGTGTGGAGGAGCAGAGAGATCTGGGGGTACATATCCACAGATCCCTGAAAGTTGCCTCACAGATAGATAGGGTAGTTAAGAAAGCTTATGGGGTGTTAGCTTTCATAAGTCGAGGGACAGAGTTTAAGAGACGCGATGTAATGATGCACCTCAATAAAACTCTAGTTAGGCCACACTTGGGGTACTGTGTCCAGTTCTGGTCGCCTCACTATAGGAAGGATGTGGAAGCATTGGAAAGGGTACAGAGGAGATTTACCAGGATGCTGCCTGTTTTAGAGAGTATGGATTATGATCAGAGATTAAGGGAGCTAGGGCTTTACTCTTTGGAGAGAAGGAGGATGAGAGGAGACATGATAGAGCTGTACAAGATATTAAGAGGAATATACAGAGTGGACAGCCAGCGCCTCTTCCCCAGGACACCACTGCTCAGTACAAGAGGACATGGCTTTAAGGTAAGGGGAGGGAAGTTCAAGGGGGATATTAGAGGAAGGTTTTTCACTCAGAGAGTGGTTTCTGCGTGGAATGCACTGCCTGAGTCAGTGGTGGAGGCAGATACACTCGTGAAATTTAGGAGACTACTAGACAGGTATATGGAGGAATTTAAGTTGGGGGGTTATATGGGAGGCAGGGTTTGAGTGTCGGCACAACTTTGTGGGCCGAAGGGCCTGTAATGTGTTGTACTATTTTATGTTCTATGTTCTATACATAGGTGGACAGGTAGGTCGATATAAAGATAAATAGAAAATAAATAAATAAAGAATGAAACACATAATTAAACAGATAATAAATAAATATATAGATGGATAGATGGCAGTATGGGTCCAAATATAATCAACGTGAACATAGACTTCAGCTCGTGTACCTATTGCTTTGGTGACAAATTCCAGAAAAAAATATTATTATCATGCTATCAAAATGACATATGTTCAAATGCCACAACAGGTCGTGGTGAAATATTTCCTGGGAATTGACTACGACCTTACAATGGACAATCTCCAGGGAATGCGAATGAATCCGAGATGGCCATCGCCAAATACACTCATTCATGATATTCAAGGGCCTTCACAATAGAACAATGAAATACAATAGAATCAATGAAAGCTTCTCATAAACAGCAGCAGCATAAGACAAAGTGTACAAATACCAAAAATAAGTTAATGGAAAATAAATAAATAGGTTCATTGCTTGATAGACAAGTGGACAGACAGATAGATAGGTAGATAAATATAAAATAATTAAGTAAACAAATAAACACGTAACTAAATAGAAAATAAATAGATAGTTGGATGGATGGCAGTGTGGGTCCAAATATAATCAATTTGTTGAACACAGAGTTCAGCTCATGTACATATTGTTTTGGTGACAAATTGATAAAAAAATTATTATTATGTTGTCAAAATGACATATCTTCACATGCCATATCATTATTTTTTTACTGCCTTGCTCTACCCCTCTTATAATTGTTCTTCGGTATAGGCAGGTCAAAATAAACCCAACACTAAAGATGGAAGATTCCCAGTATAGATAGCGGTGTGTGCAAATACACGGCCTCTCGGGGTGGCAACTATTTCTTTGTAAGATTTCTTTCTTCGCAACAAAGGCAATTCAACTCCAGGAACATTAGGAAGTGTAAGTCTACTCCATCTGTGAAATTCTCATTGATCGGAGTAGCTGGACTGGTACTGTAGGAGCCGGCCGAGGTGTTGAAAGTGTCGGTCGGGACGTCGGGGGAAGGAGCCGGCTGAGATGTCAAAGGAGACAGATATTTGAGGGTTCTGCGGGAATGTCGGAGCATATCTTTTTGCCTACTACTCAGAAGGATCGAACTTGGGGCAGTTTTACCGTAGGAGATTCTCTCGTACATTTCACTTACGATCACAACAGCCTGTTGGACCTTGATAATGCAAGTTGCTGCAGGCCTGTTATCCTTGTCTGGTGGTGGGAGAGCTGTCATGGGAGCTATATAGCCTCGGTTGTCGCATGAACTAGGCATCAAGCTTCGGGCTTGCCTGCTACTGCACACCAGGTGAAGGACGTGGAATCCCTACATCATGGTCTCCATACTCAGCTGGGGCCTGGCCTCTCCAGTCGTGCTGCCCTCCCCTGCTAGAGAGGTGGAATGAAAGACTGCCGACTGGACCATCGATTGCATGATATTATCAATCAGAGTCTTATTTATATACATTCGTACATATATATATATATATATATATATATATGAGTGTGTGTGTGTGTATATGTAAATATATGTAACTCCCTGGGTTGCCTCAGGCTCGCTCAGCTCGTTCTCGTCTAGGGGAGCAGCCTTCGGCCCCGCCAAACTAGGTAATCAGCTTGTGTGGATGCTGTGAGATGTCCCCGCCTAGCCAAAAAACAGACAGGATATTATATGTAATTAAATGTTTACAATTTATAAAGGATACTATAACTAAAGGATTAACAACGATACAGTATATATGAAAGAAAAGAAAAGAAAGAAAAGGCGCCAAACTTATCAAAGTCCAAAACACTTCGTGCACAACCTTTGGAGCTCAATTACTGAAGTCTTCTGGCCACCACTGGCCACCACGAGATCTCTTCCGAACTCCTCGACTCGCAACTCAGGACCACCCGAAGTGGTTAACCAAGCACATCCATCCTCGTTTCCTCTCCTCGTAGTACCTCCTGGCCTCGGACCCCGGCTAGGGATCCGTTCCTCGCCCAGTTTACAGCAGAGCGTCACCTCTCTCTTATCCCCTAGCGCCGACTCCCCAATTCCCCAATTCCCCGCCTACAATAGCTTACAGACTCAGAAGAGAAAGAATAATATTAATCCCAATTGGTTAACAAACGAATACAATTCTCATTATCAGTAAATTTTAACCCAAACAGGCTTCCAACACTCTCTCATAATAAAGAAGCATTCCCACTTTTAACAAAGCAAAAAGCCATTTTGATTAACATACGCAGTAACAAAGAAAAAGAAGAAACTCCCTCTACATATATCTGTATATATATATGTATATATGTTCTTTTTTGCTCCTTTTTTTTTTGAATTATACAACATGCTTTTTCAACGTTACTCGCTATTTTCAAGTTTACGTGCTGTTTTGAATGTTTTGCATCCTATCCCCAGAGAAACGTTGTCTTATTCCACAGTATCTATGTATGATTTGTGTGACAATTGAAGTTGATTAGATTTCACTGGGCCATTCCTTCACATATTCGGCTACAATCCAATAATTCTGCCAGATATATTCAAAAGTTCCACAACATATCAACAACAATGAATTCGCCATTGAAGATTCTTGTGCATTAATTCAGTGCCATCAGCACCTTGAGTAAATCACCTGTGAGGGAGTCATCTGAACATGCTAATGAACTGACTTTGCACGAGAATTCTTATTTAGATAGATGATGATTCAGTAGTTAGACCTGATGATATAGGAGCAGAATTAGGCCATTAGGCCGATTGAGTCTGCTCCGCCATTTCGTCGTGACTGATCCAATATTCCTCTCAGCGCCTCCCCGTACCCCTTATACCCTGCCCAATCAAGAATCTATCAACATCCTCACAATCCACAGCGCCAACCGGCTTACAGCTTTAGGCAGGCTTGCAGATATTATGCATATATCATCCAAGACATGTATACGGATATTGCACAGTTGGGGCCTAAAAACCTATGCAGGAGTTATTCCTGCCTGCTCACTGGATCAAAGCTTATTTGGGTGTCACTACCTTGTCACCGGTTTACACAACAATGCTGGATCCCGAACGTCCGACACCAAAGCATATAGCGAATCATTTGGGCACATTTCAACCACGGCGTCAACGTGAAATACTTGTTGGGAGTGGTGTAAGCGCTTAAAATGGAGATAGAAAATTTCGCAAAATCTACTCCTTCACAGTATTCAAAGGCATTTACAGCAGTACAAAGAAATACAACGGAATCAATGAAAGACTGTCAAGCATTAAACGTGCAAAAGAAGACAAACTGGGCAAATATTCAAAAAAATATGAACAACTAAATGGCAAATAAAATAATTAAATCATTAGTGAGGAGACGAATAAATGGACACTTTCATGGATAGATAAATAAATTAATAGACAACTAAATAGATAAATGAATGAATAGTAGATAAATAGAGTATATACATATATAAAGTACTTTAAGAACTAATTAATCTAAAAGCACAAGTTGTAGACTCGTAGGAAGTCAGTCTGTAGATTTTGGAATCAGATGACTGCTCAGGTGCGTGAAGTTGTAACCTCTGCTTCAGGAAGCTGATAGTTGAAAGGGAATAACTCGTGCTGAAAGTGGCAGCGTGTTGCTTCAGGATCCTCCGTCTCCTTCCCGAAGACAGCAGCGACTGAAGAGCATGCTCGAACCGATCGACATCAGCAAAGGGCTGGAGGAATGCAACAGCAGATGACATCCCAAGATCTCAATGTTCTACTCCTCTCCGTCATTGTCCAAATATAAACATTCTTCGAATGCAGAATAGATCACATGTGCAAATGTAATAGGTGACAAATTCATGAAGAAAAGTTTAAGATGTCACGGGTCAAATATACATAGGCTCACTTGCTGTATCATTATAATTTTACCGCCTTAGAGGCAGCCACCTCTCCTCTTTTTAATTATACGTCATCATAAGCGGTTTAAAATGACCTCAACACTCTCCATTTCACTAGCCATACCGTTATAGATTCGGTGCAATCAAATCATTCTATATGACAGATTAAAAACTGCATTATGAGTAGAGGTAGCTATTGGTGAATAAATTCATTGTTGTCAGCACCTTGAGTAAATCACCTGAGAGTATCCCTTCAACGTGTTCGTTAACTGACTGAGGGCAAGAATTTTTGTTTGAGCAGGTGACGATTCAGGAGTTGGTGGTTGTCTTTAAACTGATAACGGTGACATAAATTAACGGTCTCCTGCAGAAAGGCGTTCATGCGGCCATACATTGTCGCACTCAGCATGAATTTGTCAAACGCGGGAGCGAACTTACATCGTAACAATAACCAGTGTGTGATGGCTGACCTGTCGTTACTCAGACTGAATAAATCGTTGGAAATATTGGCATATGTGTTCCTTCTTTTGGGGGAATCTCGAACAGAGTGGGAGCAGGAAGCTTCACTGATGCAACAATGATGTAAATACCCCATATAATACGGTAAACCAGTTTATACTTTAGAGCATTAATTCAGTCCTGTCTTTTACTTAATGGAAAATTGCAGTAGGATTCCTTCAGATCCAAAATATTATATATTACAAGTCAGTATATATATTTCTATGGATTCAATGGTTCAACGTGCTGATTTTGTTTTCATACTGTTTGATATTGTATTCTGTGACAAATTGTCACCCAGTTCAGATTTTGTACCAGTACAGAGTGAGGGATAATGAAGCGGGTCAGTCCTTCACGGACTTTAACGCGAACAGTGTTAAAGGGAAAAGAAAGCAATAAATGGCAATCCAAACAAGGACGTTAACTAAAATTCTCAAATGGAAAACGAAGCTTACACTGCGGCTAAAAAGAACAACTAAGAATAAAACGAATATAGCTAGTCTTCAGAGTGAGCTGAATCGACAGTCCAATTTCTCAGGCAAGCCAGAATGCAATCAGGCAGTGAAGCGTTGCTGTGTGCAAGTCTGGAAAAATACAACGTCAGAATGAATGGAGTTAAGTGTCATCACAATAAAATAACAGTTAGGTGACACGTGCACATTCATTAACGCAATTGCTGTATCTGCTGCACTGCCAAATCCGTGGTTCTGACACTGTATGGACTCTGAACTGATGCTTGCTCTGGGACAATATAATCAGTACAATATACCTAACACCATTCACAGAGGAGTAGCTAGTTGTTTTGTAAAATTCCAGACCTGCAATTGGTAATCTCCTTAGACTCTTTCTTGGTTGCCTCATTTAACTGTTTTGTTCCAGTCAGAGTTTAAAGACACAAATACACTAGACTCGGGTAGGCAGAGCCAAGAAACAGGGTTTGGCTGTTGCCCTGTACAATGAGTAGCAAGAAGGTGACCCAGAAAGTTCAGGTGACTTTGAGCCAATGGGATGGAGATGGAGACCCAATGGTTCAATTGATGATGGACAGTATAAGACTCAGGAGCTCTAAATACGCAGGGGCGATAACTCTCCAGCAGCCAGAGACCAACCGTGGCGGATAAGGAGCACCCCACTGACACGTGGAGATCGGGACCACGAGGAAAGCGTGGCCAGCGTAGTCTGAATTTCCGTGTAACATCTTTTTATCTTCATCGACTGTACATGGAGTGTCATGGGTTCAAGTAGGGAGCACCCAGGTAAGATGTGAACCCAACTTATTTTGTCTCTACAGCACCCAGATTAAAGGTAATTCCGGACTCTGAAGCAGAACACGGACATCTATCTGACTATAATACTGATCATCCGATGGATCCGACAAAATCTTCCGATGACTTCCTATCTAAACGAAGACTTGTAATATTTATTCTCTGACGTTCTTATTTTTCCCTTAACATGGAACTAGGCTGACACTGAATCGAATGACTGGTAGCTAAATTTGGAGTAGTGCCTTTGTCACAGTCCCTCTCTCTCTCTCTCTCTCTCTCTCTCTCTCTCTCTCTCTCTCTCTCTCTCTCTCTCTCTCTCTCTCTCTCTCTCTCTCTCTCTCTCTCTCTCTCTCTCTCTCTCTCTCCCTCTCACTCTATCACTTTGTCAGACCCTGTGTTTGTGTGCATATGTGAGTATGTGTGCGTGCGCGCGCGTGTGTTTGTGAGTGTGTGGGTTTCACTCTTTTCGTGTCAATCTATCAATCCACCTGCCGTAGTTATTCCTTTAACTGCAATAGATGATCGTTCGTTAATTTTAACACGTTGTCCCATTACCAGGCTGTTCTCTCTCGGTAGGTTTATTCACCCACTTGTCCTCGTAGCTAAGTTTCAAGAGTTTTAGTACCAGTTGGTTAACGAGCAAACCGTCTGTCTTGTACAGCTAGCATACTCCTCGGGCAGCGCTATTTTTAATTATAGAACCGAAAATACACATTTGAACACACTTACTTCACCCGAACATATGTCTACATTGTCTTCCGGTTCCTGTACTCACTAACTCTCGGCAGCTGAGAGATGACAACGTCTGAGGCGGCACAAATTATAACGGCTATGTTGCTCCGAAAATGATGTTGCACACCTCGTTCATTCTCGTGGAAATGTTATCTATACATATGTGCATCCCGATGCTGGTCGGTGCACTCTTTAAGAATATCCTGCAGTAGCTTCCATGTCATGCTCACTCGAGCACCAGGAACGCAATCATGATGCCTCGTTTGCGGCCACAGAAACACTCCCTAAGCTGCTTAAGAAAAGAATCTTAGAACACTATTGTTTTCAGATCTTCATTCTCCCCTGCTAAGAAAAGAGGGAACTATAGTATTACCGCCGTTTTAGGTACACAGAGCGGACATTTCTTCCAAACCGCATCTGAAAGGACACGTTTGCAGAGAGAGCAAATAGAAAGAGAACAGAGACGCATCGGGATTAGATCGTTATTTTCCTTTTATTTCTTGAAAAATTCTTGAGTTTCTCAGTGGCATCCACGCAGGTATATCTAAGCTTACTTCATTGGATGTCAACGTGTTGTTTTCAGTGGTTAATCGATCTCTAATAAGAGGATACATTGATGTTGCCAAATCCAGTGATAGGGAATGTAATTGGATCTACCAAGATGTACTGATGATATATTTTTTTTTAATCTTCGGAACGTGGTGAATTTTTAACAGCAAAATTACAATTCGATTTGGATTTTATTTTCCGAATTGTCCAAGCCTTGAAAACACGTATGCCACCCCATTTTTTAGTTCTTCTCTGTATTTCCTCTGTGTTAAGGTGTAGATACACGTGTTTGTGCAGCTACTGAGAAACTTCAACATAAACCCAAATTGTTGCAAGATATATTTCGGATTGCTCAAATAGCGATCGGTGTAAAAATAATTTTGTGTTTGCCAGTTCATAGAAGATACAACATAGGGCATCCACAGTAATATAAAATTGGTTGACAGGGCGAACAACAGAAACATTGACTTTCTCCGGTTCTCCAACTCTGGATCCTTCTGATTCTCATTGGCGCTCCTGAGACTTTGGCGCACTCTATTTGCTGCTATAATATGTCTGATTGTTAACCCATTAAACAGTAGAATTAAACTGATTGGTAATAGTGGTGCTATAATACTATCAAGTAACTCATAGGTTTTCCACACGGATGCAGTGTAGTATTCAGATGTTCCTGTGCAACGCCATGGGACGTGATTGATTATGACGTAGGGCTCCACTGCGAAGTAAAACGGAACACATCTCGCACAGCTCATCACAACCACAGCTATTGTTATCAGAGTGGCTGTCCTTTCGGTGCAATATTTCTTCTGAAGCTTTTGGCAACAAATTGCAATGAACCGATCGAAAGTAAAGGCAACCGTGAGCCAAACGGAACAGTCGGTTGTTGGAACCCTCAGTACCAGTGTCAGGGCGCAAATCGGAGTGATCAGCAACCAACGAGCAAAAATGTAGATATTATTAGTCTGTTCCACTATAGCCACAACGAGAACAACCATCAGATCTGCTACTGCCATTCCAACCAAGTAACGGGTGATACATTTAGAGAGACCGCATCTTCCACGTGAGAGGATCACGATAGCCATTAAGTTCACTGCAAGAAAACAAAAAATGTACACAGAAAATAAATTTTTAGTTGCAAGCACACCAAATCTTAGAGATTTCGTTTTGAGTACCGAAGGAAATGGTTCTGGTTACCCAAGGAAAGGGTTCTGTATATCCATCCGCTTGGCTATACACGCCCCATTCCAAGGGTCTTCTTGGAGAAGACGAGGCCGGGGCGGAGGTATTCCAAACCACTGAAATATGATTGCTTTAGTAATGGACTTGTTATTCTTCTTAGGCACTGGTGTAATTATTCTCTTTTTGAAGCAAGTGGGAATTTCCACCCGTAGCAGTGAGAGGTTGAACACTCCTGCCAGTTGGCTGGCACAGGTTTTCAGAGCGTTACCTTGTGCTCCAACGGGATGTTCCGCCTTGCGAGGGCTCACTCTCTTTAAAGACAACCTAACATCGGCCTCTGAGACAGAGATCACAGGGGCATCAGGTGCAGCAGGGATCTTCACAGCTGTAGTTATTTTCTCCCTTTCAAAGAAGGCATAGAAGGCGTTGAGTTCATCTGGTAGGAAATCATTACTGCCATTCATGTTATTAGATTTCGTTTTATAGGAAGTAATATCTTGCAAACTCTCCCAGAGTTGTCATACATCTGATGTCGTCTCCAAGTTTGTTCGAAATTGTCTATTCGCACATGAAAGGCCCTCCGCAAATCATACTAGGTTTTCTGGTTCAGGCTGTGTCGTCAGACCTAAATGCCAGAGATCCAGCCTTCAGCAGACGACGTACCGCCTGTTTCATCCACAGCTTTTGGTTTGGGAATGTATAGCACGTCTTTTTAGGTAAACACTCATTAACACAGGCTTTAATGCAGTCGGTAACAGCTGTAGTATACTCATCTAGGTTCGAATATGAATCCCTGAATACAGTCCTGTCCACCGATTCAAAGCAGTCCTGCAAGCGCTCTTGTGCTTCCCTTGTCCATACCTTCTTTGTCCTCACTACTGGTGTTGCATACCTTAATCTATGCCTATATTCAGGGAGTAGAAGTACAGCCAGGTGATCAGACTTTCCGAAATGAGGACGTGGAATAGCGATGAGAATTACTATCAGCTTAACCTAATGTTATTAACATATTGAAATGGAGTGGAATGTAAATCGCAAAGGAAAGATTTAAATATCTGCATAAGAGTGTGAATTATCATGTAATGAATGGCGCATCGACAATACTTATTTAGTATAAATAATAGACTATTTTAAAGGGTTTGTACTTATGTGTGAATTATGAATTTACAGCGGCTAAAGTAACAATTGCGAACGATCAAGAAGACATATCATAATGGCACTTAATTGGCGACATTTGAAGGCGGCAAATGTTCATGAACATTTACTGTATACTGTGAAGTCAGGAAGACGGCATGATAGTCCTTCAGAAGAATCTGTTTTCGAGTACAGCCTAACTTCTGCCGTAGTCCGTACTAAAACTTTGTAAATTTATGAACTGGGTTTTGCATCTTGAAGGCAGAATCAGAATCAAAATGAAGCTTATGTGACATGCTGACATGTGCCGTGATATTTGTGAGCTTAGCAACAGGAGTACAATGCAATACATAATATAGAAGAAAAATAATAATAACAAATAAAATCAGTAAAACAATTATATAATACGTATATTGAGTAGATTAAAAATCGTGCACAAACAGAAATAATATGTTATAAAGTGAGGTAGTTTTCAGGGTTCAATGTCCATTTAAGAATCGGATGGCAGAGGGGAAGACGCTGTTCCTGAATCGATAAATGTGTGCTTTCAGGATTCTATACCTCATACCTGATGGCAAGAGTGAATACAGGGCATGCCGTGGGTGCTGGAGATCCTTAACAGTAGATGCTACGTTTCTGAGATACCGCTCCTTGAAGATGTCCTGAGTACTTTGTAAGCAAGTACCATAGATGAAGTCAACTAAATTTACAACCTTCTGCAGCCCAGATGCATGGTATTTCGTTTAACTGCATGCATAGGTATGATTGAATGACAATAAAAGCAAGGCTAAACTTGATCTTGCAAACCGTGTGAATCCCTATGCAAATATCATACAATTTAGAGCCTTTTATACAATATTCAGATTACTTCAAATATCTTGTAAATTTCATTAAAAGACATGTAATTGCTTTTTCTTAATTGAAAATAGTAACCAAGTACCTAACCAGGAATACCGACCGCTGCAAGTGCAGGATAGTAAATACTCGCTAAGTAGTAAATTGCAGGGTATCCCATTTCCACAGCAGAACTAAAGATCTTCAATGAATATCCAGATGCGTACGTACACTGCTGATGGGTACTGTGCACTTATATAAAAGAAAAAAATCCCACTGAGACAGTCATGTGACCATGTCCTCGGATACATCAGACATACCCACTGAACAAACACATGGTAAATTAGATTTACTCAGTTCGTCACCATGCAATGAACTTCGCTTCTCAAGGGATATTGGAAAGTATAAAATTCACGATTACTGATTAACCATTTCGCTACGAATGTTATGTTTCTGACAAGGTTTTAACTGTTAAAACTGAACATAACTTGAGTTCGAAATTACTTATAATACACTAAGTAATTTTAAATGAATTATTATTTATAAAACTAATAATAAAATTTAGTTTCGATGCCAATTATGTAAATAGCATGGAGGCGTAATGTACACCCTTAGACGTTGTTACGTGGGCTTCAGCAAGTTCCTACAAAGGGCGCCGCACATTAGACATGTCTAGGATATTACATTTGTTTCTTAGCTGAACGAGCCAATTGGATACAAATTTGCTTCACGGTAAGAGACCGACGACTGCTTTTCAGTAAGAAGAGGTGGAGATTGTTGAGTGCCGCAAGGGTCCGTGCTGAAGTATATCGTTCATTATATATATGAGTGATTGCAGTGGGATGAATAGTAATTTTGGTATTGTTAAAACATTATCGGTATAGCGAGAGAGATTTGAATGTTTTCTAAGGTAACTGATAAATCTACATCAACAGTGGAAAAGGAAAATAAGTGGCGAATGGAATGTCACTCGGAAAATGGAATTTATGCATTTTGGGGAATTAAAGTAGGAAGGAGCTCTCTCTCTCTCTCTCTCTCTCTCTCTCTCTCTCTCTCTCTCTCTCTCTCTCACACACACATACACACACACACACACACACCAACCCCCGTTCTCTCTGTCTAATTAATTGTAGAATCCATACGCTTTATTGCTAAGGACGTGAGCCTTTAGTTATGGGCAGGAATTTACAATAGACAAATGGACAATAGGTTATATCTTAACATGTCAGTCACGACTTCCAAGACAACAACAGCCTTGTAGAGTTAGCAGGCGTCCGTGCCTCAATGATAGGGCGACCAATGTTGGCGAGACTTGGAGATTTTGGCTCTTGGTCGGTCACCCAAGCCAATCACATAAAAGGGTAAAGACCAGTCGAAGAGTGGACCAACGTCCTCCAGGTTCCGGCTACAAACAAGAGAAAATCTGCAGATGTCGGAAATCCAATCAATGCAAACAAAACGCTTGAGGAACTCGGCAGGCCGGGCAGCATCTACTGATGTTTTTTGGCCTGCTGCGTTCCCCCAGCATTATCTGTGTATTACCCTTGGTTCCATCTTTCAGCTCAGTGCTAACAACCCTCACTGGTTAAAATAAAAATGTTAGGAAAACAACAATGACGAATACTTCGATCCCTCTCTGCAATGGTATGGAGAGAGAATGAGATGGTGGCTCTGTTTTGTATAAACCCCAGCGCTATAACGAGCGGTAAAAGTAATGTCAAGCACGAATATGTAACAAAAGTTCGAGCAATTTAATCAGTTACCTTTACACAGGAGTAATGAAGTAAAATCGAAAATCTATGATAAACTTAGGTATCTAACGTAGCAGCAGCACAGACCGGCGCAAAATGTCCAGCCTTGCCCCGAGGGACAATGAGGCACCTAAACAGACACGTGTTGTCAGAGAAATCATGTGTATTTCTGAGTTCAAACACGGGGGTGGATTTTACTTTGGATCATGGTTGCCACAGATGTCGCGGAAGATTCAATGCCTGTGTTATTCTATCAAACCTGTTCAACTTTCTATCATCTCGCCTATGAACGAAGAAATCAAACACAAACACGGGAAATTCTGCAGATGCTGGAATTCCAAAGCGCGCGCGCGCACACACACTCGCGCACACACACACACACACACACACACACACACACACACACACACACACACACACACACACACACACACACACACAATGCAGGAAGAAATCAGCTGGTCAGGCAGTATCGATGGAAATGAAGAAACAGTCGACGTTTAGCGCTGAGACCCTTCTTCCGGACAATTGCAAATTATTTCCTTCTTCGCCGCGACATATTG
The DNA here is from genome assembly GCF_048418815.1 of Hemitrygon akajei. Classification (NCBI taxonomy): domain Eukaryota; kingdom Metazoa; phylum Chordata; class Chondrichthyes; order Myliobatiformes; family Dasyatidae; genus Hemitrygon; species Hemitrygon akajei. The sequence continues at coordinate 59,453,237 of NC_133147.1, forward strand.
ATCTCAATATGTGCGGTAAAGAATACTAGGATGGATGTGTCTGCAGAGCCAGATATTATCTACGCCAAGCTATTGGTAGAGACAAGAAAACAGATTGACGCGGGTTGACATAGATATATAGATACTGTTTATCCTATGACTTTTTTTGCCTTATAAGGGTAATGGGTTAATCCAGAAGAAGGCATGCCAATGAAACTCCGAAGGTTTCTTAACACGGGAAGATAACATACTCGACGACTGCTATTCTGCCTTCTGCGACGCCTGCAAAGCGCTCCTCCGTCCACCGCTTGGGAAGTCTGATCACTCCTCCATCCTGTTTCTGCCAGTGTGCAGGCAGAAGCTGAAACAAGAGGCGGCCATAGTTAAAACCGTCCACTGTTGTTCCGGCCAATCAGCCTCTATGCAACAGTAATGTTTTGATGACATCGGCTGGAATAAATTTCGTGATGAGGATATGTGCGAGTTCACAGAAAGGTTCACGAGCTTCGTCCTAAAGTGCATCAGGGACGTTGTGCCTAAGAAATCGACCAGGGTCTATCCAAACGGGAAACCCTGGATCAACAGATCAATGCCCAATGAACCCAAAGCGCGAGACAAAGAGTTCGCCACTGGTAACCCCCAGGAAATCAAGAATGCAGCTGTGATCTACGCAACGTCATCAAGGCAGCGAAACGACAACACCAGGACAAGATCCAGACAGAAGTCTCCACAAACAACACACGCAGCTTATGACAAGGTCTCTCACACCATCGCAGACTTCAAAGCTAAATGCAGTGGTGCTGCGAACAGTACTGTCTCTCTCCCAGATGAGCTAAAACTTTTAAAGCTCGCTTCGATGTCGCCAACACTGAGCCCCCAGGGACTGCCACCGATGCGACCTTCAATTTGGTCATCTCTGAGGCTGAAGCACGGAGTTGTTACCAAGGAGTGGACAGTCGCAAGTTTGTGGGACCGGACGTCATCTCAGGGCGGGTATTCAGAAATGTGTGCGGCAAAACTGCCTGGTGTATTTCAAGACATGTTTATTCACTCCTTCACCCAGTGCAGAGTGCCCTCCTGCTTTAAAACATCCACCATTGTACTTATAACTAAAAAGACCAAGGTAACATGTCTGAACGACTGCCGTCCTGTCGCACTCACCTCAATAATAAGCAAATGCTTTGTGAGACTGGTCAGGAACAACATCTGCAATATTCTACTACCCACACTGCAAATCGCCTACTGACACAACCTATCGACAGATAACGCACTAGCCACGGAGCTACACACCTTCCTTACATACCCGGAGAAGTGGGATGCTTATCTGAATAATGCTGTTCTTGGACTACAGTTAAACATAAAACACCGTAATTCGCTCCAGACTTAAGAAGAAGCTCAGAGACTTCGGCCTTCAGTCTGTCTTGTGCAGCTGGATTATGGATTTCCTGTCAGATCGCCGGCAGGGAGTAAGAGTGCACTCCCTCACCACAGCTTCTCTGACCTTCAACAAAGGAACACCTCAGGGCTGTGTCTAAAGTCCTCTCCTTTACTCTCTGTACACCCTTGACTGTGTCGCCATTCATAGCTGCAATATGCTAATTAAATTTGCTGACGACATTACATTGATTTGCCTTATCTCAACTAATAACGAGGGAGCCTACAAAGAAGAAGTCATCGCCCGGACAGAGTCGTGTCAAGAAAACAACCTCTCCCTCACTGTCGCAAAAACAAAGGAGCTAGATGTAGACAACAAAAGGAACACAGACAGGACCGCCCCTATTAACCTCAGTGGATCTGGGGTTTGGAGGGTGTAAAACTTTATGCTCCTCAGGAGACTCCTCACTGAGGAACTCACTTGGTCTGTACATACCGGCTGTGTGGTGAAAAAAGCATAACAGCACCTCTTTCACTTCAGACGGTTGAAGAGGTTCGGATGCATCCCCAGATCCTAAGGACTTTCTACAGGGGCACGGCAGGAGCATCCTGACTGGCTGTATCACTGCCTGGTAAGGGAACTGTGCTTCCTTCAATCGCAGGACTCTGCAAAATGTGGTGTGGACTAGAGGTGTCCCACTAGTCAGGACATCTGTGGATGAGAACTTCCCACTAGTCAGTACATTTGCAGCGACAGGTGTGTAAAAGGGCCCAAAAAACCATTGGGGATCGGAGTCACCCCAACAACGAACTGTTCACGTTGCTACCATCCGAGAAACGGTACCGCAGAATTAAAGCCAGGACCAACAGGCTCCGGTACAGCTTCTTCCACCGGGCCATCAGACTTATTAATCCACGCTGACACAATCGCATCTCTAAACTATATAGACTGCTCTGTTTTATATCATACTGTAAATGCTATTTATTACAATTTGCTATAATTTGCACATTGCACATTCAGCCGGAGATGTAGCATAGAAATTTTTATTCCTCATGTGTGTCAAGGATATAAGAAATGAAGTCAATTCAATGCAATTCAGTCTTGCAAAAGGATCAGTGAATTGAGTAAGAAAGTTCCTCATGGATAGAATCTACTCACAAAGGGCACTATAAATACGGCACAATATAATGAAGTTGGAGTCAGGGACAGCGGATTACGAGGTGGAGATCTAGTAAAATCTGACAACAGAGAACAGTGAAATAAGACAACAGGCTTGAGTTTCAAGCACTGCAACATATCAGGGAGGTGGGAGTTACCCGGACACTTTTTTTTAGGAGGTAGGCACTCCCATTGGATTCGCTGCCTCAAATTCAGTCTGTGGTCAGGAACGAGAGGGTGTGACTGAGAGTGAGTGAGGTAGGTAGTGGGATCTAAGAGACAGTGCTGGAGGAGCCTCCGCCCTTGCGCTTGTCCAACAGTTCTGAGATTCTTGCTGCCTGGGTGGATGAGAGTGGGAGCTGCAGAAAGGATGAGCAACCCAACTATGATACTTGGTCCAGGAGGCCATTAAAGAGGCGGGTGAGAAGAGAAATGTCGTGGTAATTGGGGATCGTATAATCAGGGGAACAGACAAAGTTCTCTGTCGCAGGGATAGGGTGACTCGAAGGCTGTGTTGCCTGCCTGATGCCCGGGTTTGGGACATCTTACCTGACCTGCAGAGGTATTTGCAGTGGGAACGGAAAGAATCAGTTGTTATGTGGGTATCAACCAACAAATGTAAAACGAGGAAAGAGATACTGCTGAGGGGACTTGAGCAACTAGCGACTAAATTTAAAAAACTGAATCAAAAAGTTGGTAATCACTGAATTACTACTTGAGCCACGTGCAATTTGGTACAGGGTAAGAAGATTAGAACGTTACTTTCGTCGCCCAATGATTGGTGTGGGAGAAGTGGGTTAGAATTTATGGAAAACGCACCGGTAATGGGGAGCAGGGAGTTGTTCCATCGGGACGGGCTCCACCTGTACCATGATGGGATCTGGATCGTGGCGAATCGCATAACTAGGGCTGTGGATAAGGCTTTAAATTAAATATTGGGCATGGCTGGGTTGAACATATTGGAGAAGTATGGATAAGGTGAAAGAGAAAAGTGTGGATAAAGATAAAGTCAAAGCAAAAGTTAAAAAAGAGAAAAGTAAAGGTGGAGTGCAGAAAAGAAAAGAGGTTAAGAGACAAAGATTACTAGATTTTAAAGACACACTGTGTGTAAAAGGCATTTTATCTGAATGCCGTAGTATTCCTTAAAAGCTCCGCGAACTTGTTTCACAAATTTTTATAAAGGTATATGACTTAGTGGGCATGATAGAAACGTGGTTGCAGGGTGGAGAGGATTGGGAACTAAAATCCAAGATAGCCAGAAAGGTAAGTACTGAGGTGGGGTAGAGCTTTTAATTAAGGATGAGATCAGGGCGATGGTGAACTAAGATTTAAGATCTAATAACAGAATATTTAATCCATCTCGGTAGAGCTTAGGAATAGTAAAGGGAAAACATCATTGGTGGAAGTCGTCCATTGGCCACCGAATAATAACATTACAGTTGCACAGGCAATACATGGAGAAATATCAGAGGAATGCAAGAATGGAATAGCAGTTATCGTGGGGGACTTCCACTTGCACAAATATTGGCTGAATCAAGTTGCTCGAGGCAGTCTTGAGGAGGACTTTATTCAGTGCAAACGCGATAGCTTCCTTCAACAGCAGATTACTGAACCTTTAAGGAACATAATATCTTGCATCTGGTCCTGAGCAATTAGACACGTAAAAATGACAATCGTAGTTAGAGATCATCTTGTAATGAATGACCACAGTATGATTGAGTTTCTGATATGAATGGAGGGTGCAATAGTTCGTTCTAAAACCTGGTATTATGCTTATACATGCGAGACGTCAACGCCATGAGGAAGGAGTTGGATAGGGTAGACTGGGAACACGGGCTGTATGGTGGGTCTTTTGAGGAACAGTGAAAGACTTTCAAAGAGATTTTTTGCGGTGCTCAACAAAAGTATATTCCAGTTAAAAGCCAGGACAGTAAAGGTCGGGGGAGCCAGCCATGGGTAACTAAGGAAATAACGGAAGGCGTCAAACTCAAAGTTTCTGCTTACAAAATCGCCAAGAGTAGTGGGAAACTGGAAGATTAAAAAAAACTTTAAAAAGCATAAAGAAACACTAAGCAAACAATAAAGAAAGGGACGTTAGATTATGTAAATAAACTAGAACAAAATATAAAAGTAATATAAATGTAGAAGTTTTCATAATTATATAAAGCGTGAAAGGGTCGCCCTCGAGGACGGGAAGGGGGAATTGATATTGAGTAATGAGGAAATGGCTGAGGCTTTTATTGACTATTTCCTGTCGGTTTTCACGGTGGAGGACACGTATTGCATGGCGAAGAGAGATGATATGGATGTGATGGGAGGTGAGGACCTCGATACAACTGTTGTCACTAAAGATGTACTGCTGATCAAACTTGTTGGCATAAAGATAGCCAAGTCCCCTACTCCTGATTAAATGTATCCCAGTGTACTGAAAGATATGTCAGAGGTTGTGGTTGAGACTTTGGTGATAATTTACCAAACTTCTCTTTAATCTGGGTAGGTCCCGACGGATTGGATGAGGGTGAATGTCACGCCACTGTTCATAAAAGAATGCAGGCAAAAGGTAATGCAGGTAACTATAGGCCAGTTAGTTTAACATCTATAATTGGGAAAATGCTTAAGCTATCATTAAAGAGGAAATAGCGAGGAATCTAGAAAGAAATGGATCCATCAGGCAGACGCAGCATCAATTCAACAGAGGTTGGTCCAGTTTGACAAACTTCCTGGAGTTATTTGTGGATATGACAAGCGCAACGGATAGAGGGGAACAGATGGACATTATTTACTTGGATTTCCAGAAGGTTTCGATAACGTGCCAAATAAAAGAATTATCTATAAGTTGGGGTAATATATTAGCTTGGATGGGTAATAAAAAGCTAAGAGTTGGGATACGTGGGTGTTTCTCTGGTTGACAATCAGTGGTGAGCGGTGTGGTGTAGTATATCGGAGTTTGATAATGACACTAAATTAAGTGGAAAAGTGAAATGCTCAAGGGATAAGGAGCGTCTGCAGAAAGTTATAGATAAGCTCTGAATGGCCAAATGTCTGGCAGATGCAGTACAATGCTGGTAAATGCGAGGTCATCCAACTTAGAAAGAAACTTGAAAATCCGATTATTATTTAAACGGTAAAAGATTGCAATATGCTGCTGTTCAGAAGTACTTGAGAGTGCTTGTGCATGAATTGCAAATGGTTGACTTACAGGTGTATCTGGCGATCAAGTAGGCAAATGGACTGCTGGCCTACATTGCCAGAGGGATTGAATTTAAGAGCAGGGAGATAATGCTGCAACTGTACAGGGTACTGGTGAGGCGGCATGTGGAGTACTGCGCACAGTTCTGGTCTCCTTACTTGAGGAAGGATATACTGACTATGAGGCGTTTCAGAGGAGTTTCACCAGCTTCATTCCAGAGATGAGGGGGTTAGACTGTGAGGAAAGATTGAGTCGCCTGGGATTGGACTCGCTTGAATTCAGAAGGATGAGAGGAAATCTTATGGATACATATAACATTATTAAAGAGATAGATAAGCTAGAGGCAGAAATGTTATTTCCAATGGTAGGTGAGACTAGAACTAGGGATGACATCCTCAAGATTCGGGGGAGTAAATTTAAGTATGGAGTAGCGGACGATCTGCTCTTCTCAGAGTGGTGAATCAGTGGAACCTACCTCATTAAATATATTTAAGACGATGTTGGACAGATTTTTGCATAGTAGGGGAATTGAGGGCCATGGGGAAAAGGTAGGTAGGTATGTGAGATGAGTCCATGGTCAGATCAACCATGATGCCATTGAATGGCGGAGCAGGCTCGATGGGCCAGATGACCTATTCCTGCTCATTTTTCTTATGTTCTTATGTTATGTATATCAGGGCTCTCGATAAAGACCATATACGAAGGCAAGGATCGTTATTTGGTCTATAAACATATAACTGAATCCTGTCGATGAGGACTCTGTCAGTGGACCACATGCACCAATGAAGTTTCAGAAAACGGAGCAACATATAGTGCAAGCTACAAAGTCAAATCTGACACTAACTGGATGCACTTGACAAGGGTTGTACAACAGGGGTTCCCAACCTGGGGTCCACAGCCCCTCGGTTAATGAAAAGGCTCATTGGCATAAACATGTTTTGGAATCCCTATTCTACAGCAGAAGTGTGAGTGTACCAGCACATGAATTTTGAGATGACTGCAAGTATTTAAAGACTATAAATTCTTGCAATCTACATCAAGAGAGGATGTATTAGTAATACGTATCCGGAAAGATATTCTCCAATGCAGGAGATACTGTAGGAACAGGGTAGATAGCACACTATATTTCAATAGCACTCTAAAAGAAAACAAAAATATGATAATACACGATTCAAATTGTACTGTATAGGACTACAAATAGTCGCCAGTACTTTACCAGGAATACCGACTGCTGCAAGTACAAGATAATAAATACTGGCAATGTAATAAATTGAAATATATGCCATTTCCACAACAGAACCAAAGATCTTCAATGAATATCCAAATATACATGTCCGGTTGATGGGTTACTGGGTTCTTAAATGAAAGGGAAACATCCAACTGAGACAGCTATGTGGCCATCTCCTCAGATACATTAGACATGCCTAATGAACAAACATACGATAAATTATGTTTTACGTCACCATGCAATGAAGTTTGCTTGTCAGAGGATATTGCAAACCATTTCGCTAAATTGTCTATTTTTCTGACAAGGTTTAAACTTTTAAAACTGAAAATAATTTGAGTTCGATATTACTTGCATTAAGTCAATCAATTTCAAACACTATCATATATAAAGCTAAAATAAAGCTTAGTTTCAAAGCTAATTATGTAAGTATTTTCGTGGAGCTGTTAGGCACACCATTGGCTTGTATTTTAATATCTTTTATAGCATAGGTTCTCAACCTTTTTTATGCCATGGACAAATACTAATAAACCATAAACAAGGGGTTCAGTTTGGGAATCCTTGTTTTAGAGCATGAAACAATAGTCACAGTGCGACATAACTTGAGACTTATCACATTTTGTTCTCATTTTATTGATTTCCAAATATATCAATATATTCAAATAAATATTGCACTTTCTCGCGTAGACCACAGTGACCCTAACTGACAAAATGAACGTTATGCTCCAGCAATATTGCAGCTCAACAATTTTCGGTGAAGAATAGCATAGTTTGAACCTATATATCTCACTGAGCATTTTATATATTGTTGGTCAAAAATCAATGGAGGTAACCACAGTACAGAATGCCCTTGATAATCATTAGGGTCTTGCCTGGAGGTGAGTCTTTAGTTATGGCCAGAAATTGGATAGCCTGTGGTTCTGTGCTATGGAGCGAAGGAGGCTAAGAGTGATCTAAGAGCAGTATGTGAAATAGGTGTGTTTATAAAAGCACAAGATGGAAGATTTATAGGAGATCGAAATGGCATTCTGGCGTACAGTTCAGTGACGAAAGCAGAGAAGGATATATTAACATTGTTGGCCGATTAGATTAGCTTAGATGGACAGAAAGTTCATCACGGGCGCTGCGGGCGGTACTGCTGTTTCACTTTACAAATCCGTGACTCGAATCTGTGGATCCCTGGAAACTATACCCACGTCTGCTGATGTTCGTAGAAGTTACACAGCGAGACTCGTTGCCACTGACAGGGCCATAGTGTTACGACACAGTCTTTGACTTTAATGCAATAATGTACAAACACAACAAAATTTATTATAAATGTTACTTATGTCTCTTAACAGTAAGATAAATATTCAATCATAGCCGTGTGATCCAGTATCATTGAACTGACTCGTTTACAGTTTTGATGTAATTCTTTTGTTTGGCGTCGCTCATGCTGAATGATGAGCAGGCATTAACAATTTCTGCGCTGTAGCATCAGTATCTCGTGCTACACGCTGTCCACACTCACTCCGTCCTGCTAAAGTGAATGTTGGCGGGCTGGGAATGGGACAATCGAATGCAAATCAAATAAAAATTATCATATTCATAGTCAGCAAAAACCGTTTACTGAAACCCGTACCCCCACCAGGCTAGTTCCCCTCCCATAGTTTGTTTGTTGAAAATTAAGTGACAAACCATTCAGAATAATTGATACCAAGATTAAGGCAACCATTTTTCTGGGCCATAATTAAACAGGACATCGGCAACAGGCAATTTGAAGAACTTCAACTGGGGACCGAAGGAAATCGCTTGGAACGCATCTAATGTTGAACATTTTATTGGCAACTATAGAGCATATAACTTCTGCATGAACATTTAATTTCTTCCATACATGATTTGACTCACAAACAGTGGACAGAGTGTAGGGGTAGTGGGGAAGGTTGCCAAAGGATATTGCACAATATAATGAAGTTGAACTTAGAGACAGAGGAATACGAGGTGGAGATCCTTTGAAATGTGACAACGGAGAGATATACATTGGGAACTTACATGTGACAAGGCAGACACGGTGAATGGCATTAAGATTAGGGGCAATGGTGCGCAAAACGATATTTTCCTGAACTTATTCACTCACGTAGACAGGTAAGGAAAGGTGTACGCCATAATTACATTTATCAGTACAACATTGACTTTAAATATATCGCAAGTAATATTGTAGTTCTCTAAAATATTGTTGAGGCTTTCTTCTGAGTATTCCGTCAAGTTCTGATCGCCAAGTTACAATAAGGATGAGGACAGTTTGGATGGAGGGCAGAAGAAGTTAACCAGTTTCTAGCATGAGATATATATATAATTAACAGTGGCGTCCATTAATCCATTTTAATATAGCTTCATATTACGTCGTTATTATGTACTTTCTCTATCGCTTCTAACTGCAATATTATAATTCCATGGAACAGATTAATGATATTCCTCTGTCCAATACAATCGGATGCTAATGCAAGCAACTGGGATGCAAGGCGTCCATTTTAATTTGATGGTTACGACTGAGATGTCCACAAATGAAGGACATGCATTTAATGGCAGAATGGGAATAAAAAGGAGATATGCAAGGGAAGTTTTTTTTTTACACATGGAGAGCGGTGGGATCCAAGAATGCAGTACTAGGGAGATGGAAGCAGAGGGAACAGGACCGTTTAAGCGGATCTCAGATAGATGCATTAATATGCAATCATTATGAGAACAAGGACAATGTCCCAGGAAAGCCATTAGATACGCTAAGATTCATCAACTTTGTTATTTTTCTCACAAATAAGGGCCTGTGCTGCGCTGTAATGCTTTATATTCCATGCTGAATGAATCAGCCAGAATAGCCAACAAGACCTCGCCACGATTATTTTCAGAACTGGTACCAAACGGTCCCAAACAATATGGGAAGAGTATTAGGCCATTTAGCCCATTGGGTCTACGCTGCCATTTCGTCATGACTTATCCATTTTCCCTCTCAGTCCCAATGTTCTGACTTCTCCCCGTATGCCTTCATGCCCAGACGAATACAGAATCTAACAAGCTCTGCCTTCAACATACCCAATGACTTCGCTTCCACAGCCGCATGTGGCGACGGTTTTTGCAGATTCACCACTCTCTGGCTGAAGAAATTCCCCCTCATCTCCGTTCTATAACGAGATTCTGAGACTGAGTCCTCTGGTTTTAGACTTCCCTGCCATTTGAACCATACTTTCCAAATGGACTTGTCGAGGCCTTTCAATATTCGATAAGTTTCAGTGAAGTCACCTCTCATTCTTCTGAATTCCAGTGAATGGAAACCCAGAGCCATCGGACGCTCCTGATATGACAAAACCTTCAATCCCGGAGTCATTCTCGTGAACCTCTAACGTCAGCACACGCTTTCTTAAACGGCGCTCAAATCTGCTCACAATACTCATGAGCCCTCACTTTATAAGCCACAACATTACATCAGGAAGATTGCATCCTCATCCCCTTATTCTACTCCCTGTGCGCTCAAGACTGAATGACCAGATTCTGCTCTAACTCCATCTACCAGTGTGCAGATTATAGCACTATAGCGGGACACATCTCAGATAACGACGAGTCGGAGAACAGGAAGAAAATAGTGAACCTAGTGACATGTCGTCATGACGACAACAGTCGAGCGGGCAGGAGCCTTAGCCGGCCTGCTCTCTCGCTTTTTAATTATTCTTCATGACAAGTGTGTCGAAATGATCTGAAAACTCTTCATTTCACTAATTATCACGTTATGTATTCTGCTGCAATCTAATAATACTGCAGAACTGATTAAATAATTCCACTATCTATGAATACTGATACGTTCGATGGTTGAAGATATTGGTGAATAAATTAATTGCTGTCAGCGCCTTGAGTAAATCGCCTGAGAGAGGATCAGCTGAATGTTTTTTTCTTTCAACTGACTTCGGGCAAGAATTTTTATTTGGAATTCTTAGATGATGATGCAGGCGGTGCTGGTTGCCTTAAACTGATAAGCATAATGGTGGCGTGCTTTAGCGGTATTTTTGTTAACGGTCTCCTGCAGAAAGCCGTTCGTGCCTTAATGCATTGTCATAGCAGCATGAAGTTGACAAAGGCTGGTACGAATCGACAAAGAAAAAACTAAAAAGCGTGCAGTGCCTAGACTGTCGTTACTCAGGATGAATACATCTTCAGGAAATTCTGGGACAAATCCTCCTTTTTCTTTTGTGGGAATCTGGGCCAGAGTGGGAATTGGAAGCTTCACTGATGCCGAGATCAATTTACTGCATAAAGGTGATGGATGGAAGTTCCGCCTCTGATCTACTGACTAGCTGATATTAGTTGGGTTCGAGTTCAAGTTCGAGCTCAAATTTCGTTGCCGTCAAACCGCGTACCTCCAGGGCCCCGGTGCAAACCGCAGTATCAACAGTCTCACACAGCACACAGCACATACAGCAAATATGACTGCGATAGCCACAAAAATAATGGTTACAAAAATATATTATAAAGGTCAATCAACGCAAGTGCGCCGCAGACGAACACAATCGTCTTGTCTTCCAACCAATGAACACTGGAGAGCAGCACCGACAAAAAAAATTGTGACGGGAGATGTCTCACACTCAATGATCTATGTGAAAGAATTCAGGAAGTCGCCGGTATATTATCGAAGTAGACCAATCTACCCCTCGAGATCTGTACTCATCGTATTCTGTAAGAGCTTTACTTCACTATAATATACGGCCATAGATATAATGCCTCAATATGCTGATTTTGTTTCCGGACTATGTGGCATTGATTCTATCACAGAGGTTCTTCAAGGCAGGTGTAATCTCTATATTTGGAGTTGTACCATACTGGAACGCAGTACAATATACATTGGTGCGTTTTTACATAATATTTGCAAATTCTGCCAGGCCAGTCTGGAAAACATTCCAGACCAGATTTATTTTATGCTACACGCATAAAATGGTGAAAAAATGCAGCAGGCCATGCAGCATGAATGTACATGAGAATGCCCTCGACGTTTCTGGCTGAGACCCTTCATCAACACTGGCGAAAATGTGTGAAGAAACGAAAAGAAGTTGGGAAGAGGGAAATAAGACGTTCAAGGTGGTAGATGGCAGGTGAAAGCGGGAGGGCTGTTGAAGGTAAGAGCTGAGAAGCTGATAGATGAAAGAGATAGATGGCTGGAGAAGGGGTATTTTCATAGGTGAGGGAAGAAGACAATCGAAGAAAGAGAAGGGTAAGAGCACCGGAAGATCATGGGCAGTTAAGGAGGTTTAACCAGAGAGGAAAACCGGAAGAGGAATGGTGATGGGAGTGGTCTCAAATTAAACCTGAATCTGATGCTGAGATTATCAATCAAAAACTTCCAGTATCATCCTCACAATCCGCATTGGCAGTCAACTTTGAAATTTTGGCAGACCTGCATATATATCATCCTAATCATGTATATAAGTATTGGGGATTTCGGGCCTTAGAGCCAATGTAGGAGTCGGTTCAATAGAAATGACTCTGGACTTCATGCACCATATGTGGCAGACACATCCCTGAAAATATAAGGCACAGCAGTTACAGGAGAGCGTTGCAAGACGCTACATATCCATCCGGTTTGGGAGCAGCATACCATCGGACAGCAGGTCCCTACAAAGGGTTGTGAGAACAGCCGAGAGGATAATACGGGGTTGTTTACTTTCCATCAAAGACTTTTATCGGGATCGTTGCTCACGGAATCCCTCAGTATATCAAGGATCCCACTCACTCTGCCATCAGGCAGGAGACTGCGATGCATAAAAGAAGAACGGAATGGTAAACAGCTTCTTGCTCCAGCTATTAAATTGCAGAACATCCTGCCACATTGCATTCGAATTGTCGCCAGATAAGTTGTGTTATGTCCTGCAATTTTGATTTGTGCACTTTGTTTGTCTGTACGTAATTCATTTGTATATTTAAATCTTACTTTTCTACGTCATTGTGTGTTATATGAGTGTTGTGCTTACTGCTGTGCTTGAACAACACACAGCCAAGTTCAAAGTTCACAGTATATTTATTATGAAAGTACGTATATGTCACCATATAATACAGTGTATGTTGAGATGCATTTTCCTGCACGCATTTGCACAAAAAAAAGAAATCAATAGAATTTATACAAACCGACACCTGAGCAAAGATTGAAAGACAAGCGATTTGCAATTGAAGAAATATCGCGCAAATGCTAATTGCAAAAAGAAAATAAATAATGCTGAGAAAATGAGTTGAGGAGTCCTTGTAAGTGAGTCCATAGGTTGAAGAGTCAGTTCAGAGCTAAAATGAGTGAATTTATCCATGTTGCTTCAGGAAGCTGATAGTTGTAGGGAAATATCTGTTGAAGAACCTGTTGCTTTGATGTTTCAAGCTCCTTTGTGTCCTGACAGACGGTAGTAGCGAGAAGAGATCGTGGCCTGGCTGCTAGGGCTTCTTGATCATGGACGCTGCTTTATTCTGGCGGCGCTCTATGTAAATATGCACAACAGTCAGAAAGGATTCCTGTTGTAATCTGCGCTTTTCCCGCCACACTTTGTCTACGCTTCTGTTCCCGGTTATTGGTGTTTCACACGGTTTCACACAGTTCAGGCCTAAAGGGAGCACTACCTCCGGCCACTCTTTGAACGCACAAGTGACTGAATCGCATGACAATTCTGACTGCACCACCCACAAAGTGAGAAGCGGATGAGTGTTGGTAACCAGTCTTACAGTCAAAGAACAGATAGCGCTGTGAAGTCATCAGTCTTCCTGTGTCTTGTCATCAGCATCGGAAAAAAAAACAACATTGTTTATTTTGGGGTCGTTATTAACATGCAGATAATTGACTCACTGGAGAGTCCCGAGCTTAATAAAAGATAGAACAGCAGGAGAAAAGCAGAAATTAGATCCATTTGTGCAGAGAATATGCACGGCCCAGCAAGAGGACTGCCTTTTGCTATTTATTATCCTTTTCTTGCCATCGTTGGTTTTCCACGTAAGTTGTGCAACCACAATCATCTGCTATACGTTGCTTACAGTGATTACAGAGCTGTTTGATATCGAATCCGATTGTTTCGTTTCAGCAGCGCTGCTTGTAAGTAAGCAATTACATCTAAGATTCAAGGTGGCAAACTTGCAATGTTTAAATCAGCCTCCGATTTTGATTCTCCTTGATATTCTTTGATTGCTCTCTGAGCCGTTTCTGCTTTGTCGTTGAAATCTTGCAGGTATTGTCCCAAGAAATAGTGTGAAGTGAACGTATCTGTTAATATTCAATGTAGAACCTTTACTTAAGAGTGTACAGTATCATAAAACAATGGCAGTAATAGATTTATAAACGTGCATGTTGCTACAATGAATTTTTGCACATTATTCAGTATGGCAGTGAAACAATAAGGTAAATACAAAATACGATATTGTAAACTAGATTGTACTGCATACAATTAATTCAATGTTGTTTTATATTTTATGGGACATGCAGTAAGATTCCCTTAGATCCAAAACATTGTATTGCAATACTATATAATATGTTGCAATGGATTTAGTGGTTCGATGTGCTCATTTTTCCTGCTATTTGGAATTACTTCTATGAGGGAGGGACTTCACAGGAAGTGTATCTCTATTTTTCCAGCTCTACCTTACTGAAAAATACTACAATAAATATGGCTCCTTTCCAAATGATTTTTTTCTGCACTGCCAAGGTGCGATAACATTCCAGATACGATTTAGCATACGCAATACACGCTAAATTCTCGAGAATCTCTACAGGACCCGTAATAACTTTAGAAAGGAGTGTGCATTCGACGTTTCGGGCCGAGAACATTCATCAGGACTGGCAAAAAAGATGAAACGTTACATCAAGAATGTGGGGGCAGCTGACGAGTGTGGTAGGTGATAGGTAAAAACCCGGAGAACAAAGGGGAACAAGTAAAGGCTTTGGACGCGGATAGGCTAGAGAAGCAGGGATTTGATAGGAGCGGCTAGAAGACCATTGAGGAAAGAGAAAGGGGAGGAGTACCAGAAGCAGATAATGGGTAGGTATGGAGATAAGATGATATGAGAGAGGGAAACGGGAATGGTAAGTTCAAGAAACTGTTGCTCATGCCATCAGGTAGGAGGCTACCTAGACGGCATAGAAGGTCTTGCTCATCCAACCTCAGAGGGGCCTGATCGCTGCAATAGAGGAGACCATCAGATTCAGTTAATGCCGAGCCAGCTTTATCAGCTATGTAAGTAGTTTAGTAACAACCCAGCGAAGACGCCATGGAGTTTCTTTAAAACAACGCTCACCTTCTGTCCCATTTCCTATGACTACTCTTGATATTTTCTTCAAAAACGTCATTACCTCATTTAACCCTGAAGGTACAGGAGTGCTGCTTTCTTTACAGCACCCCGATTAACCGGAATTCCGGCTTCTGTAGTAGAGCCCCAACATCTATCCCACGATAATACTTATTATGGACATGGAACAACTTAAATAGATCTGTTTAATGTACTTCTGAGTCAGAAAAAGATAACGAATATGAATAGAGATTATGCACAAAGTATACATGATTCTGATTTGTTGACCATGTTCACTGCACTTCTAAGGATAAGCCCTCATAATTAAAGACTCAGAACTAAAACTCCAATACTCTTCCCTGGACCCAATCGACTCAGTCCTACGTATACTATCCAGCAATTTCAGGAATCACTCGAGTGAATTTTAGTTTCATCTTTATAGCGTAGTTCATAGATTCATCTCATGAATTCCGATCTGAACTAAGACTTCAAACATAAATTTCGAAACGTTCTTTTTGTTCCCTTAACAGCGAACTTGGCAGCAGTTGTAGTCCTATCAAAGGGAAGATGCGGTCTCTCTAAATGCGTCACGTATTACCTGGTGGCAATGCGGTGACGGATCTGCTGGTCATTGTCACGGCCGTGATACTGAATCGAATCACTGGTATCTTTTTCGTGAACAGTTTGCTCTCCATCACTCCCGCCTGTAGTCTCAGCACGGTGCTGATTTATACCACCAGGGATTGCTCGGTGTGGTTGACGGTCGCTTTCACGTTCGACCGGTTTGTCGCTATTTGTTGTCTGGAGCTAAAAAGGAGACTTTGCAATGAGAAGTGTGCTGCTAGAGTTATATCCGTTGTCTGTTTTCTGGCAACCGTGAAGAACGTACCTTATTACTTTGCGTACCAGCCCTTGTATATAGTAGACGGTGTGCCCTGGTTTTGTGATATTAAACTAAGCTTCTTCACTGAAACAGTCTGGATAGTGTATGATTGGTTGGACCGCCTTTTAACGCCATGCGTCCCTTTCCTTCTGATCCTGCTGTTCAATGTTCTGACCATTAGACACATTTTTGTATCTAACAGAGTCCGCAGGGGACTTCGGGGTGAGAAAGAGGGGAAGAATCTCGAAGATGCAGAAACGGAAAAGCGGAAAAAATCCATGATATTACTTTTCACTATCTCCGCCAGTTTTCTGTTCCTGTGGATTACATATGTCATTAACTTTGTATGCGCGCGGATTAAAGGCGGTTCTTATATATCAGGGTTCAATTTCGGGAATCCACGCTACATTCTCCAAGAGACCGCCAACATGCTTTCAAACCTGAGTTTCTGCACGAATTCCTTTATTTATGCTGTAACCCAGGCTGACTTCAGAGAGGAGTTGAAGAAGACACTGAAGTTTCCCATGACTGCTGTTACTAGCTGTTTTAATAAGCAAAAATAAATTATTCTGCTGCCTTTGTTATTTGCTTCATTCACTTTGTTTTCCTTTCAATACATAGTCAGCTATAGGTTTTATTACTACGAGTGTTTTGTATGCTGCTGCGAATCAACAAATTTCAAGACATTTTAAACCTGATTCTGATTCTGGGATTATCAATTTCAAAATTTCCTGCGTCGGCCTCACAAACCACCTCGCCAAATCGCTTTGAAATTTAGGCAGGCCTGCATATATTTTACGTATATCATCCTAATCATGTATACAGGTATTGTAGAGTTGGGGCCCGATAACCGAAGTACGAGTTAGGTGCAGAATAACCATCCCAGTCTTCCAAGATCCGGCTGTTCACATCACTGACGAGGTCAAATCGTCCCTCTCTGCATACAAAGGCACAGCGTTGCGTTCACTTCCCAAGGGGGCAATCAAGGCTCTCCTCCACCCCAACCCTCCCCCTCTAACTCAATTGAATTTTTCAGGAGCACCACTGATGGCCCCATTAGGTATGGGAGCAGCAGAACGTCAGACGGGAAGTCCCTACAATGAACAGTGAGAATGGCCGAGAGGATAAGAGGGTTTTTCCCACCATCCATCATTGACATTTATTGGGAGCGCTGGGTACGCAGAGCCTTTAGTTTTCGCAAGGATCCCAATCCTCCATTCTACGATCAGGCAGGAGTCTCCAATGAATAAACACAGGAACGGGATGTGAAACACCTTCTCCCCTCAGGCTATTTAGCTTTTGAACTTCCTGCCGCATTTCATTCGAAGTGTCACCGGATAATTTGCATTGTACCAGAGGATATTTAATTAATGAACCTTAATTTTCTTATCTATGCCTATTTCGGTTCTAGATTTAATACGTAGAGTTTTTAAGTTATTGAATGGTATACAGTGGTCTGCTTTAAACCATGACTGAAGAAACATTGGCTCGTTTGGCGGTATATATGTATATAGAGAAATGAAATTAAAATTGACTTGACTTGATTTGGCTTATCACTGCCTGCTTACGGTGGTTATTGCTTATAGACGTCTGACGGCCTTCTCACTGGTTAAACCAACAATACTTGGACCTGAACATTTTGGATCAACTCATATGGCCAATAATTTTGGAAGAGTAGAACCACGGGTCATTGTGAAATATTTACTGGGAATTTACAAAGACAATGCCAACGGAATGTGATTTGATATAAGATGGCCGTCGCCAAATACACTCATTCACGGTATTCAAAGGACTTTATAGTAAAATAATGAAATACAATAGAATGAATGAATCTACTCACAAAGAATGTCTGCAAAAGAAGACAAACTATACAAGTGGAAAAAAAAGTTAATGGTAAATAGATAGATTCATAGCTAAATAGATAGATAGATAAATAGATAAATAGATAATTTAGGTAGATAAATAGATAATTAATAATTAATCAAACAAACAAAGAAGCACATAAAATAGATGATAGATAGATAGACAGATAGATAGATAGATTGTTGGATGGGTGTGTTAGTCCAAATATAATCAACTTGTTAAATATAGAGTTTACCTTATGAACTATTGATTTTCATCAACAAAAACATTATTCTATTGTCAGGAGGCAAAATGACATACGTTCACGTAGTATATCATTATTGTTTTAGAGTCTTGTTTTACTCCATTTTAAATTGTGTTTCATGACAGGCAGAACAAAGGAACCTCAACAGGTATCTGGAACGAATGGAAATAAGCTAAAACAACACTAAAGGGCATTTCTTTTCCACAGAGTGTCATGGGTGGCTATAAGGAACTGACAGGGTAAGCGGTAGAGGCCAGTTCAATTACAACGTATAAATTTGTAGTAAGCACAGGGAGATCTTAATTTTCCACACATAGACTGGGAAGCCCAGACAGTAAAAGGGCTGGATGGTTTGGAGTTTGTAAAATGTGTGCAGGATAGTTTTTGCAGCAACAAACTATAGAAGAGGCAATGTGGGATCTCCTGTTAGGGAATGAGATAGGTCAGGTGACGGAGGCATGTGTTGGGGAGTACTTCAGGTCCAGTGATCAAAATGCCATTAGTTTCAATATAATTATGGAGAAGGATAGGACTGAACCCAGGGTTGAGATTTTTGATTGGAGAAAGGCTAACTTTGAGGAGATGCAAAAGGATTTAGAAGGAGTCGATTGGGTCAATTTGTTTAATGGGAAGTATGTAATAGAGAAATGGAGGTCATTAAAATGTGAAATTTTCAGGGTACAGAAACTTTATGCTCCTGTTGGGTTGAAAGGAAAGGTTAAAAGTTTGAGAGAGCCGTGGTTTTCAAGGGATATTGGAAACTTGGTTCGGAAAAAAGACAGATATCGACAATAAATAGAGGCAGCATGGAGTAAATGAGGTGCTCGAGGAATAAAAAGAATGTAAGAAGAATATTAAGAAATAAATTAATAGCGCTAACAGAAGATACGAGGTTGCTTTGACAAGTAAGGCAAAAATAAATCCAAAGGGTTTCTACAGTTATATTAATAGAAAAAGGATAGTAAGTGATAAAATTGGTCACTTAGAGAATTAGAGTGGACAGCTATGTGTGGAGGCAAAAGCGATGGAGGAGATTTTGAAAAATTTCTTTTCTGCTGTATTCACTAAGGAGAAGGATATTGAATTGTGTACAGTAAGGGAAACAAGAAGGGAAATTATGGACAACACACCCAAAATGCTGGTCGAACACAGCAGGCCAGGCAGCATCTATAAGGAGAAGCACTGTCGACGTTTCGGGCCGAGACCTTTCGTCAGGACTAACTGAAAGGAAAGATACGAAGAGATTTAACCCTCCTGTTGAAGGGTATCGACCCGAAACGTCGTCACTAACTCCTCTCATAGATGCTGTCTGGCCTGCTGAGTTCTGCCAGCATTTTTGTGTTTTTATTTATTTCCAGCATCTGCAGATGCACTCGTGTTGCCTAAGAGATTTGAAAGTTGTGGGGGGAGGGGGAATTGCGAAATGATACTAGAAGACCGGAGGGGGTGGGATGAAGCTACGAGCTGGAAAGGTGATTGGCGAAAGTGATACAGAGCTGGAGAAGGGAAAGGATCATGAGACGGGAGGCTTTGGGAAAAAGAAAGGGGAAGGGGGAGCACCAGAGGGAGATGGAGAACAGGCAGAGTGATGGACAGAGAAAGAGAAAAAAAACTAAGTATATCAGGGATGGGGTAAGAAGGAAGTTAGAGAAGTTAATGTTCAAATTAATGCCCCGTCAATGCCCCTCCTCCTTATCCCATCCCTGACATATTTAGTTGTCTGTCTGTCTGTCTGTCTCTCTCTCTCTCTCTCTCTCTCTCTCTCTCTCTCTCTCTCTCTCTCTCTCTCTCTCTCTCTCTCTCTCTCTCTCTCTCTCTCTCTCTCTCTCTCTGCCCATCACGCTGCCTATTCTCCATTTCCCTCTGGTGCTCCCCCCTCCCCCTTTCTTTCTCCCTAGTCCTGTCATCCCATGATCCTTTCCCTTCTCCAGCTCTGTATCACTTTCGCCAATCACCTTTCCAGCTCTTAGCTTCATATAACCCCTTCCGGTCTTCTGCTATTATTTCGCATTTCCCCCTCCCCCCCCCCCCCCCACTACTTTGAAATCTCTTTGTATCTTTCCGTTCAGTTAGTCCTGACAAAGGGTCTAGTCGCGAAACGTCGACAGTGCTTCTTCTTATAGATGCTACCTCGCCTGCTGTGTTCCACCAGCATTTTGTGTGTGTTGTTTGAATTTTCAGCATCTGCATATCTCCTCGTGATTGCTCTAGGAAAATTATGGAAATTATGACGATTAAAGAGTAGGAAGTACTTGGGCTTTTAAGGAATATAGAAGTGCATAAATCTCCTGATCCTGACAGGATATTCCCTAGGACCTTGAGGGAAGTTAGTGTTGAAATAGCAGGGGCTCTGACAGAAATATTTCAAATGTCATTAGAAACGGGGATGGTGCTGGAGGATTGGTGTATTGCTCATGTTGTTCCATTGTTTAAAAAGGGTTCTAAGATGAAAACCAGCAATTATAGGCCTGTAAGTTTGACGTCAGTGGTGGGTAAATTAATGGAAAGTTTTCTTAGAGATGGTATATATAATTATCTAGATAGACAGTGTCTAATTTGGAACAGTCAACATGGAGTTCTGCATTGGAAAATCTTATTGAATTTTTTGAAGAGGTTACTATGAAAGTTGACGAGGGTAATGCAGTGGATGTTGTCTACATACACTTCAGTCAGGCCTTTGACAAGTTTCCACACGGAAGGTTAGTTAGGGAGGTTCAATCGTTAGATATTAATATTGAAGTAGTAAAATGGATTCAACAATGGCTGTATGGGAGATGCCAGAGATTAGTGGTGGATAACTGCTTCTCAGGTTGGAGGCCAGTGACTAGTGGTGTGCCTCAGGAATCTGTACGGGGTCCAATGTTGTTTGTCATATACACTAATGATCTGGATGATGGGGTGGTAAATTGGATTAGTAAATATGTAGATGATACCATGATAGGTGGTGTTGTGGATAATGAAGTAGGTTTTCAGAACTTGCAGAGAGATTTAGGCCAGTTAGAAGAGTGGGCTGAAAGATGATAGATGGAGTTAAATGCTGATAAGTGAGAGGTGCTACATTTTGGCGCTTATTGCGCTTATTGCGCTAATGGCGCTTATTTCCCTGAAGGTGGACTCTCATGTGGATAGGGTGGTGAAGAAAGCTTTTGGTATGCTGGCCTTTATAAATCACAGTATTGAGTATAGGAGTTGGGATGTAATGCTAATATTGTACAAGGCATTGGTAAGGCCAAATTTGGAGTGTTGTGTACAGTTCTGGTCACCGAATTATAGGACAGAGGTCAATAAAATAGAGTACAGAGAAGATTTACTGGGATGTTACTTGAGTTTCAGCACCTAAGTTACAGAGAAAGGTCGAACAAGTTAAGTCTTTATCCTTTGGGGCGTAGAAGGTTCAGGGGGGACTTGATAGAGGTATTTAAAATTAGGATCGGGATAGATAGAGTTGACGTGGATAAGCTTTTTCCATTGAGAGTAGGGGATATTCGAACAAGAGGACATGATTTGAGAGCTAGGGGGCAAAAGTTTAGGGGTTACAGGACGGGGATCTTCTTTACTCAAAAAGTGGTAGTTGTGTGGATCAAGCTCCCAGTAGAAGCGGTAGAGGCAGGTTCTATATTGTCATATGAAGTAAAATTGGATAGGTATATGGACAGGAAAGGAATGGAGGGTTATGGGCTGAGTGCGGGTCAGTAGGACTAGGTGAGTTTTAGCGTTCCGCACGGACTAGAAGGGCCGAGATGGCCTGTTTCCGTGCTGTAATTGTTATATGGTTATATGGTTAAATTGGCGTGAATTAGAACGGTTTAGAGCAGGGGTCGACTCCAGAAGGGCCGATTCCACGCTGTATGTCAATAAAGGAAAATAACAATAAAATATGCAAATTCCACCAGATCTCTACTCGTCTGTCCCTGCACATAATTCACTGGAATTCACACTTTACGGTTCAGGTGACCTTCAATATGACCTCATAAATATCCTCATCTGTCATATCTGCATCTTCCTTTGGACCTCCACTATGCTCTATGACGTTACTTATGCCGAGCACATCTTCGGACTTCCAGTCATGCTTCCGCCGCCACACGTCTTAGCAGAGGGTTATAAACTGCATACTAGCACAGAATGTTTCGTTCCGTTTCTAATATTAACTAAGAACAACTTGTCATGCATTTTTGAAGTCTTAGCTTCATTTAAATTCATTCTGAGTTCCATCTTTGGATGCCCCAGTATAACTTAGTGATGTATGCAGCGCATACTATGAAAACGTGCGTGAAGCTGCAATACATTGTTGTTCATTATCCGTTTTGGCAGTGCTCAACATCGACGTAAATAAGCGATGTGATTTTGTATGCAACGAGTTTATGAAGCATCTTCTCTTCAATGTCATATACTGTTCAACGTTAAAGGTTCTGGACAAAACAGCGTCAGAGAAAACAGAAGCCAGGAGGAAGCATATTATTTCTCTTCGACAGGAGGACTCCAGGAACATACTTGGTAACGTTTGATTTAATTGTGTGGGACCTCTGTGCAGGTGCTTTGAAACGAAAAGCGGACATTTTTTAAAAGTGAAGTCATAGTTTATTTTTGGAGTCGTTATTAACATAAGATAATTGACTCAGTGGGGAGTCCCGAGCTAAATAAAGGAGAGAGCTGCCGGTCGATTGCAAAATCCACTTCCAATTCTGCAGAAAATGCACGGCCCAGCAAGAGGACTGCTGTTTGCCATTTACTATCCGTTTCTTGCTATCATTGGTGTTCCAAGTAAGTTTTGCATCCACCGTTTTCTACCTTGCTTATAGTGTTTCCAGAGCAGTTTGAGACTGTCCAAGTGTTCTGTTTCAGCAGCGCTTCGAGTAAGCAACCGATCTCAAATAAGAATCTAAGCTGCAAAGTTGCAATGCTTACCAGACAGCGCCCGATGTTGATTCTCCTTAATATTTTTGACTGCGCTCTGAGCCGTTTCGGTTTTGCAAATGAAACGGTGTAGACTCTGTCTCAAGAAACACTGTGACGTATATATTTCTGTACACCTGAAATGTCTAATCTTTACTTAAGAGGGTACTGTGTGATAAAAAAAATTGGCAGCAATAGATTTATAAATGTGTGTGATCACGTGCATGAAGCTACAATGTATTGCTGTTTATCATGTGGTATGGCAGTGCAGCGATGACGTAAATACACGATATGATATTGTAAACTAGTTTGCTTGTATAACATTGATTCACTTTTGCTTTACGTTTAATGGGAAATGCATTAAGTTTCCATTGCATCAAAAACATATCGCATGCCGGCATAACATACTGCTCTGGACGTAATTGTTCGATATGTATGTGCCTAAGTCTTTTACACAGCACAGTGCGCCACAAAATACGCAACATTCAATAGTGAGGCTCACCGGTGTTTCCACATTCTCTCTGCAACAGAAAAAGAAGCAGCTCTGTCATTCAGCCTGCAACAACATTCAACCCGATCGTGGCTGGTCGTCCACTTCTGAAACTAACTCTCGTCCCCACCTTTTAACCTAGAATATTGAAAAATGGGCTTGACTCCTTCCTGAGAACCATTGCATTCGCGGTTTTTTGTGAGGGGGGTCCATGCTATCATCTCGTTCTTCTTGAAATTGTATCCATAGATTTAGCTAGCACTGGTCGCCACTGTATCGCAGCGATTAAGACGACGCTATTACAGGTTGGTGCGTTGGAATTCGGAGTTCATTTCTAGAGTCCTCTGTGAGAGTGCTTGCACGTTCTTGCTGTGAGCGCATAGGATTCTTTCCAGCGCTTTGGTTTCTTCACACAGTCCAAAGACATAGCGGTTAATTGGTTAATTGCACATTCGCAGTTGCCTGGTAATTAAGCTAGTATTATAGACGGATGGGTCGCTGGGCGACGAGGCTTGTTGTCCCATGAGGTTCCGTACGGTGCTGTATCTCTAATTAAGTTAATTAATTAAACCCCATAGTCGGTAGGCCTTGGTCCAGAAGTTCTTAGCCATCGCAGAAGTCCTCGACAAAGCTATCCTAATTCGAAACTTTCTGTAAAATCACTCTCATCCTTCCAAACATTCACCTAATCGGCCCAATTTGACCTTATACCGTCCTGTAATTCCAGGAATCACTCGAATGACGTTTAGTTTCGTCCTAACCTAGATTAATATAAATTGATAGAGAGCTATTTGGACTGATAGATAGAGATAGATAGGTAGATCGATAGAAGGATGGATAGATGGATACTTTATTGATTCCAAAGGAAATTAGAGATTCGCAGTAGCATTACAAGTGCACAGATACACAAATATGCAAATATTAGATGGGAAGTGAGAAAGAATAAAAAAATAAGTAACTTTCAGAATTTCATTCTTTCTCACTTCCCAGCACTGTTGGCTTATTCTATTACTTAAGGTGCTCCTCTGTTCAGCCGTGGTGGAACGTACAGGGTGAGAAATGTTGTCCAGATTGGCCAGGGTTTTCCGTGAGGCCCTCTGTTCTAACTCTGTATCCACTGTGTCCGGTTTTACTCCTGTAACAGAGAGAGTCTTTCTAATCAGTTTATTAAGCCTGTTGGCATCATTCGTGTTGATACCATTGCGCCAGCTCACCAATGCACAGAAGATTGTACTGGTGACATCCGATGGGTAGAACATGTTATAGAGAGGCTTGCTTACTCCAAAGGATCTCGTTCTCCTCAAAAATTAGAGGCGACTCTGGCTTCTCTTGTGCACAGCCTCTGTGTTGGTGCTCCACTCGTCTGTCATCCAGGTGTATCCCCAAGTACTTGTAGGTCCTCACCACATCCAGGTCCTCGCCATCAATAGTAAGAGGGAGCAGTGCAAGCTTAGTCTTCCTGAAGTCCATTATAATCTCCTTTGTCTTATTGATGTTGGGGTGCAGATGATTCATCTTGCACCCGGTGACGAGATACTCCATCAAGGCCCTCTGTTTATCATCCCGTCGCCCTTGTATACACCCAAATAAAACAGCCAACTTTTTTCAAAATACCTGACTTAGAGATGTGCATAAATTCCAAGATATACAGGGTGAAGAGGAACGCTGCCAATGCAGTTGTAAGTACTGCTTAGAGCCACGTCTGACACACAGCTCTAAAGCCGCACAAACAGTGGTCTTCCAGTCAGATAGATACAATAGCGGTGTCCACCTATATTCAACGGGGCTTTATTCCCAGCAATGAGAAAACATGATCCTCACAGTGCCGCCCTAGATCTCCAAATGGGAGCAGACTCTGTCCAACAGGTAGATGACAGCATCGCCGACTCCAATGTGCTCCAGTAGACAAATTGCAGGGGATCAAGGGCGGATTTGACCAGGGCTCTGGGATCAGCTAGGACAAACCTCTCTAGTCTTCATGATGTATGAAGGAAACGTCAGTGGACAGTGTTCATTCAAGAGTTTTGTTTGACCCTTCTCGCGTGCTGGGACCACACATGATAAATTACAGTCTGACGGTACCCAGTCGGGTTGATACTCAGACTGAAAATGCTCTGGAAAACTCCACACAGCTGCTCAGCACACTCCTCCAGGATCGTGGCGTTCACTTTGCAGTCTCTGAGTTTCTGCAGAACCCTTTTCGCCTGCTCGGTAGTAAAGGTGACAGCATAATGACTGGGGAGTTCGTGGAATTCGGCGGCTGGGAGAGATGAAGATCGGGACGGTAGTGGTTGGTATGTGGAGGTGTGAATCGTAGGTGCATGGCTGGGAGCAGATGTAGACAGTTGTAATTTTCGTTGTTCATTCACGTGTTGAACTGGAGGGGGTGAAGAGGGGAGGTTTTGGTGCTAATGCAGCATTGAGTAAAAATCATCTTTTGATTTCCCATCTGAATATTCTACCTCTAACCTTTCTTATTGCTCCCTTAACAGCGAACTTGGCCGCAGTTGTGATCCTATCACGGGGAAGATGCGGTCTCTCCAGATGCGTCACTTACTACCTGGTGGCAATGGCAGTAGCGGATCTGCTGGTCATTATCACTGGCGTTATACTAAATCGAATAACCGGTATCTACTTCATGAACAGTGTACTCTCCATCACTCCCGCCTGCAGTCTCAGCACGGTACTGATATATGCATCCAGGGATTGCTCGGTGTGGCTGACAGTGGCTTTCACTTTCGACCGGTTTGTCGCCATTTGTTGCCTGGAGCTGAAAAGACGACTTTGTACTGAGAAATGCACTGCTGTAGTTATATCTGTTGTCTGTTTTCTGGCAATTGTGAAGAACGTACCCTGTTACTTCACTTACAAACCGCTGTATATGTTAGACGGTGTGCCCTGGTTTTGTGATTTTAAGCGAAGCTTCTTCACTGAACCAGTCTGGATAACGTATGACTGGTTGGACCGCCTTTTAACACCGTGTCTCCCTTTCCTTCTCATCTTGCTGTTTAATGTTCTGACCATAAAGCATATTTTCGTGTCCAACAGGGTCCGCAGGGGACTTCGGGGTGACAAGAAGGGGAAGCAACTCAAAGATGCAGAAACGGAAAAGCGAAAAAAATCCATTATATTACTTTTCACCATTTCCGCCAGTTTTCTGTTCCTGTGGATTACATATGTGATTAATTTTGTATACGCGCGGATTAAAAGCGGTTCTTATATATCAGGGTTCAATTTCGGGAATCCACGCTACATTCTCCAAGAGAGCGCCAACATGCTTTCAAACCTGAGCTTCTGCACGAATTCATTTATTTACGCGGTAACCCAGGCTAACTTCAGAGAGGAGTTGAAGAAGACACTGAAGTATCCCATGCTTGTAGTTTTTAGCTGTTTTAAAAAGTAAAAGTATACATTTTTCTGTTATCTTTGATGTTTGCTTTATTCACTTTCCCTTTTTAATATATTAGAACATAGAATAGTACCGTATAGTACAGCCTCTATGGCCCACAATGTCGTACCAACCCTTAAATCCTGCCTCCCATATAAACACCACCTTAAATTCCTCCATATACCTGTCTAGTAGTTTTTTAAATTTTATTAGTGTACCTGCCTCCAGCACTCACTCAGACAGTGCATTCCAAGCACCAACCACTCTCTGAGCAAAAGCCTTCCTCTAATATTCCCTTTGAACTTTCCACCCCTTACCTTAAAGCCATATTCTCTGGTATTGAGCAGCGGTACCCTAGGGAAGAGGCGCTGGCTGTCCACCCTATCTATTCCTCTTAATATCTTGTATACTTCTATCATGTCTCTTCTCATCCTCCTCTTCTCCAAAGAGTAAAGCCCTAGCTCCCTTAATCTCTGATCATAATGCATACCCTCTAAACTAGGCAGCATCCTGTTAAATCTCCATGTACCCTTTCCAATACTTACATATCCTTCCTATAGTGAGGCGACCAGAACTGCACACGGTACTCCAAGCGTGGCCTAACCAGAGTTTTATAGAACTGCATCATTACCTCGCGACTCTTAAACTCTATCCCTCGATTTATGAAAGTTAACATCCCATAAGCTTTGTTAAGTACCCTATCTATCTGTGTGTAAACTTTCAGGGGTCAGTGGACATGTACCCCTAGATCGCTCTGTTCCTCTACACTACCAAGTATCTTGCCATTTACTTTGTACTCTGCCATGGAGTTTGTCCTTCCAAAGTACACCACCTCACACGTCTCCAGGTTGAACTCCATCTGCCACTTCTCTGCCCAATTCTGCATCCTATCAATGTCTTTCTGCAATCTTCGACAGTCCTCCATACTATCCAGAACACTATCAACATTTGTGTCGTCTGCAAACTTGCCAACCCACCCTTCTACCCCTACATCCGGATCGTTAACAAAAATCACGAAAAGTAGAGGTCTCAGAACCGATCCTTGTGGGACACCACTAGTCACAACCCTCCAATCCGAATGTACTACCTCCACCACCACACTCTACTTTCTGCAGGCAAGCCAAATCTGAATCCACCTGGCGAAACTTCCCTGGATCCCATGACTTCTGACTTTCTGAATAAGTCTACTGTGTGAAACCTTGTCAAATGCCTTACTAAAATCCATGTAGATCACATCCACTGCACTACCCTCATCTATATGCCTGGTCACCTCCTCAAAGAACTCTATCAGGATAGTTAGACATGAACTACCCTTCACAAAGCCATGCTGACTGTCCCTGATCAGACCACGATTCTCTAAATGTCTATAGATCCTATCTCTAAGAATCGTTTCTGAAAGCTTTCCACCACAGGCGTAAGGCTCACTAGTCTATAATTACCCGGACTATCCCTACTAACTTTTTTGAACAAGAGGACAACAAGCGCCTCCCTCCAATCCTCCGGTAACATTCCAGTGGAAAACGAGATCATAAAGTTCCTAGCCAGAGGGTCAGCAGTCTCTTCCCTCGCTTCGTGGAGCCACCTGGAGAATATTCCGTCAGGCCCCGGGGACTTGCCTGTTCTAATGTATTTTAACAACTCCAACAACTTCTCTCCCTTAATATGAAAATAGTCCAGAACATCAACCTCACTCATATTGTCCTCACCGTCATCAAGTTCCCTCTCATTGCTGAATACCGAAGAGAAGTATTCATTGAGGACCTCGCTCACTTTCACAGCCTCCAGGCACATCGTCCCACCTTTATCTCTAATCGATCCTACCTTCACTCCTTTCATCCTTTTGTTCTTCACATAATTGAAGAATGCCTTTTGGTTTTCCTTTACCCTACTCGTCAAGGACTCCTCATGTCCCCATCTTGCTCTCCTCAGCCCCTTATTAAGCACCTTTCTTGCTACCCTATATTCCGCAATAGACCCATCTGATCCTTGTTTCCGGAACCTCATGTATGCTGCCTTCTTCCACCTGACTAGATTTTCCACCACACTTCTCACACATGGTTCCTTGACCCTACCATTTTTATCTTCCTCACCGGGACAAATTTATCCCTAACATCCTGCAAATGATCCCTAAACATCGACCACATTTCTATTGCATATTTCCCTGCAAAAACATCATCCCAATTCACACCCGCAAGTTCTCGCCTTATAACCTCTTAATTTGCCCTTCCCCAATTAAAAATATTGCTGTTCTTTCTGATTCTATCCTTTTCCATGATAATGCTAAAGGCCAGGGAGCGGTGGTCACTGTCCCCCATATGCTCACCTACTGAGAGATCTATGACCTGACCCAGTTCGTTACCTAATACTAGATCTAGTATGACATTCCCCCTAGTCGGCCTGTCAACATACCGTGACATCTTTATTCTGTTTCTGTTTCCTCAAAGCCTCTCTATATGTTAGACCTGGCTTTACTCCATTAACTTCTTCCACTGCTCTCTCACTCCGGGTCCCATCCGCCTTGCAAATTAGTTTAAACCCTCCCGATTATAAATTGTAATTTATAATTTCATTATTTTGTATTCCCATGCTTTACTCCTGAAAAGCAATAAATTTACGATAGCATACTCCGATTCTGAGATTAGGAAATCGAAAATTTTCTGCATCATTTTCACAATCAACACCGTCAACAGGCTTTCAACTTTAGGCCAGCATATCGATATTTTGTATATATCTTCCGAGACATGTATATACATATGGTGCAGTTTTGTCCTGAGAACTGATGTAGGAGTTATCCCTTCATGTTTACGGGATCACTGCTTATTTGAATGTGACAATCTTGTCGCCGGTTATCACAGCAATCCAGGGTCCTGAACGTTCTACGCCTAGTCATGTAGAGATTAATTTAGGAACAGTAGAATCACGACGTGAACGTGAAATATTTCTTGAGAATCCTTACTATGGACTTTGACAGGAAATATAACTTCCCCTTGGCAAAATACGCTCCTTCAAAATACGCAATAGAATCAGTGAAAGCTAATCACAAGCAAAGACTCTCAGGCAACTAACGTACAGAATATGTCAAACTGCAAGTAATTAAAAATATAAACGTGTAAACGGCAAATAAAATATATAAATACTTAAGGAAGAGATGGATATAGAAACATAGATAGATAAAGCTTCATTGCTGTTAAACAACGTTCCTCCAGGGTCAAGGTGCAAAACGCAGTGCCAACAGTCTCACACAGCACAAACAGCAAAAATAATTGAGAGCCCAAAAAATGTTTACATAAATATGTTTATACCATTAAACATTAAGTCAACGCAGCGGCGCAGACGAACACAATTGTCTTTACGTAATGAACACTGGACTGCAGCGCCGACAATACATTTGTGATGGGATTGTCTTACCCTCAATGGTCGATGTGACAGAATTCAGGAAGCTCCGGTGTATTATCAAGGTAGACCAATCTGCCGCTTGTGATCTGTATCGATCGTGCTCTGTAAGAGCTTCATTTCAGTATAATATACTGCAATTGATTTAAAGGCTCGATATGCTGATTTTTTTCATACTATTGGGCATTGATTCTATTACAGATGGAGTTCACAGCTACGCTGCAGGTACGTACTAAAATACGTGATATTTTCCAATTCTGCTAGGCTGCACGAACGTTATGCTACTCACAAAATGTTCGAGGAATTCAGCAGGCCACACAGCATTTATGAAAATGAGTAAACAGTCAACGTTCTGACTGAATAAATATACTTCGAACTTTGAACTTGGTTGTGTGCTGTGTAAAGCACAGTAATACGCACAACGCACATATAACACACAATGACTCAGGAAAGAAAGAATTACATCTACAAATGAATTACGTAGAGACAAACAAATTGCAGAAATCAAATGTTGTAGGGTACAATGCAAATTATCCGGGGACACTTCGAATGCGATGTGGCAGGAAGTTCAGAAGCTTAATGCCCTGAGGAAAGAAGCTGTGTATCATTCCTGCTTGATGGTAGAATGTGTAGGATCCTTAATAATACTAAGGGTCTTGCTTATGCAACGGTCCCGATAAAAGTCACTGATGGAAGGTAAGGGGCCCTCTATTATCTCCTCGGCTGTTCTCACAGTCTTTTAACGGGACTTCCTGTCCGATGGTATGCAGCTGCCGTACTTGATGGACATGCAGCCTTTCAAAGCGGTCTCATGTAACGGTTGTCTGAACAAATTCAGACTGAGACCAATCATCACGATTGGCAAAAGGATGAGGACAGGAAGGTGGGGAGAGGGCGGTAAGACGTGCAAGGTGGTAGGGTTGAAGTAAAGTGCTGAGAAGCTGATAGTTGAAAGAGATAAATGGCTGGAGGAGGGGTGATCTGACAGGTGAGGAAAGAAAACAATCGAAGAAAGGGATGGAGGGGAGCACCGGAGGGAGATCATGGGCAGGTATGAAGCATTGATTGGAGAGGAAAACAGGATTGCGAATGGTGATGGGGGTGCGGGAAGGTGGTTAAATTGAACCTGATTCCGATTCTGAAATTACCATCTTCACAATCCGCGTCGCAAGTCATGTTTGAAATTTAGTCAAGCCTGTATATATAATCCTAATTATGTATAAAGGTATTGAACATTTGGGGTCTTATAGCCGATGTACGTGTCCGTTTGAAAGAAATAATTCTGGAATTCAGGATGGTGCAGAACAATCATCTCTGTCTTTGCAGATACGGCTTCTCAGTAAAGTGCACCAAGTTCACATCAGGGACAACATCACCTCCCTAAATAATAAGGTACAACAGTTACATGAGAGCGTTCTGAAAGGCTGCATGTCCATCAGGTATGGGGGCAGCATACCATCAGACGAAATCCCTACAAAAGACTGTGCGAACAGCCGAAGAGATAATAGAGGGCTCCTTACCTTCTATCAGTGACTTTTATCGCGACCGGTGCATACGCAAGACCCTTAGTATTATCAAGGATCCCACACATTCTGCCATCAAGCAGGAATAGTACACAGCTTCTTCTCTCAGGCCATTAAGTTCTGAACTTCCTGCCACATCGCATTCGAAGTTTCGCCGGATAATTTGCATTGTACCCGACAATATTTGATTTCTGCAATTTGTTTGTCTTTACGTAATTCATTTGTAAGTGTATTTCTTACTTTCCTGAGTCATTGTGTGTTACATGTGCGTTGTGCATACTTCTGTGCTTTACACATCACACAACCGTTCAAAGTTCGAAGTACATTTATTATCAAAGTACGTATATGCCACCATATACTACCTTACGATGCATTTTCTTGCACGCATTTGCAGGAAAAATAAAGAAATACGATAGAATTTAAGCAAAACGATTCATAGACAAAGATTGAAAACAAGTAATTTCCAAATTAAGACAAATCGCGCAAATACTAATAACAAAAACGAAATAAATAATGCTGAGAATATGAGTTGAGGAGTCCTCGAAAGTGAACCCATTGGTTGAAGAATAATTTAGAGCTGAAATAAGTGAAGTTATCCACGTTGCCTCAGGAAGCTGATGGTTGTTGGGCAATAACTGTTTGAAAAACCTGTTGTAGTGGCGTTGATCTGTTGTTCCTGTCTCCCCTGACGGATGGTAGCAGCGAGACGAGATCATGATTGGATGGTAAAGGTTCTTCATGATGGACCCTGCTTTCTAGTGGCGGCGCTGTTTGTAAATGTGCACGATGGTGAGAAAGCATTCCTGTTACGGACTGCGCTGCCCCCGACACAGTTTGTCGACACTTCTGTTCCTGACTACTGGTGTTTCCTTCGCACTCTATGATGCAACCAGCCAAGATATCCCCCACGGAGCATCACCAGATATTAAGGAGGCAATAAAATAAATCTTCTTTATAAATATCTTTTCTACTATCACACAGTTCGGGACTAACAGGAGTCATTCCTCCGACCTCTCTTTAAACATACACGTGACTGAATCGCATCAGAAACCTGCCTACATCACCCATAGGAGAGAAGCGAATGAGTGTTGCTGGCCAGATTTACAGTCAAAGAACAGACAACATAGTGAATCTATCAGCCGTCCTGTGTCCCGCCATCAGCACGACAAAAAAAAATCATCATTTACTCCGGGGTGGTTATTAAAAAGCAGATAATTGACTCACTAAGGATTGTCGAGCTAAATAAAAGATAGAACAGCTAGAGAAAAGTAGAAACTAGTTATATTTGTGCAGAAAATGCACGGCCCAGCAAGAGGACTGTTGGTTACCATTTACTACCCTTCTCTTGCCATCGTTGGATTTCCTAGTAAGCTGTGCATCCACAACCCTCGACTCTACCTTTCTCATCGTGATTACAGAGCTGTTTGAGAATGAATTTGACTGTTTCGTTTCAGCAGCGCTGCTTGTAAGTAAGCAATTACAACTCAGAATTAGATGGCAAACTTGCTATATTTACAGATCAGTGTTCGGTGGTGATTCATCCTGATATTCATTGATTGCTTCGAGCCCTTTATGTTTTCTTATTGAAATGTTGTAGATTTTATCTCAAGAAATAATGTGATGTGAATATATTTGTTCACATTTTATGTATACTTAGTAGTGTACTGCATGATTAAACATTGGCAGTAACAGATATAGATTCAGAGAAGATTCACTAGGATGATTGTTCAGAGAAGATCCACTAGGATGATTTCTGGAATGTAGGGACTAACATATGAGGAGCGTTTGTCGGCTCTTGGATCGTATTCATTAGAGTATAGAAGAATGAGAGGGGATCCCATAGAAACATTTCCAATGTTGAAATGGTTGGACAGAGTAGATGTGGAAAGGCTGTTTTCCCTTGGTGGTTGAGTCCAGGACAAGAGGTCACAGTCTTAGAATTAGAGGGTACCCTTTTAAAACAGAGATGATGAGACATTTTCGTAACCAGAGGGTCGTGGATTTATGGTATTCGTTGCCACATACAGCTGTGCAGGCCCAATCATTGGGGGTGTTTAAGGAGGAAATTGATAGGTATATATTAGTCAAGGTATCAAGGGATAGGGGGAGAAACCGGAAATTGGAACTAGATGGGAAAATAGTTTAGCTGACGGTGGAGTGGTGGAGCAGACTCGATGGGCCGAATGGCCTACTACTGCTCTTTTGTCGTGTGATCTTGTGAAATATAAATGTATCTAATAACGTACATGATGCTACAATGCATTATTGCACATTAAGAAATATAACTTAAATACACAATATGATATTGTAAACTAGTTCATACTGTTTAGAATTAATTCAATTTTATTATACATTTTATTGGGAAATGCAGGAATCCAAAGATTCCTTTAGATCCAAAACATTGTATTCCTTGCCAGCATAATATACTGCAATGGATTTAATGGTTCGATATGCTCATAACTGTTTCATTTATTTGTCATTAATTCTATTAGTGAGGGGTTGCACATCAAGTATAATCTCCGTATTTGTAGCTTTACCCCACTGGAACCTGCTAAAATATATATTGGTGTCTTTTAAAGTAATATTTTCTACTTCTGCCAGGCTGCGATAACATTACAGAAAACATTTAGTTTACGCAACACACGTTAAATGCTGGAGGAACGTTAAATGCTGAAAGGATTAAGCAGTCGACGTTTTGGACCGAGTACCTTCTTCAAGATCGGAAAAAAAATGAGAAGTTAGGTTAAGATGGGAGGATGGCAGAAAAATTGTAGGTGATAGCTGAAATCCAGGGAACGGAAGGGAGAAGTAAAGGGCTTGGAAGCTGATGGGTACAAGAGCTAAAAGGCTGGAGAGGGGAGAAGTTTGATAGGACAGGCTAGACGACCCTCGAAGAAAGGGGACGGGGAGGAGGAACAGAGGGAGATGATGCGCAGGAAAGGAAATGATGTGACAGAGGGAAGCGGGAATGGGAGGGTCAAGAAATCGATGTTCATACCATCAGGTTGGAGACTACACAGACGCAATATAAGGCTTTGCTCATACAGCCTGAGTGTGGCCTCATCGCGGCAATAGAGGGGGCCATTAGATTTAGTTTGTGCAGAGCTGATTTTATCTGTTATATAAGTAATTCAGTATTCAACCAGCGAACACGACATATAGTTTCTGTAAAGCAACGCGTAGCGTCGGTCCCAATTCCTAAGACTGCCCGTAGTATTTTCTTCAAAAATGTCATTTCTTCCTTTAGCTCTGAAGATGCAGGATGTCTGTTGTATTTACAGCATTCAGATTAAACGGTATTCCGGATTCTGCAGTAGAAGACGGACATTCCTCTTCTGATAAACTGATTACAGACATGGAGTAATTTAAATAGATCTGTTCAATATACTTCTCAAAGACAGAAAAAAATAACGGATATGAATATTGATAATGAACAAAGTAAATGTGATACTGAGTTGTTGGTCCTGTTCACTGAACTTTTAAGGACTAGCCCTTGCATATGTTTCTTGTAATCGAGATAACAGAACTAAAAATCCAACACCCTTCCACGGACCCCATCGACCCAATCCTACCGTGTAGTGTCCTGCAATTTCAGAAGGCACTCGGATGAATTTCATTTTCATCCTTAAAGCGCAATTTATAAGATCACCTCATGAATTCCCATCTGTACGAAGACTTCAAACATTCAATCTCCAACTTTTCTTATTGTTCCCTTAACTGCGAACATAGCGGCAGCTATGATCCTATCATGGGGAAAATGCGGTCTCTACAAGTGCGTCACTTATTACCTGGTGGCAATGGCGGGGACGGATCTGTTGGTCATTGTCACTGCCGTGATACTGAATCGAATCACTGGTATCTTTTTCGTGAACAGTTTGCTCTCTATCACTCCCGCCTGTAGTCTCAGCACGGTGCTGATTTATGCCACCAGGGATTGTTCGGTATGGTTGACGGTCACTTTCACGTTCGACCGGTTTGTCGCTATTGGCTGTCTCGAGCTGAAAAGGAGACATTGCAATGAGAAATCTGTTGCTATAGCAATATCTGTTGTCTGTTTTCTGGTAACCTTTAAGAGTGCACCCTATTACTTTGCGTACCAGCCCTTGTATATAGTTGATGGCGTGCCCTGTTTTTGTGATATTAAACTAAGCTTCTTCACTGAACCATTATGGATAGCCTATGATTGGTTGGACCGCCTTTTAACGCCATGCGTCCCTTTCCTTCTGATCCTGTTATTCAATGTTCTGACCATTAGACACATTTTTGCATCGAACAGAGTCCGCAGGGGAATTCGAAGTGACAAGGAGGGGAAGAATCTCAAAGATGCAGAAACGGACAAGCGGAAAAAATCCATTATATTACTTTTCACTGTTACGGAGGATGAACAACTCTGATGGGCAGAAGGGTGCAGAGTCGCCCATGCCCCGCCCCCCTTTGGAGAAACGCAATTCGCTACTATTTCGATGCTGTTATCAAGAAAGTAAGAGAGACAAAGGAAAGCTGCCAGGGCAGTTGTTATTGATAACAGCTCATGAAAGTTAATGAGAGAGACACACAACTGACAAAAGAGGAGCAGAACTATTGATTACTGCTATTGTCTTTTGGAGAAGGATTGTTTACTTGGTACTGTTCTATTCATTGAAACTCCTCAGGGGGCAACCAGAGTGGGCTGGTTTGATGGGTTACATCATCCCAACCTGACTTACACCTGAGACCCCGTGAGTGGGGATAAAAGTGAGGTCTGGGGTAACACCGCTCAGACGCACCAGGAGAAACGCTAGTGAGCATCAGAACCCCCACGAGACAGGGTGGGAGATCGGAGACCGAACGAAGTGTCGGTAAATTTTAACTCACAGTGTTTTGTAGCGAGACCGGTGGGAGCTTGTGTGTGTGTGTCCACCCTTGCCTGGGTGACGAGTCCACCACGGAAGAACGGTCTAGCTAAAGGACGGAGGGGTCATACGTGAATGGCCACAACAACAACGCATCGACGGATCAAAATCGTAAAGAAAGGTTGGCAAGATAATAGCTGTTACTGTTCTCTCTCTCTCTCTCTCTCTCTCTCTCTCTCTCTCTCTCTCTCTCTCTCTCTCTCTCTCTCTCTCTCTCTCTCTCTCTCTCTCTCTCTCTCTCTCTCTCTCTCTCTCTCTCTCTCTCTCTCTCTCTCCAGCAATTGCAACACATCGGCAAACAACTACCGCAGCCTGCATGAACTGAACAGAACATTATATTTCCCTCTGATAATTCATTATCCCCTAGACAACGATAGAGCTTGTTTCATTAGTGATTATTATTATACCCGCACGTTTAGGTTTAGTATTGCTAACGTATATTCTCTGTATATTCGTATTGATATTATTTTATATATTTTTGCTAATAAATATTGTTGAAAATAGTATCACCAGACTCCAACTTCTATCTTTGCTGGTAAGACACCCAGTTACGGGGTACGTAACATCACTATCTCCGCCAGTTTTCTGTTCCTGTGGATTACATATGTCATTAACTTTGTATACATGCGGATTAAAGGCGGTTCTTATATATCAGGATTCAATTTCGGGAATCCACGCTACAATCTCCAAGAGAGCGCCAACATGCTTTCGATCCTGAGTTTCTGCACGAATTCCTTCATTTAGGCTGTAACCCAGGATAACTTTAGACAGGAGTTCAAGAAGACACTGAAGTATCCCATGACTGCAGTTACTAGCTGTTTTAATAAGCAAAAATAAATAGATGCTTCTACTGACTTCGATGTTTGCTTCATTCACTGTTTTTCCTTTCAATATATTGTAAGTTATAGGTTTTGTTACTATTTTGTACTGCTGACGCAAATTAATTAATTTCAAGACATTTTAAACCTGATTCTGCGATGATCAATTTCAAAACTTCCTACGTCATCTTCACAATCCACATCGCCAATTAGCTTTGAAATTCAGGCAGGCCTGCATATATTATGCGCATATCATCCAAATAATGTATACAGATGCTGTCGAGTTGTGTCCCGAGAACTGATGTAGAGTTAGGTGCATAAATACCATCCCACGTTTCGCAGGCTGGGCTGCTGCATAAAGTGCACCAAGATCCTGGGTGTTCACATCACGGACGACCTCAACTGGTCCCTCAATATCACTTCTCTGAATTAAAGGGCACAGCACTCCCTGAGCAGAAAACCAAGGCTCTCCCCCGCACCAACCCTCCCCCACCAAATCCATTGAATTTTACAGAACCACCATTGAAACGCTGCATCTCCATTAGGTATGGGTAGCAGCAGAACATCAGACGGAGGCCATTTCAAAACACTATGAGAATGGCAGAATGGGTTCAATTCCCGCGGCTGACTCTAAGGAACCTTACAAGTACGTAAGGAACGTACTAAAGTACGGTCTCGCCGTGACCACGTGGATTTTCTTCTAGCGCTCCGGTTTCCTCTCACAGTCCAAAGACGTGCCGGTTGGTTTGTTATTTGGTTGGTTATTTGGTCATTGTAAATTGGAGGACTCCTGCGTGGCATGGCTCGAAAGGCCGGGAGGGCCGATTCCATACACAAAGTTCACCGGTTCTGTACTCGTCTGTTCCCTCTACGTAACTAGAATTCACACTGTACGGATCAGGTGACCTTCAACGTGTCCTCATAAATATTCTCATCTGTTATATCTGCAACTTCCTGCGGACTTGCACCATACTCTGTAACCATACTTTTGCCGAGCACATGTTCGGTCTTCTATCCATGCCTGCGCCGCCACACGTCTTACCAGTAGTTTATACACTGCATGCTAATACAAACTGTTTCATTCACTTTCTAATATTAACCAGGATTTATCTGCATTGCTTCCTTTTTTGTCTTAGCTTCATTTAAATTCAGCGTGAGTTCCATCTTTGGCTACTGCAGTATAATTTGGTAATGTATACGTCACATGATAGGAAAAGTGTGTGGAGCTACAATAGTATTGTTGCTCATCCGTTTTGGCAGGGTAATATTAACGTGAATAAGCGATGTGATTGTGTATGTAGCGCGTTTATGAATTATCTTGTCTTGTGTGTCACATACTGTTCAACATTAAAGGTTATGGACAAAACAGCTTCACAGAAAGCAGCAGCCAGGCGACAGGGAGGCTCTAAAAACGCGATTGTTAACGTTTGATTTTATTGTATGCGACCTCTGTTCTGGTGCTTTGAAATCGAAAAGTGTTTACTATTTCTTTCAGACTGTGGTGCATATTCTATATCAGATTTCGTGTGTTCAGAGCTGATTTTATCAGCTATTTGTGAAGTTCAGCACCAGACTTGCGAACACGGGATGGGATTTCTGTAAAAACGCGCGGGCTCCGTCCCAGTTAGAACCACTGTTCACATTATTTTCCTTAAGAAACTTATTGTCTCATTTTCTCTTTACAACACCCACTCTAAGCGGGT
Source organism: Hemitrygon akajei (assembly GCF_048418815.1). Lineage (NCBI taxonomy): Eukaryota > Metazoa > Chordata > Chondrichthyes > Myliobatiformes > Dasyatidae > Hemitrygon > Hemitrygon akajei. Next base: position 59,492,528 of record NC_133147.1, read on the forward strand.
TTTCGGGTTCTGCAACAGAGCACAGGCACCTATCTCACAATACTAAATCCAGACATGGACCAATTTAATTAGGAATGTTCAATATTATTTTAAAATACAGTAAATATAACGGAAATGAATACCGATATTTCACTAATGAGAAGTACATATGATAATGAGTCATCAGCCATGTTCACTGAACGTAGAGGGATGCCCTTACTAATATTTCTCGTGTTCGATTATACAGAGAAATATGCCCACCCGAACCAGGAACCTAGTAAATGGCATGTGCAGATGACCACAAGTGCCATATCACTTACGGTAAAATCTGGTGACTCAGCTTGCCTTCTGTGCTCAGAATGTGCTAATCTCATCAGTGCAGAAACTAAATTGAGAGCATTACAACAGCTCGCTTCAATGCCATGCTTTTAATATGTTTAAATTCTTCGTCCTCCTCTGCTATCTTACAACTTTCCAAAATTGGGGAAAGCAAACTAGACGCTTGTGTATCTTCAGTTACTTACAATACTCTGCAAAAATCATATGCACGCTTGGGTTTTGACAAAGAGAGCGAGACACTACAGCTAGCCGAAGCAAAGAATATTGGGAATTGTGAGGGTCGGGAGCTGCGGAAATGATGTGGAACAGGTGACAGTGAAGGAATCACAGGGGCGTGGGTGGAGCGGGTCAGGCACACCAACCCTGAGACACCAGGCAAGGCAAATTGTTTGCAGAACAATTGGTTTATTGATCATTACAGAATATCCCTCTGATACTTCTCGTTCTCTACCCTCTTCCTTAATCTTTTCCCAATCGCACTGCCGCCTTCGCACTCTCACTCCACAATAGAGACCCATATCAGAATTAGGTGCATCATCATCTTGAAAGTTGTTTCTTTCTGAGGTAGCAGTACAGATTAATACATAAGGTTACTACAGTACTGTGCAAAAGTCTCAGGCGTCCTGATTGTATATATTTGCCTAAGACTTTTACACGGTATAGTACTCACAGGATGCGCTAATTCCAATATTGGGGTTCACTGGGTTTTCCACATTCTCTCTGCAAAACAGAAAGTGATTATCTTGCAGCAAGATTAACCCAATCGTGGCTGGTTATCCACTTATGTAACTAAATCTCGATAGCACCCTTTGCCCTGTAGTATTGAGGAATCGACATGACTCCTTCCTGAGATAAATTACATTCGCGGCCTTTTGTGAGAGAGGTCCATGGATTCAGCTCCTTCTTCTTGAAGGTATATCCCGACATTTAGCTAGAATTAGACGCCACGGTAGTGCAGCGGTTAAGATGACGTTAGTACATGTCAGGGCCTTGGAATTTGGAGTTCATTTCTGGCGTCCTCTGTAAGAATACTTGTACGTTCTTCCTGTGAGCACATAGGAGTCTTCCACTGCTCCGGTTTCGTCACGCAGTCCAAAGACATACTGGTTAGTTAATTAATTGTTCATAGGAAATTGTCCAGTAATTAAGCCAGGATTATAAATGGGTGGTTTGCCGGGTGCTGCGGCTTGTTGGCCCGTGAGATACTGTACCGTCCCGTATCTCTAACAAAATGAATAAATAAAATCCACAGTCAGTAGGCCTTGGCTCAGGACTTCCTAGCCACCTCAAAAGCCTTCAGCAAATCTATCCTGATTACTTGTTTGAAGCTTTCTGTAAATTCTCTCTCCAAACATTGACCAAATCGGCCCAGTCCTACTTTATACCGTCCTCTAATTTCAGGAAATTTCAATGAAATTTAATATCGTATTTACATAACATAATATAGATAGACAGAGAGATATATTGATTAGCAGATAGATAGATACTTTATTGATCCCAAAGGAAATTAAAGATTCGCAGCAGCATTACAAGTGTACAGATATACAAACTTACAAATATTAGAACGGAAGTAAGAAGCAATTTTAAAAAAAAAGTTACCTCAAATGTTCAAACAGGGCGAAGTTATCACTTCCCTGGCTATAGGTATTCTCATTGCAGAGCCTAATGGACCAGGGTAAGAATGACCTCATATAGCGCTCTTTGGAGCAGCACAGTTGCCTTAATCTATTACTAAATGTGTTCCTCTGTTCTGCCACGGTGGCATGTAGACGGTGGGAAATATTGTCCAGAATAGCCCGGAATTTCAGTAGGATCCTTTGTTCAACCACAGCTTCAGTGTGCCCAGTCTGATTCCTATAACAGAGTCACCCTTTTTAATCTGTTTATTCAGCTTTTGGCATCATTCGTGTTATTGCCATTGCCCCAGCGCACCACCAAGGTAAAAAAGATTGTACTGGCGACAACAGACTTGTAGAACAAGTTAAGGAGAGGCCCCCATACTCCAAAGGACTTCAGTCCCCTCAGGAAGTAGGGGTGACTCTGGTTCTGTGTGTACACAGCCTCCGTATTGGTTCTCCATTCAGGCCTGTCCATTCAGGTGCACCCCCAGGTACTTGTATGTCCTTGCCACATCTATGTCCTCACGATCAATAGTAACAGGGAGCAGTGCAGGCTTTGTCTTCCTCAAGTCCATCACCTTTGCTTTGTCTTGCTCATTTTGAGCTGCAAATTATTCGGCGTGCACCATTTGACGAGGTCCGCCACCAAGGCCCTCTATCCATCCTCCCGTCCTCCCTTTATGCACACAACTATTGCTGAGTCCTCAGAGAATTTTTTCAAATGATGTAACAGTAATGAGCCTGAATTCCACGATACAGGGTATACATGAGGGGTGCCAATACAGTCGCCTGTGCGTCCCCAGTACTGCTTATAGCCATCTGACACACAGCTCTGAAGTCGCAGAAACCGTGGTCTGCCAGTCAGATAATTCATTATCTAGGATACAATAGAAGTGCCAACCTGTCTTGAACGCAGCTTTCTCCCCAGCAATGAGGACTGCATGCTATTGAAGGCACTTGAGAAATCACAAAACATGATCCTCACAGTACTGCCCTGCTCATCCAAATGGGGATAAGCTTTGTTCAGCAGGTAAATGACAGTATCGCCGACTCCAATGTGCTCCAATAGGCAACTGCAGGGAATCGAGGGTGGATATGATAAGGTCGATATGATAGGTGATAGTTTGCTCTCCATCACTCCCGCCTGTACTCTCAGCACGCGACTGATATATGGAAGCAGGGATTGCTCGGTGTGGCTGACAGTTCCTTTTTCGTTCGACCTCTTTTTCGCCCTTTTTTTTTAACCAGGAACTGAAAAGGCAACATTGCAATCAGAAATACGCTGCTGTATTTATATCTGTTGTCTGTCTTCTGGCAAAAGTGACGAACGTAACCTGCTACTCTACGTACAAACCGTTGTATATAGTAGACAGTGTGCCCTGGTTTTCTAATGTTCTTCACTGAACTAATCTGGGTAAGGTATGACTGTTTGGACCTCCTTTTAAATCAGTGCCTCTCTTTCCTCTGATCCTGCCGTTTAATGTTCTGACCATCAGGCAAATTTTCATGTCTAGCAGGGTTCGCAGAGGATTTCGGGCAAGGAGGGTACGAATCTCAAAGATGCAGAAACGGAAAATCAGAAAGAATACATTATATTACTTTTCACCATCTTCGCCAGTTTTCTGTTCTGAGAATTACGTACGTCATTAATTTTGTACACGTTCATATTAAAGTTGTTTCTTATGTAACCGGATTCGATTTCGAAGATACACACTCCATTCTCCAAGAGAGCGCCAACATGCTTTCAAACCTGAGTTTCTGCACGAGTTTCATTATTTACGCAGTGACCCAGGTAAATTCAGAGAGGAGTTGAAGAGGAACTGAAGTATTCCATGTGTGTAGTTATCAGCTGTTCAAAAGATAAAAGTGTATATTTTCCGATACCTTTGATATATATTTTATTCACTTTTTCCTTTCAACATATTGTAATTTATAGTTTTATTATTATGTATCTGCTGCCGGAAAACAATAAATTTCACGACATATTATACCTGACTCTGATTATCAGATCGAACATTCTCGACGTCATCCTCACCATGCACTCCGCCACCGGCTTTGAACATAGACCAGCTTGCAGATACTATGTGCATATCATCCGAGATATGTATACAGATATTGTACAGTTGGGGCCTAAGAAACGATGTAGGAGTTACACCTGCCTGCTTAAGGTATCAATGCTAATTTGAGTGTGAGTATCTTGTCAACAGTTAACCCAGCAATCCCGGGTTCTGAACGTACTGCTCCGACTCATGTAGAGTTTAATTTGGAGAAAGTAGAATTCCGGTGTCAACATGAAATATTTCTTGAGAATGATGCATGATCTTACTGTGAATATTGACAGGGAAAGGAACTTCCCTGTGGCAAAATACACTCCTTCACTGTATTGAAATGCATTTACAGTACAGCTAAGAATAAAAAAAGAATCAATGAAACCTACTCACAAGCAAAACCGTCAAGCAACTAACATACAGAATACGTCAAATTGTGCAAATATTTAAAAAATATAAACAATTAAATGGCAAATAAAATAAATAAATATTTAAAAAAGCTTTGAAAAGATGGATAGATAGATATATAGATAAATAAACAGAGAAATAACAACATATGAAAATAAATAAATAAGAAAATTAAAAAAATAGACACACAAATAAATTAGTTAATGAATTATTTCTTCTGAGAGCATCAATTGGAGACTCCTTAGCAGTGAGTCTGTATTTTGTGGAATCCGTTCAGTGTAGAGGTAAGTGAAGTTTTCTGCGGTGCTTCAGGAGTCTGATAAATAAACCAACAAATGATTGCACCTCTTCTTCCCAAAGTTCTACTTGTCTCCGTCATTGCCCGGAGATAATCACGTTGTTGAATGCAAAGTTGAGCTCATATACCTATTCATTTGATGACAAATTCATGAAAAAAGTTAAAGTTGTCATGAGGCAAATCTACATATGTTAACCTGTTGTAGCATTATTGTTTTAGTGCTTTAGAGGTGGACAACTGTCCTCTTTTAATTATACTTCATGATAAACGTGGCGAAAATGATCTGAACATTATTCATTTCACGCGGTATCACGTTAATTATTCCACTGCAAACTAATAATACTACAGGACAAATTAAACTTCCCCGCAAGGTATGAAAGTGATACGTTCGACTGTTGAAGATATTGCTGAATAAATTCATTGCTATCAACGCCTTGAATAAATCATTTAAGGGACGATCAACTGAATGTGTTCTTCAACTGACTTCTGGCAAGAATTCATATTTGGAATTCTTGAGTGACAATGCAGGCGGCTTGGTTGCTTAATCCATAATGGTGGCATCAATTAGCGGTATTTTTGTTAACGGTCTCCTGAAGAAAGGCCTTCATGCCTTAATGCAGTGTCACAGACAGCATGAACTTGAAAAACGCGGGTACGAATCGACAGAGTAACAATAAAAAGAGGGCAGTGCACAGACTGTCGTTACTCGGGACATGTCCTCCTTTTCCCTCTGTGGGAATCTGGGCCAGAGTGGGAGTCGGAAGCTTCACTGTGGCCAGGATAAATTTACCGCATAAAGGTGATGGATGGAAGTTCCATCTCTGATCTACTGACCGGCTAATAGTAATAAGGTTCGGGTTCAAGTTCTGCTCAAATGTCGTTGCCGTTATACCGGGTTCCACTAGATCCAAGGTGCAAAACGCAGTATCAACAGTCTCTCACAGAACACAGCACACACAGCAAATATAATTGAGATAGCCCCAAAAAATGGTTACAAAAATATATTCTAAAAGTCATCCTACGCACGTGCACCGCAGACGAACACAATCATCTTTTCTACTTATCTAATGAACACTGGAGGGCAGCACCGACAATAAATTTGTGACGGGATATGTTAAACACTCAATGCTCGATATAAGAGAATACAGGAAGTCGCTGGTGTACTATTGAGGTAGGCCCTTCGAGATGTGTACTGTTCCTGTTCTGTGCGAGCTTCATTTCAGTGCAATATACTGCAATAGATTTAAAGGCTCATATGCTGATTTTTTTCATACTATTTGTCATTGTCAAAACAGAGGGACTTCATAGCAAGTGTAATCTCCTTGTTAGTAGCTGTGCCCTACTGGAACGTATTACAATATACTTTGGGCCTTTTTACATAATAGTTGCTAATTCTGCCAGGCAGCGCTAAAATTCCAGACTAGATTTAATTTATTTAGATTTATTCAGATTTTATTTAGGTAGGCATGTATATAAATATTGGACAGTTGGGGTCTTGGAGCCGATGTACGTGTCCGTATGAAATAAATGATTGTGCAGTTTAGGACGGTACAGAACAATCATTCCCGTCTTTGCAGACACGGCTCCTCCGTAAAGTGTCATGGTCCTAGCTGGCATTTCCCATCTTTTTCCTTTCCTCCCTAATTGGTCCTTAATCCCCACACTTGATTCCCAATCTTTCTCAATTCCTCTCAATCACCAGCACCTGGTTTCCATTAGCCACCAGAGGATAAGACTCCGACAGCTCCGGTCAGCCTTGCCAGATTGTTGGTCGATTCTCAGAGAGAGAGGAAGCTTGCTCCAACTCTCCAACCCCGTATCTCTCCGTAAACCAAGTCTCCCAGGTCCTGACTCAGCCCAGTCCCAATTCTACACTCGCTACGGAGATTCTGCCTCCTGATCCTACCTTCGCGTCGGAGTCCTGCGCTGGGTACGTTTACTTGCCGCGTCCGTGTCACAGAACAATCTGGCCAGCCATGAACCTAGCGGACTTGGATCCCGTGCAACAGGCCCTCGCCAGCCAGGGTCAGTTACTGGGCACCCACGACCAATTGCTCCGGGAAGATACGGAACACCTCCATACGCTGGTCACAAGTGTGGGGAAGGTCAGTCAGCAGGTGGACCGGATGTCCGTCTTCCTTAGTCCGTCACACCCCCTGAGAACTCCGGCCGACCCATCCAGGCAACCTGGACCGTCTGTCCCCCTGGAACTGGCAACAAGACCCCTTGAGAGCCGTATGTTCCGGAGCCAGAACCCTACGCGTGGGACCTAGGAAGGTGTAGGGCATTCCAACTACAATGCTCCCTGGTTTTCGAGCAGCAGCCACGAACATACGCATCAGATAAGTCGAAGATCGCGTACGTCATGGGGCTGCTGCGAGGGGATGCGCTGGCATGGGCTACGGCTACTTGGGACAACCAACCCGAGGTTTGCGCCTCCCTCCTCACCTTCGTCTCGGAGATGCGGAAGGTTTTTGAACAGCCCCTGCGCGGAAAGAACGCTTGCTGACCCTGCGTCAGGGTCCACGGAGTGTGGCTAAATATGCCATCGAATTCCGCACCCTAGCAGCCGACTCAGGATGGAATGACGAGGCCCTACGGGAAGCGTTCCGACAGGGTCTCGCTGAAAGGATTAAGGACGAATTGGCAGCGAAAGATGACACGGACAGCCTGGACGCGTTAATCTCTTTAGCGACCAGGCTAGACGACCGGTTGCGGGAGCGTCGGAGGGAAAGGACTAGTCACCCAGCTCCTCGGGTAAATCCTCGCCGTTTCCCTACCTTCCAGCAATTCCCCTTCCTCGGCTCCCCCAAGTTTCCTTCCTGCTCCATCTGTCCACACCGTCCTGGAAGAAGAACAAATGCCGCTGGGTCGAACAATACTCCCTTCAGCCCCCCCAGACCCGGATGCAGATCCCGGCCACTGTGATCTTCCAGGAACAGTACTTGCCCCTATCGGCCCTAGTTGATTCCGGCGCTGAGGGCAATCTGTTGGATGAGTACGTAGCCGCCCGGGCAGGAATCCCTCGGGAACCACTCACCACTGCCTTGGAAGCCCGGGGCCTGGACGGTAGGCTGCTGGCTCAGGTATCCCACCGCACTCCGCCCTTAACACTAGTTCTGTCCGGTAACCACCAAGAGAACGTTAGATTCAATCTAATCCACTCGCTTCAAGCCCCGGTGTTATTAGGATACCCATGGCTGGTCCACCAAAATCCCCAGATCGACTGGACCGCCGGGAGGATAGACAGATGGAGTCCGGCATGCCACGCCCACTGTCTACGGTCGGCCCCACCTCCCAGGGAGGCTCCGGCGACCCCGCCGGTCTCCGAAGACCTTAACCTCTCCAGGGTATCTGCTGAATACCACGAACTGGGACAGGTGTTCAGCAAACAACGAGCACTTGCCTTGCCTCCGCACCGCCCTTAAGACTGTGTCATCGACCTTCTCCCTGGGGCCCCGCTACCCACCAGTCGCCTCTAAAATTTATCGCGACCAGAGAGGGAGGCCAGGGAGAACTACCTGCGCGAGTCCCTCGCACCGGCCCTCATCAGGCCCTCTTCCTCCCCTGTGGGTGCCGGGTTCTTCTTGGTGGAAAAGAAAGATGGATCGCTTCGCCCCTGCATTGATTATCGAGGCTTGAACAATATAACCATTAAGAACAAATACCCACTACCTCTCATTAGTGAGAGGTACACAGAATGACCATCTTTTCCAAGCTGGACCTACGGAATGCCTAGCATCTCGTTAGGATACGGGAAGGGGATGAGTGGAAGGCAGCCTTTAACACCCCTCTGGTCCATTTTGAATATCTTGTAACGCCGTTTGGCCTTACTAATGCTCCAGCCGTTTTCCAGGCCTTCATCACCGAGGTGTTAAGGGACTTCTTTAACTGTTTCGTGTTCGTCTATCTAGACGACATCCTGATCTTTTCCCGCAGCCTGCAAGAACATGTTCATCATGTCCGTAGAGTCCATCAGAGGCTGTGGGTAAACCAACTGTTTGTGAAGGCGGAGAAATGTGAGTTTCATGTCCCTTCTCTCAGCTTCCTGGGGTACATCATCGAAGACGGGCGGGTGAGAGCGGACCCCGAGAAGATCCGTGCGGGTGGAGGAATGGCCTAGGCCCACGACCCGCAAGCAACTCCAGCGGTTCCTGGGGTTCACCAACTTCTACCACCGGTTTTATCAGGGATTACAGTCGGGTAGCAGCCCCCCCCCCCCTCCCCCTCACCCGGCTTACCTCGCCCTCCACACCCTTTTCATGGGACACCGAAGCGGAAGCAGCATTCACTAACTTAAAGAGAAGCTTTAGCACCGCCCCCATCCTGATCCATCCGGACCCGTCCCGACAATTTATCGTGGAGTTGGACGCTTCAGATTCCGGGGTAAGAGCGGTCCTGTCCCAACTGACGGGTACGGCCGAAAAAGTTCCCTCCAGTGCCTTCTTTTCCGCCAATTGTCCCCCGAGGAACTGAATTATGATGTAGGAAATCGAGAGTTATTGGCGGTCAAACTGGCGTTGGAAGAGTGGAGGCACTGGCTGGAGGGGGCAGAGCATCCATTCGTCGTCTGGACAGATCACAAAAACTTGGGGTATGAATATACCGCAAAGCGCCCGAACTCCCGCCAGGCCCGTTGGGCATTATTCTTTGCGCGATTCAAGTTTACCATCACTTACCGACCAGGGTCCAAGAACGGAAAGCCGGACGCGCTCTCCTGCCAATATGACTCCAGGGAGGACACCTCCACTCCAGAAACTATCACTCCTCCGTCCTACGTGGTGGCTTCCCTCACCTGGGAGACCGTGTCCTTGGTAAAGGAAGCCCAACGGGATGACCTAGACCCAGGTATGGGACCCAGCGACCGCCTCTATGTGCCCGAACGCGTCCGATCTCAGGTCCTCCAGTGGGGGCATGCTTCGCCCCCTGCCTGCTCCTGGCCGCCCATGGTCGCACATCGGCCAAGACTTCTTCACAGGTCTGCCCAAATCCCGCGGAAATACGACCATTCTCACCGTGGTAGACAGATTTTCCGAAGGCTGTGCATTTCGTGGGCCTACTTAAACTCCCCTCGGCCCAAGGGATCGCTGACCTTGTCTGCCACTTCTTCCGCCTCCACGGAATCTCCGCCGACATCGTCTCGGACCGATGTCCTCAGTTCGTCTCCAAGGTGTGGAGAGCATTCTGCCGAGCCTTGGGTGCAACAGTCAGCCTATCATCCGTCTTCCACCCCCAGACAAATGGACAGACGGAGCGGATTAACTAGGACCTGGAAGTAACGTTGCGTTGCGTGACCGAAAATAACCCAGCCACCTGGTGGGACCAACTCCCGTGGGTCGAGTATGCCCAGCAGCCGTAGGAAAGTCCCCGTTCGAGTGCTCTCTGGGGTACCAGCCCCTGTTATTTCCCGCGCAGGAAGCAGAGATTGCAGTACCATCCGTCCGTAATCACATCGACCAGTGCCGCAGGATTAGGGAGGAGACACGTGCGGCCCTAGCCGGTTCAGCAGATCGCTAGAAGGAGACAGCCGACAGACACCGGACCGTGGCACCGGAGTACCAACCTGGGCAGTTGGTATGGCTGTCCTCCTGAGACATTACGCTCAAGAATGAGCAAAGAAAACTCGCTCCTCGCTTCCTAGGACCGTTCAGGGTCGAACGGGTTATCAATCCTACGGCGGTCCGACTGAAGATACCAAGTTCCCTACGCATCCACCCACCCTTCCATGTTTCCCAAGTTAAACCAGTCTCGGTCAGCCCCTTGTGTCCACCGCCCGATACTCCCCCACCAGCCCGAATCATTGACAACCATCCAGCCTACACCGTCCGACGACTATTGGATGTGCGCCAAAGGGGAGAGGGTTCCGGTACTTGGTGGATTGGGAAGGGTATGGTCCAGAGGAGCGTTCCTGGGTTCCCCGTTCCTTTTTCCTGGACCCGTCCCTCATTCAGGACTTTTATCAAGACCATCCCGACAAGCCGGGCAAGTCGCGGGGGAGGCTCCCTTTGAGGATGGGGGTACTGTCATGGTCCTGGCTGGCGTTTCCCATCTTTTCCCTTTCCTCCCTAATTTGTCCTTAATCCCCACACTTGATTCCCAATCTGTCACAATTCCTCTCAATCACCTGCACCTGGTTTCCATTAGCCACCAGAGGATAAGACTCCGACAGCTCCTGTCAGCCCTTGCCAGATTGTTGGTCGACTTTCAGAGAGAGGGAGAGAGAGAGAGAGAGAGAGAGAGAGAGAGAGAGAGAGAGAGAGAGAGAGAGAGAGAGAGAGAGAGAGAGAGAGAGAGAGAGAGAGAGAGAGAGTTATCTCTCCCCGTATCTCTCCGTAAACCAAGTCTCCCAGATCCTGACTCAGCCTGGTCCCGATTCTACACTGCTACGGAGATTCTGCCTCCTGATCCTGCCTCCGCGTCGGACTCCTGCACTTGGGTTCGTTTTCTTGCCACTTCCGTGTCACATAAAGTGCACCAGGCTCTCCAGTTCGTGCATCAAGTTCACATCACGGACAAAATCACTTCCTTGTATAAAAAGACACAGCCGTTACCTGAGAGCGTTCTGAAAGGCTGAATGTCCATCACGTATGAGAACAGCATACCATCGGACAGTAAGTCCCTGCAAAGGATTGTGAGGACAGCGGAGAGGATAATAGGCCGTTGCTTAATTTCCATCAGTGACTGCTATCGGGACTTTTGCGTACAAAAGGCCCTTAGTATTATTAAGGATCCCACTCGTTCAGCCATCAGGCAGGAGACTCCGGTGCAGATTTCCTCGTAGAACCATAGAACCATAGAACATTACAGCACAGAACCATGCCTTTTGGCCCTTCTTGGCTGTGCCAATCTATTTTTCGTCCTAGTCCCACTGACCACCTGGGCCATATCCCTCCAAACCCCTCTCATCCATATATATGTCCAGGTTTTTCTTAAATGTCAAAAGTGAGCCCGCATTCACCACTTCATCTGGCAGCTCATTGCACACTCCCACCACTCTCTGCGTGAAGAAGCCCTCCGGATTATTCAGGAGACTGAGCAGTTTATCTAAGGTACAGGGGACAGGTAGTTGGGTTACCGTCAGGCGAGGAAAGGGGAAAGGGCAGGTCGTGCAGGGTTCCCCTGTGACCATTCCCTTCCAGAACAGGTATACCGATTTTGATACGGTTGGGGGGTGGGGGGTGGCTTACATGGGACAAGCTGCGGCAGCCGGATCTCTGGCACTGAGTCTGGTTCTGCAGTGCAGAGGGAGGGAGGAAGAAGAGGAGAGCGGTAGCGATAGGGGTACAGTCAGGGGTACAGACAGGAGATTCTGTTGTCGTGACAGAGACTCCCAGATGGTTTGTTGCCTCCCGGGTGCCAGGGTCAGGGATGTCTCTGACCGCGTGCGCAGCATTCTGAAGCGGGATGGTGATCAGCCAGTATTCCTGGTACACATCGGTACCAATGACATAGGTAGAAAGAGTCAGGAGGTCTGGAAGAGTGAGTATAGAGAGCTTGGTAGGAGGTTGTAAAACAGGACTTCGAGGGCAGTAATCTTCGGATTGCCCAGTGATGGTAAGAGCAGGATGCTCTAGCAGATGAACACGTCGCTGAGAAACTGGTGTAGGGGGCAGGGTTTCAGATTTCTAGATCATTGGGACCACTTCTGGGGCTGGTGGGACCTGTACAAGACAGATGGGTTACACCTGAACTTCAAGGGGACCAATATACTTGCAGGTATTCCATGTCACTCCATGATATTACGGAGCGAAAAAAAAATCGTCTTTTTAAATGTCCTTTCTACTATCACAGAGTTCAGGACTAATGGGACCACTTGCTCCGGCCACTCTTTGAACACACAAGTGACTGAATCGCATGAGACTCCTGACTGTACCGCCCACAAGCAGAGAACCGGATGAGTGTTGGTGGCCAGATTTACAGTTAAAGGACAGAGCATATTGTGAAGCTATCAGCCCTCCTGAGTCCTGCCATCAGCACTACGAAAAGCATTCATTGTTTACATTTCGCTCGTTACTAACATGCAGATAATTGACTCACTGGGGAGTCCCGAACAAAATATAACAGCTGGAGAAAAGCAGAAACTCGAAATATTTGTGCAGAAGAATGCACGCCCCAGCAAGAGGACTGCTATTTGCCATTTACTATCCTTTTCTTGCCATCATTGGTTTTCCCTGTAAGTTGTGCATCCTCAGTCATCTACTGTACCTTGCTTACAGTGATTCCAGAGATGTTTGATACCGAATTCGACTGCTTCGTTTCAGCAGCGCTGGTTGTAAGTGAACAATTACAACTAAGAAACTAGATGGCCAACTTGCTATATTTACAGATGGTGATTCCATTAGGGAGAGGCTTCACAGCAAGTGTAATCTCTATATTTGTGACTGTACCATACCGTAACGTTTTACAATTTAGTTTTGGTGCCTTTTAATTAATATTTTATATGTCTGCCAGGCTGCGGTAATATTCCAGACATTTAGTTTATGCAACACAAGCTAAATACTGGACGATCTGAACATGCCAAGTAGCATCTATGGAAAGGAGGTAGCAGTCCACGTTTCGGACCGAATACCTTCATCAGCACAGGAAAAAAAAAAGAGATGAGAAGTTATTTCAAGCTGGGAGGAGGGCAGGAAGAAGGTAGGTGATAGGTGAAACCCACAGAACGGAGGGCACAAATGAAGGGCTCGGAAGCTGATGGGTAAAAGAGCTAAAATACTGGAGAAGGGAGAATTTGATAGGACAGGCTAGATGACCATCGAAAAAAGGAAGGGAGAGGAGCACCAGCGGCAGATGATGGGCAGGTAAGGAGATGATGTGAGAGAGGGAACCGGGAATGGAAGGGTCAAGTAATCGATGTTCATGCCATCTGGGTGGAGACTACACACGCACAATATAAGATTTTGCTCATAAAACCTGAATGTGGCCTCTTCGTGGCAATGGAGGGCGCCATTAGATTTAGTTTATGCAGAGCTGACATTATCAGCTATGTGAGTGGTTTAGTATCCAACCAGCGAACATGCCATTGAGCTTCTTTAGAACAACGCGCAGCGTACGTCCCACTTCCGATTTCAGCGTCGGTCCCATTTTCTTCAGAAATGTCATTTCTTCATTTAACTCTGAAGATGTGGATGACTGTTTTCTTCGCAGCAGCCAGATTAAACGGGATAGAGGGTTCTGCAGTAGAACAGGGACATCTATCTCACGATAATACTGATTGCAGACATGAAGCAATTTAAATAGATCTGTTCAATTTACTTTTCAAAGACAAAGAAAAAAGGGATATGAATATAGATGTAACACTGATGTACAACGTATACATGATACTGAGTTGTTGGTCATATTCATTGAACTTTTAAGGATAAACCCTTGCTTCCATTTCTCGTAATCGAGGATACAGAACTAAAAATCCAATACCTTTCCATGGGCCCCGTCGACCCATTCCTACCTTATACCGTGCTGCAATTTTAGGAATCACTCGAGTGAATTTTGTTTTTACCCTTATTGCGTCATTTATAAAGTCATCTCATGAATTCCCATCTGTACTGAGACTTCAAACATTCAATCTCGAACCGTTCTTATATTTCCCTGAACATCGAGCTTGGCAGCAGTTGTGGTCCTATCACGGGGAAGATGCGGTCTCTCCAAATGCGTCACTTATTACCTGGTGGGAATGGCGGTAACGGATCTGCAGGTCATTGTCACTTCGGTGATACTGAATCGAATCACTGGTACTTTTTTCGTGAACAGTTTGCTCTCCATCACTCCCGCCTGTAGTCTCAGCACGGCGCTGATTTATTTCAGCAGGGATTGCTCGGTGTGGTTGACGGTCGCTTTCACGTTCGACCGGTTTGTCGCTATTTGTTGTCTGAAGCTGAAAAGGAGATATTGCAATGAGAAATCTGCTGCTGTAGTTATACCTGTTGTCTGTTTTCTGGCAACCGTTAAGAATGTACCCTATTACTTTGTGTATCAGCCCTTGTATATACTAGATGGCGTGCCCTGGTTTTGTGATTATAAACCAAGTTTCTTCACTGAACCATTCTGGATAGCGTATGATTGGTTGGACAAACTTTTAACGCCGTGCGTCCCTTTCCTTCTGATCCTGCTGTTCAATGTTCTGACCATTAGACATATTTTGTTGTCGAACAGAGTTCGCAGAGGACTTCGGGGTGAGAAAGAGGGGAAGAATCTCGACGATGCAGAAACGGAAAAGCGGAAAAAATCCATGATATTACTTTTCACTATCTCCGCCAGTTTTCTGTTCCTGTGGATTACACATGTCCTTAATTTTGTATACGTGAAGATTAAAGGCGTTGTTTATGTGTCAGGATTCAATTTCGCGGACCCACTCTACATTCTCCAAGAGAGCGGCAACATGCTTTCAAACCTGAGTTTCTGCACAAATTCTTTCATTTACGCGGTAACCCAGGCTCACTTCAGAGAGGAATTGAAGAAGACACTGAAGTATCCCATGACTGCAGTTACTAGCTGCTTTACTAAGCAAAGATGAGTAAGTTCTGCTGCCTTTGATGTTTGCGTCATTCACTTTTCCTTTTCAATATATTTTTAATTATAGTTTTTATAAATATGTATTGTAGTGCACTGCTGCACCAAATCAGCAAATTTCAAGACATTTTAAACCTGATTCTGAGGTGATCAATTTCAAAACCAGCTACGTCATCCTCCCAATCCATATCGCCAATTGGCTTTGAAATTTCGGCCGGCCTGCATATATTAAGCATGTATCATTCAAATCTGGTACACAGGTATTGTACAGTTGGGGACGTAGAACCATTGTACGAGTTGGTTTTAAGGAAATGTTTGTGGACTTTACGATGGTCAGAAGGACCGTCCCGGTCTACGCAGACATGGCTCCTCCATGGGCTGCACCAGTTTCCTGGGCGTTCTCTTCACAGACGACCTCAACAGGTCTCTCAATCTTCCTCTCTGAATAAAAAGTCACACAATCCCCTCCCCCTCCACCTCAATTGAATTTTACAGTAGCTCCATTGAGTGTATCCTAAAAAGCTGCATCTCCATTAGGTATGGGAGCAGCAGAGCATCAGACAGGAAGTCCCTAGAATATATAGAAAGAATTGCCTAGAGGATAAATAGGGGTCCCACCCCCAACCATCATTTACATTTATTGGGAGCGTTGTGTACGCAGAACGCTCAGTATTATCAAGGATCCCACTCCTCCATCCAGCATCCTCCTTAACATTCTATCATCAGGCAGAAGACTCCAATGAAAAAAAAACTAGACTGATATTGGAAACAGCTTCTTGCCTCAGGCCATAAGTTTCTGAACCTCCAGCCAAATCGTATTAAAGTATCGCCGGAAAATTTGCAGTGCACCCTACAATATGTAATTTACAAATTTTATTTTGTTTATATATGCATATGTCATTTCTAGATTTAATTCGTAGCGTTTAAAGTTATTGTGTGGTATATGTGTGTTGTACATATTACACTTTACACCTTGGTCCGGAGAAAGGTGGCTCGTTTGAGGGATATATGTATTTAGTTAAATGACAATAAACTTGACATGACTTGATTTGGCTTGTCACTGCCTGCTAACGGGATCACTGCCTTGTTACCTGTTAAACCAACAATCCTGGGACCTGAACGTTCTGCATCAACCCATATGACAAATAATTTTGAGAAGGTAGAACTACAGGTCATGGTGAAATATTTCCTGGGAATGGACCATGACCTTACAATGGACAATGTCCAGGGAATGCGAATTAATATGAGGTGGCCATCGCCAAATACACTCATTCACTGCGTTCAGGGGCCTTCACAATGAAATCCAATAGAATCAATGAAAACTACTCACAAACACTAGCAGCATAAGAAGACAATCTGCAAAAATACCAAAAAGATTAGTTAATGGAAAATAAATAAATAAATATAGTCATTGCTTGATAGACAAGGGGACAGACAGATAGGCGGATAAACATAAATAAATAAATAAACAAAGAAACACGTAACTAAGTAGATAATAAATAGATTGATAGATGGATAGATGGCAGTGTGGGTCCAAATATAATCAACTTGTTCAGCTCATGTACTTTTTGCTTTGGTGAGAAATTGCAGAAAAAAACATTATTAAGTTGTCAAAATGACATATGTTCACATGCCATATCATTATTGTTTTACTGTCTTGCTTTACCCCTCTTATAATTGTACTTCAATATAGGCAGGACAAAATAAACCCAACACAAAAGATGGAAGACGTTCGGTTAGATGGAGGTATGTGCAAACACACGGCCTCTCGGGGAGGTGGGGGGGGGGGTGCAACCAAAGGTTCCCCCTCCACCTGTCTCACCCGCCTCTCTTCCCATCCCTCTCTCATCTCCTTCCCCCTTTTATTCCTCTCTCTCCCTCCACTCCCCATCTCTATCCTCCAATCTCCCCCTCCCTTACACTTCGCTACCCTCTCCCCTACCCCTCTTCTCTCACCATCCCCCGCACACTCCAATCTCCCCTTCGCTCTCTCTCCTACCCTCACACTCCCCCTCTCCTCTCCCCTTCCTTCTCCTCCCCCTCCCCCCTCAGTCTATACATGTCGAGTTCACTGTACTAGAGATTGACAGGACAGTATTAGCCCACACTTTGTACTACAAGAGAGGCTGACAGGTAAGTAATGAATCCTGAAATCTCCTTCTACTAGACAATCTCAGATAGAGGTTGGTTTCCGCACGCTCAGACTATACCATCCATTACCATGTGTAGAATAAACCCCCAATCACACTGTAACACAGACACATAGGGACAGAATGAATCCCACACTCTCACAATATCCCACAGAATGTCAGGCGGAGAATGCATCAACACAGTTAGATAGATAGATAGATAGATAGATAGATAGATAGATAGATAGATAGATAGATAGATAGATAGATAGATAGATAGATAGATAGATAGATAGATACTTTATTCATCCCCATGGGGCAATTCAACTTTTTTTCCAATGTCCCATACACTTGTTGTAGCAAAACTAATTACATACAATACTTAACTCAGTAAAAAAAAGTATGATATGCATCTAAATCATCGTCTCAAAAAGCATTAATAATAGCTTTTAAAAAGTTCTTAAGTCCTGGCGGTAGAATTGTAAAGCCTAATGGCATTGGGGAGTATTGACCTCTTCATCCTGTCTGAGGAGCATTGCATCGATAGTAACCTGTCACTGAAACTGCTTCTCTGTCTCTGGATGGTGCTATGTAGAGGATGTTCAGAGTTATCCATAATTGACCGTAACCTACTCAGCGCCCTTCGCTCAGCTACCGATGTTAAACTCTCCAGTACTTTGCCCACGACAGAGCCCGCCTTCCTTACCAGCTTATTAAGACGTGAGGCGTCCCTCTTCTTAATGCTTCCTCCCCAACACGCCACCACAAAGAAGAGGGCGCTCTCCACAACTGACCTATAGAACATCTTCAGCATCTCACTACAGACATTGAATGACGCCAACCTTACAAACAGTTACAATCTTTCGTAGAATGACAGGTATAAGTTAAATCCTACATTCTCACACTGTACCAGAGACTGACAGGTACAGAATGAACCCCACACTCGCGCACTGTACTAGAGACTCACAGCTACAGACCAAGTTCCACAGTCCCACATTTATCCAGAGTTTGGAATCAGGATGCTCATATTACCTCGGACTCCATTTTACATAGAACATAGAACAGAGAATAGTACAGCACATTACAGGCCCTTCGGCCCACAAAGTTGTGCCGACCCTCAAACCCTGCCTCCCATATAACCCCCCACCTTAAATTCCTCCATATACCTGTCTAATAGTTTCTTAAATTTTGCTGATTCTCCCAGTGCTGCTATCGCGTGCTGTCTCTTCAATTCTGCATTTTAGAAACATAGCAAATCTACAGCACTATACAGGACCTTCGGCCCTCAAAGTTTTGCCGAGCATTTCCTTACCTTAGTAATTACTAGACTTACCCACAGCGCTCTATTTTTCTACGTTCCAAGTACCTATCCAAAAGTCTATTAAAAAGACCATATCGTATCCGACTCCACCACCATTGCCGGCAGCACATTCCACACACTCACCACTCCCTCAGTAAAAAAACTTACCCCTGACATGTCCTCTGTTCCTACTCTCCAGCACTTTAAACCTGTTCCCTCTGTGGCAACCATTTCAGCCCTGGGAAGAAGACTCTGATTATCCACACAATCAATGCCTCTCATCGTCGTATACACCTCTATCAGTTCACCACTCATCCTGCGTCGCTCCAAGGAGTAAAGGCCGAATTAAAACTCAACCTATTCGCATAAGGCATGCTTCTCAATTCAGGCAACATCCTTCTGAATCTCCTCTGCACACTTTCTATGCCTTCCACATCCTTCCTGCAGAGAGGCGACCAGAACTGAGCACAGTACTCCAAGTGGAGTCTGATTGGGGTCCTATATAGCTATAACAGTACCTCTAGGCTCCTAAATTCAATTCCACGATTAATGAAGGCCAATACACCATACGCCTTCTTAACCACAGATTCAGCATGCGCAGCTGCTTTGAGCTCGGACTCGGACCCCAAGATCCCTCTGATCCTCCATACTGCCAAGATTCTTATCATTAATACTATATTCTGCCATCACATTTGACCTACTAAAATGAACCACTTCACAGTTATCCAGGTTGAACTCCATCTGCCACTTTTCAGTCCAGTTTTGCATCCTATCAATGTCCCACTGTAACCTCTGACAGCCCTCCACATTAGCCACAACACTTCCAACCTTTGGTGTCATCAGCAAAATTATTAAACCATCACTCCACTTCCTCACGAAGTGTACTGGTCCCAGAACAGATCCCTAAAGCACAGCACTAGTCACCTACCTCCATGCAGAATAAGACCCTTCTACAACCACTCTTTACCTTCCGTGTGCAAGCCAGTTCTGTATTTTCTGATTTTTTTATGGCTATCAGACCGTCCTTGCATTTTACACATTGACCCTCGTATATTACATTGAATTTGCCCTGCACCGGACCGAAACAATTTATTCATTTATCTCTCAGCATTTGTTCTGCATTCTGTCAGAAGTGTCTATTGCTTTGTCAGCACGGCCCTCTGGCTGTCACATGTCCTCTGCTCTCTCTGTCCCTTTTTCAGAGTTCAGACCAGGTAGAAATTATTTTGTGAAACGGGTTCAATGTGGAGGAATAGCGTGCACAGAGAGAATTGCAAATAATACAACACTTGCACGTTGCGTGTGTATGGGTGTGTATATCTGTGCTTATGTGCTCGTCTTTTTGTGTGTTTATGGCGAGTGGCGTGTGAGAGATTTCAACTACTCCAAAAAGGAAGAGAGTGTTTGCCGTGTGTTAATGTGTTTTCGCGCGCGCACGTGTGTTAGTGTGTGTGTGTGCGTGTGTGTGTGTGTGTGTGTGTGTGTGTGTGTGTGTTAGTGTGTGTGTGCGCGTGTGTTAGTGTGCGTGTGTTAGTGTGTGTGCGTGTGTGTGTGTGTGTGTGTGTGTGTGTGTGTGTGTGTGTGTGTGTGTGTGTGTGTGTGTGTTACGTATTCAGGCAACAATAAATATATGTGAGTTAGGCAAGGGTTTTTATAACAAATAACACGTTTATTAAACACTGAAAACAAACCCCCCCAAAAGTAAACAAACACTAACGTAACCAGAAATCAGCTGCTGTGAGGCAGCTTAAACAGTTCTTAAAGCGATGCAGCTCAAACACTTCTTAAAGCGATGTTGCAAAAACAGTTCTTAAAAGTGTTATTGCCAAAAGTTAAAAATGCTCACAGTCCATTTAAAAGGAGAGACTTTTTAAGACGATTTAAATTCTCTTTCACGTCACTTTGCTTCGATCCCCGGTGTCGAACATTTCCCACGAATAATTTACGAAACAAAACGGCTTAAAGGCACTGACCTTTCCTTTATCACACTGTCCTCAATCTTCTGCTATCCCGCAGAGATTAACACGAGAACAGTCAACGAATTCCTTTCGAATAAGGATCAAATAAGGTCGAACCTGTTTCACCGTCGAAATTCGATTCTCCTCGATCTTTAACTCCCGAACTCGGATCTTCACTCTCCACTAACAGTATTGTAAAGAAACTGCTGGCAATGACCTTTTAAACTTTAGGCATTAGATAAAACTTCATCTTTCAACTAAACTGCGTCATCACATTAAATCACGCAGTGGCATGAAGTCAACTTGGCAAATCCAGCCACGAACTGCCCCACCTCACAGGGTTGGGTCTTCCTTTTATACCTGTAAAAAAAACCTGTCACATAACCTCTACTGGCGGGAAAATGACGTCACTCCGTCATCACAAGACCATTACCTCAAGTCCAGTATAACTTCAACCCCAGTCACGTGACAAGGGTGCCACTGTCACGTGTCACGAGTACGTAACAGTGTGTGTGTGTGTGTGTGTGTGTGTGTGTGTGTGTGTGTGTGTTCCGTGATATGTATGTGCCACCCTTCCGCCAGAAACAGCACTACAGCAATATCCAGAACAATGCCAAGGATCCTGGCATTTGTGTGTCAACGCAGTAGAGGAAGATTTCTGTGTCGGGGAAGAAATCTGCCCATAACAGAGTTAGAGCGATCTTTAGGTTTACCACATTTACACTGAGCAAATTACTTCGGCTACTAGTCTTCACATCTGAGCATAAATTGCGGTTTTATACTCGAGTGCATTTCTGAACAATGAGTTCCTAAAACCCATGAATCCCAAACTAGACAAAACTGATTACAAATCGTTCCGATGTCTGTGGTGCGGTTGCGAATCGGGAGGTATGTAGTCTGTGTTCAAAGAAGGCATTGTAAGTTTGTTACTGTCCTTTGATGTTTAGCACATAAATATCGAACGCCACGTTGGGCCAGCAGGACCTGTCAACTGAAAGCGTCTCCATGCCTTCCGTATCTTGTTTGGTCGAATAAAGAAGTTGATTTGTGTCATCATTCACGCAACGACAATGTGCTAATTCTCACCAAAATTTATACCAGAGATAAACAGCGACGATGGCAGGACCCGTAACCAACATGTCAGTGAATGTTGCCTTATCAGGGTAATATTTCTGAGAATGAATTCCACGCGTAAACACTTCAGCATTTGTCGTCCTCATGTGGTTTTGACAGCAGATGCACTCCGAAGTTTCAATACCCGCAGAACGACTAGTAATTCATCGTCATTCTTGCATTAGCACAAGTGACGCCAGCAACAAACTTGCATCTGATTCACACCTCCGCATTCCCACCAAACTATCCCTACAGCGCCACCTTCCCGTAAATGGGTGAATATTCAGTCAGCCATAATAATCCTGGAGAAACCATCGAGGTGTAGATACACAGGAAGAATACCTCCCCCACCACCACTCCAACCCCCGACATAATAGACACCATCTGCACACGACAGTGAATATCTTTAAAGAAGAAATAGTATAGCTCCCGCAGACGTTATCTTACACAGTGTAAGGACAACATTTGCACAAAACAGGTAGAATACAGGTAATTTAACTGTCTTCGACATAGCAGTGAACACCTTTACGTGGAAGTCACTGAGGGTCGAAATCATTCCGATACGTTTTAACGATGTTAAAACGATGTTAACGATGTTAAGGTAAACGTCCTTAACATGACGACCACGTGCATGTTTGGGAAAACTATTATAATTTGAAACATTCACACATACATTAACTACAGGATAGACTGCAGATGCTGGGGTCAAAGCAACACGTACAACAAGCTGAAGGAACTCAGCAGGTCAGGCATCATCCGTGGAAGCGAATATTCACCAACTGCCCCCTCCCTCTTCAGTCCTGACGAAGGGTCTTCGCCCGAAACGTTGACTACTCGTTTCCTCGGATGCTGCCCGACCTGCTGAGTTGCTCCAGCTTGTTGTACGTGTTGCATTAAATGCAGGGGCCCTCTGGCCACATGCTTGCCGGTCATCTTGACAAATTACAGCACACGGCTGATGAAGGGCACGGAAATCGCGGGGTATTTGGAGCTAACGGTAAAGAACAGGAAAGGGAAGCATTTCTGGCCGTTGGTTGAGGGCGATGGGGATAGGGTATTCACGGGGACAGGGGTGTGAGTAGAGGGTGTGGGGAAAGTGGGAAGGGGAAAATGAGGTAAATTCATAAACATTGAACTTACGTGATAGAAGTGGTTCATCTACAACTAGTTCTAATCTGTATTCAGCATGTCTATATTTAGCAACCAGCTGCTGATACTTCTTTACAGAGCAAGCTTGAATGATGTTGTTTACATAGGACCAGTGTGTTTGATGCCAAGGAGTTGTGCAGCACCTAAGCAGGCCATTCGGCTCACCTTGTCCCTGAAATCTGTTTCATTCCAAATGCACGTTATTCCGACCAACATACACTACGTTGGGAGCTTTTCATATCTTGGCAACTCAGATGTTCGATGTTTAGATATTCAGGGTTGTGGCTGTGCCTCTTTTACAAGCCTTGCATTCACTATCTGCTGGCTTGCCCTCATCAATCGAATTTGTCACTTTCTCAATAAACATTTCTTACATTCGTAAGATATGATTTCCCCAACACACAACAATGTAGACTCCCCTACGTGCTTTATTGGAAAGGGTGCAGAGGAAGCTCACAAGAATTATCCTGGGAATGAAGAGGAATAACATAATGGAAACGTTTGGTGTCTGTGGTCCCTACTCACTGGAGTTTTAGAACAGCGAGTAGAAGATTTCACTGAACCCTATTAAATATTGACAGGGCTCGATAAAGTGGACCTGAAGAGCACGTTTCTTATAGTGAGGAGAGCAGGACCAGAGATCACAGTCTCAAGATACAAGGGCATCCCTTTAGAACAGAGATGAGGAGGAAATTTGTTTAGTCAGAGGGTGATGAATCTGTGCAATACATTGCAAAGACAGGTGTGAGGGCCAAATTGATACGTATTTTGAAGTGGAGTTTGGTAGGTTCTAGATTAGTAAGTGTGTTAAAGTTTACAGGCAGGTGGCAGGAGAATGTAATTGAGAGGGATAATAAATCAGCTATGATGGATTGTGGAGCAGGCGTGATGGGCAAATGCCCTAATCCTGCTCCTACGTTTATGGACTTAAAAATTCAGCAGCTTCAAGCTGTTATGGTGAGGAGAAAAGACAGAGACTTCCATGTGGAGACAGAAGCAAGAATTTAATCACTGGAATTCCAACAGAATGTCGGTGGCTTGACTGAGCAACATCGCAACACGAAACATTCCAGAAACACACAGACCCTGCAATAAGCGCTAATTGGGAGCCCACTTTAAATAATCACAGTACCATTAATGGAGAACCCATGCTAGTCAAAATAAACTTGGCAAGGTTAAACAGAGCATACAAGGGCTTGGTGACTACAGATAAGACCACTATTAACAAATACGTGCATAGGCCTGTAGGGCTCATGACACAAGCTGGTGATCTCAGGAATGCCATACATGCCACATACTAGTGAGGCATGAAACAGAAAGATAGTGCAGTTTAACACGTGGCTAGGAGATAGTCCTGGAGGGTGGGTTTGAAATCGTTGGATCATTTTCCAGAGCATGTGGGTCCCGTACAAAGGGAACAATTTGCACCAAATCTGGTGGGTCCAATATCATTGTAGAAAGTTTTGCTTTTGGTGAGGGAGTGGTTAATACACTAGAGTTACAGGGTTGGGAAACCAGAATAGCTGGGCAACAAGTGCAGTGGATTTGGGGGAAGTAGCTATTAAGTCTGCAAGCAAAGATGGAAACCGAAAGGTTAGGTGAGGTGTGACTAATATTCTGAGTTGTGTCGATTTCGTTGTAGGGTCTCTTGTAAAGAAGGCAGGTGAGCTTATAATGTAGCTATACAAGTGTAATTACGATGTTGCAGCCATTATTGAGATTTACTAGGGAGGGGACGCATTAGGCATCATGGAATATCCCATGACAGTAATCATAAGATGTTTGTCTACTGAGACAATTTGGATGGAACAGAAGGTTCAATGAAGGGAATGTCGTGGACAAACTCTACACGGACTTTACCATGGCCTTTTACAAAGTGCTGCATGGTAGGCTAGTCCAGAATGTTAGCTAAGGATAAAGTAGACAACCGGAGTCAATTTTGGCTTAGGAGAAGCAAGAGAGTATGTTAGATGGTTATCTCACTGATTTGGAGGCCAGTGATCAGCTGGATGAAGCAGGGATCTGTGCTGGGTCAATTGTTTTTTATAAGACCATAAGTCATGGGAGCAGAATTAGGCCATTGTGTCTGCTCCAGTTATTATGTGATTCTGTCCCATTGCCCTGCCTTCTCAACATAAGCTTTAACACTCTTCCTAATCAAGAAACTATCCAACCTCCGTTTCAAATATATCCAGTGAAATGATCTGCTCAGCCACCTATGACAATAAAATCCATAAATTTGCCTCCCTCTGGCTAAATAAATTTCATCCCACCTCTCTTCTAAAGGGACAACCATGCATTCTGAGACTCTGCCGTCTGGTCCTAGACTCCCCCACTATTGGAAACATCCTCTCCATACCTACACTATCTCGGACTTTCAATATTTGATAGGTTTCATTGTGATCCACTCTCATTTTTCTAAACTCCAGCAAGTACAAGCACAGAGCCATCAACTGCTCCTTATACGTCAATCCATTCATTCCCTGGATCATTCCCTGGACCTTAATGTCGGAACTGGAATGGGAATCAGAATTAATATGTATAGCCAACAGGAAGTTCCTCTTTCAGTGGATAGAGCAGAGGTGCTCAGTGAAGTGGTCCCCAAATTACAATGGGTCACCAATGTAGAAACCAAATTGGGAGAACCAGACATATGAGACAAATCCAGCAGATTCGCAGGTGAAGTGTTGCCTCACCTGGAAGGACTGTTTGGGGCCCTGAATGGAAGTGAGGGAGGAGGTGAAGAAACAGTAACTGTTACTTTACGTACAAACCGTTGTACATACTAGACGCTGTTCCCTGGTTTTGTAATGTTAAAAGAAACGGCTTCACTAAACCAATCTGGATAAGATATGAGTGGTTGGACCTCCTTTTATCACCGTGCCTCCATTTCCTTCTCAGATTCAATGTTCTGACGATCAGGCAAATGTTCGTGCCCAACGGGGTCTGCAGGGGACTTCGGGCAAGGAGGGAAGAAGTAGCAAGATGCACAAACGGAAAATCGGAAAAACAAACATTATACTACTTTTCACCTTCTCCGCCAGTTTTCTGTTCTGAGAATTGCGTACGTCTTTAATTTTGTATACGTGCATAGAAAAGGTCTTTCTTATGTAACCGTTTCGATTTCGGAAATACACACTCCATTCTCCAAGAGAGTGATAACCTGAGTTTCTGCACGAATTTCTTTATTTCCGCGGAGACACAGGGATATTCAGAAAGGAGTTGAAGAAGGTACTGAAGTATTCCATGCGTGTAGTTATTAGCTGTTTTAAAAGAAAAAATATATATTTTTCTGTTATCTTTAATATATAGTTTATTCACATTTCTCTTTTAACATATTGTAATTTTAAGTTTTATTTTTAATGTATCTACTGCTGGAAAACAATAAATTTCATGACATAACATACCGGACTCTGATTATCAGATGGTACATTTTCGACATCATCCTCAAATGCATACCGCCACCGGCTTTCAACATAGGCCAGCTTGCAGATACGATGTGTATATCATCCGAGATATGTATACAGCTATTGTACAATTGGAGTCTAAGAACCGATCTTGGAGTTATACCTGACTGTTTACGGTATCAATGCTAATTTGAGTGTGACTATCTTGTCACCAGTTAAACCAGCAATCCCGGGTCCTCAACGTTCTGCACTGACTCATGTAGAGTTTAATTTGGGGAAAGCAGAATCACGGTGTTGTTGTGATGGAAAATAACTGGTTCATTGAGTCCCAACAGCAGAGGCCTGGGCACACACAGTTTTAATAATAAGGAGTTTATTTACAAGGGGAAGTCGGGTCAACACAAGCAACTACAATACACAGGAAGCGGTGTGGGGACAGGGTACAGTTACACATACAAAGAACAAAGGAAAAGCATAACGACAGCTATCCCACTTGACCTTGGATAGCTGCGGCTCCCTTACCAGGACCAACGATAAACCTTCCCAAACATAAATCAATGCACTTACCTTCAATGAGGTGGTCTGTAAGAGAGACCGAGCCAGGCACATGTCTCACCTTTTATAGCATGGGGCTGGGCGAGATAACTCAAAAGGCAGACCCGCTTGTTCCACCGCTAGTTTCGCTGTATCAAAGGCAGCCTGTTCCGCTGGCTCCCAAAGAAATGTCGATCTTTTTTTCCTGGAGATCCTATAGAATGGCCGGAGAAGCATGGTCAAGTGGGGTATGTGCTGCCGCCAATAGCCCAGGAGCCCCACGAATCTCTGTGTGCCAGTTTTATTCAAGGGGACGGCAAAATTTAAAAAAAAAATGGCGGCATTGGGTATGCTTCTGTGCTCGGAGTTCCATTGTACTCCGAGGAAAATGACACCTTGGTTGGGGCCCTGTATCTTTTCCATATTAATGGCCCAGCCCCGTCCCCTGAGTGATTCGATTAGCATGTGAAGGGCCTTTGACACAATGGTCTCAGAAGGACCTTGGAGAAGAATATCGTCTATATAATGTGCAATCGAAATCTCCGGTGGGAATTGGATGTTGTGTAAATCGCAGGAGACAAGGCCATGGCAGATAGTGGGGCTGTGACTGTAGCGGCAAAATGTGTATTGTCTGTTATCCCATGTAAAGACAAACTGGTCTTGGCTATCTGAGTGCAGGGGAATCGAGAAAAATGCATTCGCTAAATGATAACAGCGTACCAGGGTTTATGGGGACGACCTGCGATGTCTTCAATAAGGGTGACAATGTCAGGTACAGCGGCGGCGGGGGGGGGGAGGATGTGTGCAGCCTTGTTCAATTGCCTATAATCAACGGTCATCTGCCAGGAGCCGTTCTTCTTTCGGACGGGCCAAATGGGGCTATTGAAAGGCGAGGTAGCGGTTCTAATAATTCCCTCCCGTAACAGGGCTTGAATTGAGTCTGAGATTTCTTGGCACCCCTCCCCCCGGCACTCTGTACTGACGTTTACAGATGATCTTGGGGGAGTAACAATTGGCTCCCACTTAGCCACCCCGACGACAATAGTGGCTCGCGCGATGCCGAAGGTGAACTTGCCCCTGTTTGTTTCAAATGATTTTCCCTTGAAAACATTGATTCCGAGGATACATTCCGGGGAGGAGTCAGTAAGGACGTACACGTCTGGGGGAATGGTTACCTATGGCTAGGCGAAATGTGATCTCCCTGGCGGGTAAAAGGGAGACCCCCAATCCTTCTATCTGCATGTCCGTACCCCTCCATAAGGCAGGATTGCCTGGGATAATCATCTGCTGGGCGCCTGTGTCGATAAGCGCCATCCACCTCTGTGTGTTTCCCTTTCCCCAATGTACTGTGAAAGGTATATGTGGCCTCTGGTCTCCCGGGCGGGAAAGGGCGAGAGAGCAAATGCGCCGGGGGCCCTGGCCTTCATCCTATGGGAGGGGGGAAGAGGTCTGCCATGCCGGGGGTGAGGCACTTTGCTGGTGGAGGTGGGACATTTCCTGCCTGACGAGCTGTCTGAGTTCTGCTTTGAGGGCCTTCGAGACAGTTTCAGGTAAGGGAAGCATGGAGGATGGCTCGGTGTGCGCATAGTCTGGCCTGGCAGTCTTTTTGTAACTAGTCTTCCCCCTGCAATGCTCCTTCCACAGGGCATATAGGTTGGGGGTGGGGATGCCATCTATATTGTTATGATCCACCCCTGCACGCAGCAGGACCGTGTATAGCTGCCTGCATGTATATCTGAGAGTGATAGTGTCTAGGGCCCTTGTCTCCGTCATGCGGACCTGCGTAGGTGCCCCCCTCTGCATATATTCTAATCCCTCCAGGAGGGTGATTGCATCCCGTACGGTCCTACCGCTGGCTGGTGCCATGAGGGGCAGGATTACAGACTTCATATCGGGGCGCGCGGTAGTGACCTAGTATCCCGCTAGGACACTGGTCTCTCGTGTGTTCTCAACGAAGTTACGGTCGCAGGCACCTTGATAGATGCCGTTGACCAGTGCTCATTCCCTGATAACCCGGGTGCCCTCACTGACCGTACCCCATTGCGGGCGCCCGTATAGATCCCACTCCAGAAGCGAGCTCGTACCGCGGTCACTACCCGATCCCACAGGGTTGTGCCATCGCGGACTCCTGTTTGTGACTCCCGCAGCGCATTGTTCACGCTGTGCTGGTCAAAGAGGCTTCCCAGGGCGCTTGCCTCCTGATGGGAGAGGCTGAGGTTGGGGTCCCCCTCGTCCAACAGCCGGAGCAGCCAGGCGGCCAGGTGCTCGCCTGGTCGTTGGCGGTACCGATCCGCCAGTTGGGTCAGCTCCTTGGGGGAGAAGTCCTGGGACTCCGTGGTCTCGGAG
Organism: Hemitrygon akajei; assembly: GCF_048418815.1. NCBI lineage: Eukaryota > Metazoa > Chordata > Chondrichthyes > Myliobatiformes > Dasyatidae > Hemitrygon > Hemitrygon akajei. The sequence goes on from NC_133147.1 coordinate 59,521,661, forward strand.
TGACTAGGGGAAGGTCCGAGCGTCTCCCCCTTGTCTCCTTCCTCCCTGCGGTGAACCTGGGACCGCGTGGTGACGGGTCGGGCATGTTGGAGCTCGGGTGAGAAGGGGGAAGGGTGGTTGTGGTACCTTGGCTCCTCGGGCACCCCATCGTCGTCACTATCCAGCCAGATGTCCCCATCCACCAGACATGCGTCCAGCTTGTCGCCGCACTGGACTAAGGCTCGAATCTTTAATGGGTCCGGCTGCCAGCCAGACCGACGGGCTGCCCTGGCCTGCTAAAGTTTTATGAGGCGATAGGCAAGTTCAGTTCCCCTAACTTCAAGGTAATTGACTCTGGCCTGGGCAGCCTGCATGTCCTTCAGCATGCAACAACGATGACTGAGGTCTTCAATTTCCCTGTCCTGACCACACAAGTGCTGGAGGTGATCAGTAATTCTAACCTGGCGTCTCAGCAGGGACGCAAACAACCAGAAGGCACCCCTGTGACTCCCCTGATTCCTTCAGGAGGGAGACCACATGATGGCCCAGCTTCAATCCACGGGTCTCTAACTGCTTAGACCAGTCCACTGGCTTTCCATGGTCTGTCAGCGTGCTTGCCAGACTCTCAAATCCCTCCCTTTCATCAGCCCACCCAGGAATCTTATCCTGGATTCCTGCACTGGCTTTCTTCCCCTTATTCCAGAACATTATCCCCTGTGCTTGTGTCCAGCCAAAAGCAATCAGACCCTGCTCGCAGCGCCAAATGTTGTGCTGGAAAATAACTGGTTCTTTGAGTCTCAACAGTAAAGGCCTGGACTCACACAGTTTTAATAATAAGGAATTTATTTACAAGGGGAAGTCGGGTCAACACAAGCAACTACAATACACAGGAAGCGGTGGGGGGAGAGGGTAGTTACACATACAAAGAACAAGGGGAAAGCACTACGACAGCTAGCCCCCTTGACCTTGGATAGCTGCGGCACCCTTACCAGGACCAACGATAAATCTTCCCAAACATAAAGCAATGCACTTACCTTCAATGAGGTGGTCTGTAAGAGAGACCGAGCTAGGCACATGTCTCACCTTTTATATCATGGGGCTGGGCGAGATAATCCAATTAAGGTGACCAATAATTTAGGTGTGCATTGATTAGTTTGGAGGGACCAAATGTTGATTGGCGTGTGGTGTGTCCTCCGACCAGCCAGGTGGCAGTGAATCTGTCAAATGACCGGAATCTCTGGATGCAGGTGTCAACATGAAATATTTCTTGAGAATGATGCAAGATATTACTGTGGACTTTGACAGGGAATGCCACTTCACTGTGGCAAAATACACTCTTTCACAGTTTTAAAATGCTTTTACAGTAGAGCAAAGAAATAAAATAGAATCAGTGGTGGTTGTTGCTTATTGCATTATGGTGGCATATATTAGCGGTAATTTTGTTAAAATTCTCCTGATGAAAGGCGTTAATGTCTTAATGCAGTTTCACAGACAGCATGAACTTGACAAAGGCGAGTACGAATCGTCAGAGTAAAAATTAAAAGAGGGCGGTGCCTCGGCTGTCGTTACTCAGGACATGTCCTCCTTTCTCCTTTGTGGGAATATGGGACGAGTGGGAGTCCGAAGCTTAACTGATCCCAGGATAAATCTACCACCAAAAGATACTGGATGGAAGTTCCATCTCTGATCTACTGACCGGCTAATATTAATTAGGTTCCAGTTCAAGTTCGAACTCAAATGTCGTTGCCGTTAAACCGGGTTCCACTAGATCCAAGGTACAAAACGCAGTATCAACAGTCTCACACAGAACACAGCATATACAGCAAATATAATTGAGATAACCCCAAAAAATGGTTACAAAACTATATTTTAAAAGTCACCCAACGCAAGTGCGTCGCAGACGAACACAATCCACTTGTCATCCGTCTAATGAACACTGGAGGGCAGCACCGACAATAAATTTGTGACGGGATATGTCTTAAACTCAGTGGTCGATCTGAGAGAATATAGGAAGTCGCCGGTGTATTATCGAGGTAGACCAATCGGCCCTTCGATATCTGTACTGTTCCTGTTCTGTACGAGCTTCATTTCAGTACGGTATACTGCAATAGATTTAAAGGCTCAATCTGCTGATATTTTTTATATTATTTGTCATTGATTCTGTTACAGAGGGGCTTCAGAGCAAGTGCATTCGCTATGTTTGTAGCTGTGCCCTACTGGAACGTATTGCCAAATACTTTGGTGCCTTTTTACATTATAGTTGCTAATTCTGCCAGGCAGCGCTAAAATTCCAGACTAGATTTAATTGATGCTACACACACAAAATGCTGGACGAACTCAGCAGACCTGGCAGCATCTATGAAAATAAGTAAACAGACGACGTTTTGGACTGAGACCCTTCAGCAGGACTGACTAAAGGATGAGAAAAAATGGCAAGGAGGAGGGGAGAGGGTATAAGAGATACATGAGGAAGGTAGCAGCTGGAAGTGGGAGCGGGAGAGAATTCAAATAAAGAGCTGAAAAGCTGATAGGTGAAAGAGATAAATGGCCGGAGAATGGGTAATCTGATCAGTGAGGGAAGAAGACAATCAAAGAAAGTGAAGGGGAGGAGTGCCTGAGGAAGATCATTGGCAGGTAAGCCGATTTGATCAGAGAGAAAACGGGAATGACAATGTTGATGGGGGAGGGGACGATGCATATTAAACCTGATTCTGATTCTGAAATTATCAATCGAAAACTTCCTACGTCAATCCTTACAATCCGCATCTCCAATCAGCTCTGAAATTTAGGTAGGCATGTGTATAGGTATTGGACAGTTGGGGTCTTAGAGCCGATGTACGAGTCTGTATGAAATAAATGATTGTGCAATTTAGGATGCTACGGAACAATCATTCCCGTCTTTGCTGACTCGGCTCCTCCGTAAAGTGCACCAGGCTCTCCATAAAGTGCACCAAGTTCACATCACGGACAACTTCTTCTTCTTCTTCTTCTTCTTCTTCTTCTTCTTCTTCTTCTTCTTCTTCTTCTTCTTCTTCTTCTTCTTCTTCTTCTTCTTCTTCTTCTTCTTCTTCTTCTTCTTCTTCTTCTTCTTCTCCACAGTCTTTCAGATACTCCATGATATAGCTCCGTATTTATTTTGAACTCCCATCTAAAATGTTTTCTATACCCACAGCAGTTGTTTTTTTTTTTTGTTTTTCTGAAGCGTTCCTATCATCTTCACTCTTTCTCTTTCATACTTCTTACATTTTATCAGTACATGTTCAACTGTTTCTGGTTGATTACAGCATTCACACAACCCAGTTGGATGTTTCCCTATTTTGTATAATGTGTAATTAAGACGTGTGACCAATTCTTAAACGACTGATGATCACTGCTATCTTTCTATGCCCACCTGATATTCTTTGGTATCTGACTTGCCTTTGTATTTTGTGCAGTTGTCTCCGTATTTCACTCTCATCCCAGTGCTTCTTCCATATCTCCTCAATACGTGTTTTTATGATGTTTTTGACTTCCGTTTTGCTTAGAGGGATCTGGACCTCTATTATAGACGATGTGAGTGATTGTTTAGCTATAATGTCCATTTTTTCATTACCCTCCACGCCACAATGAGCAGGAACCCAAAAGAGCTGACTTCTACCCCATTTTCGGTCAGTATATACAACTTGCATAGAATCTCCAATAAAATATCCTGTCTACTTTTTGACTTTCTTGATTTGGTAGAGATGAACTGTCTGAACAAATTACCACCTCTTTGACATTATTTTCTTCTATCCAAGATAATGCACTCAGTATTACCATTAATTCTGTTGTATACACTGATAAATGGTTTGATGTTCTTCTCCTAATGCTAGTTTTTGCACTGAGGAATGTAAACTGCAATACCTGTGCGGCCAGACCTAGGGTCTTTTGATCCATTCGGAAATATTACTAATTTGTTTCTAAAATGCAGGTCTATATATTCTTGTACTATTAGTTTGATTTCACATTTAGACTTTTAAAAAAGTTGTTGCAGGTTTATATCCACTGTATGTATTGTAAATAGCCATGGAGGAACATCAGATAATGGAACTGTAGGGCTATATTCCAGCTCTTGTGCACCATATTTTTGTGCTATTGCATCCCCAATCCATCTAAAACTATTATAATTTGAATTATTATGTTCCCAGCAGTCTTTCAGCATAGCTTTAGCTGGATGTGAATTGTTATGCCCCATGATGTCAACCCTGTAGGGTAGCATTAACTTTATTCTTCTAAGTCTTAATGATATTTCCCCCGTTTCGACATGAAGTGCCGATACAGGTGATGTTCTGAATGCACCACTACATATCCTGAGGGCATGAGCTTGCTCAACGTCCAGCATTTTTAAATTACTCTCTGCTGCTGACATGTATGCTACACATCCATAATCCAAGGTATCCCTCATTAGAGCTTGATAAATACTTAATAGCGATAACCTGATCGCACCACAATCCTGCCCAGCAATACACCTCAATAAGTTGTTTCTTGTTTTACATTTGTTTGTAATTTCTCAATTTGCTTTTTCTATGTAAGTTTCTCATCAAATATCAAACCGAGGAACCGAATTACCTTTACCTGCTCAAAGTTTTGTTCATATAATTTCTCAGAAACTGGTTTCTGATTTCTTGAAAAACATATCACTTGCGACTTACTTTTCAACAATTTGAAACCCCATTTATTTGCCCACTCCTCCGTTTTTTAATCGCATCTTGCATTTTCCTTTGTATATAAATTAGATTTCTTCCCCTCACCCATAAAGCCCCATCATCTGCATATAAGGATTTCCCTACACCTTGTTCAACTTGCGCAAATATGTCATTTATCATTATGATAAACAGTAATAGACTGCAGACACTGCCTTGTGGTGTACCGTTTTCAACCGAATGTGTCCTGGAGTACTCTTCTTCCACCTTGACTTGAATTGTTCGATCAAAAAATGTTCTTCCACCCTTAATTCTTTCAATTTAATTAACACTCCCTTTTTCCAGAGCATATTATATGCCTTTTCAATGTCGAAGAGTACCGCCAGGACCATTTCATTACTGGTTTGAGCCTTCCTAATTTCAGTTTCCAAGCTAAGTATTCAATCTACTGTAGTTCTTCCTTTACGAAAACCGATCTAGTAGAAAGAAAGTATGTAATACTATCAGTTATTATTCGTTCCATAATTTTACCCAGCTGTGAAGTTAATGCAAATGGTCTATAAAATCACTTCCCTGAATAAAAAGGCACAGCCGTTACCTGAGAGCTTTCTGAAAAGATGCATGTCCATCAGGTATGGGAGCAGCATACCATCGGACAGTAAGTCCCTACAAAGGATTATGAGAACAGAGGAGAGGATATTAGAGGGTTGCTTACTTTCCATCAGTGACTTTTATCAGGATCTTTGCATACGCAAAGGCCTTATTAATATCAAGGATCCCACTCGTTCAACCATCAGGCAGGAGACTCTGATGCATAAAAACAAGATCTGTGTTTTCAACAGCTTCTTCCACAGGCGATTAAGTTTCTGAACTTCCTGCCACATCGCATTCGAAGAGTCACCGGATAGTTTGCACTGTACCCTACAGTATTTGATTTGTGCACTTTGACTCTACGAAATTCATTTGTAGCTGGAATTCTTAGTTCCCCAAATCATTATGTGTTATATGTGTTGTGCATACTACCGTGCTTTCCACAACGCACAACCAAGTTCAAAGTGTGAAGGATATTTGTTATCAGAGTATGTATATGTCACCATATACTACGTTGCAATGGATTTTCTTGCACGCATATGCAGAAAAAAATAAAGAAACACAATAGAATTTCTGCAAAACCACACATAAACAAAGATTGAACGACAAACAATTTGCAAATTAAGACAAATCGCACAAATACTAATAACAAAAAGGAAAAAAAATAAAGCTGAGAAAATGAGTTGAGGAGTCCTTCAAAGTGAGTGCATAGGTTGAAGAATCATTTCAGATATGAATGAGTGAAGTTATCCACGCTGCTTCAGGATGCTGATGATTGTCGGGCAATAACTGTTGATGAAGTTGAGACATTTAAAGCTCCTGTGTCTCCTGACAGATGGTAGTAGTGAGAAGATATCATGGCCTGGCTGTTAAGGGTTATTGATGATGGACGCTGCATTCCTGTGACGGCGCTCTTTCTAAATGTGCGCAATAGTGAGGAGGGCTATTCCTGTTATGGACTGCGCTGTTCCCGTCACGATTTGTCGATACTTCTGTTCTTGGGTATTGGTATTTCTTTGCCACTCCATGATGCAACTAGTCTTGATACTCTGCACTGAACATCACGAGATATTACGGAGCAAAAAAATAAATCGACTTTTTAAATATCCTTTCCGCTATCACACAGTTCGGGACAAACGGGAGCACTCGCTCCGGCCACTCTTTGAACCCACAAGTGACTGAATCGCATGAGACTCCTGACTGTACCGCCCACAAGCTGAGAACCGGATGGGTGTTGGGTACGAAAAGCATTCATTGTTTACTTTTGGCTCGTTACTAACATACAGATAATTGACTCACTGGGGAGTCCCGAGCAAAATATAACAGCTGGAGAAAAGCAGAAACTAGAACTATTTGCGCAGAGAATGCACGCCCCAACAAGAGGACTGCTATATGCCATTTACTATCCTTTACTTGCCATCATTGGTTTTCCCTGTAAGTTGTGCATCTTCAATCATCTACTGTACCTTGCTTATAGTGATTCCAGAGATGTTTGATACCGAATTCGACTGCTTCGTTTCAGCAGCACTGGTTGTAAGTGAGCAATTACAAGTAAGCATCTAGATGGCAAACTTGCTGTATTTACAGATCAGTGTCCAATGGTGATTCTAACAGATATTCTTTGACATCTCTCTGAGCCAATTATGTTTTCTAGTTGAAATGTTGCAGATGTTATCTGAAGAAGTAATGTAATGTGAATATATCTGTTCACGTTAAATGTCTAACCTTTATTTAATAGTGTGCTGTATGATTTAACATTAGCAGTAATAGATGTATAAATGTATCTGATAACGTGCATGATGCTACGATTCATTGTTGCACATCAAGCAACGTAACGTAAATACACAATTTCATATTGCAAACTACTTCATGCTGCATAGAATTACTTCAATTTTGTCTTCCATTTTATTGGGAAATGCTCCAAGGACTCCTTTAGGTTCAAAACAATAATTGCATGCCAGTATAATATACTGCAATGGATTTAAAGGTTCGATATGCTCATTTTTACTTCCATTTTGTCATTAATTCTATTAGGAAGGGGCTTCAGAGTAAGTATAATCTCTATATTTGTGACTGTACCATACTGGAACGTATTACAATTTAGTTTTGGTGCCTTTTTAAATAATATTTTATATATCTGCCAAGGCTGTGGTAACATTCCAGACATTTAGTTTATGCAACACACGCTAAATGCTGGACGATCTGAGAATGCCAAGTAGCATCTACGGAAAGGAGTAAGCAGTGGACGTTTCCGACCGAATACCTTCACCAGGACCGGGAAAAAAAGATAAAACGTTAGGTCAAGATGGGAGGAGGGCAGGAAGTATATAAGTGATAGGTGAAAGCAGGATAACGGAGGGCACAACTGAAGGGCTCGGAAGCTGATGGGTAAAATAGCTAAAAGTCTGGAGAAGGGGGAATTTGATAGGAAAGGCTAGACGATCATCCAAAAAAAAGGAAGGGGGAACAGCACCGGAGGCAGATGATGGGCAGCTAAGGAGACGATGTGAGAGTGGGATCCAGAAATGGGAGGGTCAAGAAATCGACGTTCATTCCATCAGGTTGGAGACTACACAGACACAATATAAGGTGTTGCTCATACAACCTGAAAGTGGCCTCATAGTGGCAATAGAGGATGTCGTTAGATTTAGTTTATGCAGAGCTGACATTATCAGCTATGTGAGTGGTTTAGTATCCAACCAGCGAACATGCCATTGAGCTTCTTTAGAACAACGCGCATTTCTATCGATGTCCGTGTTATTTTCTTCAGAAACGTCATTTCCTCATTTAAACCTGAAGATACGGGTTGGCTGTTTTCTTCGCAGCACCCAGATTAAACGGGATAGAGGGTTCTGCAGTAGAGCAGGGACATCTATCTCACGATAATACTGGTTACAGACATGAAACAATTTAAATAGATCTGTCCAATATACAGAAAGAAAATAACAGATATGAATATCGATGTAACTCTGATGAACAAATTATACATGATACTGAGTTGTTGGCCATACTCACTGCACTTTTAAGGATAAACCCTTGCTTCCATTTCTCTTAATAGAGGATACAGAACTAAAAATCCAATACCCTTCCATGGACCCAGTCGACCCATTCCTACCTTATATGGTGCTGCAATTTTAGGAATCATTCGAGTGAATTTCATTTTTACACTTTTCGCGTCATTTGTAAAGTCAGCTCATGAATTCCCATCTGTACTGAGACTTCAAACATTCAATCTTGAACCGATCTTATTGTTCCCTTTACAGCGAGCTTGGCTGCAGTTGTGGTCCTATCACGGAGAAGATGCGGTCTCTCCAAATGCGTCACTTATTACCTGGTGGCAATGGCGGTGACGGATCTGCTGGTCATTTTCACTGCCGTGATACTGAATCGAATAAACGGTATTTTTTTCGTTAACAGCTTGCTCTCCGTCACTCCAGCCTGTACTCTCGTTACGGTTCTGATTTATTTCAGCTGGGATTGCTCGGTGTGGTTGACGGTCGCTTTCACGTTCGATCGGTTTGTCGCTATTTGTTGTGTGGAGCTGAGAAGGAGACATTGCAATGAGAAATCTGCTGCTGTAGTTATATCTGTTGTCTGCTTTCTGGCAACCGTGAAGAATGTACCCTATTACTTTGTGTATCAGCCCTTGTATATAGTAGATGGTGTGCCCTGGTTTTGTGATTATAAACAAAGTTTCTTCACTGAACCAGTCTGGATAGCGTATGATTGGTTTGACCACCTTTTAACGCCGTGCGTCCCTTTTCTTCTGATCCTGCTCTTCAATGTTCTGACCATTAGACACATTTTGTTATCGAACAGAGTCCGCAGGGGACTTCGGGGTGAGAAAGAGGGGAAGGATCTCGAAGATGTAGAAATGGAAAAGCGGAAAAAATCTATGATATTACTTTTCACTATCTCTGTCAGTTTTCTGCTCCTGTGGACAACATATGTCATTAATTTTGTATACGTGCAGGTTACAGGCGGTTCTTATATGTCAGGATTCAATTTCGGGGACCCACGCTACATTCTCCAAGAGAGCGGCCACATGCTTTCAAACCTGAGTTTCTGCACGAATTCTTTCATTTACGCGGTAACCCAGGCTAACTTCAGAGAGGAGTTGAAGAAGACACTGAAGTATCCCGTGACTGCAGTTACTAACTGTTTTACTAAGCAAAAATGAATAAATTCTGCTGCCTTTGATGTTTGCGTCATTCACTTTTGCTTTTCAATGTATTTTAAATTATAGTTTTTATAAATATGTATTGTGATGCACTGCTGCACCAAATCAACAAATTTCAAGACATTTTAAACGTGATTCAGAGATGATCTATTTCAAAACCATCTACGTCATCCAGGCAATCCATATTGGCAACTGGCTTTGAAATTTTGGCCGGCCTGCATATATTAAGCATATATCATTCACAGCTGATATACAGGAATTGTACAGTTGGAGACTTAAGACCAGTGTACGATTTGGTTTTAAGTAAATGTTTGTGGACTTTTGGAAGGTGCTGAAGAACCAACCCAGTCTTCGCGAACACGGCTCCTCCATGAAGTGCACCAATTTTCAGGGTGTTTAGATCATGGACGACCTCAAAATGTCCCCCAGTTTTCCTCTCTGAATAAAAAGACACATACACCCCTTCCATCTCAATTGTATTTTACAGAACCACCATTGAGAGCATCCTGAAAATCTGCATCTCCATAAGGTATAGGAGCAGCAGAACATCAGACGGGAAGGATAGTAAGAATTCCCTTGAGGATAATAGGGGTCTCACCCACAACCATCACTGACATTTATTGGGAGTGCTGGGTACGCAGAATGCTCAGTATTATCAAGCATCCCACTCCTCCATCCAGCATCCTCCTTAACATTCTACCGTCAGGCAGGAGACTCCAATGAATAAAAACTAAAATGAGATGGGAAACAGCTTCTTCCCTCAGGTCATAGGTCTCTAGACTTCCCGCCACATCGCATTCAAAGTATCACCGGAAAATTTGCACTGTGCCTAAAATATTTACTTTATAAGTTTATTTTGTTTATCTATGCATATTTCAATTCTAGATTTAATTCGTAATGTTTTCAAATTATTGAGTGGTATATGTGTGTTGTACATATTATACTTGACAACATAGTCCGGAAAAGTTAGCTCGTTTGATGGTATATATGTATACAGTTAAATGACAATAAACTTCACGTGACTTGATGTGGTTTGTCACTGCCTGCTAACGGGTCACTGCTTTGTTACCAGTTAAAACAACAATCCCGAGACCTGAACGTTCTGAATCAACTCATAAGGCAAATAATTTTGGGATGGTAGAACTACAGGTCGTGGTGAAATATTTCCTGGGAATGGACTAAGATCTTAAAATGTACAATGCCCAGGGAATGCGAATTAAAATGAGATGGACATCGCCAAATACACTCATTTACGGTATTCCAGGGTCTTCACAATAGAACAATGAAATACAATAGAATCAATGAAAACTACTCACAAACAATAGCAGCATAAGACGACAAACTGTACAAATACCAAAACAAAAATAGTATATAAATAAATAGATTCATAGCTTGATAGACAAGTGGACAGAAGATAGATAGGTAGATAAATATAAATAAATAAATTAATTAATTAATTAAACAAAGACACACGTAACTAAATAGATAATAAATAGATAGTTAGTTGGATAGATGGCAGTGTGGGTCCAAATATAATCAACTTGTTGAACATAGAGTTCAGCTCATGTACCTATTCCTTTGGTGACAAATTGCAAAAAAAAGATATTGCAATTTGAAATGCTTGCAATTGTGAAAATGACATATATTTACATGCCATTTCATAACTGTTTTACTGACTTGCTTTACCCCTCTTATAATTCTACTTCAGTATAGGCAGGGCAAAATAAACCCAACACAAAAGATGGAAGACTTCCGGTAAGATGGCGGTGTGTGCAAACACACGGCCTCTCGGGGAGGTTGGGGAGCAACCAAAGGTGCATATTTCTTAGCAAGATTTCTTTTTACACAACAAAGGTAATTCTACTCCAAGAACTTCAGGTACTGTTGGGCTACTCCATCAGTGAACTTCTCATTGATCGGAGTAGCTAGACTGGTGCTGGAGGAGCCGGCCAAGGTGTTGAAATGGCCGGCCTTGATGTTGGGAGAAGGAACCAGCAGGAATGTCGAAGGAGACAGTCGGGATATCGGAGGGTTCTGCGGGAATGTCGAAGCAGACCTTGCTGTCTACTACTCAGAAGCATCGACGTTGGTGCAGCAAAACCATGCGAGGTTATCTCGTACATTTCACTTGCGATCACAACACGCTGTTGGCCCTTGATATAGGTAATGTCAGTTGCCGCAGGCCTGTTCCTCTTGTCTGGTGGCGGGAATGATGACATGGGATCTATGTAGCCTCGATTGTCGCGGGAAGTAGGCCTTAAGCCTCGAGCTTGCCTGCTGCTGCACACCAGGCAAAGGACGCGGAAACACTACACCTACACCATATCCGCACTCAGCTGGGGCCTGGCCTCTCCAGTCGGTGCTGCCCTCCCGTGTTAGAGATGTGGAATGACAGACTGGATTGCGCACTTCAGCGCATTGCCAGGAGACTGGGCCATCGACTGCTGGACATTGTCACTCAGGGTCTTATAATTGCTCGATTTTTGAATTATACAATATTCTTTTTGAACTTTACTCACCATTTTCATGTTTGCTTGCTGTTTGAATGTTTTACACCATAACTCAGAAAAAGGCTGTCTTATTCTGCTTTATCTATGTATGATTTGAATGACCATTAAACTTGATTTGATTTTTATTTAATTTTATTGGGCCATCCCTTCACATATTCGGCTATAATCTAATAATTCTGCCAGATATATTCAAAAGTTCCACAACATATCAACAGCAATGAATTCGCCATTGTAAGAATTTGTGAATAAATTCATTGCTGTCAGCACCTTGAGTAAATCACCTGAGAGAGAATCATCTGAACGTGTTAGTGAACATTTGGAGAGAAATTTTATTTAGACAGTTGATGATTCAGTAGTTACAGCATAAGTTATAGAAGCAGAATTAGGCCATTAGGCCAATCGAGTCTGTTCCGCCATTTCATCATGGCTGATCTAACTTTCTACTGAGGTCCTCTCCGTACCCTTCATGCCTTGACCAATCAAGAATCTATCAACTTCTGCTTTAAAAATACATAAAGACGACCTCCACAGATGCCTGTGGCAAAGAACTTCACAGATTCACCATACGCTGGATAACGAAAATCCTCCTCATCTCCATTGTAAAAGAGCACCCTACCCTGAGGCTGTGCCTTCTAGTCTTTGATTCTCCCACCATAGGAAACATCCTTTCCACATCCACTCTATCAAGGCCTGTCACCAGTCGGAATGTTTCAATGTGGTCACTCCTCATTCTTCTGAATGCCAGTGAATACATGCCCAGAGGCTTCAGACGCTCTTCATCTCACAAACAATTCAATGCTGGAATCATTTTCGTGAACCTCCTTTGAATCCTCTCCAGTCTCAGCACATCCTTTCTAAGATAATGGGCTCAAAGCTGCTCACAATACCGCCAATGCTTTATGAAGTCTCAACATTCCATCCTTGCTTTTATATTCTAGTCCTCTTGAAATGAATGCTACATTGCATTTGCTTTCTTCGCCCGGACTTAACATGTAAGTTAAACTCCTGGAACTCCTGTACAAATCCTGCATCTTAGTTTTCAGTATTTTCTCTCCATTTGGAAAATAGTCAAACACTTCGGCAAAGTGCATGGCCATACACTTCCCGACACTGCATTTCATCTGCCATTTCTTTGCTCATTCTCCTAACCTGTAAGTCGTTCTGCAGCCTCTGTACATCCTCACAACTACCTGCCCCTCCGGCTGTCTTCATATAACCTGTAAACTTTGCAACAAAGGCATCAATCCCATCATCCAAATAATTGACATATAAGGTTAGGAGAATTGGTTCCAACACAAACCCTATGGAACACCACTAGTCACCTGCAGCCAGTCAGAAAAGCTTCCGTTTATTTCCACACTTTGCCTCCTCCTAATCAGTCATTGTTTCATCTATATTAGAAACTGTCCTGTATATCATAGGTTCGTCATTTGCAAGCTGCCTCGTGTGTGGCATTTTTTCAAAGACCTTCTGAAAATCACCGTACACAACGTCAATCGATTGTCCTTTGTCTATTCTGCTTGTTACCTTTTCAAAGAATTCCAACAGATTTTTCCTGCAAGATTTTGCCTTGAGGAAACCATACTGTCTATGGACTATTTTATCATGTGCCTCCTGCCTCTCTCCCTGCTTGATGAGTGGGGTGACATTTGCAACTTTCCTTTCTTCCAGAATCATTCCAGAATCTAACGATTCTTTAAAGATCATTACTAATGCCTCCACAACTCTTCAGCAACCACTTTCAGAACCTTTGGCTATACACCATCTGGTCGAGGTGACCCATCTGCCCTCAGACCGGTCAGTTTCCCAAAATCTTCTTTTCAGATATGGTAACTTTACATCTTTATGACACCTAACACCTGGAACTTGCACCATACTGCTAGTGTCTTTGACAGTGAAGTCTGATACAAAATACTTATTTACTTCATTGTCCCATTTTACTATCTCTCAGCATTCCTTTCCAGTGGCCAAATATCTATTCTCGCCTCTGTTTTACACTTTAGATATCTGAAGAAAGTTTTGCTATACTCTTCAATATTATTGGCTAGATTACTTCTGTACCTTATTTACCTCATTGACTTTGTACTTGCCTTCTGTTGGTTTTTAAAATCTTCCAAATTCTCTAACTTCCCACTAATCTTTACTTGATTATATGCCTTCTCTTTGGCCTTTATGTTGCTTTAACTTTTCTTCTTAGCCATAGTTGTGTCATCTTTCCTTTAGAACACTTCTTCCTATTTGGGACATATATAATGTAATGCATTCTGAAATGGTTCCAGAAATTACAGTTATTTCTGCTCTGCTGTGATCCCTGCCAGTGTTCTTTTCCAATCAACTGCTACATAAGAAACATAAGTAACAGGAGAAGGAGTAGGCCATCTGACCTATCGAGCCAGCTCCACCATTCAAAAGGTCATGGCTGATCTGGCCTTGGTCTCACCTCCACCTATCTGCCTCGCAGGAGATTGGCAGTTTGAGATACACCAACCACCAAGAGTGGCATCTAAATAAATCCACAGTCAAAGTCATTTAGATCACATTTCTTCTTTGTGCCAATGTTCAGTTTGAACAACAACTGAACATCTTGACCATGTCTGTATACTTCTATGCATTTAGTTGTTGCCACGTGATTTGCTGATTTGATACACTATTTACTTTATTCAGCAGGTGTACAGGTGTACATGAAACAGAGGCCACTGAGTGTATATTACCTTGATTCAAGTCCAATTTGGGCCCCTCCCTCTATAATTCTTTTGTACGTAGAAGGCTGAATTTCAAAGATGCATCAGTGAAACAGACGGAGACAGAAGGAATCTGTGAAACAGAAGAAAAGAGAGGCAGAAGACAAAGAGAAACAGGAATGTTACCCTTGTGAGGCAGAAGAATTGAATGCATTTATGTTGGAAGATGCTGATATATGGTCTGTGATTTCAAAATAGCAGGTTTTCCGGGTCTGGGTGAAGGGAAATACAGAGAGGGAAGAAAAGGGGAGAGGGTTACATTGGGGCATGAAGAGATTTGAGAGATATTAGTGTGATAAACAAATACAAAACTGAAGTGGGTGAGTAGAAACAGGCAAGGGCTGGGAGTGTGGAAAATATGGACTGCAGCAGTTCGGAGTAGAGAGACAAAGCATCATGCCTCTGCCTCTGTCTCTGTCTCCCTGTCTTTCTCTCTTCTTATTGAGATGTAGGTCCCTGCTGACATGAAATATCACCATATAACGATATAACAATTACAGCACGGAAACGGGCCATCCCGGACCTTCTTGTCCGTGCCGAACGCTTACTTTCATCTAAATCCACCTACCTGCACTCAGCCCACAACCCTCCATTCCTTTCCTGTCCATATACCTATCTATTTTTATGACAAAATCGAACCTGCCTCTACCACTTCTACAGGAAGATCGTTCCACACAGCTACCACTCTATGAGTAAAAAAGTTCCCCCTCGTGTTATCCCTAAACTTTTGTCCCTTAACTCTCAATTCATGTCCTCTTGTTTGAATCTCCCATACCCTCAATGGAAAACGCCTATCCACGTCAAATCTATCAATCCCCCTGATAATCTTAAATACCTCTATCGAGCCCCCCCCCCTCATCCCTCTACTCTTCAAAGAATAAGGACCTAACTTGTTCAACCTTTCTCGGTAACTTAGGTGCTGAAACCCAGGTAACATTCTAGTAAATTTCCTCTGTACTCTCCCTATTTTGTTGACATCTTTCCTATAATTCGGTGACCAGAACTGTACACAATGCTCCAAATTTGGCCTCACCAATGCCTTGTACAATTTTAGCATTACATCCCAAGTTCTATACTCAATGTTCTGATTTATAAAGGCTGGCATACCAAAAGCTTTCTTCACTACCCTATCCACATGAGATTCCACCTTCAGGGAACTATGCACCATTATTCCTAGATCACACTGTTCTATCGCATTTTTCAATGCCCTACCATTTACCATGTATGTCGTATTTTGATTAGTCCTACCTAAATGGAGCACCTCACACTTATCAGCATTAAACTCCATCTGCCATCTTTCAGCCCACTCTTCTAATTGGTCTAAATCTCTCTGCAAGCTTTGAAAACCTACTTTATTATCTATAACGCCACATATCTTAGTATCATCTGCATACTTACTGATCCAATTTACCACCCCATCATCCAGATCATGAATGTATATGACAATCAACATTGGACCCCGTACAGATTCCTGTGACACACCACTAGTCACCGGCCTCCAACCTGACAAACAATTATCCACCACTACTCTCTGGCATCTCCCATCCAGCCATTTTACTGATTCGATATTAATACCTAACGATTTGACCTTCCCAGCTAACCTTCCGTGCGGAACCTTGTCAAAGGCCATACTGAAGTCCATATAGACAACATCCACTGCTTTATCTTCATCAACTTTCCTAGTAACCACTTCAAAAAATTTAATAAGATTTGCCAAACATGACCTTCCACGCACAAATATCATGTTGACTGTTCCTAATCAGACCCTGTCTATCCAGATAATTATATATACCATCTCTATGAATACTTTCCATTAATTTACCCACCACTGACGTCAAACTTACTGGCCCATAATTGCTAGCATTTACGCTTAGAACCCTTTTTAAACAATGGAACCACATGAGCAATACGCCAATCCTCCGGCAGCATCCCCGTCTCTAATAACATTCGAATTATTTCTGTCAGAGCCCCTGCTATTTCTACACTAACTTCCCTCAAGGTCCTAGCGAATATCATATCAGAACCCTGAGATTTATCCACTTTTATATTTTTTAAAGTACGAGTACTTCCTCTTCTTTAATCATCATATTTTCCATAACTACCCTACATGTTTCCCTTACGTTACACAATTCAATATCCTGCTCAAATATCTGTGGAATGACACTCGCCAAGATATGTTCGACCAGGAGTGGATTGTCAGATCTTTCATGGAGAAGTCATGGCTCCCCATTTCACTGAGAGAGCACCACAGATCACAGAACAGATTATTTAAATCTATGCATTTATAATGATTGCCTTTATGATTCAATTAAATTCATTATCCAGTTAGGAGACTCTTGCACCACGTTCATCAACTCTGCTCGGAATTTGCTCTAAGTAAGGATATAAGTAATTGTGTTGATGTAGAAACTGGGTACCTGCAGTAGAAATGCCGCTGTGATATTTCCAGTATCAAAATGGATCAGCAGCAGGCTAAGGAGCAATCTGTTTAATACGTTGATAGAAATCGAAAACCACAGCATCATGAAAGTGCCTGCTGTACTGAAAGGCAAAACCATAGACATCTTGCACCTATCAATCCCTGGATCCCTGTCAATCTCGCCATTACTGTGGTCCTGCAGTCTCCTGAAAACTCTGCTGGCTACTACAATCTGCCTGGCTGTCAAAACAATTAACAGCAAGATCACATTGAAAGGGATACGAGGAATCAAAATACGATGAAATGTATTGAAGGCGGCCCATGCAAGGAATGTATGCAAACTTCATTTCGAGATGCGACCCAGGAAACACCACCAACTGTTATTACATATCTGTAGAGGAAGTATCGGAGATAATCTCTCAACATCACATCGCAGTCACTGTTCTGTCGGGGCAATGTTTTGTCTTTAGCTTCTCACAGCAAATGGCCACAAATTGATCAAATATGAAAGCGACCATCACCCAGATAGCAATCAATGGTTCAATGGTTCAATTTAATATCAGAGAACGCATAAAGTGTACAACCTGAAAGTCTTACTCATCACAGATACCCACGAAACAAAAAACCCAAAGAATGAGTGACAGAAATGTTTGAACCCCAAGCCCACCCTCCCCCCTCATACACAAGCAGCAAAAGTATCGACCATCCCCCACCCTCACTTGCTCCAGTAAACCCACTGACCCCTGCCCCCCACCATGCAAGCAATTGCAAAGACACCAAAGAAGCCATGATCTAGTGAGTTCATCAAAAAAACAAAATCAATCCCATCGCAAAACCTCAGTATCTCAGACAGGTTCTTTCTCACTGGCGACGGAAAAAGAGGTCACTCCTGCAACAAACGAGTTCTGGGGACCTACAGCTCACTGCTTCCATGTTATGAAATTACACATCACATCCCTGAACTCTCTGAGTCAAGTGCCGACTGGGTCTCACATACCATCAAAAGAGAGCGAGAGAGGATCACTCAAGTGCAGAGCATTTCTTCCGACGGTACACCACAGATTGCCTACTCTCTCGATATTTCAGACTCTCCTGACGTTTCAGTTGGTGACATTGGTGACCAACCAGGTTGTCTACCATCTGCACCCTGAAGCCTCATATCTTCCAGGCCACAACTGGAGATATCGAAACACCAGATCGCGTCTCAGGTCTTCAAAAACTTCTGGCTGGTCTGAGAACCCTTGTCTGCAAAAGCCAATGCACTTGGCACCATGCAGCTCCCGCTGCTTGCTAAGCAAATCACAAAGCTGCATTTGGCGGAAAGGTAGAGTAACTAAACCTGGAGATATATCATGAAGGTCCATTTCAGCAAGAGGTCAGAAATAACAGTCATCACATCCATCACTGCCATTTCCAACAGGTAGCAAGTGATACATTTGGAGAGCCATTAGTTTCTGTGGGATAGGATAAAGATCACTACTACATTAAGTGTAAGAGAGAGGAAGAGAAGCAGGGTTAGCACTGTTATCATGTATGGAGAGGAAGCTAGGATTGGCAGGAGAGTTGAGAATGCATACACACATGTGGCTCTGTGTGTGTGTGTGTGTGTGTGAGAGAGAGAGAGAGAGAGAGAGAGAGAGAGAGAGAGAGAGAGAGAGAGAGAGAGAGAGAGAGAGAGAGAGAGAGAGAGAGAGAGAGAGAGAGAGAGAGAGAGAGAGAGAGAGAGAGAGAGAGAGAGAGAGAGTTGTGGAATGTCCATTCACGTCATGTTTTAGCCCCCACTCCCCTCTCCCCCACACGCACACTCCCCATCACCCATCCCTCTCTCCCCCTCTCCAGTCCCCCTCCTCATCTCCTAGACGCCCCTTCACCTTCCCATCCACCACTTCTGTCCCCTTCCCCTTCCCACTCTTTCCCTCTCCCCTCAGCCATTCTCCTCACCGCACTGCCCTCTCACCCTCCCCAATTTTCCCTATGCTCTCTACTCTCCACCTCCCACTCACCCCCTTCCCACCCTCTCCCTCCTGTATCACCCCACTCTCCCTTTCCCGCCTCTACTCTGCTTTCCGCGCTCTCCCCTTCCATCTCCCATCCCCCTCTCTTCTGACTTCCCTCTCGATCTCCGCTTCCCCTGCTCCATCCGCACCCTCCCCATTCCCACTTCCTCCCCGCCCCCGTCTCCCTCTCCACTTCTCCCCCTACTCACCCCTCTCTTCCTCTTCACTACTCATTCCCCTCACCACTGTCCCCAGTCCATCTCTATCTTCACATCTTCCTCTCCCCATTCCTCTGCCTCCTCCACCTCACTTCCCCCAACTCTCCATTCTCTTACCCCATCTCCTTTTCACCCTCTCCGTCTCCTTCCTCCTCCCCCTCCTCACCCTCTCTCCACCCCATCCCCTTCCTCCCCTCCCCTCCTTCCCCTCTCCCCACCCCATCCCCTCCCTCCCCCTCCCTCCTCCCCCTCCCCACCCCATCCCCTCTCCCCTCCACCCTCTACGCTGTACCCATCTCTCCATCCACCGCATTCCACCTCCCACTCTCCCCCTTCCCACCCTCTCCCTCCTGTATCACCCCACTCTCCCTTTCCCGCCTCTGCGAATCTATCCGTCCACTCTCTCCCACTCCCTCCGTACCCATCTCTCCCATCCCCTCTCCCTCCCCCAAACCACCCCCACTCCCTCCTTTTAACACGCCCCTCAAACCTTCCCCCTCCCCAACCCCCTCCGCCCACACACCTTCCAGCCTCTAACCCGCACCCCGTTCCCACCTCTCTCACTTCTTCCCCTTCTCCCTGCATGCCCCCATTCACCCCTCCCTTCCCCAAAACCTTTTCCCCACCTTTCCTGCCCCCTACCTGCCTCTCCTCCCTCACCTTTTCGCCCCCAGCCTATTCTTTCCTTGCTTACTCCGCCTCTCCTTCTCTCCCCCTCCTTCCCCAAACCACTCCATCCCCCGCCCCACTCCCTCCACCCTCCCCTCTATGCCGCCTCTCCCCTCTTCTAACGCTTTCTCCTCCTCCACAGATCTCCCCATCCCAACACCCTCACCCTCACCACTCTCTACACTCTAACCCTCTCGTTCCTCTCCCTTCTCCTCCTCCCTCCACACCCACCATCCTTCCTCCCTCAATCTCTCCATCCTCTCCACTTACTCTATCCCTCCCTCCCCACTCCACCCGCTGTTCCTTTCCTTCCCCCTCTTTCCACCATTCTACTCCTCCCTGTCCACTCTGATATCTCCCCCACCCTTCTCCATCTCTCCCAACTCCCGCATCCCTGTCCACCCCTCTCACCCATCCTCCTCCACCCTTTACCCCCCGCTCCCCACTCCCCTTTTATCGCCCCTTTCCGCACTCACCTCCCAGCCCCATTCCCCTCCCACACTCCCCCCGCTCTCTTGCCCCGCAACCTCCCTGATACCCCTCACCATTTTCCCCTTCGCCATTTTCGCCCTCCCTAACTCCTTCCCACAACCTCATTTCACCTCTTACCCCTCGCTCCCCTTTCTCCCTCACTCGCACTCTTCCTTCACCCTCTCTCCCCTAACTTCCCCTCACCTCCTCCCGCCCCTCTTTCCCAACCTCCCCTATCCCCCATGATCTCTAATCCCCTCTAACCCTTTCCCATCTCCCCCTAATTCCCCACTCCTTTCACGCTCCTCCCCCTCTCCCCTCATTCACCCCTCTCCCTCCCCTTTATCCACTCCCCCTCTCACTCTTCTCCCTCTTTCCCCTATCCCCTTCCCCTCACCTCCTTCCCCCTTTTATTCATCGTCCCCTACACCTTCCTGTCTCCCCCTGCCCTACCATCTTCGCTACCCTCTTCCCTACCCCTCCTCTCTCCCCATTCCCATCTCCTCTTCCCTACTCCCGTCACTCTCCTCCCTCCCCTTCACCCCATCTCCTTCCCTCCTACTACTCCTCTCCCCTCCCCTTCCTTCTCCTTCCCTCCCCCCTCAGTCTGTACATGTCTAGTTCACTGTGCTAGAGATTGACAGGACAGTATTAACCCACACTTTATACTGTAGCAGGCTGACAGGTAAAGAATGAATCCTGAAATCTCTATTGTAATAGACAATCTCAGATAGAGTTTGATGTCCACACTCTCATACTATACCAGCTATAACCGGGTGTCAAATAAATCCCCATACACGCTGCAACAGAGACACAAAGGTACAGAATGAATCCCACACTCTCACAATGTCCCACTGAATGGCAGGTGGAGAAGGTATCCACACAGTCACAATCTACCGGAGAATGGCAGGTATAAGTTAAATCATACAATCTCACACTGTACGAGATACTGACAGGTACAGAATTAAAACCACACTCTCACACTGTACTAGAGATTCACAGCGACAGAACGAGACCCACAGTTCCAGATTTACCTAGAGTTTGAAATCAGGACGCTCACATTACCTCAGACTCCCTTTGCTGATTCTCCCAGTGCTGCTATTGCGTGCTCTCTCTTCAATTCTGCATTTTAGAAACACAGAAAACCTACAGCAGAATACAGACCCTTCGGCCCTCAATGTTGTGCCAAACATGTCCCTCCCTGAGAAATTACTAGGCTTACAGTATAGCCCTCTGTTTTTCTAAGCTCCATGTACCTATCCAAAAGTCTCTTAATAGACCCTATCGTATCTGCCTCCACCACCATTGCCGTCAGCCCATTCCACACACTCACCACTCTCTGAGTAAAACACTTACCCCTGACATCTCCTCTGTACCTACACCCCACCATTTCAGCCCTGGAAATAAGGCTCTGACTATCCACACGATCAATGACTCTCATCAACTTATACACCTCTATCAGGTTACCTCTCATCCTCTATCGCTCAAGGAAAAAAGGCGGAGTTCACTCATCCTGTTTTCATAAGGCATGCTCCCCAATCCGGGCAACATCCTTCTAAATCTCCTCTGCACCCTTTCTATGGCTTCCACGTCCTTCCTATAGTGAGATGACCAGAACTGATCACAGTACTCCAAGTGGAGTCTGACCAGGGTCCTATATAACTGCAACATTACCTTTCGGCTCTTAAATTCAAATCCACGGTTAATGAGGACCAATACACTGTATGCCTTCTTAACCACAGAGTCCACCTGCCCAATTGATTTGAGCGTCCTATGGACTCGGACTCCAAGATTCATCTGATCCTCCATGCTGCCAAGATCGTATTATTAATATTATATTCTGCCGTTATATTTGAAGTACCAAACTGAACCACTTCACAGTTATCTGGGTTGAACTCCATCTGCCACTTCTTGCCCAGTTTTGTATACTATCAATATCCCGTTGTATCCCCTAACAGCCCTCCACACTATCCACAACACCTCCAACCTTTGCGTCATCAGCAAGCTTACTAACCCATCCCACCACTTCCTCATCCAGGTCATTTATAAAAATCACTAAGAGTAAGGTTGCCAAAACAGATCCCCGAGGCACACCACTGGTCAGCGACTTCCATGCAGAATATAACCGGTCTACAACCACTCTTTCCCTTCTGTGGGAAAACCGGTTGGGGATCCAGTTCTGTATTTTATTATTTTTATGGCAATAAGACCGCCTTACATTTTGCACATTGACCCTCGTATATGACATTGCATTTGCCCTGCACAGGACCAAGACGGTTATTCCTTTATCTCTTAGTAAATTGTCCTGCATTCTGTCTCAAATGTCTATTGCTTTGTCAGCTCGGGCCTCTGGCTGTTACAACATTTCCGCAGAGTTCAGACCCGGTATAAATTATTCTGTGAAACAGGTTCAATTTGGAAGAATAGTGTGCACAGACAGAATTGCAAATGATTCAATACTTGTTCGATGCGTGTGTATAAATGTATATATCGGTGCTTATGTGCGCGTTTGTTTGTGTGTTTACGGCGAGTAGCGTGTGAGAAGTTTAAACAACTCTAAGAAGGAAGAGAGTGGTATGTGTGTGTGTGTGTGTGTGTGTGTGTGTGTGTGTGTGTGTCTGTGTGTGTGTGTGTGTGTGTGTGTGTGTGTGTGTGTGTCTGTGCGCGCGCGTGCGTGTGTGTGTGTGTGTGTGTGTGTGAGAGAGAGAGAGACAGAGTATGCGCGTGTGTGCATGTGTCATCACTCGAAAGTTTCAAAATCCGCAGAACGGCTAGTAATTCATCGCCATTTTTACATCAGCACAACTGACGCCAGCTACAAACTTGCATATGATTCACACTTCTGCATTCCCAGCAACCCGTCCCTACAGTGCCACCTTTCTGTAAGTGGGTGAGCATGCAGCCAACCATAATAATTCTTGAGAAATCATCGAGGTGAAGATAGACGGGGAAGAATACCTCCTCAACCACCACCCCACCCGCCCCGCCCCTGACATAATAGCCACAATCTGCACACGACAGTGAATATCTTTAAAGAGGAAATGATATAGTTTCCAGAGACGGTATTTTTCACAGTGTTTATTACAACATTTGCACAAAACAGGTAGAGTACAGGTAATTTAATTGTCTTCGACATCGTAGTGAACATCTTAACATGGAAGTCACTGAGGGTCGAAATCATCCCGTTACGTTTTACGTGTCGATTAATGTCCTTATCATGAAGTGCACGTGTACGTTCGGGAAAACGTGGAACATTCGCACATCCATTAAATACAGGGGCCCTCTGGCCACATGCTTGCGGGTCATCTTGACGAATGACAGCATGCAGCTGATGAAGGACACGGAGATCGCGGGATCTCTGGAGCTAACGGTACAGAAGAGGAAAGGGTAGCATTTCCGGCCGTTGGTTGAGGGGGAGGGGACAGGGTGTTCAGGGGGGACAGGGTGTGATCAGAAGGTGTGGGGAGAGTGGGGAGGGGAAAATGAGGTAAATTCATCAACATTGAATTTACGTGATAGAAGTGACTCATCTACAACTAGTTCTAATCTATATTTAGCATGTCTATATTTAACAACCACCAGCTGATGTTTTTATACAGTGCAAGCCTGGATGATGTTGTTTGCATAGGAGCAGTGTGTTTGAAGCCATAGAGTTGTGCAGCACCTAAACAGGCCATTCGGCTCACCATGTCCCTGAACTCTGTTTGATTCCCAGTGCACGTTATTCCTACCAACCTACACAACGTTGGGAGTTTTCTATATCTTGACTACCCAGATGTTCGATGCTTAGTGACTGTGCCACTTTTACAAGCCTTGTATTCACAATCTGCTGCCTTGTCCTCATCAATCGAATTTGTCACATTCTCAATGAAAGATTCTTAAATTTGTTAGATATGTTTTCCCCAACACACATAATGCAGACTTACCTGAATAAGAAACTACGAGCTGGCATTGGAAAGAGTGCAGCGGAAGCTCCCGAGAACTATCCTGGGAATAACATAATGGAACGTTTGGTGTCTGTGGTCCCTACTCACTAGAGCTTTAGAACAGTGAATAGGGGATATCACTGAAGCTTACCGAATATTACCTGAAGAGCATGTTTCTTAAAGTGGGAGAGCAGGACCAGAGATCAGAACCTCAACATTCAAGGGCATCCCTTTAGAACAGAGAGGTGGAGGAAATTGGTTTAGCCACAGGGTGATGAATTTGTGCAATACATTGCAAAGACAGGGGTGAGGTCCAAATAGTTAGGTATATTGAAGGAAAAGTTTGATAGGTTCTAGATTAGTAAGTGTGGTGTTACGTACCCATGACACGTGACAGTGGTACCCTTGTAACGTGACTGGGGTGGAAGTTATACTGGACTTGAGGTAATGGTCTTGTGATGGTGGAGTGACGTCATTTTCCCGGCAGTAGAGGTCATGTGACAGGTTTTTTTTTACAGGGTATAAAAGGAAGACCCCACCCTGTCAGGTGGGGCAGTTCGTGGCTGGATTTGCCATGTTGACTTCATGCCACTGCGTGATTTAATGTGATGACGCAGTTTAGTTGAAAAATGAAGTTTTATCTAATGCCTAAAGTTTAAAAGGTCATTGCCAGCAGTTTCTTTACTGTGGGGAGTGAAGATAAAAGTTTGGGAGTTAAAGATCGAGGAGAATCGATTTTCGACGGTGGAATGGTTTCGACCTTGTGTGATCCTCATTCGGAAGGATTTCGTTGACTGTTCTCATGTTAATCTCTGCTGGGATAGCAGGAGATTGAGGACAGAGAGTGGAAGAAGAGGTCAGTGCCTTTAAACCGTTACGTTTTATAAAATTCTACGTGGAAAGAGTTCGACGCCGGGGATCGAAGGACAACGACGTGGAAGAGAATTTAAATCGCCTTAAAAAAGTCTCTCCTTTTAAATGTACTGTGAGCATTTTGAACTTTCGGCATACCGCTTTAAAGAACTGTTTTTTTTCAACATCGCTTTAAAAACTGTTTTTGCTGCATCGCTTTAAGAACTGTGAAGCTGCCGCACAGCAGCTGTTTTTCCGGTTACGTTAGTGTTTGTTTACTTTTGGGGGGTTTGTTTTCAGTGTTTAATAAACGTGTTATTTGTTATAAAAACCCTTGCCTAACTCATATATATTTATTGTTGCCTGAATACGTAACAGTGGTAAAGTTTACAGGACGGGAGGCAGGAGAATGTAATTGATAGGGATAATAAATCAGCTGTGTTGAATTGTGGAGCAGGCCTGATGGGCAAATGCCATAAACCTGCTCCTACGTTTATGGTCTTAAAAATTCAGCAGCTCCAAGCTGTAATAGTGTAAGATTGAAGTCAAGTGTGGAGAAAAGTCAGACACTCCCATATAGAGACAGAATCAAGAATTTAATCATTGGAATTCCAACAGAATGTCGGTGGCTGACTGAGCGACATCGCAACACGAAGCATTCTAGAAACACAAGGACCCCGCAATAAGCGCTAATTGGGAGTCCACTTTAAATAATCACAGTACCATATATGGAAAACCCATGCTAGTCAGAATAAACTTGGCAAGATTAAACAGAAAACACAAGGGCTTAGTGACTCCAGATAAGACCACTGTTAACAAATACAGGTGCACAGGCCTGTAGGGCTCAGGGCACAAGCTGGTGATCTCAGGATTGCCATACATGCCACATGCTAGTGAGGCATGAAACAGAAAGATAGTGCAGTTTAACACATGGTTAAGGAGATAGTCCTGGAGGGTAGGTTTTATATCTTTGGATCATTTTCCACAGCATGTGTGTCCCATACAAAGGGTGCAACTTGCACCTAATCTGGTGGGTCCAATATCATTGTGGAAATGTTTGCTCTTGGTGTGGGTGTGGTTAACAGACCAGAGTTACAGCGTTTGGAAACCAGAATAGCTGGGCATCAAGTGGAGTGGATTTGGGGGAAGTAACTATTAAGTCTACAAGTAAAGATGGAAACCGAAACGTTAGGAAAGGTGTGACTAATGTTCTGAGTTGTGTCAATTTCATTGTAGGGTCTCTTGTAAATAAAGCAGGTGAACTTAGAATATGGCTATGCAAGTGTAATTCCGATGTTGCAACCATTATTGAGATTTGGTTGTAAGAACTTCTGGACTGACAGTTCAATGTTCCGAGAATATTTTGCTTTAGACATGATATGGAGGGTCATTAAATTGGGAGGGGAGGCATTAGTCATCTTGGAATATCGCATGACAGTAATCATAAGGTGTTTGTCTACTGAGACAATATGGATGGAACAGAGGAATTAAAAGGGATGATCTCATTACTTGGACTGCATTATAGATTTGCCAGTAGTAAATAGGATTAAAGGAACAATTTTGTAGAGAAATTGCAAACATTTGCAAGGTGTATACATTTCTGATGGTAGGTGATTTTAACTTTCAGCATGTTGACTGGGACGCCCATAATGTAACAGGACAAGATGGTATAGAGTTTGTTGAAATGTGTTCAGGAAAGTTTCCTTACTTAATATGTAGTATGAACAACTACAGATAGCATGTTTCTGATTCTCCTCTTGGGGAATTAGAATGGGTGGGTGACCGAAGTGAGCGCAGTGGAAAATGTTGGAACTAGTGATCGTTATTCCATTACAGTTAATCAGAGAGGAGGATAGCGATGGTCCTCTGGTTAAGATTCTAAGATGGAGAAACGCTTTAGTTATAAGAGTCTTTAGTTGTGTAGTAATATTGAGACCCTGGTAAGGAAGAATATAGACAGTTAAAATCAAATAAGGCTTTTCAGGAATATAAAAGTTTCAAAAAAACACTTAGGAGAGAAACCATTTGGGGGGTAGGGGTGGGGGTGGGTGAGTCACGTCCAACCATCTTGAAGTTTTTCAAGAAGTTTCAATGAAGGGAAACGGTGGACAAACTCTACATGGATTTTAGCATGGCCTTTTACACAGTGCTGCATGGTAGGCTAGTTCAGAATGTTCGCTCAGGACAACTGGAGTCAACTTTGGCTAAAGAGAAGCAAGAGAGTGTATTAGATGGTTATCTCACTGATCTGGATGCCTGTGATTAGCTGAATGAAGTAAGGATCTGTGCTGGGTCAGTTGTTCTTTATTAGACCATAAGACATGAGAACAGAATTATGCCATTAAGTCTGCTCCAATTATTATCTGATTCAGTCACATTGTCCTGCCTTCTCAACATAAGCTTTAACATTCTTCCCAATCAAGAACCTATCTAACCTCCGTATCGAATATACCCAGTGACTTGACCCTCTCAGCCATCTATGACAATGAATTCCATAGATTTGCCTCCCTTTGGCTAAATAAATTCTATCCCACCTCTCTTCTAAAGGGTCAACCATGTATTCTGAGACTATGCCCTCTGGTCCTCTGGTCCCCACTACTGTAAATATCCTATCCATATCTACTCTATCTAAGGATTTCAATACTTGATAGGTTTCATTGTGATCCACTCTCATTCTTCTAAACTCCAGCAAATACAAGCCCAGAGCCATCAACTGCTTTCAGTCCCTGGATCATTCCTGTGAACTTTTTCTACAACCTCTCCAAGGCCAGCATATCCATTCGTAGATAATGGGCCCAAATCTGCTCACAATACTCTGACCAATGCCTTACAGAGCCTTAGCATTACATCCATGCATCTACAAAGTATATTCCAGTCCTCTCGAAACTGGGAACTGAACCAGGTCAGAATACATACGTGAATGGTAGGTAGGGTTTGAGAGAGCATTGTTGAACAGAGAGAAGATGTGTGTTCCTGCCTCCACCTACACTTCAGGTAGCTCATTCCAGATCCCAGCTATTCTTCATGTGAAATATTTAGCCCTTTTAATTCCTTCCTGACAACTTAAACCATTCTCCCTAAATTTGGACAGTGGTAGGAAATGAATTGGATAAGCAAGATACCCAGAGATTATGCCTAACAATTATGTCACCTTTCAGCCTCCGGCAAGGGAAACAGACACAGTTTTTCGAATATCTCAGTATAACCCAAGCCCACTACGCCCAGCATAATACTTCCGAATACTTGCTGTTCCCACAAAGTTTAATCTCATGAATCCATAGCATAGCGCCTCGAACTGTACACGATACTCCAAGTGCGATCTGAACAACTGTAATGTGATGTCCGCCCTCAGTGCTTCATCAGACGAAGACCGGCATGCATTTGCTTGTTTCTGGCCCTGACTGCTTGTATTCCTATTGTTCATAATATAACAATTTTATTGTTCATAAAAACCGTGTAAGAGGCTCAGTGAATTAACAGAGGCCAACGGGTTATTAAGGGATTTGGAATTCATGAAGGGAAGAAGTATCAGTAAAGATAGGCATGATGACCAGCATAGATGCAGTGCGGTGTACAGAAGATGCATTGTGGTGGACGTACATGTAATGGGGTGTACAGAGGGCCTATTTCTTGTTCCACAGCGCCATGGCAGAGACAGTCCATCACTGCCTGCAGGGGCTTTGGCTGGCTGGGCCCTCAGCTCTCTTTGTCTCACTGAACCCCTTAACCTTTAAGTTGACAATTGCACACTCCCACTCTCACCAGGTTGTTGGTAATTTCCTGTAATATTTGTCACAATGGTTCACAAATTTCCCATTTGAGAGGAGAATAACTTATGTACTTGTTTGTAACACACTTGATGATGGGGGAACGGAATATTTGGAGTCTATGTGAAGAGGATTTTGTTCATCAATTGACCCTCCGTCCCCTTGTCTAACATCAATCCATCTTCCTGAGTTTTCTATACTTCATTTCAGTCCGACCTGAGGTTTTGTGTGCCAGGATTCCACTGCACTTTCACAATCAAATGTTTATGCAGCTGACAGACTTTGATGTCTATGCCGACTATCTGCAATACCTCTCCACTAGTTCAGCACATGGGCTGTAACCTACTGTGCCTGGGCGATTCATGCTTATCCAGAAGGTACTTACATGTCTGGGCAACACTTCCAAAATTCTGCAGTTACTCAGCAGGTCAGGTAGGGTCTTTGAAAATGAATAATTCAACTTTATAGGCTAAGAACTTTCTTTAGGACTGAAAGGAAGGGGGATGATGCACAAATCAAATGGTGAAGGGAAGGGAAGGAGGTTAGCTAGATGATGATAGATGAAGGCTGATGGGTGGGAAATGTAAAGGGCTGCAGAAGAAAGAATCTGTTAGGAGAGGAGAGTGTACTATAGCAGAAAGAGAAGGAGATGGTGATGCAACGGGAAGCGATGAGTAGGTAAGAAGAAGTGAATGGCCAGATTGGAGAATACAAGAGGAGAGGAGGGGGGAGAAAGAAGTTTTTTGATGGAATATAAGGTGTTGCTTCTCCACCCAGAGGGTGGCTTCATCTTGGCATGAGGAAGCCATGGACTTATATGACGGAACTGGAATGGGAATCAGAATTAAAATGTATAGCCAACAGGAAGATCCTATTTTAGTGGATGGAGCAGAGGTGCTCAATGAAGTGGACCCCCAAATTACAATGGGTCACCAATACAGAAACTACATTGGGAGAACCGGACATATGAGACAACGCCAGCAGATTCGCAGGTTAAGTGTGACTCACCTGGAAGGACTGTTTGAGGCCCTGAATGGAGGTGAAGGAGGAAGTGAATGGGCAGATCTAGCCCATTAAGATTTTGGATGCTGTGAGAATGTTGGTTAAGGATTGATTAAGCAGTATATTGTGTATCTTATTTATGTGTTTAAACAGTGTTTAAACTGGTATTTGTGATAGTGAGGTATCGTAATTAAGATACACGGTTGTGGATATCGAGGGTTTCAAAGTTTGGTGTAAATCAAAGCAGTTATCCAGAAGTAATTCCTGCGATCTGAGCAGGTATGATGTTCAAACCCCTGATGAAATGCTGCTCAGAGTGCTGAGATCTGTAAAATTATTGGGAAAAGTTACCCAGGTTGAAGGTCATTTTGACCAGTCAGCGGGAAAGGATGTCATGCTCATCCAGGCTATCTGTGATGTAACTAATGTCGCAATGTTTGATAAGATAAGTGAGCTTGGAGAGGTGGGGCCATGGGCAGTCCATATTTTAAAGACATATTTTATGCAGCTGAGGGTGAACTTTAAAGACAAGTTTTTTTTTTCTTTTCAGCAAATTGAGGGATGGGTTGCCTGAGCTGAAAGTCCTAATAGTCCTTCAGAGGTTGATTTAAATTCTGAGCTGGTTTCAGCAAATACATCACTGGTTGATAAATGCCGAAAGTGTACCTGCAGTGAGCCAAATTTATCGTAGGCTGAGAGTGTTCTCTGGAGTCAAGCCCACACCTGATGGGAAAGAGAACATCTCGGTTACTGGATGAATGGCAGTGCTCCTATAATATGAAAAGTGTTTAAAAAGGTCTAGTAGCTGATATAGTGAGGGCCCTAAAGGCAGAACATCTATTAGGCGCATCAGCTAATTACTTACAAGTAGTGGAAGACGTTTTTGGCAGTACTGCAAGTTCAGCTGATCTTATAATGACATTTAGCCACACATTTCAAGAGATAGAAGAGAAGCTATCTGTCTACCTTTTCAGGTTGGAGAAATTGCTGCACTGCTTATGCCACCAAGGGGACATCGAACTGTTTGAGAGAAATTGCTAGAGGATGGAACAAGTTGTGAAGGGCACGGTGTAACTTGAGGTGATTTCTCTACGTATTTCAATAATCCACAAGATCCTCCTCCCTCTTTTACCAAGTTACTTGCAGAAGTTAGAGAAGCAAACATGATTGCGAAGTGGAACATTTCCAGAAGCTGAGTAGTATCTTCAGTGATAGCCTCTGCAGCTAAAGTGACCCCTGATGCCACAGCGATAGAGCTTTTGAGGAATGAGGTGGAAAACCTTTGAGCTGAGTTGATTTGACGGATAGCTGATCAGCTAAACGTGACACGTCTGTTAGGAAACCTGATCCATGTAGGACTTACAACACAAAAGAATGCTGAAAAGGGCTCTTGAATAGAGAAGCAATCGGTATTTTCTGCATGGGATTTTAAGCAAAACTATGAGGGACAGGGATATCTTAGAAAAGTAAGTCAGCAGGTAATCAAACAGAGAAGAAAAGAAACAAAGCTATGAATGGACCCAGTAAAGGAAACGGCTGACATCTCAGAGAGGATACATTCTAATAAGTGTATCAAAGAAAGCACTAAAGTGCAAAACACGATTCCTGAAGGTTTAGTGGGAACAAGCACAGATGTATCCATATGGATTGAAGGTGTTTATTTGAGAGCCATGCTTGACATAGGTTCTCAAGTTACTTTGCTCTATAACTGCTTTTACAACAGGTTTTTGATGCATTTAGCATTGATACCACTCAGTGCCCTTGAGAGTTGGGGGCTTATTACTGACGAGCACCCATACGATGGTTATTTGTCATTGTAACTGGAGTTTTCAGAAAAAGATGTTGGAGTAACTGAGACGATTGACACACCAGTGTTGGTTTGCTTGGATCTGGTTGAAAAGTTGAAACTTTCATTCTTGTGGGAAGAAATACTCCCATTGCGAGAAGGGAGAATGCAAGAAGAGAAATTGAAAGAATTTTTTAGAAACCTTGTCCATTCACTCGGTGTTCAGAGCTGCTTTTGAGACGGTGCAAGCTCTCCTAAGCAGAATGATGAGCATAAACGAGGAAGTATATGGTACACCCAGTCTAAACCTGCAATGTTACATCCTGGAGGAGTAGCTGGAGTGACAAAGGACATCCTTATCGAAGAAAAGTCTTACCGTTTAGCAGCAGATGTTCAATACACCTGCTTAAAATGAATGAAGCTGAATTCAGTCGTGGGACGGGGGCAACTGAACTGACAGAAGGTACGAGTGATAGACGAGAGAGAGACGAGGGTTGGCTGAAGCTGTAGAAGCTGAAGATAAGGAAGTCAGAAAGTCAGTAGATCCCCAGCTATGCTGGCAAAGGATGCACCTGCGAAACAGTCTGTTATGTCATTTCTCATGGCGAAATATGTTCCTTCCATTTACAAAGCGATGGGGAGACCTGAAATCACAAAGTTCATTTGAACACTGTGTTATTTATAATGGTATATTAAGTTCCAAAGTCATGAGGACATGACTATTTTTGGTGGGGGAGAATGTAATGCTCCGGTTAAGATTTCTACTACTCTGCTGTGAGGTATACTTTTTCGGCAGTTTTCTGCAAATGCAGTGTGTCCTGATGGAAGAAATGTTTTGCCTTCAGCTAAAGATATGGAGCCATGCTGTCCCACGCAGGTATGTGTGTCAGCCAGTCAGGATTTTGGGATGTAAGAGAAGTTTCCCAAGAGCTGTGGAAAAGAGTTTTCTGAAGGACAGTAATCCGGTTTGGGGTCTTTTGGTAGGAGTTGTTGAGCAGAGCACAAGGGAAAACATTTGGAGGATCACACCCGAAGGAGACACCGTATTGTAAGAACATAAGAAATAGCAGCAGGAGTATGTCATCTGGCCTGTCAAGTCTGCTCCGCCATTCAATAAGATAATGAATAATTGGGTCATGGGCTCATCTCCACCTACCCGCTTTTTCCCCATAACCATTAATTTCCCTACTATGCAAAAATCTGTCCATCCTTGTCTTAGGTATATTTGCTGAGGTAGCGTCCATTGCTTCATTGGGTAGAGAATTCCCCAGATTCACCAGTCTCTTGGGAAAGCAGTTCCTCTTCATCTCTGTTCCAAATCTACTCCAAATCTTGAGGCTATATTTCCTAGTTCTAGTATCACCAACCAGCAGAAACAACTTCCCTGACTACATCTAATCTATCCCTTTTATCATTTTATGTTTCTATAAGTTCTCCTCTCATTCTTCTGAATTCCAGTGAGTACAGTCCCGGGTGACTCAATCTCTCCTTATAGACAAACCCCCTCATCTCTGGAATCAACCTGGTGAACCTCCTCTGCACCACCTCCAAAGCCAGTATATCCTTCCTCAAGTACGGAGACCAGAACAGCACACTGTAAATGTCTTGTATAGAGAAAGGTTCAGATCCACAGATGTACTGGGCTTACCGCAACACTCTCTGCCGTGCCATGCAATTGAGGGTAATACAGTTCCCATGCCAGGCGGTGACACAACTCATCAGGATTCTCTCGATGGTGCCCCTGTAGAAAGTCCTGAGGTTTTGGGGACTCATTCCAAACTTCATCGGCTATCTGATGTGAAAGGGCCACTGTGTGCTTTATTTTCACCACACAGCCCAATCCAGTCCAGGTCAGATCCCCAGTGATGTGTATAACAAGGAACTTTAAAATACAACCCTCTCAACTACAGTCCCATTGATCTCAATAGGAGCTATCCTGACTCCATTCCACCTGTAATGCACAATCAACTTTTTATTTATTCAACATTGAGAGAGAAGTTGTCTCCTTGGCACCACTATGTCAGAGCTTTGACCTCCTATGTAGGCTGTCTCATCATTGTTGGAAATAAGGCCTATCAATGCTGTGTCATCTGCAACTTTGGTCAGCATATTGGAGCTGTGCATGGCAACGTAGTCATAGGTGTATAAGGGGTAAAGTAGAGGGCTCAAGATGCAGCACTGGGGAGCTCCTGTGTTGAGGGTCAGGGGGGGCAGAGGTGAGGGTGCCCATCCTTACCAGACAGTTACAGACAGACATACTTTATTGATCCCGAGGGAAATTGGGTTTCGTTACAGACGCACCAACAAAGAATAGCATAGAAATATAGCAATATAAAACCATAAATAATTAAATAATAATAGGTAAATTATGCCAAGCGGAAATTAGTCCAGGACCAGCCTACTGGCTCAGGGTGTCTGACACCCCGAGGGAGGAGTTGCAAAGTTTGAATGCCACAGGCAGGAATGACTTCCTATGACGCTCAGTGTTGCATCTCGGTGGAATGAGTCTCTGGCTAAATGTACTGTGCTAAACCAGTACATTATGGAGTGGATGGGAGACATTGTCCAAGATGGCATGCAACTTGGACAGCATCCTCTTTTCAGACACCACCGTCAGAGAGTCCAGTTCCACCCCCACAACATCACTGGCCTTACGAATGAGTTCGTTGATTCTGTTGGTGTCTGCTACCCTCAGCCTGCTTCCCCAGTCTACAACAGCAAACATGATAGCACTGGCCACCCCAGACTCGTCAAACATCCTCAGCATCGTCCGGCAGATGTTAAAGGACCTCAGTTTCCTCAGGAAATAGAGACGGCTCTGACCCTTCTTGTAGACAGCCCCGGTGTTCTTTGACCAGTCCAGTTTATTGTCAATTCGTATCCCCAGGTATTTGTAATCCTCCACCATGTCCACACTGACCCCCTGGATGGAAACAGGGGTCACCGGTGCCTTAGCCCTCCTCAGGTCCACCATCAGCTCCTTAGTCTTTTTCACATTAAGCTGCAGATAATTTTGCTCACACCATGTGACAAAGTTCTCCACCGTCGCCCTATACTCAGCCTTATCTTCCTTGCTGATACATCCAACTGTGGCAGAGTCATCAGAAAACTTCTGAAGATGGCAAGACTCTGTGTAGTAGTTGAAGTCCAAGGTGTAGATGGTGAAGAGAAAGGGAGACAGTACAGTCCTCTGTGGAGCCCCAGTGCTGCTGACCACTCTGTCTGACACACAGACACTTGAAAGCCACTTGAAAAATCACAAAACATGATACTCACAGTACTGCCCTGCTCATCCAAATGGGGATAGGCTTTGTTCAGCAGGTAGATGGCAGTATCGCTGACTCCAATGTGCTCCAATAGGCAACTGCAGGGAATCGAGGGTGGATATGATAGGTGAGACAGAACCAACCTCTCTATTATTCAGCAAACACGAGGAAATCTGCAGATGCTGGAAATTCAAACAACACACTCAAAATGCTGGTAGAACACAGCAGGCCAGGCAGCATCTATCCAGATGTTTGAGTTAAGCGTCACTGGACAGTAGTCATTCAAGACATTTGATTGGCCCTTCTTGGGTGCTGGGACTACACGTGATGTTTTACACATAGCAGAACCCTTTCCAGGCTGATGCTCAGATTGAAAATGCGATGGAAAACCCCACACACCTGCTTAGCACATTCCTTCAGGAATTTGCCGTTCACTTTGCAGTGACTGAGTTTTCGTAGAGCTCTTCTCACCTGCTCGGTAGTGAAGGTGAAACCATGATGACAGGGGACTTGTTTGAAGTTGGTGGCTGGGGAGATGAAGATCGGGGAGATATCGGTTGTATGTAGGCGTGCGAATCGCAGGTGCATGACATGGAGCGGATGCAACAGTGGTAACCTTTTCACCAATGAGTTGAAATGGAAGGAAGGGAGGTGTTGGTGCTAAGTGATCATTACGTGACGGTCGTTACTCAGGATATGTCTCCTTTCTCCTTTGTGGGAATATAGGCCAGAGTGGGAGTCGGAAGCTTCACTAATGCCAGGATAAATTTACCGTCAAATGATGCTGGATGGAAGTTCCATCTCTGATCTACTGACCTGCTAATATTAATTTGGTTCCAGTTCGAGCTTAAATTTCGTTGCCGTTAAACCGGGTTCCACTGGATCCAAGGTGCAAAACGCAGTATCAACAGTCTCTCACAGAACACAGCACACACAGCAAATATCATTGAGATAGCCCCAAAAATGTTGCTAAAATATATTTTAAAAGTCATCCGGTGCAATTACGTCGCAGTCGAACAAAATCCCCTTGTCTTCCACTCAATCAACACTGGAGGGCAGCACTGTCAATACATTTGTGACGGGAGATGTCTTACACTCACTGGTCGATCTGAGAAAATACAGGAAGTCGCCGGGGTATTATAGAGGTAGACCAATCGGCCCTTCGAAATTTGTACTGTTCCTGTTCTGTACAAGCTTCATTTCAGTATAATATACTGCAATTGATTTAAAGGCTCGATATGCTGATTTTTTTCATACTATTTGTCATTGATTCTATTACAGAGGGGCTTCACAGCAAGTGTATCTATCTTTGTAGCTGTGCCCTATTGGCACGTATTACAATATATATTGGTGCCTTTTTAGATAAAAGTTGCTAATTCTGCTAGGCAGCGCTGAAATTCCAGACTAGATTTAATTTATGCTACACACACAACATGCTGGAGGATCTCAGCAGACCAGGCAGCATCCATGAATATAAGTAAACTGTCGGCCTTTTGGACTGAGACCCTTCATTACGACTGACACAAAGATGAGAAGTAAGAACAAGAAGCTGGGGAGAGGGGATAAGAGATAGATGGGGTAGTTAGTAGATAAAAGAAGGAGAAGGAGAGGATTGAAATAACGAGCTGGAAAGCTGATAGGTGAAAGAGATAAATGGCCGGAGAACGGTTAATCTGATAGGTAAGGGAAGAAGACAATCAAAGAAATGAAAGTGGAAGAGTGTCGGAGAAAGATCTTGGGCAGGTAAGGCGATTTGATCAGAGCGGAAAACGGGAATGGAATGGGAATGTTGATGGGGGGCGCGCATATTAAACCTGATTCTGATTCTGAAATTATCAATCGAAAACTTCCTACGTCAATCTTTACAATCAGTATCGCCAATCAGATTTGAAATTTAGGTAGGCATGTATATAGGGATTGGACAGTTGGGGTCTTAGAGCCGATCTCCGAGTCCGTATGAAATAAATGATTGAAATAAATGATTGTGCAATTTGAAATGGTACGGAGCAATCATTCCCATCTTTACAGACACGGCTCGTCCGTAAAGTGCACCAGGCTCTCCATAAAGTGCACCAAGTTCACATCACGGACAACATTACTTCCTTGACGAAAAAGGCACAGACGTTACTTGAGAGCGTTCTGAAAGGTTGCATGTCCATCAGGTATGGGAGCACCATACCATCGGACAGGAAGTCCTTACAAAGCATTACGAGAACAGCGGAGAAGATAATAGGGGTTTCCTGACTTTCCGTCACTGACTTTTATCGGGATCTTCGCGTACGCAAGGGTCTTAATATTATCAAAAACCCGACTCGTTCAACCATCAGACAAGAGATTCCGGTCCATAAACTGCAGATTTCCTCGTGTTTGGTGTGTTGCTTGTATTTCCTGCATCTGCAGATTTCCTCGTGTTTGCATAAAAAACAAGAACTGGTTTGAGTCTTCCCCCGGGCCATTAAGTTTCTGAGCTTCCTGCCACATCGCATTCGAAGCATCACCAGATAGTTTGCAGTTTGCAATATTTGATTTGTGCTCTTTGTCTCCACGTAATTCATTTGTAGATGAAATTCATAGTTCCCCAAGTGGTTATGTGTTACATGGGTTGTGCACACTACGGTAATTTCCACAACGCACAACCAAGTTCAAAGTACCAAGGATATTTATGATCAAAGTACGTATATGTCACCGTATACCACCTTGCAATGGATTTTCTTGCACGCATATGCAGCAAAAATAAAGAAACACTATAGAATATATGCAAAACCACACAGAAACAAAGACGGAAAGACATGCAATTTGCAAATTAAGACAAATCGCGCAAATACTAAAATCAAAAAGGAAAAAATGCTGAGAAAATGAGTTCAGGAGTCCTTGAAAGTGAGTGCATAGGTAGAAGAATCATTTCAGAAATGAATGAGTGAAGTTATCCACGCTGCTTCAGGAGGCTGATGATTGTCGGGCAATAGCTGTTAATGAAGCTATGGCATTTAAAGCTCCTGTGTCTCCTGACAGATGGTAGAAGCGAGAAGATATCATGATCTCGCTGGTAAGGGTTATTGATGATGGACACTGCTCATTCGAAAGGTGCACAATGGTGAGGAGGACTATTCCTGTTATGGACTGCGCTATTCCCGCCACAATTTGTCGACACCTCTGTTCCTGGGTATTTCCTTGTCACTCCATGATGCAACTAGTCACGATACTCTGCAGTAAACATCACGAGATATTACGGAGAAACAAAATAAATCGTCTTTTTAAATATCCGTTCTACTATCACAGAGTTCGGGACTAACGGAAGCACTTGCTCCGGCCACTCTTTGAACACACAAGTGACTGAATCGCATGAGACTTCTGACTGTACCGCCCACAAACTGAGAACCGGATGACTGTTGGTGGCCAGATTTACAGTTCATGGAGCGATCATGTCGTGAAGCTATCAGCCCTCCTGAGTCCTGTCATCAGCACGACGAAAAGCATTCATTGTTTACTTTTGGCTCGTTACTAACATGCAGATAATTTACTCACTGGGGAGTCCCGAGTAAAATATAACAGCTGGAGAAAAGCAGAAACTATAACCATTTGTGCAGAGAATGCACGCCCCAGCAAGAGGACTGCTATTTGCCATTTACTATCCTTTTCTTGCCATCATTGGTTTTCCCAGTAAGTTGTGCATCCTCAATCATCTACTGTACCTTGCTTATAGTGATTCCAGAGATGCTTGATACCGAATTCCACTGCTTCGTTTCAGCAGCGCTGGTTGTAAGTGAACAATTACAACTAAGAATCTAGATGGCAAACTTGCTGTATTTACAGATGAGTGTCCAATGGTGATTCTAATTGATATTCTTTGACAACTCACTGAGCCATTTATGTTTTCTAGTTGAAATGTTGCAGATGTTATCTCAAGAAATAATGTGATGTGAATATATCTGTTCACGTTAAATGTCTAACCTTTCTTTAATAGTGTACTGTATGATTTAACATTAGCAGTAATAGGTATATAAATGTATCTGGTAACGTGCATGATGCTACGATGCATTGTTGCACATCAAGCAATAAAACGTAAATACACAATTTCATATTGTAAACTAGTTCATGATGTATAGAATTAATTCAATTTTGTCTTCCAATTAATTGGGAAATGCTCCAAGGACTCCTTTAGGTCCAAAACATTAATTGCATGCCAGTTTAATATACAGCAATGGATTTAAAAGTTGAATATGCTCATTTTTTGTTCTATTTGGCCTTAATTATATTAGGGAGGGACTTCACTGCAATTATAATTTATATATGTGTGGCTTTATCCTACGGGAACGTATGGCAATTTAATTTTGATGCGTTTTTAATATTATTTAATAAGTCTCCCAGGCTGCGGTAATATTCCAGACATTTAGTTTATGCAACACACGCTAAATACTGGACGATCTGAGCATGCCAAGTATCATCTATGGAAAGGAGGTAGCAGTCGACGTTTCGGACCGAATACCTTCATCAGGACAGGAAAAAAAAAACTGATGAGAAGTTAGGTCAATATTGAAGGAGGGCAGGAAGAAGGTAGGTAATAGGCGAAACCCGGAGAACGTAGGGCACGTGAACGGCTCGGAAGATAATGGGTAAATAAGCTTAAAGTCTGGAGAAGGGGGAATTTGATAGGAGAGGCTAGACGACAATCGGAATAAAAAAGGAAGGGAGAGGAGCACCAGAGGCAGATGGTGGGCAGGTAAGGAGATGATGTGAGAGAGGGAACCGGAAATGGAAGGGTCAAGTAATCGATGTTCATGCCATCACGTTGGAGACTACACAGACACAATATAAGGTGTTGCTCATTAAACGTGAATGTGGCCTCATCGTGGCAATAGAGGACGCCATTAGATTTAGTTTATGCAGAGCTGATATTATCAGCTATGTGAGTGGTTTACTATCCAACCAGCGAACATGTCAATGAGCTTCTTTAAAAAAAAACGCGCAACGTCGGTCCCATTACCGGCGATGCCCGTGTTAGTTTCTTCAGAAACTTCATTTCGTCATTTATACCTGAAGATGCGGTTGGCTGTTTTCTTCGCAGCACCCAGATTAAACGGGATAGAGGGTTCAGCAGTAGAGCAGGGACATCTATCTCACGATAATACTGATTGCAGCCATGAAGCAATTTAAATAGATCTGTTCTATTTACTTTTCAAAGACAGAAATATAATAACAGATATGAATATTGATG
The DNA here is from genome assembly GCF_048418815.1 of Hemitrygon akajei. Classification (NCBI taxonomy): domain Eukaryota; kingdom Metazoa; phylum Chordata; class Chondrichthyes; order Myliobatiformes; family Dasyatidae; genus Hemitrygon; species Hemitrygon akajei. Next base: position 59,561,911 of record NC_133147.1, read on the forward strand.
TAAAGCTGATGAACAAAGTATACGTGATACTGAGATTTTGGTCATATTCACTGAAATGTTAAGGATAAACCCTTGCTTCCATTTCTCGTAATCGAGGATACAGAACTAAAAATCCAATACATTCCCATGGGCCCAGTCGACCCATTCCTGCCTTATACCGTGCTGCAATTTTAGGAATCATTCGGGTGAATTTTATTTTTAACGTCATATTATTATTAGCGTCATTTATAAAGTCATCTCATGAATTCCCATCTGTACTGAGACTTCAAACATTCAATCTCGAACCGTTCTTATTGTTCCCTTAACAGCGAGCTTGGCAGCAGTTGTGGTCCTCTCACGGGGAAGATGCGGTCTCTCCAAATGCGTCACATATTACCTGATGGCAATGGCGCTGACGGATCTGCTGGTCATTGTCACTGCCGTGATACTGAATCGAATCTCTGGTATCTTTTTCGGGAACAGTTTACTCTCCAGCACTCCCGCCTGTAGTCTCAGCACGGTGCTAATTTATTTCAGCTGGGACTTCTCGGTGTGGTTAACGGTCGCTTTCACGTTCGACCGGTTTGTCGCTATTTGTTGTCTGGAGCTGAAAAGGAGATATTGCAATGAGAAATCTGCGGCTGTAGTTATATCTGTTGTCTGTTTTCTGGCAACCGTGATGAATGTACCCTATTATTTTGTGTATCAGCCCTTGTATATACTAGATGGCGTGCCTTGGTTTTGTGATTATAAACTAAGTTTCTTCACTGAACCATTCTGGATAGCGTATGATTGGTTGGACCAACTTTTAACGCCGTGCATCCCTTTTCTTCTGATCCTGCTGTTCAACCTTCTGACCATTAGACACATTTTGCTATCGAGCAGAGTCCGCAGAAGTCTTCGGGGTGAGAAGGAGGGGAAAAATCTGGAAGATGCAGAAACCGAGAAGCGGAAAAGATCCATGATATTACTTTTCACTATCTCCGCCAGTTTTATGTTGCTATGGATTATATATGTAATTAATTTTGTATATGTGCAGATTAAAGATGGTTCTTATATATCAGGATTCAATTTCGGGGACCCACGCTACATTCTCCAAGAGAGCGGGAACATGCTTTCAAACCTGAGTTTCTGCACAAATTCCTTCATTTACGCGGTAACCCAGGCTAACTTCAGAGAGGAGTTGAAGAAGACACTGAAGTATCCCATGACTGCAGTTACTAAATGTTTTAATAAGCAAAAATGAATAAATTCTGCTGCCTTTGTTCACTTTTGCTTTTCAATATATTTTAAATTATAGTTTTTATAGATACGTATTTTAATGCACTGCTGCACCAAATCAACAAGTTTCAAGACATTTTAAACATGATTCTGAGATGATCAATTTCAAAACCACCTATGTCATCCTCGCAGTCCATATCGCCAATTCGCTTTGAAATTTTCGCTGGCCTGCATATATTAAGCATGTATCATTCAAATCTGGTAAACGGGTATTTTACATTTGGGGACGAGGAACCAGTGTACGAGTTGGTTTTAAGGAAATGTTTGTGGACTTCAGGAAGTTCAGAAGGACATTCCCAGTCTACGTAGACACGGCTCCTCCATGAAGTGCACCAATTTCATGAGTGTTCAAATCACAGTCGACCTCAACAGGTCACTCAATTTACCTCTCTGAATAAAACGGCACACACTCCCCCTCCATCTCAATTGAATTTTACAGAAGCTCCATTGAGTGTTTCCTGAAAAGCTGCATCTCCATGAGGTATAGGAGTAGCAGAGCATCAGACGGGATGTCCCTAGAAAGGATAGTCAGAATTGCCTAGAGGATAGTAGGTGCCTCACCCCCAACCATGATTGACATTTATTGGGAGCGCTGTGTACGCAGAACGCTCAGTATTATCAAGGATCCCACTCCTCTATCCAGCATCCCCCTTAACACTCTACCATTAGACAGGAGACTCCAATCAATAAAAACTAGACTGATATGGGAAACAGCTTCTTCCCTCAGGCCATAGGCTTCTGAACTGTCTGCCACATCGCATTCAAAGTATTGCCGGAAAATTTGCATTGCACCCTACGATATGTAATTTATAAAGTTTATTTTGTTTATTTATGCATATTTTATTTATAGATCTTATTCGTAGTGTTTTAAGTTATTGAGTGGCATATGTGTGTTGTACATATTACACATTACACCATGGTCCGGAGAAAATTGGCTCGTTTGGTGGTATATAAGAATATAGTTAAATGACAATAAACTTTAGGTGACTTGATTTGGCTTGTCACTGCCTGCAAACGGGATCAGTGCCTTGTTACCAGTTATACCAACAATCCTGGGACCTGAACGTTCTGCATCAACTCATATGGCAAATAATTTTGCGAAGGTAGAACTAAAGGTCGTGGTGAAATAGTTCCTGGGAATGGACTAAGACTTTACAATGCACAATGTCCAGGGAATGCGAATTAATATGAGATGGCCATCGCCAAATACACTCATTCACGGTATTCAAGGGCTTTCACAATAGAACAATGAAATACAATGGAATCAATGAAAACTTCTCAGAAACACTAACAGCATAAGAAGACAAACTGTATAAATACGAATAAAATAAGTTAATGGTAAATAAATAAATAGCCAAATAAATAAATAAATAAATAAATAAATAAATAAATAAATAAATAAATAGATAGATAAATAAATAAATAAATAGATAGATAGATAGATAGGTTCATTGCTTGATAGACAAGTAGACAGATATATAGATAGGTAGATAAATATAAAATAAATAAATAAACAAAGGAACATGTAACTAAATAGATAATAAATAGATTGATAGATGGATAGATGGCAGTGTGTGTCAAAATATAATCAACTTGTTGAGCATAGAGTTCAGCTGATGTACCTATTGCTTTGATGACAAATTGGTAAAAAAAAATTAAGTTGTCAAAATGACTTGTACACATGCCATATCATTATTGTTTTACTGCCTTGCTTTACCCCTCTTAGAACTGTACTTCAGTATAGGCAGGACAAAATACACCCAACACTAAAGATGGAAGAATTCCGGTAAGATGGTGATGTGTGCAAACACACGGACTCTCGGGGAGTTGGGGGGTGCAACCAAAGTGGCATATTCCTTTGTAAGATTTCTTTTTACGCAACAAAGACAATTCTACTCCAATAACTTCGGGCACTGTAGGTCTACTCCATCAGTGAACTTCTCATTGATCGAAGTAGCTGGACTGGTGCCGGAGGAGCCGGCCGAGGTTTTGTAATCGCCGTACGTGATGTTGGGAGAAGGAGCCAGCCAAAATGGCGAAGGAGACAGTCGGGATATCGGAGCGTATCAAATCAAATTTTATTTGACTTTCATTTGATTTCATTGGGCCATCAGTTCACATATTTGGCAATAATCTAATAATTCTGCCAGATATATTCAAATCTTCCACTACATATCAACAGCAACGAATTCGCCACTGTACGTATTTGTGAATAATTTAATTGCGTCGGCAGCTTGAGTAAATCACCTAAGAGGGAATCATCTGAGCAACCAATTCTCCTTTGTCTACTCTGCTTGTTACCTTTTCAGAGAATTCCAACAAATTTGTCAGGCAAGATTTTCCCTTGAGGAAGCCATACTGTCTATGGCCCATTTTATCATGTGCCTCCAAGTACCCTGAGACCTCTTCCTGAATAATCAATTTCGTCTTCTCAACCATTGGGGTCAGACTAACAGGCCTATAGTTTCTTTTCTACTGCCTCTTTCCCTATTTCATGAGTGGGATGACATTTGCAATTTTCTTGTCTTCCAGAATCATTCCATTATCCAATGATTCTTGAAAGATAATTACTAATGCCTCCACAACTCTTCAGCCATCTCTTTCAGAACCTTGGGGTATACAGCATCGGGTTCAGGTGACTCATCCACCTTCAAATCTGTCAGTTTTCCAAAACCTTCTGTCCAGATATGGTAACTTCACACTCTTTATGACCCCTGACAGCGTACCGCTCGTATCCTTCACAGTGAAGTCTCAAACAAAATACTTATTTAGTTCATTCATTATTTCGTTGTCCCGTTTTACTATCTCTCAGCATCCCTTTCCAGTGATCCATTATCTGCTCTCGCCTCTATTTGCACTTTCGATATCTGAAAAATCTTTTGCTATCTTCTTCAATATTATTGACTAGCTCACTTTTATACCTTATTTGCCTTATTGACTTTTTACTTGCCTTTTTTTGAATTTCAAAATCTTCCCAATCCTCTAACTTCCCTCTAGAATATTATATACCCTCTTTTTGGCCTTTATGTTGGCTTTAACTTTTCTTGTTAGCCATGGTTGTGTCATCTTTCCTTCAGAACACTTTTTCCTCTCTGGGACAGATATAATCTTGTGCCTTCTGAACTGGCTCCAGAAATTACAGTTATTGCTGCTCTGCTGTCATCCCCGCCAGTGTTCTTTTCCAATCAACATCGACATAAGAAACATAAGAAATAGGAGCAGGACTAAGCCATCTGGCTAATCGAGCAAACTCCGCCATTCAATAAGATGTTGGCTGATCTGGCCATGGTCTCATCTCCACCTACCTGCCTCTCAGGAGATTGGCAGTTTGAGATACACCAACCACCATGACTGGCATCAAAATCAATCTACAATCAAAGACACTTCGATAACATTTCTTCTCTGTGTCAATGTTCAGTTTGAACAACAACTGAACATGTTGGCAAGTTGACATGTTGCTAAGTTGCTGCCACATGATTTGCTGATTGGATACAGTATTTTCTTTAATGAGCACGTGTACAGGTGGACTTGATACAAAGGCCACTGAGTGTGAATTACCTTGGTTCAAGTCCAATTTGGTCACCTCCCTCCATGATTCTTTTGTTACGGCGATGTCTGAATTTCGGAGATGGATCAATGAAACAGACAGAGACAGAAGGAATCTGTGAAACAGAAGACACATCAGAAGTGCGACAAAGAGAAACAGGAATGTTACCCTTGTGAGGCGAAAGAATTGAAATAGTTTATGTTGGAAGTTGCTGATATATGGTCAGTGACATGAAAATAACAAGTGTGAAATCTCCGGGTCTAGGTGAAAGAAAATACAGAGAGGAAATAAAAAGGAAGAGGGTTATACTGGGACATGAAGAGATTTGACAGATATGAGTGTGATAAACAAATACAAAACTGAAGTGGGTGAGTAGAAACAGGCAGGTGCTGGGAGTGTGGAAAATATGAACTGCAGCAGTTCGGAGTAGAGAGAAAGAGCATCATATCTCTGTCTCCCTGTCTTTCTCTCTTCTTATTGAGGTGTAGGTTCCTGCAGACATGAAATATCTGCGGAATGACACTCGCCAAGATGTGTTGCACCCGGAGTGGATTTTTAGATCTTTCATGGAAAAGTCATGGCTCCCCATTTCACTTAGCACCAAAGATCACAAAACTGATTATTTAAATCTATGCATTTATAATGATTGCCTTTATGATTCAATGAAATTTATTATCCAATAAGGAGACTGTTACACCATGTTCATCAACTCTGCTCGGAATTTGATCTAAGTAACGATGTAAGTAATTGTGTTGGTGTAGAAACTGAGTACCTGCAGTAGAATTGTTGCTGTGATATTTCCAGTATAAAAATTGATCAGCAACTGGCTAATGAACAATTTGATTAATACGTTGATAGAAATGGAAATCCACAACAACATTAAAGTGCCTGCTGTACTAAAATGCAAAACCATGGACTTCTTGCATCTATCTATCCCTGCAACCCTGTCAATTTCCCCATTACTGTGGTTCTGCAGACTTCTGAAAACTCTGCTGGCTGCCACAATCTGCCTGGCAGTCAAAAGAATTAATGCAAAAACGCGTTGAATGGGATACAAGGAATCAAAGTACGATGAAATGTATTGAAGGCGACCCATGCAGGGAATGTATGCAAACTGCATTTCGAGTTGCGACCCCAGGAAAGACCACCAACTGTTATTACATTTCTGTAGGGGAAGTACCGGAGATACTCTCTCAACATCACATCGCAGTCACTGCCCTGTCGGTGCAATGTTTTGTCTTTTGCTTCTCACAGCAAATGGCTACAAATCGATGAAATGGTAAACCGACCATCACCCAAATAGCAATCAATGGTTCGATGTTTCATTTTAATATCAGAGAATGCATAGTGTAGAACTTGAAAGTCTCACTCCTCGCAGACATCTACGAAACAAAAAAACCTAAAGAATGAGTGACCGAAATGTTTGAACCCCAAGCCCACTCTCCCCCTCTCATACAAAAGCAGCAGCAAAGGCATAGACCATCTTCCACCCCCACTTGTTCCGGCAAACACACTGACCCCTGCCCTCCCACCTCCATGAAAGCAATTGCAAAGACACCGAAGAGACCATGAACTAGGGAGTTCATCAAAAAACTACAGTCCATCCCAAATCTTCAGTGTCTCCGACAGGTTCTTTCTCACTGGCGACGTAAAAAGTGGTCACTCCTGCAACAAACAAGATCAGGAGACCTACAGCTCACTGTTTCGATGTTATAAAATTACACATCACTTCTCTGAACTCCGTGACCGACAGGCTCTCACATGCATTCAAGAGAGAGTGAGAGAGGATCACTTTCGAAGTGTAGATAATTTCTTTCGACTGTAGCACCAGAGATTGCCTACTGTCTCGATATTTCAGACTCTCCTGACGTTACAGTTGATGACATTGGTGAGCAACCAAGTTGTCTAACATCTGCACCCTGAAGGCTCATTTCTTCCAGGTGTTACATACCCGTGACACGTGACAGTTGTACCCTTGTCACGTGACTGGGGTTGAAGCTATACTTGACTTGAGGTAATGGTCTTGTGATGGTGGAGTGACGTCATTTTCCCGCCAGTAGAGGTCATGTGACAGGTTTTTTTTTACAGGGTATAAAAGGATGACCCCTCCCTGTGAGGAGGGGCAGTTGGTGGCTGGATTTGCCATGTTGACTTCATGCCACTGCGTGATTTAATGTTATGACGCAGTTTAGTTTAAAGATGAAGTTTTATTTAATGCCTAAAGTTTAAAAGGTATTTGCCAGCAGGTTCTTTATAACACTGCTAGTTGAGAATCAATGCAGAGTGAAGATCGGAGTTCGGGAGTTAAAAGATCGAGGAGAATCGATTTCGACGGTGCAACAGGTTCGACCTTGTTTGATCCTTATTCGGAAGGAATTTGTTGACTGTGAAATAGCAGAAAGGATTGGGAACAGTTCTGTAAAGGAAAGGTCAGTGCCTATAAGCCGTTTCATTTGTCCATCTAAGTAAATTCTTCGTGGGAAAAGTTCGATTTGGGAACCGAAACAACACGACGTGAAAGAGAATTTAAATCGTCTTAAAAAGTCTCTCCCTTAAATGGACTGTGAGCATTTTGAACTTTTGCAATAATACTTTGAAGAACTGTTTTTGCAACATCGCTTTAAGAACTATTTAAGCTTCATTGCTTTAAGAACTATTTAAGCTGCCGCAAAGCCGCGAATTTCCGGTTACATTAGTGATTTGTTTACTTTTGGGGTTTTGTTTTTCAGTGTTTAATAAACGTGTTATTGGTTATAAAAACCCCGGCCTAACTCATATATTTATTGTTGCTTGAATCCGTAACACAGGCCACAACTGGAAATATTGAAACACCAGATCGCGTCGCAGGTCTGCAAAAACTTCTGGCTGGTCTGAGAACCCTTGTTTGCAAAAACCTCTGGCACCATGTATTTCAGCTCCCGCTGCTTGCTAAGCAAATCACAAGGCTGCATATGGCGATAAATTAGAGTAACTAAATCTTGAAATATATCATGAAGTTCCATTTCAGCAAGAGGACAAAAATAGCAATTATCAGATCCATCAGTGCCATTTCCACCAGGTAGCAAGTGATACATTTGGAGAGTCAATACTTTCTGTGGGATAGGATCAAGGTCGCTACTACATTAAGTGTAAGAGAGAGGAAGGGAAGCAGGGATAACAATGTTAGCATGTATGGAGAGGAAGCTGGGACTGGGAGGAGAGTCGAGAATGCATACACGCATGTGGCTGTGTGTGTGTGCGTGTGTGTGTGTGTGTGTGAGAGAGAGAGAGAGTGAGAGAAAGTTATGGAATTTCCATTCACGTCGTGTTTTTACTCCCCACTCCCTCTCTCCCCTACACGCACACTCCCCATCCCCATCCCTCCCTGCCCCTCCACATCTCCCAGACACCCCTCACCCCTTCTTTCCTCCTCCCCTTCCCACTCAGCCCCTGGCCCCTTCACCTCGCCCCTCAGCCATTCTTTTCACCGCCCTACCCACTCCCCCTCCCCTATTCGCACCTCCCCAATATCCCCCTATGCTCTCTATTCCCCTCTCCGCTCTCTCCCCTTCCATCTCCAACCCCCCTCCCCTCTCACTTCCCTCTACCTTTCCGCTTCACCTTCTCCAACTTCACCCTCCCCATTCCCACTTTTACCCTTGCCCCCTGTCTCCCTGCGCATTCCCCACCGCCTAACCTCTCCCACTCCATCCGCTTAACACGCATCTCTAACCTGCCCCCTCCTCAACGCCCTCCATCCATCTCCTGCATCCACCTTCCAGCCTCTACCCAGCATCCCATTCCCATCTCTCTCACCCCTTCCCCATTCTCCCTGGATGCCCCCCATTCTCCGCTCCCTCTCCACTCCACCCGCTCTTCCTCTCCCTCCCCCTCTCTCCACAATTCTACCCCTCCCTATTCACACTGATCTCTCCCCCACCCCTCTCCACTTCTCCCATCCAACTCTTCACCTCTCCCGTCTCCCGCATCCCTGTTCACCCATCTTCCTCCACCCTATACCCCTCTCCCCACTCCCCCTTTCTCGCTCCTTCCTCTTCTTTCTGCACTCACCTCCCAGACACATTCACCTCCGTCACTCCCCCATCTCTTCTATCCTTCTCTGCTATTTCTGCCCTCCCTACACTGTCCCCTCCCCCTCTGACCACCCCCTAACCCCTCCCTTCCCACACTCCCCACTCTCTTGCACCACAACCTCCCTGATACCCCACCCCATTCTCTCTCTCCTCCATTGTCGCCCTCCTTAACTTCTTCCCACACCCTCATTCCACCTCCTCCCCCTCACACCCCCTTCTTCCTCACTCCCACTCTTCCTTCACTACCACACTCCCCTAACTTCCCCTCCCCTCGTCCCGCCCCTCTTTCCCAACCTCCCGCGTTTCCCCTTCTCCTCTCTCCCCGCTATCACTTCCCCTTCTCCCCCTACTCCCCCACTCCTTTCACACCACTCCCCTCCACCAATTTCCCCTTCCCTACCCTCTTCTCTAACCTCTTCCCTACCTCTCACCTCGCCCCATCCCCATCTCCTCCTCGCTCCATTTACGCCATCTCTCCCACTCCAGCCTCTCCTCTCCCCTTCCTTCTCCTTCCCCTCCCCTCCTCAGTCTGTACATGTCTAGTACACTGTTCCAGAGATTGACAGGACAGTATTAGCCCACACTTTATACTATAACAGAGGCTGACAGGTAAAGAATGAATCCTGAAATCTCCTATTGTAATAGACAATCTCAGACAGAGGTTGATGTCCACACTCTCATACTATACCAGCTATAACCAGGTGTAAAATTAATACCCAATCACGCCAGAACAGAGACACAAAGGTTTGAGAATGAATCCCACACCCTCACAATGTCCCAATGAATAGCAGGCGGAGAAGGCATCCACACAGTCACAATCTACTGGAGAATGACAGGTATAAGTTAAGTCATACAATCTCACACTGTACCAGAGACTGGCAGGTACAGAATTAAAACCACACTCTCACACTGTACTACAGACACACAGCTACAGAGCGAGTCCCACAGTCCCAGATTTACCTAGAGTTTGAAATCAGGACGCTCACATTACCTCAGACTCACTTTGCTGATTCTCCCACTGCTGTTATCGCGTACTCTCTCTTCAATTCTGCATTTTAGAAACATAGAAAACCTACAGTACAATACAGACCCTTCGGCCTTCAAAGTTGTGCCAAGCATGTCCCTACCTGAGAAATTACTCGGCTTACACATCGCCCTCTATTTTTCTAAGCTTCATGTCCCTATCCAAAAGTCTCTTAAAAGACCCTACTTTATCCACCACCATCACCACCATTGCCGTCAGCCCATTCCACACACTCACCACTCTCTGAGTAAAAAAAACTTACCCCTGACATCTCCTCTATAGCGACTCCCCAGCACCTTAATCCTGTGTCCTTTTGTGGCAACCATTTCAGCCCTGGGAAAAAGCCTTTGACTATCCACACGATCAATGTCTCTCATCAGCTTATTCACCTCTATCATGTTACCTCTCATTCTCTATCGCTCCAACCAAAAAGGCCGAGTTCACTCATCCTGTTTTCATAAGGCATGCTCCACAATCCAGGCAACCTCCTTCTAAGTCTCCTTTGCATCCTTTCTATGGCGTCCACATCCTTCTTGTAGTGAAATGACCAGAATTGATCACAGTATTCCAGGTGGAGTCTCACCGGTGTCCTATATAACTGCAACATTACCTCTCGGCTCTAAAATTCAATTCTACGGTTAATGAAGGCCAATAAGCTGTATGCCTTCTTAACCACAGAGTGCGCCTGCAAAATTGTTTTGAGCGTTCTATGGGCTCTTCTCCAAGCTCCCTCTGATCCTCCATACTGCCAAGATTCGTACCATTAATACAATATTCTGCCGTCATATTTGACCTACCAAACTGAACCACTTCACACTTATCTGGATTGAACTCCATCTGCCACTTCTCAACCCAGTTTTGCATCCTATCAACATCCCTCTGTAACCTCTGACAGCCCTCCACATTATCCACAACACCTCCAACACTTTTGCCTCATTAGCAAACTTGCTAATCCATGCCTCCACTTCCTCATCCAGGTCATTTATAAAAATCACGAAGAGTCAGGGTCCCAGAACAGATCTCTGAGGGACACCACTGGTCACCGACCTCCATGCAGAATATGACCCGTCTACAACAACTCTTTCCCTTTTGTGGGCAAGCCAGTTCTGGATCCAGATCTGTATTTTATTATTTTTATGGCAATAAGACCGTCCTTGCATTTTGCACATTGACCCTCGTACATTATATTGCATTTGCCCTGCACCAGATCGAAACACGTATTCTTTTATCTCCCAGTAATTGTCCTGCATTCTGGCTCAAGTGTCTATTGCTTTGTCAGCACGGCCCTCTGGCTGTTACAACATGTCCTCTGCTCTCTCTGTCCCTTTTTCTGAGTTCATACCCGGTAGAAATTATTTTGTGAAACGGGTTCAATATGGAAGAATAGTGTGCACAGAGAAAATTGCAAATAGTTCAATATTTGTACGATGCGTATGTATGGGTGTGTATATCGGTGCTTATGTGCGTGTTTTTTTTTTACGGCGAATGGGGTGTAAGAGGTTTAAAGAACTCCAAGAAGGAAGAGAGTGCATGGTGTGTGTGTGTGTGTGTGTGTGTGTGTGTGTGTGTGTGTGTGTGTGTGTGTGTGTGTGTGTGTGTGTGTGTGTGTGTGTGTGTGTGTGTGTGCGCGCGCGCGCGCGCGCGCGCCACCCTTCAGCTAGAAACAGCACTCCGGCAATGTCCAGAAAAAATGCCAATGATCCTGGTATTTGTGTGTCAACGCAGCAGAAGAAGATTTCTGTGTCGGTGAAGAAATATGCCCATAACAGAGTTAGAGCGATCTTTGGGTTTAGCACCTTTACACTTATCAAATTACTTCGGCTACTAGTCTTCACATCTGAGCATAAATTGTGGTGTTAAATTGGAGTGCATTTCTGAACATTGAGTTCCTAAAAGCCGTGAATCCCAGACCAGACAATGCTAATTACAATTCATTTCGATGTCTGTGGTGCGGGTGCGAAGCGGGAGGTGTGAAGTTTGTGTGCAGTTTCAAAGAAAGTATTGTAAGTATGTAACTGTCCTTTGATGTTTAGCACATACATATCGAACACTACGTTTGGCCAGCCAGACCTTTCGACTGAAAGCGTTTGCCTGTGATGCCTTCTGTATCTTGTTTGATCGAATAAAGAAGCTGCTTCGTGTTTACCAGTATTTTTCTCTGGTGATTTTATTCACGCGACAACAATGTGCTAATTCTCACCAATATTTATATCAGGCATTAACAGCGATGATGGCAGTACCTGTAACCAACAAGTCAGTGAATACAGCCTTATCGGGGTGTTATTTCTGATAATGAATTCCGCACGGAAACTCTTCAGCATATTGTCGTCCTCATGTGGATTTAACAGCAGATTAATTAATCACTCGGAGGTTTCCAAATCCACAGAACGACAAGTAATTCATCGCCATTCTTACATCAGCACAAGTGACGCCAGCTGTAAAGCTGCATCTGATTCACACCTCCGCATTCCCCACAATAATTCTAGAGAAATCATCGAGGTGAAGTTACATGGGTAAGAATACCTCGCCCACCACCTCCAACCGACATAATAGACAGAACCTGCACACAAGAGCGAATATCTTTAAAGAAGAAATAATATAGCTCCCACAGACGGTATTTTACTCAGTGTAAGGACAACATTTGCACAAAACAGGTAGAATACAGATAATTTAACTGCCTTCGACATAGTAGTGAACATCTTTACATGGAAGTCACTGAGGGTCGAAATCATTCCGTTACGTTTAACGTGGCGGGAAACGTCCTTAACATGAAGTCCACGTGTACGTTCGGGAAAACTATTACAATGTGGGACATTCGCACATACTTTAAATACAAGGCCCCCTGGCACCCTGCGTGCGGGTCATCTTCCTAAATGACAGCACGCAGCTGATGAAGGGCACGGAAATCGCGGGGTCTCTGGAGCTAAAGGTACAGAAGAGGAAAGGGAAGCATTTCCGGCCGTTTTTTGAAAGGGAGGGGACATGGTCTTCAGGGGACAGAGGTGTGAGGAGAGGGTGTAGGGAGAGTCGGGAGGGGAAAAGGAGGTAAATTCATAAACATTGAATTTACATGATTGAAGTGATTCATATACAACTAGTTCTAATCTGTATTTATCATGTCTATATTTAGCAAACACCAGCTGATACTTTTATATAGAGCAAGCTTGAATGATATTGTTTACATAGGACCAGTGTCTTTGATGCCATTGAGTTGTGCAGCACCTAAGCAGTCCATTCGGGGAGGATCCAATAATTTTTTTTCAAAGATGGATCCTGGAAACTTTGCAAATGGAAGAAGAAAATTGGTCAATTGAAATTGAAAGGGCACATAGAGCTTTAAGACCAAAACCACAACACGACCAAAATCCGCGATTAATTTTAATAATATGTTTAAGATATCAAGACAAAGAAAGGATTCCACTGGCGGTTGCCCAAGGTGCCAAAAAGAGAAACGGGCCATTGATGATAGAAGGGAACAGAGTTATTTTCTACCCTGACATAAGTTATGAACTTTTGAAGAGAAGGAATTCAACCCAGTGAAAATACTCCTATGGGAAAATGGTTATCAATTTATACTGCGCCATCCTGCAACGTTAAAGAATTTTTTAGCTGAAGAAAAAAGAATTTTTATTACTGATTATCGGGAGGCGGAGAAGTTTGTAGAAAAGTCTTTGAATATCCACTGGAGACAGGAAACGAGATGGATTAAAGATGAAAACTAGGATGGGAAATACACTGGGTGGATCTTTAAGGGTGGAAGAATATACAAATATATTCTTAACTATACGATATTGGGGAAGAAACATAAAAAGTATGAGGAATATTATTCGGGAGTAGTGATATTAAAGTTTATATATATATATGTGTGTGTGTGTGTGTGTGTGTGTTTGTTACGGGGGAGCTGGAAGGACTTCTGATAGATTACTACGGGATTCATGTGTGTAATCATGTCTATATACTTGGCCCGCAAAATGAAGCGGGGTAATGTTGTGGTTTTTTCACTCGCAACATTAGTAGAGGGGTATTACGTTATTTTTTTTTATAATCTATTTTCATTTTATTTCTTTCTCTTTGCCTGGATGATTGGGGGGGGGGCGGGAGGGGGGAGACACATAGCAACATGGAGAATTTTAAAGAGATTCCCCAAGGAACTATGAGAATTGAGATGTTAAGTAATGTTATAGATCGGAGTAATCTTGTTAAAAATAATGACTAACTTAATGAACTTTTTGAGTTTTAATGTTAATGGGCTTATTGGACCGGTGAAAAAAAAAAAGAATTCTAGCACATATTAAGAAAATGAAAGTAGATATAGCCTTTTACAGGAAACACATTTAACAGAGATAGCACATCAGAAATGAAAGAGAGTTTGACTGGAAAATTTTATTGCAGCTTCATTTAATTCAAAAGCGAGGGGAGTTGCAATTTTGGTCAAAAAAACGTTACCAATTAAAATACAAAATAAAATAACTGATTCTGCGGGGTGATATGTGATTATACATTGACAACTTTTTCGGAATTATGGACTCTTGCGTATATTTATGCACCAAATGAAACTGATGCAAAATTTATACAAGAAACCTTTTTGAATTGGCAGATGCACATCATAAAATATTAACAGGTGGAGACTTTAACTTTTGTCTAGACACAGTTTTAGATAGATCAACCAAGGCTGTTACAAAATCTAAAGTAGTAAAATTCACTTTACCATTGATGAAAGAGTTAAATTTCATTGACATATGGAGAAGAATTAACCCAAGAGAAAGAGATTATTCGTTCTATTCAAACAGACATAAACCTTACTCAAGGATAGATTTTTTAAAATATCAACGAATATTCAGTATAGAGTGAAAAATATGGAATTTAAAGAGAGAATATTGTCAGATCACTCTCCTTTAATAATGAAAATGATAATGACGGATAAGAAGGGTTCGACTTATAGATGGAGATTTAATTCAATATTATTAAAACGTCAAGATTTTTGTGATTTTATGAAAAAACAGATTCAATTTTTTTGGATACAAACTCTTATTCAGTTGATGATAAATTTCTTTATGGGAAGCAATGAAAGCATAATTGAAGGGTCAGATAATGTTATACTTCTAAAATTAAGAAGGAACATATGGTAGAACTAGACCAACTGGAAATAGAGATTACAAAATTAGAAGAAGAATCTCAAAGGCATATGACAGAAGAAAAACGAAGACAACTTGTCAATAAGAAGCTACAATATAATACGCTTCAGACATATCGAACAGAAAAAGCAATTATGAGAACTAAGCAGAGGTATTATGAGTTAGGTGAGAGATCACACAAGATTCTTGCCTGGCAGTTGAAAACGGAACAACTTCCAAAAAGATAAATGCAATTAGAACAAGTGCAAATAAAATTACTTATAAATCTTTAGAAATTAACGAAACCTTTAAAAGTTTTTACTCTGAATTATATCAATCGGAATCACAAAATGATGTTAATGAGATAGAAAGATTTTTATCACAAATAACTCTCCCAAAATTGAATTTGGAAGACCAGAAGGTATTAGACATGACTTTTACATTAAAAAAGGTTGAAGAAGCTTTAGGATCACTTCAGAGTAATGAATTTCCATTACTGATGATGGGTTTCCGCCTGAATTTTACAAAAAGTTTAAAGATTTATTAATTTCTCCTTTTATGGAGTTAATATATCAAGCGGAAAGAACAGATAAACTTCCAGAATCTTTTTCAACAGCGATTTTAATAGTATTGCCAAAAAAAGATAGACCCTTTAAAACCAGCATCATATAGGACTATTTGTTTGTTGAATACGGATTATAAAATAATAGCAAACATTTTATATAAGAGATTATCTAAATATTTACCAAAATTAATACATATGGATCAAACAGGATTTATAAAAAAATAGACAATCGGCAGATATTGTAACTCGGTTACTTAGTATAATTTATTTGGCACAAAGGGGGGAAGAATTGAATGTGGCAGTAGCTTTGGATGCAGAAAAAGCATTTGATAGATTGGAATAGGATTTTTTATTTAAGGTATTGGAAAAATATGGGTTAGGAGTACTTCTTATAAACTGGATTAAAACCTTAAATACTAATCCCAACGCTAAAGTAGTGACAAATGGCCAAATTTCAACACCATTCCAGTTAAAAAGGTCAACTAGACAAGGTTGTCCATTATCACCTGCTTTATTTGTATTAGCGATAGAACCATTAGCTGAATTAATTAGGACTGATTCAGATATTAAGGGCTTTAGAGTTAATCGGGAGGAATATAAGATTAATTTATATGCTGATGATGTTTTGATTTATTTAACAAACCCATTATATGCGTTGCGTAAATTATCTTCTAGACTGGAAGAATATAGGAAAGTATTAGGGCATAAAGTAAACTGGGATAAAAGTGAAATTTTACCCCTTACTAAAGGAGATTATAGTCAATGTCGATTAGCAACTCAATTTAGATGGCCGATGAATGGTATAAAATATTTAGGTATAAGAGTTGATAATGATATAAGAATATATATAAATTAAATTATTTATCACTATTGAAAAAAATTCAAGAAGATCTTGATAAATGGATGACGCTACCAATAACACTAATGGGTAGACTTAATGCTGTAAAAATGAATATATTTCCTAGATTACAGTACCTATTTCAAACACTACCTATACAATTACCGCAGAACTTTTTTCAAGAGTTAAATAAAAGTGTGAGGAAATTTCTTTGGAAAGGTAAGTTGTCAAGAATATCGTTGGAAAATTGACATGGAAATTTGATTTATGTTGGTTGCAACTTCCAAATTTTAAGAATTATTATAAAGCAAATCATCTTAGATTTATTGCATCTTTTTTGATGAAGAAAAACCGGCATGGATTAGAATAGAATTAGATAAGATAGGAGAAAATACATCGGAAGATGTTATATATAAATGGGAATCTAAATGGATACGGGATAAAAAAGAATCTCCTATATTAAAACATTTGATTAATTTGTGGAATAAGATAAATATTGATGATGAAATAAAGAAGTCTTTATTAGCAAGGAGACCTTTGATTCAAAATAGACTTATTCCTTTTACAATGGAGAATCAACTTTTATATAATTGGTACCAAAAAGGGATTAGGTGTATAGGAGACTGTTATAAAGGGGGTATATTGATGTTATTTGAACAATTAAAGAATAAACATAAAGTATCAAATAGCACTTTTTTTATTTTCAATTAAGGGCTTACTTAAGAGATAAACTGGGTCAAACAATGTTATTGCCGAAACCTAATGAAATTGAAACTTTAATTCAAAAAGGAAATTTTAAAAAAATACTTTTTGTATGTATAATTTGTTTCAAAAACAGGCACTTAAACAAGGAATCCATAAGTCAAGGCAAAAATGGGAAGCGGATTTGAATATTAGCATTGATGAAACAAGTTGGTCAAAACAGTATGACAAATACAATAAATGTTCGACTCAGATTACGGTGTAATTATGTATTACACCGCAAAAAAAAATATTAAACCCAAACTTATCTGATCAATGTTTTCGATGTAATCAAGAAATTGGTACTTTCTGACATTCTACTTGGTCTTGTTCCAAAGTTCACGCTTTTTGGAAAAATTTACGAGTTTTATTGGAACACAACTTCCACATAACCCAATATTAGATTTATTAGGTGATATTGAAGGGATAAACCTGAAACTTAAATTGAATAAATATCAAAAAGAATTTATAAAAATGCATTGGTAGTAGCCAAAAAGGCTGTTGCAGTTACTTGGAAATCGGATTCGTATTTAAGTATGGATCGTTGGAAGAATGAAATCATTAGCTGTATTCCACTTGAAAAAAAAATATAATTTAATGAATAAATATGATGTTTTTGAATATTTGGCGGCCTTATTTACAAAAGATAGGATTTTATATATAAGTGCTCCGATGATAAAGATGTTGGTCCTCTGGGGAAAGAAACAAATCCATATGTTAAATTTATTTTCAATCCCATGGAGCATGTGGAGACCTTCCAATATCCAGGCAATTATTCTTTCTTTCTTTCTTTCTTTCTCTCTCTCTCTCTCTCTCTCTCTCTCTCTCTCTCTCTCTCTCTCTCTCTCTCTCTCTCTCTCTCTCTCTCTCTCTCTCTCTCTCTCTCTCTCTCTCTCTCCCTCTCTCTCTTTCTTTCTTACTTTTTTTTCTGTTTTTTTAGGTAGGTGTATGTTACGGGGGAAGGGTTAAGGGAAGAGGGAGGGCAGATATTAT
The DNA here is from genome assembly GCF_048418815.1 of Hemitrygon akajei. Lineage (NCBI taxonomy): Eukaryota > Metazoa > Chordata > Chondrichthyes > Myliobatiformes > Dasyatidae > Hemitrygon > Hemitrygon akajei. Next base: position 59,580,066 of record NC_133147.1, read on the forward strand.
TCTATATAATCAATTGAAAATTCAATAAAAAAATTTTAAAAAAGGAACAACTACAGATAGCATGTTTCTGATTCTTCTCTTGGGGAATGAGAACGAGTTGGTGACCGAAGTGATTGTAGTGTAAAATGTTAGACCTAGTCTCAATATCACCAAGACCAAGGAGATGGTGGTGGACTTATGGAGATCTAGGCCTCATATGGAGCCAGTGATCATTAATGGAGAATGTGTGGAGCAGGTTAAGACCTACAAGTATCTGGGAGTACAGTTAGACGAGAAGCTAGACTGGACTGCCAACACAGATGCCTTGTGCAGGAAGGCACAGAGTCGACTGTACTTCCTTAGAAGGTTGGCGTCATTCAATGTCTGTAGTGAGATGCTGAAGATGTTCTATAGGTCAGTTGTGGAGAGCGCCCTCTTCTTTGTGGTGGCGTGTTGGGGAGGAAGCATTAAGAAGAGGGACGCCTCACGTCTTAATAAGCTGGTAAGGAAGGCGGGCTCTGTCGTGGGCAAAGTACTGGAGAGTTTAACATCGGTAGCTGAGCGAAGGGCGCTGAGTAGGCTACGGTCAATTATGGAAAACTCTGAACATCCTCTACATAGCACCATCCAGAGACAGAGAAGCAGTTTCAGCGACAGGTTACTATCGATGCAATGCTCCTCAGACAGGATGAAGAGGTCAATACTCCCCAATGCCATTAGGCTTTACAATTCAACCGCCAGGACTTAAGAACTTTTTAAAAGCTATTATTAATGCTTTTTGAGATAGTGATTTAGATGCATATCATATTTTTTACTGAGTTAAGTATTGTATGTAATTAGTTTTGCTACAACAAGTGTATGGGATATTGGAAAAAAAAGTTGAATTTCCCCATGGGGATGAATAAAGTATCTATCTATCTATCTATCTATCTATCTATCTATCTATCTATCTATCTATCTATCTATCTATCTATCTATCTATCTATCTATCTATCTATCTATCTAGTGATCGTTAATCCATTACAGTTAATTATAGAAAAGGATAGATCCGGACCTCTCGTTAATATTCTAAGTTGGAGAAAGGCTTTAGTTATAAGAGTCCTTAGTTGTGTAGTTATGTTTAGACCCTGGTAAAGTAGAGTATAGACAGTTAGGATCAAATGAGGCACTTGAGGAATATAAAAGATTCAAGAAAACACTTAGGAGAGAAAGCATTTGGGGGGGAAGTCATGTACAACCATCTTGAAGATTTTTTTAAGTAGGTTCAATGAATGGAAAGTCGTGGACAAATTCTGCATGGACTTTAGCATGATCTTTTACAAAGTGCTGCATGGTAGGCTAGTCTAGAATGTTAGCTCAGGATGAAGTAGACAACAGGTGTCAACTTTGGCTTCGGAGAAGCAAGAGAGTATATTAGATGGTTATTTCACTGATTTGGAGGCCTATGATTAGCTGTATAATGTAGGGATCTGTGCTGCGTCAGTTGTTCTTTATAAGACCATAAGACATGAGAACAAACATTTTTGGTGGGGAAGAATGTAATGCTCCAGTTAACATTTCTACTACTGTGCTGTGAGGTATCTTTTTTCGACACTTTTCCGCAAACGCAATGTGTCCTGATGGGAGAAGTATTGTCGGTTCAGCTAAAGATAAGGAGCCATGTTGTCCCACACAGGAATGAGTGTCAACCAATTTTGGAATTTGAGAGAAGTTTCCCAAGAGCTGTGGGAAAGAGTTTTCTGAAGGACAGTAGTCCGGTTTGGGGTCTTTTGGTAGGAGCTGTTGAGCAGAGCACAAGGGAAGACATTCGGGGGATCACCCCCGAAGGAGTCACTCTATTGTAAGAGCCTAAGAAATAGGAGCAGTAGTAAGCTATCTGGCCTGTTAGGCCTGCTCCACTATTCAATAAGATTATGACTGATTAGGCCATGGATTCGTCTCCACCTACCTGCTTTTTCCCCATAAATTTAATTCCCCTGCTATGTAAAAATCTATCCAAACTTGTCTGAAATATATTTATTGAGGTAGCGTCCATTGCACAGAATTCCCCAGATTCACCACTCTCTTGGAAAAGCTGTTTCTTCTCATCTCTGTTCCAAATCAACTCCAAATCCTGAGGCTATGTCCCCTAGTTCCAGTCTCACCAACCAGTAGAAACAACTTTCTTGACTCTATCTATCCCTTTTGTAATTTTATGTTTCTATAAGATCTCTTCTCATTATTCTGAATTCCAGTGAGTACTGTCCCAGGTGATTCAATCTCTCCTTATAGTCTAACCACTTATCTCTAGAATCAACTTAGTGAACGTCCTCTGCACCACCTCCAAAGCCAATATATCCTTCCTCAAGTACGGAGAACAGAACTGCGCACAGTACTCCAGTTGCAACCTCAGCACCACCCTCTACAGTTGCAGCATAACACCCTGCTCTTAAATTCAATCCCTCTAGCAAGGAAGGCCAACGTCCCATTTGCTTTATTAAAAGGCTGCTGCACTTGCAAACCAACCTATTGCGATGCATGCATAAGAACTCTTAAGTCCCTCTGCACAGCATCATCCTGCATTTTTAACATTTAAATAATAATTTGCTCTTTCGTTTTCCCTTCCAAAGTATATGACCTCACATTTGCCAACATTGTACTCCATCTGCCAGACCCTTGAAGACTCACTGAACAATATATATATATCTCTCTGCAGACTCTCCATATCTTCTGCACAATTTGCTTTTCCACTCAGTTTAGTATCATCAGCAAACTTAGATACACTACACACAGTCTTCTCTTCCAGATCATTAATGTATATCATGAACAGTTACAGGCCCAACGCCGCTCACCACTGATAGCCAACCAGAGTAACAACCACGTATCCCAACTCTCTTTCTATAAGTTAAACGATCCTCTATCCATACTAATACATCACCCCCAACTCTTAATCCTATGCATCATGTAAGAAGTGCTTTGTGCCGACTTATGGTTCAAAGGAAGAAGGGCCAATACTCCTGAATTAGCCAGTTCATTTGAAATTATCTTTGAGGGAAGTTTGAGCTGCGGCTTCTATTTACATAGCATTCACTCAAATCGAGGTGCTTTTATTTAGAATATGCTATACTTTCCTGTTTGGTTGAATCTCATACCATACAAACCCTAGATGAGTATTTCTTATGAAGGGTAGGCTTCTCACCACTGAGTCATATATGTATATGTATATAAGTATTTATTTATTTATTTCTTCCAAGGGAGTAACGATCTTTGTATTCTGGCTCTATTAGCAACGTACAGGCTATAAAGAGGGGAAATATGGGAGGGTATTGCCCAACACGAAGACTGTGCACATAATTGTTTTGTATACACGTATGGACAGTCGGATACACAGTCTGATCAATGTACCTCCAACTAGGTGATCATCTCTCTTGCTTGAAACATCTCTGCATTAGTCCTTGAAGGGATTCGTGAGGGGTGCCAAGACAGTCGCCTCTGCGGTTCATTAATTGCTTATATCCATGTCTGACACACAGCTCTGAAGCCGCAGAAACTGTGGTCTGCCAGTCAGATAATTCTTTATAAATGAAAGTGACAACCTGTCTTGAACGGAGCTTTCTCCCCAGCAATGAGTGCTGCATGCTATTGAAGGCACTTGAGAAATCACAAAACATGATCCTCCCATTACTGCCCTGCTCATCCAAGTGGGAGCAGGCTTTGTTCAGCAGGTAGATGACAGTATCGCCGACTCCAATGTGCTCCAATAGGCAACTGCAGGGAATCGAGGGTGGATATGACAGGTGAGACAGAACCAACCTCTCTATTATTCATGATATTTGAGGTAAGCGTCACTGGGCAGTAGTCATTCAAGACATTTGATTGGCCCTTCTTAGGTGCTGGGACTACACATGATGTTTTACACACAGGTGGAACCCTTCCCAGGCCGATGCTCAGATTGAAAATGCGCTGGAATACCCCACACACCTGCTCAGAAAACTCCTTCAGGACCTTGCGATTCACTTTGCGGTGACAGAGTTTCCGTAGAGCTCTTCTCACTTGCTTAGTAGTGAAGGTGAGAACAGATTGACTGGGGAGTTGTTGTAATTTGGGGGCTGATGGAGATGAAGATCGGGACGATAGCGGTTGTGTGTGGGGGTGTGAATCGGAGGTGCATGCAACAGGGGATGCAACAGTGGTAATCTGTTCACCTATGTGTTGAACTGGAGGGGAAGCAAAGGAAGGGAGGTGCTGGTGCTAAGTGATCATTGGGTGAAAATCATCCTGTGATTGCGCAACCATACTACGACTCAAACATTCAACCTCTAACCGTTCCATTGTTCCCTTAACAGCGAACTTGGCGGCAGCGAGGAAGGTGCGGTCTCTCCAACTTCGTCACTTACTACCCGGTGGCAATGGCACCGTCGGATCTGCGTGTCGTTCTCACTGTATCGAATAACCGGTGTCTATTCGCAAACAGTTTGCTCCCCATCACTCCTACCTGTAGTCTAAACCCGCTGCTGATATATGCAAACAGGGATTGCTCGGAGTGGCTGACAGTAGATTTCAGGTTCGATCTCTTTATCGCTCGTTGTTACATGGAGCTGAAAAGGCAACTTTGCAAGCAGAAATACGCTGCTGTACTTATATCTGTTGTCTGTTTTCTGGCAACAGTGACGAACATAACTTGTAACTTTAAGTACAAACTGATGTATATACTTGACGGTGTTCCCTGGTTTTGAATTATTAAACGCAGATTCTTCACTGAACCAATCTGGATAACGAATGACTGGTTGGACCTCTTATCACCATGCCTCCATATCCTTTTCATCCTGCTATTCAAAATCCTGATGATCAGGCAAATTTTCGTGTCCAACAGGTTTCGCAGGGGACTTCGGGCATGGAGGGAAGAATGTCAAAGATGCAGGAATGGACAATCGGAAAAAAACACATTATACTAATTTTCACCACCTCAGCCAGTTTTCTGTTCTGAGAATTACGTACATTGTATACGTGCATAGTAAAGGTGTTTCTTATGTAACCGTGCATACTAAAGGTTTTCTGCACGAATTATTTTATTTACGCGGTGACCCAGGCAAATTCAGAAAGGAATTGAAAAAGTTACTGAAGTATTCCATGCGTGAATTAGCCGTTTTAAAAGATAAAAGTATACATTTTTCCGTTATCTTTAATATATGCTTTATTCACTTTTCCCTTCTAACATGTTGTAATTTTAAGTTTTATTTTTATGTTCCTGCTGTCGGAAAACAATAAATTTCACGACGTCTTATACCTGACTCTGATTTTCAGATGGAAAATTTTCGACGTCATCTTCACCATGCACACCGCCACCGGCTTTCAACACAGGCCAGCTTGAAGATACTATGTGTATATCATCCGGGATATGTATACAGATATTGTACAGTTCGGGCCTAACAACCGATGTAGGAGTTATACCTGTCTGCTTACTGTATCAATGATATTTTGAGTGCGACTATCTTGTCACCAGTTAAGCCAGCAATCCTGGGTCCTCAACGTTCTGCACAGACTCATGTTGAGTTGAATTTTGGGGAAAGAAGAATCACGGCGTCAACATGAAACATTTCTTGAGAATGATGCAAGATCTTGACATTGACAGGGAATGCAACATTCCTGTGGGAAAATATTCTAATTCACAGTATAGAAATGCTTTTACAGTAGAGCAAAGAAATAAAATAGAATCAATGAAACGGTGGTGGTTGCTTATTGCATAATGGTGGCATATATCAGCGGTAATTTTGTTGACATTCTCCTGAAGAAAGGCGTTAATGCCTTAATGCAGTTTCACAGACAACATGAACTTGACAAAGGCGGATGCAAATCGACAGAGTAAAAATAAAAAGAGGGCAGTGCCTAGTCTGTCGTTACTCAGGACAGGTCCTCCTTTATGCATTTGTGGGAATCTGGGACAGAGTTGGAGTCGGAAGCTTCACTGATGCCAGGATAAATTTACTGCCAAATGATGCTGGATGGAAATTCCATCTCTGATCTACTGACCGGCTAATATTAATTAGGTTCCAGTTCCAGCTGAAATTTCGTTGCCGTTAAACCAGGTCCCACTAGATCCAAGGTGCAAAACGCAGTATCAACAGTCTCACACAGAACACAGCACACAAAGCAAATATAATTGAGATAGCCCCAGAAAAATGGTTAATAAAATATATTTTAAAAGTCATCCAACGCAAGTGCGTCGCAGACGAACATAATCCTCGTGTCTTCCATTAAATCAACACTGGAGGCAGCACCGACAATAAATTTGTGACGGGAGATATCTTACACTCAATGGTCGATCTGAAAGAATACAAGAAGTCGCCGCTGTATTATCGAGGTAGACCAATCGGCTCTTCGAGATCTGTACTGTTCCTGGTCTTTACGAGCTTCATTTCAGTATAATATGCTGCAATGCATTTAAAGGCTCGATATGCTGATTTTTACCATACTATTTGTCATTTATTTTATTACAGAGGGGCTTCACAGCAAGTGTAATTTCTGTTTTTATAGCTGAGCCCTACTGGAACGTATATACGTTCAATATACGTACAATACAGCGTACAATATACGTTGGTGCCTTTTTGCATAGTAGTTGGTAATTCTGCCAGGAAGCGCTAACATTCCAGACTAGATTTAATTTATGCTACACACAGAAAATGCTGGAGGAACTCAGCAGACCATGCAGCATCTATGAAAATAAGTAAACAGTCGACGTTCTGGACTGGGACCCTTAATCAGGACCGACAAAAGGTTGAGAAGAAAGGACAAGAACGTGGGAAGAGGGGATAAAAGATACATGCGGTAGGTAGTAGATGAAAGCGAGAGAGAGAGAGGATTGAAATAACAAGCTGGAAAGCTGATAGGTGAAAGAGAATGGTTAATCTGATCAGTGAAGGAAGAAGACAATGAAAAAAAGGGAAGGGGAGGAGTGCCGGAAGAAGATCATGGGCAGGTAAGGTGATTTGATCAGAGAGGAAAACGGGAATGGGATTGTTGATGGGGTGGCATGTATATTAAACCTGATTCTGATTCTGAGATTATCAATCGAAAACTTCCTACGTCAATCCTTACATTCCGCATCGCCAATCAGCTTTGAAATATAGGCAGGTATGTATATAGGTATATGACAGTTGGGTTCTTAGAACCGATCTACGAGTCTGTATGAAATAAATGATTCTGCAATTTAGGATGGTACGGAGCAATCATTCCCGTCTTTGCAGACACAGATCCTCCGTAAAGTGCACCAGGCTCTCCATAAAGCGTACCAAGTTCACATAATGGACAACATCACTTCCCTGAAGAAAAAAGCACAGCCATTGCACAAGAGCGTTCTGAAAGGTTGCATGTCCATCAGGTATGGGAGCACCATACGGTCGGACAGGAAGTCCCTACAAAGGATTATGAGAACAGCCGAGAGGATAATAGGCGGTTGCTTACTTTCCATCACAGACTTTTATCGGGACCTTTGCGTACGCAAGGCCCTTAGTATTATCAAGGATTCCACTCTTTCAACCATCAGACAAGAAACTACGATGCATATACTGAAGATTTCCTCGTGTTTGATGTGTTGCTTGAATTTCCAACATCTGCGGATTTCCTCGTGTTTGCATAAAAACAAGAACCGGATTGTGAAAAGCTTCTTCCCTCCGGCCATTCATTTCCTGAACTTCCTGCCACATCGCATTCGAAGAATCATCAGATAGTTTGCATCGTAACCTACAATATTTGATTTGTGCACTTTATCTCGACGTAATTCATTTGTAGATGAAATTCTTAGTTCCCCAAGTCGTTATGTATTATTTGTCTTGTGCATACTACGGTGCTTTCCACAACGCACAACCAAGTTCAAAGTAAGAAGGATATTTATTATCAAAGTATGTATATGTCACCGTACACTACCTTGCGATGGATTTTCTTGCACGCATATGCAGATAAAATAAAGAAACACAATAGAATTTATGCAAAACCACACATAAACAAAGACTGAAAGACATGCAATTTGCAAATTAGGACAAATCGCACAAATACTAATAACAGAAAGGAAAGAAATGCTGAGAAAATGAGTTGAGGAGTCCTTGAAAGTGAGTGCATAGATTGAAGAATCAGTTCAGATATGAATGAGTGAAATTATCCACGGCGTTTCAGGAGACTGATGATTGTTGGGCAATAACTGTTTACGAAGCTGTGGCATTTAAAGCTCCTGTGTCTCCTGACAGATGGTAGTAACGAGAAGATATCATGGCCTGGCTGGTAGGGGTTATTGATAATGGACGCTGCGTTAACGTGGCGGCGCTCTTTCTAAATTTGCACAATGGTGAGGAGGGCTATTCCCATAATGGACTGCGCTGTTCCCGCCAAAATTTGTCGGAACTTCTGTTCTTGGGTATTGGCATTTCCTTGCCACTCCATAATGCGACTAGTCACGATACTCTGCACTGAACATCACGATATATTACGGAGCACTAAAATAAATCGTTTTTTAAAAATATCCTTTCTACTATCGCAGAGTTCGGTACAAACGGAAGCACTTGCTCTGGCCACTCTTTGAACACACAAGTGACTGAATCGCATGAGACTCCTGACTGTACCGCCCACAAGCTGAGAACCGGATTTGTGTTGCTGGCCAGATTTACAGTTAAACGACAGACCATGTTGTGAAGCTATCAGCCCTCCTGTGTCCTATCATTAGCACGACGAAAAGCATTGATTGTTTACTTATGGCTCGTTACTAACATGAAGGTAATTGTCTCACTGGGGATTCCCGAGCAAAATATAACTACTGGAGAAAAGCAGAAACTAGAACCATTTGCACAGAGAATGCACGCCCCAGCAAGAGGACTGCTATTTGCCATTTCCTATCCTTTTCTTGCCATCATTGGTTTTCCCAGTAAGTTGTGCATCCTCAATCTTCTACTGTACCTTGCTTATAGTGATTCCAGAGAGGTTTGATACCGAATTCGACTGCTTCGTTTCAGCAGCGCTGGTTGTAAGTGAGCAATTAAAACTAAGAATCTAGATGGCAAACTTGCTATATTTACAGATCAGTGTCCAATAGTGATTCTTCCTGACATTCTTTGACAACTCTCTGAGCCATATATGTTTTCTAGTTGAAATGTTGCAGATGTAATCTCAAAAAAATGTTATGTGAATATATCTGTTCACGTTTAATGTCTAACCTTTCTTTAATAGTGTACTGTATGATTTATCATTAGCAGTAATAGATATGTAAATGTATCTGATAACGTGCATGATGCTACGATGCATTGTTGCACATCAAGCAATATAAAGCAAATACACAATTTCATATCGTAAACTAGTTCGTGCTGTATAGAATTAAAGAATTCACTTTTGTCTTCAATTTTATTGGGAAATGCTCCAATGACTCCTTTAGGTCCAAAACATTAATTGCATGCAAGTATAATATACTGCAATGGATTTAAAGGTTCGATATGCTCATTCTTTCTTCTATTTGGCATTAATTCTATTAGGGAAGGGCTTCACAGCAAGTATAATCTCTATATTTGTGACTGTACCATACTGGAACGTAATACAATTTAGTTTTGGTGCCTCTTTAAATAATATGTTATATGTCTGCCAGGCTGCGGTAACATTTCAGACATTTGGTTTATGCAACACACGCTAAATGCTGGACAATTGGAGCATGCCAATTAGCATCTATGGAAAGGAGTAAGCAGTCGACGTTTCAGACCGAATACCTTCATCAGAACAGGGAAAAAAAAGAGAAGATAGGTCAAGCTGGGAGGAGGGCAGGAAGAAGGTGATAGGTGAAACCCGAAGAACGGAGGGCACAAGTGAAGGGCTCAGAAGCTGATGGGCAAAACAGCTATAAGTCTGGAGAAGGGGGAATTTGATAGGAGAGGCAAGACGACAATCGGAATAAAAAGGAAGGGAGAGGAGCACCAGAGGCAGGGTTCTGCAGTGGAGAACGGACATCTATCTTGCGATAATACTGATTACAGACATGAAGCAATTTAAATAGATCTGTTCAATATGATTTTCAAAGACAGGAAGAAAATAACAGAAATGAATATAGATGTAACGCTGATGAACAAAGTATACATTATAGTGAGTTGTTGGCCATATTCACTGAACTTTTAAGGATAAACCCTTGCTTCCATTTCTCGTAATCGAGGATACAGAACTAAAATTCCAATACTCTCCCATGGGCCCAGTTCCTATCTTAAACGTTGCTTCAATTTTAGGAATTATTCGAGTGAATTTTATTTTTACCCTTATAATGTCATTTATGAAGTGATCTCATGAATTCCCATCTGTACTGAGACTTCAAACATTCAATCTCGAACCGTTCTTCTTGTTCCCTTAACAGCGAACTTGGCAGCAGTTGTGGTCCTATCACGGGGAAAATGCGGTCTCTCCAAATGCGTCACTTATTACCTGCTGGCAATGGCTGTGACGGATCTGCTGGTCATTGTCACTGCCGTGATACTGAAGAGAATCACTGATATCTTTTTCGGGAACAGTTTGCTCTCCATCACTCCCGTCTGTAGTCTCAGCACGGTGCTGATTTATTTTAGCTGGGATTTCTCGGTGTGGTTGACGGTCGCTTTCACGTTCGACCGGTTTGTCGCTATTTGTTGTCTGGAGCTGAAAAGGAGATATTGCAATGAGAAATGTGCTGCTGTAGTTATATCTGTTATATGTTTTCTGGGCACAGTGATTAATGTACCCTATTACTTTGTGTATCAGCCCTTGTATATAATAGATGGCGTGCCATGGTTTTGTGATTATAAACGAAGTTTTTTCACTGAACCGTTCTGGATAGCGTATGATTGGTTGGACCAACTTTTAACACCGTGCATCCCTTTTCTTCTGATCCTGCTGTTCAATATTCTGACTATTAAACACATTTTTGTATCGAACAGAGTCCGCAGGGGACTTCGGGGTGAGAAAGAGGGGAAGAATCTCGAAGATGCGGAAACGGAAAAGCGGAAAAAATCCATGATATTACTTTTCACTATCTCCGCCAGTTTTCTGTTCCTGTGGATTACATATGTTATTAATTTTGTATACGTGAAGATTAAAGGCGGTTCTTATATATCAGGATTCAATTTCAGGGACCCACTTTACCTTCTCCAAGAGTGCGCCAACATGCTTTCAAACGTGAGTTTCTGCACGAATTCTTTCATTTACGCGGTAACCCAGGCTAACTTCAGAGCGGAGTTGAAGAAGACACTGAAGTATCCCATGACTGCCGTTACTAGCTGTTTTAATAAGCAAAAATAAATAAATTCTGCTGCCTTTGATGTTTGCATCATTCACTTTTGCTTTTCAATACATTTTAAATTATATTTTTATAAATCTATATTGTCATGCACTGCTGCACCAGATCAACAAATTTCAAGGTTTTAAACCTTATTCTGAGGTGATCAATTTCAAAACCACCTACTTCGTCCTCGTAATCCATATCGCCAATTAGCTTTGAAATTTTGGCCCGCCTGCGTATATTAAACATGCATCATTCAAATCTGGTAAACAGGTATTGTACTGTTGGGGACTTAGAACCAGTGTACGAGTTGGTTTTAAGTAAATGCTTGTGGTCTTTAGGAAGTTCAAAAGAACCATCCCAGTCTACGCAGACACGGCTCCTCCATGATGTGCACCAATTTCCTGGGTGCTCGCATTACAGACGACCTCAACAGGTCCCTCAATTTTCCTCTCTGAATAAAAAGGCACACACTCCCCCTCCATCTCAATTGAATTTTGCAGAAGCACCACTGAGTGTATCCTGAAAAGCTGCAGGTCCATTAGGTATAGGAGCAGCAGAGCGTCAGACGGGAAGTCTCTACAAAGGACAGTAAGAATTGCCTAGAGGATAGTTGGGATCTCACCCCAAACAATCATTGACATTTATTGGGAGTGCTGTATACGCAGAACGCTCAGTATTATCAAGGATCCCACTCCTCCATCCGCCATCCTCCTTAACATTCTACCATCAGGCAGAAGAGTCCAATGAATAAAAACTAGACTGATATGGGAAACAGCTTCTTCGCTTAGGCCATAAGTTTCTGAACTTCCTGCCACATCGCATTCAAAGTATCGCCGGAAAATTTACATTGCACACTACAATATGTAATTTATAAACTTTATTTTGTTTGTTTTTGTTAATTAATATATTTATATTCATATTTATAAAAACTATAATTTAAAATGCATTGAATATATTTATTATATATTAATATATATAAACAATTGTTACGTACCTGTGGGTATCTTGTACCAATCACGTGACCGTGATGCAATTGAAGCTGTACTGGAGATGTGGTAATGGTGTTGTGATGGGGGAGTGACGTAATTTTCCCGCCAGTGAGAGGTCATGTGATAGTTTTTCAACCGGGTATAAAAGAAGAACGCCACCCTGTGACTTGGGCAGTCCATGGTTGAATTTGGTAGTGACTCCATACTGCTGCATATTCCGATGTTATGACGCAGTTTCACTTAAAAGTGGAGTTTTACTTACTGCCTTAAGTCAAAGATTATTGCTGGCAGTTTTGTCATAATACTGCCAGTCCAGTCATTGGAGACTGAAGATTTGAAGTTCGGGAAGTTAAAGATCGAGGAATGTTGATTTCGACGGTAAAGCAGGTTCGACCTTATTTGATTCTCATTTGGAAGGAATTCGTCAGCTATGTTCATGATAACCCCTGTTCTGCCAGAAGAATAGAGGGTTGGGTAAAGTTTAGCCTAAGAAAGGTAAGTGCCTTTAAGCTGTTTATTTCCTTCGATCGTGAATCCTCCGGGAAACGCATTCTACAGCTGGGAACAGCAGTAACACGACATGAAAGAGAATTTAAATCGTTTCAAGAAGTCTCTCCTAAGCGACTGGGTAAAACTTCGGACTTTTGAATTACTACTTCTAAGAACTGTTTTTACATCACCGCTTTAAGAACTGTATTCGCATTCTCGCTCTAAGATCTGTTCAACCTGCTGCACCTCAGCTGACTTTCGGTTAAGTTAGTCGTTTGTTTACTTTCGGGGTTTTTTTTAGCAGTGTTTAATAAATGTTTATCTGTTATAAAAAACCTGCCTCAATTATATATTCATTGTGGCTGATTGGTGACACTATATAAATGAGCATAATATTTTTGTTTATAATTGTTTTATTTTGTTAATTATGATTAACATTCCAGAGACTTGGCTGGCACGAGGGCAGGAGTAGATTCTCAATATTCCTGGATTTCAGTGCTTTAAAAGGGTTAGGGGTGGGGGAAGGGGAGGAGGAGTGTCATTACTATTACATCAGGGATACTATTACAGCTACAGAAATGGTGGGTAATGTAGCAGGATCCTTTTAGAGGATCCTCATACTGACTTAGCATTCAGTATGGGTGGAAGTCAGGAAGAGGAAGGGAGCAGTTACTCTACTGGGGTTATTCTGTAGGTCCCCTGGTAGCAGCAGAGATATCGAGGAGCAGATTGGGAGTCAGATTTTAGAAAGGTGCAAAAATAACACGGTTGTTATCATGGGTGACTTTAGCTTCCCTAATATTGATTGGCACCTGATTAGTTCCAAGGATTTAGATGGGGCAGAGTTTGTTAAGTGTTTCCAGGACAGATTTCTGTCAGAGTATGTTGACAGGCAGACTAGGGGGAAAGCCATATTAGATCTAGTATTAGGTAACGAACCGAGTCAGGTCACACATCTGTTAGTGGGTGAGTATCCGGGGGAGGGGCAGTAATCACCGCTCCCTAGCCTTTAGCGTTATCATGGAAAAGGATAGAATCAGAGAGGACAGGAAATTTTTAATTGAGGAAGAGCAAATTATGAGGCTAAAAGCCTAAAACTTGCAGTTGTGAATTGGGATGATGGTTTTGCAGGGAAATGTACTATGGACATGTGGTCGATGTTTAAGGATTTCTTGCAGGATGTTAGGGATAAATTTGGCTCGGTGAGGAAGATAAAGAATGGTAGGATGAAGGAACCATGGGTGACAAGTGAGGTGGAAAATCTAGTCAGGTGGAAGAAGGCAGCATACATGAGGTTTAGGAAGCAGGGATCAGATGGGTCTATTGAGGGATGTAGGGTAGCAAGAAAGGAGCTTAAGAAGGTGCTGAGAAGAGCAAGAAGGGGGCATGAGAAGGCCTTGGCGAGTAGAGTAAAGGAAAACCCCAAGGCATTCTTCAATTATGTGAAGAACAAAAGGATGACAGGAGTGAAGGTAGGGCCGATTAGAGATAAAAGTGGGACGATGTGCCTGGAGGCTGTGGAAGTGAGTGAGTTCCTCAATGAATACTTCTCTTCGGTATTCAGCAATGAGAGGGAACTTGATGACGGTGAGGAAAATATGAGTGAGGTTTATGTTCTGCAGCATGTTGATATTAAGGGAGAGGAGATGTTAAGGTTGTTAAAATACATTAGGACGGATAAGTCCCTGTGGTCGGATGGAATATTCCCCAGGCTGCCCCACAAGACGAGGGAAGAGATTACTAAGCCTCTGGCTAGGATCTTTATGTCCTTGTTGTCCACGGGAATGGTACCGGAGGATTGGAGGGAACCGAATGATGTCCCCTTGTTCAAAAAAGTTAGTAGGGATAGTCCGGGTAATTATAGACCAGAGAGCCTTACGTCTGTGGTGGGAAAGCTGTTGGAAAAGATTCTTAGAGATAGGATCTATAGGCATTTAGAGAATCATTGTCTGATCAGGGACAGTCAGCATGGCTTTGTGAAGGGAAGATCGTGCCTAACAAGCCTGATAGAGTTCTTTGAGGAGGTGACCAGGCATATAGATGAGGGTAGTGCAGTGGATATGATCTACATGGATTTTAGTAAGGCATTTGACAAGGTTCCACACAGTAGGCTTATTCAGAAAGTCAGAAGGCATGGTATCCAGGGAGGTTTGGCCAGGTGGATTCAGAATTGGCTTGCCTGCAGAAGGCAGAGGGTCGTGGTGGAGGGAGTACATTCAGAATGGGGGGTTGTGACTAGTGGTGTCCCACAAGGATCTGTTCTGGGACCTCTAATTTTCGTGAATGTTATTAACACATGGATGTGGGGGTAGAAGGGTGGGTTGGCAAGTTTGCAGACGACACAAAGGTTGGTGGTGTTGTAGATAGTGTAGAGGATTGTCGAATATTGCAGAGAGACACTGATAGGATGCAGAAGTGGGCTGAGAAGTGGCAGATGGAGTTCACCACGGAGAAGTGTGAGGTGGTACGCTTTGGAAGGACAAACTCCAAGGCAGAGTACAAACTAAATGGCAGGATACTTGGTAGTGTGGAGGAGCAGAGTGATCTGGGGTTACATGTCTACAGACCCCTGAAAGCTACCTCACAGGTAGATAGGGTAGTTAAGAAAGCTTATGGGATGTTAGCTTTCATAAGTCAAGGGATAGAGTTTAAGAGACGCGATGCAATGGTGCAGCTCTATAAAACTCTGTTTAGGCCACACTTGGAGTACTGTGTCCAGTTCTGGTGGCATCACTATAGGAGGGATGTGGAAACATTGGAAAGGGTACAGAGGAGATATACCAGGATGCTGCCTGGTTTTGAGAGTATGGATTATGATCAGAGATTAAGGGAGCTAGGGTTTTAAGGAGGATGAAAGGAGACATGATAGTGGTTTACAAGATATTAAGAGGAATAGATGGAGTAGATAGCCAGCGCCTCTTCCCCAGGGCACCAATGCTCAGTACAAGAGGACTTGGTTTTATGGTAAGGGGAGGGAAGTTCAAGTGGGATATTAGAGGAAGTTTTTCACTCAGAGAGTGGTTGGTGCGTGGAATGCACTGCCTGAGTCAGTGGTGGAGGCAGATACACTAGTGAAGTTTAAGAGACTATGAGACAGGTATATGGAGGAATGTATGGTGGGGGGTTATATAGGAGGCAGGTTGACGTGACTTGATTTGGCTTGTCACTGCCTGCTAATGGGATCATGCCTTGTTACAAGTTAAACCAAAAATCCTGGGACCTGAACGTTCTGCATCAATTCATACGGCAAATAATTTTGGGAATGTAGAACTACAGGTCGGGGTGAAATATTATCTGGGATGGACTAAGTCCTTACAATGTACAATGTCCAGGGAATGCGAATTAATATGGGATGGCCATCGCGAAAAACACTCATTCACGGTATTCAAGGGCCTTCACAATAGAACAACGAAATACAACAGAATCAATGAAAGCTACTCATAAACACTAGCAGCATAAAAAGACAAACTGTACAAATACCAAAAAAAAAAAGTTAATGATAAATAAATAAATAAATAAATTCATTGCTTGATAGACAAGTGGACAGATAGATAGACAGGTAAATATAAAATGAATACATAAAGAAAGAAACACGTAAGTAAGTAGATAATAAATAGATTGATAGATGGATAGATGGCAGTGTGGGTCCAAATATAATCAACTTGTTGAACATAGAGTTCAGCTTATGTATCTATTGCTTTGTTGAAAAATTGATTTAAAAATTAATAAGTTATCAAAATGACATATGTTCACATGCCATATCATTATTGTTTTACTGGCTTGCCTTACCCCTCTTATAATTGTACTTCAGTATAGGCAGGACAAAATGCACCCAACACTAAAGATGGAAGACTTCCGGTAAGATGGCGTTGTGTGCAAACACACGGCCTCTCGGGGAGTTAGGGGCGTGGGGGTTGCAACCAAAAGTGCATATTTCTTTGTAAGATTTCTTTTTACGCAACAAAGACGAAGACAATTGGGCTACTCCATCAGTGAACTTCTGATTGATCGAAGTAGCTGGACTGATGCCGGAGGAGCCGGCCGAGGTGTTTAAATGGGCGTCCATGATGTTGGGAGAAGGAGCCATCTGAAATGTCGAAAGAGACAGTCGGGATATCGGAGGGTTCTGCGGGAATGTCGGAGCAGAGCTTGCTGTCTATTACTCAGAAGGATCGACGTTGGAGCAGCATAACCATGGGAGGTTATCTCGTACATTTCACTTGCGATCACAAGACTCCATTGGATCCTGATGATGTAAGTTGCCGCAAGCCTGTTACCCTTGTCTGGTGACTGGAAAGATGACATGGGAACTATATAGCCCCGGTTGTAGCGAGAACTAGGCCTCAAGCCTTAGGCTTGCCTGCTGCAGCACATCAGGTGAAGGACGCAAACGCCATACACCATGGTGTCCGCCCTCAGCTGGAGCCTGGCCTCTCCAGTCAATGTTACCATCTCCGGCGAGAGAGGTGGAACGAGAGGCTGGATTGTGCACTTCAGCGCATTGACAGGAGACTGAATCATCGACTGCTGGACATTGTCACTCAGGGTCTTATAATATAGATATTATATATGCTCTTTTTTGCTCGATTTTTGAATTTTACAACTTGAACTTCACTCACTATTTACAAGTTCTCTTGCTATTTGAATGTTTTGCACCACATCCCAGAAAAAGGCTGTCTTATTTCGCTGTGTCTAGCGATTTGAATGACAACTAAACTTGATTTGATTTTCATTTGATCTCATTGGTCCATCCCTTCACATACTCGACTATAATCTAATAATTCTGCCAGGTAGATTCAAAATTTTCACATCATATCAACAGCAATGAATTAGCCATTGTAGGTATTTGTGAATAATTTCATTGCTGTCAGCACCTTGAGTAAATCACCTGAGAGAGAATCATCTGAACATGTTAGTGAACTGACTTGGATAGAAAGCTTATTTAGACAGATGACGATTGTGTAGTTAGACCATAAGATATAGGAGTAAAATTAAGCCATTTAGCCAATCGAGTCTGAGGTCATCATGGCTGATCGAATTTTCCACTGAACTCCTTTCCGTACAGCTTCATGCCTTGACCAATCAAGAAACTATCAACTTCTGCTTTAAAACTACATAAAGACTTGACCTCCACAGATGCCTGTGGCGAAGAACTTCACAGATTCACCATATGCTGGATAATGAAAATCCTCCTAATCTCCATTGTAAAAGGGCACCTATTCTGAGGCTGTGTCTTCTAGTCTTTGACTCTCCCACCATAGGAAACATCCTGTCCACAACCACTTTATCAAGGCCTTTCACTATTCGGTAGGTTTCAATGTGGTCACCCCTCATTCTTCTTAATTCCAGTGAATAGAAGCCCAGAGACTTCAGACGCTCTTCATATAACAAACCGTTCAATGCTGAAATCATTTTCGATAACCTCCTTTGAATCTTCTCCAGTCTCAGCACATCCTTTCTAAGATAATGGGCTCAAAGCTGTTCACAATACTGCCAGTGCTTTATGAAGTCTTAACGTTCTATCCTTGCTTTTGTATTCTAGTCCTCTTGAAATGAATGCTAACATTGCATTTGCCTTCCTCTCTACAGACTTA
Source organism: Hemitrygon akajei (assembly GCF_048418815.1). Lineage (NCBI taxonomy): Eukaryota > Metazoa > Chordata > Chondrichthyes > Myliobatiformes > Dasyatidae > Hemitrygon > Hemitrygon akajei. The sequence goes on from NC_133147.1 coordinate 59,598,368, forward strand.
ACCTGTAAATTAAACTCCAGGAAATCCTGTACAAATCCTGCGTCTCAGTTCTCAGTATTTTCTCTCCATTTTGAAAATAGTCAATCATTTCTTCGACCAAAGTGCATGGCCCGACACTGCATTTCATCTGCTATTTCTTTGCTCATTCTCCTAACCTGTAAGTCCTTCTGCAGCCTCTCTACATCCTCACAACTACCTGCCCCTCCGGCTGTCTTCATATTACCTATAAACTTTGCAACAAAGCCATCAATCCTATCATCCAAATCATTGACATATAAGATTAGGAGCAGTGGCTCCAACACAGACCCCGTGAAACACCAGAAATCACCTGCAGCCAGTCAGTAAAGGTGCCGTTTATTCCCACACTTTGACTCCTGCCAATCTTCAACTGTTTAATCTATGTTAGAATCTTTCTTGTAATACCATGGGCTCGTCACTTATAAGCTGCCTCGTGTGTGGCATTGTTTTCAAAGGCCTTCTGAAAATCACAGTACACAACATCAACAGATTCTCCTTTGTCTATTCTGCTAGTTACCTTTTCAAAGAATTCCAACAGATTTGTCAGGCAAGATTTTGCCTTGAGGAAAACCTGCTGACTATGCCCTATTTTATCATGTGCCTCCATGCACCCTGAGACCTCTTCTTTAATAATCAACTTCATCTTCTCAGCCACTGAGGTCAGACCAACTGGCCAATAGTTTCCTTTCTTCTGCCTCTCTCCTTGATGAGTGGGGTGACATTTGCAAGTTTCTTGTATTCCAGAATCATTACCGAATCTAACGATTCTTGAAAGATCATTACTAATGCCTCTACAACTCTTCAGCCACCTCTTTCAGAACCTTGGGGTATCCACCATCTGGTCCAGATGACTCATCTGCCTTCCGACCTGTCGGTTTCCCAAAACCTTCTGACCATGTCTGTATACTTCTATGCATTGAGTTGCTGCCAAATGATTTGCGTATTGGTTACAGTATTTGCTTTAATCAGCAGGTGTACAGTTGTACTTGATACAAAGGCCACTGAGTGTGGATTACCTTGGTTCAAGTCCAATTTAGACCCCTTCCTCTACGAAGAAAAAGAGAGAGGGTTATATTGGAACATAAAGAGATTTGAGAGATATTAATGTGATAAACAAATACAACACTGAAGTGGGTGAGTAGAAACTGTCAGGGACAGGGAGTGTGGAAAATATGAACTGCAGTAGATGGGAATAGACAGATAGAGCTTCATGTCTCCATCTCTGTCTCCCTGTCTTTCTCTCTTCTTTTTGAGGTGTAAGTCCCGGCTGACATGAAATGCCTGTGTAATTACACTCGCCAAGATGTATTAGACCAGGAGTGGATTGTCAGATCTTTCTTGGAGAAGTCACGGCTCGCCATTTCACTGAGAGCACCAGAGATCACAGAACAGATTATTTAAATTTATGCATTTATAAAGATTGCCTTTATGATTCAATGAAATTCATTATCCAATTGGGAGACAATTTCACAATGTTCATCAACTCTGCTCGGAATTTGCTCCAAGTAACTATGTAAGTTATTGTGTTGGTGTAGAAACTGATTACCTGCAGTAGAATTTCTGCTGTGATATTTCCAGTATAAAAATGGATAAGCAGCAGGCTAATGAACAATCTGATTAATACGTTGATAGAAATAGAAATCCACTACAACATGAAAGTGCCTGCTGTGGTAGGCACAGAATGAGTCACACACCCTCACAATGTCCCATCGAATAGCAGGCGGAGAATGCATCCACACAGTCACAATCTACCGGAGAATGACAGGTATAAGTTAAATCATACACTCTCACACTGGACCAGAGACTGACAGTTACAGAATGAACCCCACACTCTCACACTGTACTAGAGACTCACAGCTACAGAACGAGTCCCACAGTCCCAAATTTACCTGGAGTTTGAAATCATGACGCTCACATTTCCTCCCTTTGCTTATTCTCCCAGTGCTGCTATCACGAGTTCTCTCTTCAATTCTGCATTTTAGAAGCATAGAAAACCTACAGCACAATACCGACCCTTCGGCCCTCAAAGTTGTGCCAAACTTGTCCCTACCTGAGCAAAAACAAGGCTTACCCACAGCCCTCTATTTCTCTAAGCTCCATGCACGTATCCAAAAGTCTCTTAAAATATCCTATCGTATCCACCTACACCACCATTGCCGTAAGCCCATTCCACACACTCACCACTCTCTGAGTAAAAATATTACCCCTGATATCTCCTCTGTACCTACCCCCAGCACATTAAACCTGTGCCCTCTTGTGGCAACCATTTCAGCGCTGGGGAAAAGCCTCTGACTATCGATACGATCAATGCCTCTTATCATCTTATACATCTCTATCAGGTTACCTCTCGTCCTCCATCGCTCCAAGGAGAAAAGGCCGAGTTCACTCATCCTGTTTTCATAAGGCATTCTCTCCAATCCAGGCAACATCCTTCTAAATCTCCTCTGCACCCTTTCTATGACTTCCACAACCTTCCTGTAGTGCGATGACCAGAACTAATCACAGTACTCCAAGTGGAGTCTTACCAGGGTCCTATCTGGCTGCAACATTACCTGTAGGCTGCTAAATTAAATTCCACGATTAATGAAGGCCAACACACCGTATGCCTTCTTAACCACAGATTCAACCTGCGCAGCTGCTTTGAGCGTTCTATTGACAGAGACCCCAAGATCCCCCTGATCCTCCATACTGCCAGGATTCTTAACATTAATACTATATTCTGCCATCATATTTCATCTACCAAAATAAACCAGTTCACATTTACCTGGATTGAACTCCATCTGCCACTTTTCAGCCCAGTTTTGCATCCTATCAATATCCCACTGTAACCTCTGACAGCCCTGTACACTATCCACAACACCTCAAACCTTTGCGTCATTAACAAACTTACTAACCCATCCCTCCGCTTCCTCATCCAGGTCATTTATAAAAATCATGAAGAGTAGGGGTCCCAGAACACATCCCTGAGGCACCCCACTGCTCACCGTCCTCCATGCAGAATATGATCCGTCTACAAGCATTCTTTCCCTTCTGTGGGCAAGCCAGTTCTGGATCCAGTTCTGTATTTTATTATTTTTATGGCAATAAGACCGTCCTTGCATTTTGCACATTGACCGTCATAAATTACACTGCATTTGCCCTGCGACGGACTGAGAAACTTATTCTTTTATCACCCAGTAATTGTCCTGCATTCTGTCTCAACTGTCTATTGCTTTGTCAGCACAGCCCTCTGGCTGTTACAACATGTCCTCTGCTCCCTCTATCCGTTTTTCAGAGTTCAGACCTGGTATTAATTATTTTGTGAAATGTGGGAGAATAGTGTGCACAGAGAGTTGCAAATAATTCGGTACTTGCACGATGCGTGTGTATGGGTGTGTATATCGGTGCTTATTTGCGCGTCTGTTTGTGTGTTTACGGTGAGTGGTGTGTGAGAGGTTTAAACCACTCGAAAAAGGAAGAAACCGATGAAAGCGGTGTGTGTGTGTGTGTGTGTGTGTGTGTGTGTGTGTGTGTGTGTGTGTGTGTGTGTGTGTGTGTGTGTGTGTGTGTGTGTGTGTGTGTGTGTGTGTGTGTGTGTGTGTGTGTGTGTTTTTACCTCATTTACACTTAGTAAAAGACTTCGGCAATTAGTCTTCACATCTGAGTATAAATTGCGGTTTTAAGTTGGAGTGTATTTCTGAACAATAAGTTCCTAAAAGCCGTGAATCCCAGAGCAGACAATGCTGATTACAATTCATTTCGACGTCTGTGGTGCGGGTGCGAATCGGGAGGTGTGAAGTTTGTGTGCAGTTTCAAAGAAAGCATTGTAAAATGTAACTGTCCTTTCATGTTTAACACATAAATATCGAACCCCACGTTGGGCCAGCTAGACCTTTCGACTGAAAGCGTCTCAATGTGATGCCTTCTGTATCTTGTTTAGTCGAATAAGGAAGCTGCTCGTGTCTACCGGTATTTTTCTCTGGTGATTTTATTCACGCAACAACAATGTGCTAATTCTCACCAATATTTATACCAGAGATAAACAGCGACGATGGCAGGGCCCGTAACCAACATGTCGATGAATGCAGTCTTATCAGGTTATTATTTCTGATAATGATTTCCGCAATGAAACACTTCAGCATATTGTCGTCCTCGTGGATTTGACAGCAGATTCATTCATCACTCGGAAGTTTCAAACAGAACGACTAATAATCTATCGTCATTCTTACATCAGTACATGTGATGCCAGTTACAAACTTGCATGTGATTCACACCACCGCATTCCCACCGAACCATCCCTACAGGGCCACGTTTCCGTAAATGGGTGAAAATTCAGTCAGTCATAATAATCCTAACGTGGTGGTAAACGTCCTTAACAGGAAGTCCACGTGTATGTTCGGGAAAACTATTAGAATGTGGAACATTCGCACATACATTAAATACAGGGTACACTGCAGATGCTGGGGTCAAAGCAACACTCAGAACAAGATGACGGAACTCAGCAGGTCAGGCAGCATCCGTGGAAACAACCAGTCAACGTTTCGGGCCGAGACCCGTCGTCAGGAAAGACCGAAGTGAGTGTAATGGAAAATGTTCAACCTAGTGATCATTATTCCATTGCAGTTAATTATAGAGAAGGATAGAGAAGGTCCTCTGGTTAAGATTCTAAGTTGGAGAAATGTTTTAGTTATCAGAGTCCTTAGTTGTGTAGTAATATTGAGAACCTGGTAAGGAAGAGTAAAGACAGTTAGGATCAAATGAGGCTCTTGAGGAATATAAAATATTTAAGAAAACACTTAGGAGAGAATTCATTTGGAGAGCTCAGGATAAAATAGACAACTTGGATGCCTGTGATTAGCTCTATGAAGTAGGGATCTGTGCTGGGTGAGTTGTTCTTTATAAGAACATAAGGCATGAGAACAGAATTAGGCCATTGAATCTGCTGCACTTATTATCCGATTCAATTCTATTGTCCTGCCTTCTCAACATAAGCTTTAACACTCTTCCTAATCAAGAACCTATCCAACCTCCGTTTTAAATATACCCAGTGACTTGACTTGACCTTCTCAGCCATTTATGACAATGAATTCCATATATTTGCCTCCATCTGGCTAAATAAATTCCATCCCACCTCTCTTCTAATGGGACAACCTTATATTCTGAGACTATGCCCTCTGGTCCTAGACTCCCCCACTATTGGAAACATCCTCTGCATATCTACTGTATCTAGGACTTTCAATATTTGATAGGTTTCATTGTGATCCACTGTCATTCTTCCAAACTCCAGCCAATACAAGCCCAGAGCCATCAAATTCTCTTTATAAGTTAATCTTTTCATTCCCTGGATTATTCCTGTAAAATTCTTCTGCAAGCTCTTCAAGGCCATCATATCCACTCTTAGATAACGTGCCAAAATCTGCTCACAATACTCCAAGTGTGGTCTGACTAATGCCTTACAGAACCTCAGAATTACATCCTTGCTTCGATATTGAAGTCCTCTTGAAACTGGAAACTGAACCAGGTCAGAATACATACGAGAACGATAGGGTTTGAGAGAGTATTGCTGAACTGAGAGAAGATATGTTCTCTTGCTTCCACCTTCTCTTCAGGTAGCTCATTCCAGATCCCAGATATTCTTCATGTGAAATATTTAGCTCTCACATTCACTTTGAATTCCTCCCTGACACATTAGACCATGCTCCCTAATTTTGGATAGTGGTAGGTAATGAGATAGATAAGCAGGATACCCAGAGACGATGCCTAACAATTTTATATACCTCTATAATGTCACCTTTCAGCCTTCAACAAAAAAAAACAGGCACAGTTTTTCCATTATTTCAGTATAACCCAAGCCCATTAAGCCCAGCATCATACTTCCGAATACTTTCTGTTCCCACACAGCTTAATCTCATGAATCCATAGCATAGCGCCTAGAACTGTAGACGATACTCCAAGTGTGGCCTGAACAACTGTAATATGATGTCCACCCTCCTGTACTCAGTGCTTCAGCAAACAAAGACCAGCATGTATTTGCTTGTTTCTGGCCCTATCTACTTGTATTGCTATTGTTGATTAACCGTGTAAGAGGCACAGTGAATTAACAGAGGCCAACGGGTCATAAAGGGATTTGGAATTCTTGAAGGGAAGAAATATCAGTAAAGATAGGCATTATGATCAGCGTAGAATCAGTACGGTGGACAGAAGATGCAATATGGTGACAGTACACGTGGTGGGGTGTACAAAGGGGCCTATTCTTTGTTCCATCACTGCCTGCAGAGGTTTTGGCTGCCTGAGCCCTCAGCTCCCTTTGTATCACTCAACCCCTTAACCTTTAAATTGACAATTGCGCCCTCCCACTCTCACGAAGTTGTTGGCAATTTCTTGTAATATTATCCACAATGGTTCACGAATTTCCCATTTCAAAGGAGCATAACTTTTGAGAAGGTGCAAGTCCTCCTAAACAGAATGCTCTGCATGAACGAGGAACTGTGTGGAACACTCAATCTAAACCTGTCATGTTACATCCTGGAGGAGTAGCTACAGTGACAAAGGACATCCTTATCGAAGAAAGGGCTTGCAAATTAGCAACGGTGGAGTTTGAAGATGTTCAATAACACCTGCTTAAAATGAAAGAAACTGAATTCAATCATTGCACAGGGGCAACTCAGCCGCCAGGAGGTACGAGTAATCGACGTGAGGAAGCGTTCTCCAGTGGACAGGAAAGGGTTGGCTGACTCTGTAGAAACTGAAAGTAAGTCAGAAATTCAGTAAACCCCGCAGTGTATGCACCTGGGAAACAGAGTATTATGTCATTTCCCATGGTGAGATATGTTACTTCCATTTACAAATAGATTGGGACTCCTGAAAGCACACGATTCTTTTGAATACTGTGTTATTTATGATGGTTTATTAAGTTGAAAAGACATGAGGACATGACTATTTTTGGTGGGGGAGAATGTAATGTTCTAGTTAAGATTTCTACTCCTATGCTGTGAGGTATTCTTTTCCGCAAACGCAATGTGTCCTGCTGGAAGAAGTGTTTTGGCTTCAGCTCCCTTTGTTAACATAAGGAGCCATGTTGTCCTACTCAGGAATGTGTGTCAACCAATTTTATGTTTCCATAACATCTCCTCTCATTACTCAGAATACCAGTGAGTACAGTTCCAGGCGACTCAATCTCTCCTTATATTCTAACCACCTAATCTCTAGAATCAACCTGGTGAACCTCCTCAAGCACCACCCCCGAAGCCAGTATATCCTTCCTCAAGTATGGAGACCAGAACTGCACACAGTACTTCGGGTGCAGCCTCAGCAGTACGCTGTACAGTTGCAGCATAGCTCCCTGCTCTTAAATTCAATCTCTATAGCAAGGAAGGCCAACATCCCATTTGCCTACTTGAAAGCCTGCTACACCAGCAAGCCAACATATTGTGATTCATGCATAAGAACTCCCGTCCATCTATACAGCAGCATGCTGCAATTTTAAAAAAATATTTAAATATTAATTTGCTCTTTCATTTTTCCTTTCAATGTGGATGACCTCGCATTTACCAACATTGTACACCATCTGCCAGACCCTTGCCCACTCACTGAACCTATGTATATCTCTCTGCAGACTCTGCAGATCTTCGGCAAAATCTGATTTTCCAATCAATTTAGTATCGTCATCAAACTTAGACACACTACACTCAGTCTCCACTTCCAGATCATCAATATCATGAACAGTTGCAGGCCCAGCACCGCTCACCAGTGATTGGCAATCAGAGCAACAACCATGTATCCCAACTCTCTTTCTATAAATTCAATAATCCTGTATCCATGCTAATACATCACCCCCAAATTTTAACCCTATGCATGATGTAAGACGTGCTTTGTGCAGACGTATGGTTCAAAGGAAGAAGGGCCAATACTCCTGAATTAGCCAATTCGTTTGAAATGGTCTTTGAGGGAAGTTCATTTCGGTATAATATATTGCAACAGATTTAAAGGCTCCATATGCTGATTTCTTTCGTACTATTCGTCATTGATTCTATTACAGAGGGGCTTCACAACAAGTGTAACCTCTATGTTTGTAGCTGTACCCTACTGGAACGTTTTACAATATACATTGGTGCCTATTTAGATAATAGTTGCTAATCCTGCCCGGCAGTGCCAAAATTCCAGACTAGATTTAATTTATGCTGCACATGCAAAATGCTGGAGGAACTCAGCAGACGAGGCAGCATCTATGAAAGTAGGTAAACAGTCGACGTTTCCGGCTGAGACCTTTCATCAGGAGTGATAAGAGGATGAGAAGAAAGGACAAGAAGGTGGGGAGAGGAGGTAAGAAGTACATGGGGTAGGCAATAGGTGAAATCGGGAGAGGGGAGGATTGAAATAAAGAGCTAGAAAGCTAATAGGTGAAAGCGATAAATGGCTGGAGAAGGGGTAATCTGATAGATGATGGAAGAAGACAATCAAAGAAAACTTCCTACGTCAATCCTTTCAATCCTCATCGTCAATCAGCTTTGAAATTTAGGCAGGCATCTATATAGGTATTGGACACTTGAGATCTTAGAGTAAATATACGAGTCCGTTTGAAATAAATGATTGTGCAATATAGGCTGGTACAGAACAATTACTCCCGTCCTTGCAGACTCGGCTCCTCCATAAAATGCACCAGATTCTCCGTAAAGAACACCAAGTTCACATCAGGATCAACATCACTTCCCTGAATAAAAAGGCACGGCAATTACCTGAGAGTGTTCTGAAAGGCCACATGTCCAACAGGTATGGGAGCAGCATACCATCGGACAGGAAGTCCCTACAACGGATTGTGAGAACATCCGAGAGGATAATAGGGGGTTGTTTCCTTTCCATCAGTCACTTTTATCGGGACATTTGGGTACTCAAAGCCCTTAGTATCATCAATGATCCCACTTGTTCAACCATCAGGCAGGAGACTCCGATGAATAAAAACAAGAACTGGATTTGTCAACAGCTTATTCCCTCAGGCCATTGAGTTTCTGAACTTCCTGCCACATCGCACTCGAAGAGTCAACGGATAGTTTGCATTGTACCCTACAATATTTGATTTGTGCACTTTGTCTCTGCGTAATTCATTTGTAGATGAAATTCTTAGTTTTCCAAGTCATTATGTGTTATACGTGTTCTGAATACTACGGTGCTCTCCACAACGCACAATCAAATTCAAAGTACGAAGGATATTTATGATCAAAGTACATATATGTCACCGTATACCAAATTGTGATGGATTTTCTTGCACGCATGAACAGAAAAAATAAAGAAACATAATAGAATTTATGCAAAACCACACATAAACAAAAACTGAAAGACAAACATTTTGCAAATTAAGACAAATCGCACAAATGCTAATAACAAAAAGGAAAAATAATGCTGACAAAATGAGCTGAGGAGTCCTTGAAAGTGAGTGCATAGGTTGAAGAATTAGTTCAGATATGAATGAGTGAAGTTATCCACGCTGCTTCAGGAATCTGACTATTGTCCGGCAATAATTGTTGATGAAGCTGTGGCATGTAAAGCTGCTGTGTCTCCTGACAGATGGTAGTAGTGAGAAGATATCATGGCCTGGCTGGTAAGGGCAATTGATGATGGACTCTGCTTTGTAGTGGCGGCGCTCTTTCCAAATGTGCACAATGATGAGGAGGGCTATTCCTGTTATGGACTGCGCTGTTCCCGCCACAATTTGTCGATACTTCTGCTTTTGGGTATTGGTATTTCCTTGTCACTCCATGATGCAACTAGTCACGATACTCTCCACTAATAAAACGAGATATTACGGAGCAACAAAATAAATCGTTTTTTTAAATATTCTTTCTACTATCACACAGTTTGGGACTAATGGGAGCACTTGCTCCGGCCACTCTTTGAACACACAAGTGACTGAATCGCATGAGACTCCTGACTGTCCCGCCCACAAGCTGAGAACCGGATTAGTGTTGGTGGCCTGATTTACAGTTACAAGGCAGGCCATGTTTTGAAGCTATCAGCCCTCCTGAGTACTGTCATCAGGCCGACGAAAATCATTCATTGTTTAATTTAGGTTCGTTATTAACATGCAGATAATTGACTCACTGGGGAGTCCCAAACAAAATATAACAGCTGGAGAAAAGCAGAAACTAGAACCATTTGTGCAGAGAATGCACGGACCAGCAGGGGGACTGCTATATGCCATTTACTATCCTTTTCTTGCCATAATTGGTTTTCCCAGTAAGTTGTGCATCCTCAATCATCTACTGTACCTTGCTTATAGTGATTCCAGATATGTTTGATACAGAATTCGACTGCTTCGTTTCTGCTGCGCTGGTTGTAAGTGAATAATTACAATTAAGAATCTAGATGGCAGATTTGCTGTATTTATGGATCAGTGTCCAATGGTGACTCTCCCTAACATTCTTTGACAACTCTCTGAGCCATTTATGGCTTCTTGTTGAAATGTTGCAGATTTTACCTCAAGAAATAATGTGATGTGAACATATCTGTTCACGTTAAATGTCTAACCTTTACATAATAGTGTACTGTGTGATTTAACATTGGCAGTAAGAGATATATAAATGTATGTGATAACGTGCATGATGCTACGATGCATTGTTGCACATCAAGCGATCTAACTTAAAGACACAATGTGATATTCTAAGCTCGTTTATACATTTTATTGGGAAATACAAGAATCCAAGGATCCTTTAGGTTCAAAACATTAATTGAATGCCAGTATTATAAACTGCAATGGATGTAAAGGTTCGATGAGCTCATTTTGTCTTCTATTTGGCATTAATTCTATTAGGGAGGGGCTTCACAGCAAGTATAATTTCTATATTTCTGACTGTACCATATTGGAACGTATTACAATTTTGTTTTGGTGCCTTTTTAAATAATATTTTATGTCTGGCAGGCAGCGGTAACATTCCAGACATTTAGTTTATGCAACACACGCTAAATGCTGGACGCTCTGAGCATGCCAAGTAGCATCTATGGAAAGGAGTAAACAATCCACTTTCCGGACCGAATACCTTCATCAGGACAGGAAAAAAAAAAGATGATAGGTCAAGATGGGAGGAGGGCAAGAAGAAGGTAGGTGATAGTTGAAACCCGGAGAAAGGAGGGCACAAGTGACGGGCTTTGAAGATGAATGGCAAAAGATATAAAAGTCTGGAGAAGGGGGAATTTGATAGGAGAGGCTAGACGACCATCGAAGAAAAAGGAAGGCGAAAGATCACCAGAGGCAGATGATGTACGGGTACGGAGATGATGTGAAAGAGGGAACAGGGAATGGGAGTGTCAAGAAATCGATGTTCATGCCATCAGGTTGGAGACTACACAGACACAATATAAGGTGTTCATACAAGATAAATGTGGCCTCATCGTGGCACTAGAGGACGCCTTTAGATTTAGTTTATGCAAAGCTGACATTACCAGCTATGTGAGTGGTTTAGTAACCAACCAACGTACACGCCATGGAGCCTCTTTAAAATAACACACAGTGTCGGTCCCAGTTCCGACGATGTCCGTGTTGTTTTCTTCAGAAGCTTCACTTCCTCATTTAAACCTCAAGATGCGGGATGGCTGTTTACTTCGCAGCACCCAGATTAAACGGGATAGAGGGTTCTGCAGTAGAGCAGGGACATCTATCTCACGATAATACTGGTTACAGACATGAAGCAATTTAAATAGATCTGTTCAATATACTTTTCAAAAACAGAAAATAAATAATGGTTATTAATATAGATGTAACGCTGATGAACAAAGTATACATGATACTGAGTTGTTGTCCATATTCACTGCACTTTTAAGGATAAACCCTTGCTTCTATTTCTCGTAATCAAGGATAGAGAACTAAAAATCATATACCCTTCCATGAACACAATCGACCCGATTCTAACTTATACCGTCATACAATTTTAGGTATCACTCGAGCGAGTATTATTTTGACACTTATAGCGTCATTTATAAAGTCATCTCATGAATTCCCATCTGTACTGAGACTTCAAACATTCAATCTCGAACCGTTCTTTTTGTTCCCTTATCAGCGAGCTTGGCAGCAGTTGTGGTCCTATCACGGGGAAGATGCGGTCTCTCCAAAGGCATCACTTACTACCTGGTGGCAATGGCAGTGACGGATCTGCTGGTCATTGTCACTGCCGTGATACTGAATAGAATCACTGGTATCTTTTTCGTGAACAGTTTGCTCTCCACCACTCCCGCCTGTAGTCTCAGCACGGTGCTGATTTATTTCAGCAGGGATTGCTCGGTGTGGTTGACGGTCGCTTTCACGTTCGACCGGTTTGTCGCTATTTGTTGTCTGGAGCTGAAAAGAAGACATTGCAATGAGAAATCTGCTGCTCTAGTTATATATTTTATCTGTTTTCTGACAACCGTGAAGAATGTACCCTATTACTTTGTGTATCAGCCTTTGTATATACTAGATGGCGTACCCTGGTTTTGTGATTATAAACAAAGTTTCTTCACTGAATCAGTCTGGATAGCGTATGACTATCTGGACTGCCTTTTAACGCCGTGCATCCCTTTTATTCTGATCCTGTTGTTCAATGTTCTGACTATTAGACACATTTTTGTATCGAACAGAGTCCGCAGGGGACTTCGGGGTGAGAAAAAAGGGAAGAATCTCGAAGATGCAGAAACCGAGAAGCGGAAAAAATCCATGATATTACTTTTCACTATCTCCGGCAGTTTTCTGTTCCTTTGGATTACATATGTCATTAATTTTGTATACATGCGGATTAAAGGCGGTTTTTATTTATCAGGATTCAATTTCGGGAATCCACGCTTCATTCTCCAAGAGAGCGCCAGCATGCTTTCAAACCTTAGTTTCTGCACGAATTCTTTCATTTACGCAGTAACCCAGGCTAACTTCAGAGAGGAGTTGAAGAAGACACTGAAGTATCCCATGCTTGTAGTTTTTAGCTGTTTTAAAAAGTAAAAGTATGCATTTTCCTGTTATCTTTGATATTTGTTTTATTCACTTTCCCCTTTTAATATATTAGAACGTAGTAGGGTAAAGCACAGTACAAGTCCTACGGCGCTAATATCCGCCTTGAAATTCCCACCCCTTCCCTTAAAGCCATGTCCTCTTGTCCTGAGCAGTGGTGCCCTGGGGAAGAGGCAGTTACTAGCTGTTTTAATAAGCAAAAATGAATAAATTCTGCTGCCATTGATGTTTGCGTCATTGTCTTTTGCTTTTCAATATATTTTAAATTATATTTTTATGGATCTGTATTGTAATGCACTGCTGCACCAAATCAACAAAATTTCAAGACATTTTAAACCTGATTCTGAGATGATCAATTTCAAAACCACATACGTCATCCTCGCAATCCACAACGCCAACTGGTTTTGACATTTTGGCCGGTCTATATATGCTAAGCTTGTGTCATTCAAATCTGGTAAACAGGTATTGGACAGTTGGGGACTTAGAACCAGTGTACGAGTTGGTTTTAAGGAAATGCTCGTGGACTTTAGGAAGGTCAGTAGGATCACCCCAGTCTACGCAGACCCGACTCCTCCATGAAGAGCACCAAATTCCTGGGTGTTCACATCACGGACAACCTCAACAGGTCCCTCAATTTTCCTCTCTGAATAAAAGGGCACACAATCCCCCTCCATCTCAATTGAATTTTACAGAAACACCAATGAGAGCATCCTGAAAAGCTGTATCTTCATTAGGTATGGGAGCAGCAGCGCATAAGACGGGAAGTCCATACAAAGGAATGGCCGACAGGATAATAGGGGTCTCACCCCCAACCATCATTGACACTTATCGGGAGCGCTGTTCACACAGAATGCACAGTGTTATCAAGGATTCAATTCCTCCATCCAGAATCCTACTTAACATTCTACCATCAGGCAGGAGACTACAATGAATAAAAACTAGAATGAGATGAGAAACACCTTCTTCCCTCAGGCCATATGTTTCTGAACACACACACACACACACACACACACACACACACACACACACACACACACACACACACACACACACACACACACACACACACACACTCACACACACACGCACGCACGCACGCACACACACACACACACACATATATAACATATGTTCCTCTTAGCTCACTTTTTTGAACTATGCAACATGCTTTTGAAATTCACTCGCAGCTTTCAAGTTTGCTTGCTGTTTGAATGCTTTGTACTATGTCCCCAGAAAAAGGCTGTCTTATTCCGCAGTATCTAAGTATGATTTGAATGATAATTAAACTTGATTTGATTTTTACTTGATTTCATTGGGTCATCCCTTCACATATTCGGCTGTAATCTAATAATTCTGCCAGGTATATTCAAAAGATCCACAGCATATCAACGGCAATGAATTCGCCGTTGTAAGTATTTGTGAATAAATTCATTGCTGCCATCACCTTGAGTAAATCACCTGAAAGAGAATCATCGGAAGAACCAAATCTCCTTTGTCTACTCTGCTCATTACCTTTTGAAAGAATTCCAACAGATTTATCAGGCAAGATTTTCCCTTGAGGAAACCATGCTGACTATGGCCTATATTATCAAGTGCCTCAAAGTACCCTGAGACCTCTTCTTTAATAATCAACTTCATCTTCTCAACCATTGTGGTCAGAGCAACTGAGCTAAAGTTTCCTTTCTTCTGCCTCTCTCCCTACTTATGAGTGGGATGGCATTTGCAATTTTCTTATCTTCCAGAATCATTCCTGAATCTAATGATTCTTGAAAGATCTTTACCAAATGCCTCCACAATTCTTCAGCCACCTCTTTCAGAACCTTGGTTGTACACCATCTGGTCCCGGTGACTCATCAGACCATTAGACCATCAGACCTATCTGTTTCCCAAAACCTTCTCTCCAGATATGATAACCTCACGCTCCTTATGACCCCTGACACCTGGAACTTGCAGCATACTGCTAGTGTCTTTGACAGTGAAGTCTGATGCAAAGTACTTATATAGTTCATTCAGTATTTCATTATCCCATTTTACTATCCCTCAGCATCCCTTTCCAGTGATGCAATATCTACTCGCGCCTCCATTTACACTTTAGATACCTGAAGAAACTTTCGCTATCCTCTTCGATATTATTGGATAGCTTACTTTTAAACCTTATTTACCTTGTTGACTTTTTATTTGCCTTCCGTTGTTTTTTTAAAATCTCCCCAACCCTAAAACTTCCCTCTAATCTTTACTTATTATATGCCCTCTCTTTGGCCTTTAAGTTGGCTTTGACTTTTCTTGTTAGCCATGGCTGTGTCATCTTTCCTTTAGAACACTTGTTCCTCTCTAGGACAGATATAATCTTGTGCCTTCTGAACTGGTTCCTGAAATTACAGTTATTGCTGCTCTGCTGTCAACCCTGCCAGTGTTCTTTTCCAATTAACTCCTACATAAGAAAGACAAGAAATAGGAGCAGGAGTAGGCCATCTGACCAATCGAGCCTGCTGCGCCATTTAAAAGATCATGGCATATCTGGCCATTGTCTCATCTCCACCTACCTGCTTCTCAGGAGATTGGCAGTTTGAGATACGCCAACCACCCTGACTGGCCTCAAAATCAATCCACAGTCAAAGTCACTTAGATCGCTTTTCTTCTCTGTGCCAATGTTCAGTTTGAACCACAACTGAACATATTGACCATGTTTGAATACTTCTATGCATTGAGTTGCTGCCACATGATTTGCTACTTGGATACAGTATTTGCTTTAATGAGCAGGTGTACAGGTGTACTTGATACAGAGGCCACTGCGTGTAGATTACCTTGGTTCAAGTCCAATTTGTGCCCCTCCCTCTATGATTCTTTTGTTACAGCGATTGTTGAATTTCGGAGATAGATCAATGAAACAGACGGAGACAGAAGGAATCTGTGAAACGGAAGAAAAGAGAGGCAGAAGACACATCAGAGGTGCTACAAACAGAATCAGGAATGCTGCCATTGTGAGGCAAAAGAATTGAACTAGTTTATGTTGAAAGATGCTAATATATGGTCAGTGATATGAAAATAACAGGTGTGAAATCTCCGCGTCTGGGTGAAGGAAAACGCAGAGAGGAAAGAAAAACGGAGCGGGTTATATTGGGACATGAAGAGATTTGAGAGATATTAGTGTGATAAACAAATACAAAACTGAAGTGGCTGAGTAGAAGCAAGCGGGGGCTGGGAGTGTGAAAAATATGACTGCAGCAGATGGGAGTAGAGAGATAGAGCATCATGTTTCTATCCCTGTCTTTCTCTCTTGTCATTGATGTGTAGGTCCCTGGGGGCATGAAATATCTGTAGAATGACACTCGCCAAGATGTGTTAGACC
Organism: Hemitrygon akajei; assembly: GCF_048418815.1. Classification (NCBI taxonomy): domain Eukaryota; kingdom Metazoa; phylum Chordata; class Chondrichthyes; order Myliobatiformes; family Dasyatidae; genus Hemitrygon; species Hemitrygon akajei. The sequence goes on from NC_133147.1 coordinate 59,614,681, forward strand.
AGGAGTGGACTTTCAGAGCTTTCAGGGAGAGGTCACGGCTCCCCATTTAACTGAGAGAACACCAGAGATCACAAATCAGATTATTTAAATCTATGCATTTATAATGATTGCCCTGATGATTCCAGGAAATCCATTATCCAGTTAGGAGACTTGTCATGGTGGGTGGAGGAGCGTTGGGACCTCCAACCCAACGCTCCAAATGCTCCAAACGACCCAAATGCGAGACACAGACACTGAAGTACTGGGAACTGGACTGGACTACTGTTAGGGACGGGGCTGGACACAGACTAGGAGCTGAGACAGGAACACAGACTTTGGCTAGGACTTTGGCTTGGAAAGTGGGACCAGGACAAGGAACTGGGAACTAGGAGCCTGGGCTTGGACTCCGAGCCAGAGACTGGACAAGGACCCAGAACCTGAGTCTTGACTCGGGCTTGTACCCCGGAACTAGGCAAAGACGACGTGGATATAGGACTGGACGAGGCTAGGGTTTTTCGACACTAGGGTTCTTCGAGGCTTTCCTGGGCTGGACGAGGTTCCCTTCTTAGAGCATTGGTCCGGGACCCTTGCTAGAGCGCAGACCGGGATGCTTTAGCAGGGCCGGGCCCCTTCCGTGAACGCCAGGCCGTGATGACTGCCGAGGCAAACCGCCGAGGAAACTGTCAGGGATTCAGATGGGAAGGGGAGAGAACTGTCCTGCCTCAGGGTAACGGCAAAGGTGGACTGACTTACCCAACGGAGGCAACAACAGTAATATAGCTCAACTCGGGGTCTCGGGGCGGCCAGCATCCTTGACTGACTACGGAAACAGCCGAATCCATATCTAGCACGGAATGGCAGATATGGTTTCAGTTGGCCCCTGAAACGGTTGAATCCATACACCGATGACCGCTCCGACTAGAAATAACAAGGCTCCATGAAGCGGTGGTCCTCCAACCAGGCCTAGAGATAACGAATGGCTGCTCCAGCCTTCCACCGGCAGGTTGCACCAAGGGGATACTGAGGAGACGAACCAGCACCCACACTCGATCCCAGGGCCACTTACATTTCCAGCCCCAAGACGAGCATTAGGTGCCTATGATTAAGCCCAACTGCAGCAAGGGACAACCAGAAGACCCGGAGTCCGGAATCCATGGACCAGACTGTCAACCGGAATGCTAATTTCACGGTCCAGACCATGATAAGACTATTTCACCACGTTCATTAACTCTGCTCGCAAATTGCTCTAGGTAACAATGTAAGTCATTCTGTTGGTGTAGAAACGGAGTACCTGGAGTAGGAATGCTGCTGTGATATTTCCAGTATAAAAATCGATCAGCAGCAGGCTAATTAACTATCTGATTAATACGTTGATAGAAATCGAAATCCACAGCAACATGAAAGTGCTTGCGGTACTGAAAGGCAAAACCGTGGACTTCTTGCAGCTATCTATCCCTGGATCCATGTCAATTTCCTCATTACTGTGCTCCTACAGTCTCCTGAAAACTCTGCTGGCTGCTACAATCTGCCAGGCTGTCAAAACAATTAACAGCAAGATCACGTTGAATTGGATACAAGAAATCAAAATACGATGAAATGTATTGAAGGCGGCCCAAGCAAGGAATGCATGCAAACTTCATTTCGAGATGCGTCCCCAGGAAACTGCTATTACCTCTACACCAACTGTTATTACATATCTGTAGAGGAATACAGATCTCTCAACATCACATTGCAGTCACTGTCCTGTCGTTGCAATGTTTTGTCTTTAGCTTCTCACAGCAAATGACCAAAATTGATCAAATGTGAAAGCGACCATCACCCAGATAGCAATCAATGGTTCGATGGTTCAGTTTAATATCAGAGAACGCATAGAGTGCACAACCTGTAAGTATTACTCCTCGCAGATATCCACGAAACAAAAAAACCCAAAGAATGAGTAACAGAGATGTCTGTACCGCAAGCCCACCCTCCCCCTCTCAAACAAAAGCAGCAGCAAAAGCTTCGACCATCCCCCACCCCCACTTGCTCCAGCAAACCCACTGACCTCTGCACCTCACCCCACCCCCACCATGCAAGCAATTGAAAAGACATCAAAGAGACCATGGTCTGGAGAGGTCATCAAAAAAAAAGCTACAGTCCATCCCATCTCAAAACCTCAGTATCTCAGACAGGTTCTTTCTCACTGGCGACGGAAAGAGAGGTCACTCCTGTAACAAACGAGTTCAGGGACCTACAACTCACTGTTTCAATATTATGAAATTACACATCACATCTCTAAACTCTCTGACTCAGGGACCGAGAGGCTTTCATATACCATAAAGACAGAGCGAGAGAGGATCACTGAAGTGCAGAGGATTTCTTCCGACGGTAGCACCACACACTGCCTACTACCTCCATATTTCACATTCTCTTGACGTTTCAGCTGGTGACATAGGTGAGGAACAAAGTTGTCTACCATTTGCACCCTGAAGGCTTCTGTCTTCCAGGCCACAGCTAAAGATAGCGAAACACGAGGTCGCGTGGCGGGTCTGAGAACCAACTTGCAGAGAATTGCAGCTGCAGATCACAGTCTCCAATAGGACCACAACTATCTTGAAAATAAAAGGAAGACCTGAGAAAAGAAGAATAAACTTTCACAGATGAAATGTAAGAAGTCGTCTTGGTCTGCAAAAACATCTGGCACCATGAATTCTAGCTCCCGCTGTTTGCTAAGCAAATCACAAAGCTGCATATGGCGGTAAGGTAGAGTAAATAACCCTGGAAATATATCACGAAGGTCCATTTCAGCAAGAGGTCAGAAATAACCGTCATCAGATCCATCAATGCCATTTCCACCAGGTTTCAAGTGATACATTTGGAGACCTTTTCTTTCTGTGGGATAGGATCAAGGTCGCTACTACATTAAGTGTAAGAGAGAGGAAGGGAAGCAGGGTTAGCACTGCTAGCATGTTTGGAGAGGTGCTGGGACTGGCAGGTGAGTTGAGAACGCATACACACATGTGTCTGTGCGTGTGAGTTTGTGTGTGTGTGTGTGTGTGTGTGTGAGAGAGAGAGAGAGAGAGAGAGAGAGAGAGAGAGAGAGAGAGAGAGAGAGAGGGGGGGGGGAGGGAGAGAGAGAGAGAGAGTTGTGGAATATCCATTCCCGTCATGTTTTAGTCCCCAGTCCCGCTTTCCCACACACCCACACGCCCCCATCCCCATACCTCTATCCACACTCCCCTCTCCACTCCTCATCTCCCAGACTCCCCCTCCCCTTCCCACTCTGCCCCTCTCTCCCCGAAGCCATTCTCCTCATCGCCCCACCGCTATCCCCACCTGCCCAATTTCCCCCTATGCTCTGTACTTCGCCCCTCTCTCCCCTTCCTTCTCAATTCGCCCCCTGTCCTCACTTCCCACTCCCTCTCCGCTTTCCCTTCTCCATCCTCATTCTCCCCATTCCCACTTTCTCCCCTGACCCTTTCTGGCTCTCCTCTTCGCTCCGCACACCCCTCTCTTCCCCTTCGCCCCTCATTTCCCCTTCACCACTCTCTGTCCCCTATTCCATCGCTATCCTCCCATCTCCCCTCCCCTCACCACTGCTCTGCCTCCTCACCCTCACCTCTCCCAACTCTCCATTCTGCTCTCCTCCCACTCTCCTCCCTCCCCCTCTCCCCCTCCCACCTCTCCCTCCTCCATCACCCCACTCTCCCATTTCCGCTCCCCCCACTCTACTCCTTCCTCCCAACTGAACTCTCTCTCCCACGACCTCCCCCACTCTCCCCTAACCTCACCTTCTCCCCCACCACATCCTCCCCTCCCTACCCATTCGGCACACTCCCACCCTCCACATCTCTCCCCTGCCCCTCCTAACCTCTCCTCCCACTTCCCTCAACCACTCCCACTCCCCCCACTCCCTCCTCCTTACCTCTCCCGTCTCACCCTCTCCCTCAACCCCCTCTACCCGTCACCTGCATCCACCCTCCAGCCTCTACCACGCCCCCATTCTCCCCTCCCTCCTACAGCCCCCTCCCCCACTCTCCCTACCCCGTACCCGTCCCCCTCCTCCCTCACCTTTTTCTCACACTGCCCCCTCTTTCCCCGCTAACTCGTCCTTCCCCTACCCCTCTATCACCTCCCTTCCACTCCATCTTCACTCTCCCACCACCCTGATGCCTCTCCCCTCTTCTACACCTTTCTCCTCATTCCCGCTCCTCTCTCCCAACCCCTCACCACACTGTACACTCTACGCCCTCTCCTTCTTCCTTCCTCCACCCACTCTCCGCCTCCCCACACCCTCCCTTCTTCGTCCCACACCCTTTTTCTCCTCCCCACACACTCCCTTCCCCTCAATCTCCCTCCAGCCCATATAGTCCATTCTCCACTTTCTCCCACCCGCTCTCTCCATCCCCACTCTCCCCCTCCCTCCCTCTCCCTCTCCCTCTTCATTCTACCCCTCTCTACCCAATATGCTCTCTCCCATCCCACCGTACCCTTTCCCTCTTCCCTCACCCCGTCACTTCCTGTCTCCCCTCTCCCATCGCTCCTCTCCCACCTCCCATCTCCTCCATCACCCTCGGCGTCTCACCCATCATCCTCCACCCTCTACTCTCTACTCTACATCCTCCACACCAACTTCTCCCCGTCTTGTACCTGCTCTCTACCCTATCTCCATTCTCCTCCCTCCCTCCGCCACACCTCCACTTTCCTCTCCAACATTTCTCCCCTCTCTGCACTCTTCCACTCCCGGTCGCCACCCTCCCTACCCCCTTCACCCACCCCTCCCTTCCCCACTCCTTCTTCCCCTCTCCTCCCCCACTGCTTTCTCACCTCCCTCCTCTCACTTCACACACCACTGCCCCCTCCCCACTTATTTTCCACCCTACCCTCTTCCTCTCCCCTCTTCTACCTTACTCTCCCCCTCCCAGCTCTCCTCTGACCTACTCTCTCCTCCCGTCCACCCAATACACCCCTCTTTCTCTCCCCTTCCCCGTCCCTCTCTCCTTCCTGCCCCTGCCTCATCTCCCCTTCCTCCAAACCTCTCCCTGCCCTCAATCTCTCCATCTCGCTCTCACCCACTCTATACCTCCCTCCTCACTCAACTCGCCCTCTCTACCTCTCCCTCCCCTTTTCTCCACCACTTTACCTCTTCCTACCCACTATGATCTCTCTCTCACTCTATCTGACCCTCTCCCCCTCCCCACGTCCTTCACCCAACCTTTCACCCTCTTCCATTCCTTCTCCCCCTCTCACATCTCCCGCAACCTCGTTAACCCCTCTCGCCCATCCTCCTCCATACTCTACCCCGCTCTCCACTCTCCTCCCAACACCATTCACCTCCCTCACTCCTCCAGCCCTTCTTTCCTCCTCGGCTATTTCTGCCCTCCCTCTCCTCCACCCCCTAACCCCTCCCCTCCCCCACTCACCCTCTCTTGCCTCTCCACCTCGCTGCTCCCCCTATTCTCCCACTCCGCCATTCACACCCTCTCCCATTCTCTCTAACTCCTTCCCACCCCATCACTCCCTCTTCCACACACTCCCACTGATCCTTCACTCCCTCTCTTCCCTAACTTCCCCTCCCCTCCCACCGCCCTTCTTTCCCTCGTGCGTGTCTACGCGCGCGCGCGCCAGTGTGCGTGTGTGTGTGTGTATGTGTGTGCGCGCGCGCCACCCTTCAGCCAGAACCAGCATCAAGGCAATGTCCAGAACAATACCAAGGACCCTGGCATTTGTTTATAAACGCAGCAGAAGAAGATTTTTGTGTCGGGGAAGAAATCTGCCCATAACAGAGTTCGGGCGATCTTTGGGTTTACCATATTTACACTCAGCAAAAGACTTCGGCAATTAGTCTTCACATCTGAGTGTAAATTGCGGTTTTAAGTTGGAATGTATTTCTGAACAATGAGTTCCTAAAAGCCGTGATTCCCAGACCAGACAATGCTGATTACAATTCATTTCGACGTCTGTGGTGCAGGTGCGAATCAGCAGTTTCTGTGCAGTTTCTAAGAAAGCATTGTAAGTATGTAACTGTCTTTGATGTTTAGCTCATAAATATCGTGCCCCACGTTGGGCCAGCCAGACCTTTCGACTGAAAGCGCTTCCATGTGATTCCTTCTGTATCTTGTCTGGTCGAATAAAGAAGCTGCTTCGTGTAAACCAGTATTTTTCTCTGGTGATTTCATTCACGGAACAACAATGTGCTAATTCTCACCAATATTTATACCAGAGATAAACAGCGACGATGGCAGGGCCCGTAACCAACATGTCAGTGAATGCAGTCTTATCAGGGTATTATTTCTGACAATGAATTCGGCTGGGAAACTCTTCAGCATATTGTCGAACTTATGTGGATTCGACAGCAGATTCATTCATTACTCGGAAGTTTCAAAATCCACAGCACGACTAGTAATTCATCGCCATTCTTACATCAGCACAAGCGACGCCAGCAACAAACTTGCATGTGATTCACACCTCCGCACTCCCACTAAACCATCATAAAAGAGCCAGCTTCCGTAAAGTGGTAAGCATTCAGTCAACCATAATAATTCTTGAGAAATTATCGAGGAAAGGATACACGGGGAAGAATACCTCCACGCCCGACATAATAGACACAATCTGCACACAACAGTGAACATCTTTAAAGAAGAAATAATATAGCTCCCACAAAAGGTATTTTACACAGTGTAAGGGCAAGATTTGCACAAAACAGGTAGAATACAGGTAATTTAACTGTCTTCGACATCCTAGTAACATCTTTGCATGGAAGTCACTGAGGGTCGAAATCATTACGTTACGTTTTACGTGACGGTGAACGTCCTTAACATGAAGTCTACGTGCACGTTTGGGAAAACGATTACAATGTGGAACTTTCGCACATACATTAAAGACAGAGGCCCGCTGGTCACATCCTTGCTGGTCATCTTGACAAATGACAGCATGCAGCTGATGAAGGGCAGGGAAATCGCGGGGTCTTTGGAGCTGAAGGTACAGAAGAGGAAAGGGAAGCATTTCCGGGGCCGTAGGTTGAGTGGAGAGGGGACAGGATGTTCAAGGGGACAGGGGTGTGAGGAGAAGGTGTGGGGAGAGTGGGGAGGGGAAAAGGAGGTAAATTCATCAACATTGAATTTACGTGATAGAAGTGATTACAACTAGTTCTAATCTATATTTATCATGTCTATATTTAGCAACCACCTGCTGATACTTTTATATAGATCAAGTTTGAATGATGTTGTTTACATAGGACCAGTGTGTTTGATGCCATGGAGTTGTGCAGCACCCAAATAAGCCATTCGACTAAGAAAGTCCCTGAAATCTGTCTGTTTCCCAATGCACGGCATTCCCACCAACCTACACTACGTTAGGAGTTTTTCATATCTTGGCCACTGAGATATATGATATTTAGCTATTCAGGATTGTGACTGTGCCTATTTTACAAGCCTTGTATTCACTATCTGCCGTCAAGCCCTCATCAATCGATTTTTTTCAATTCCTTAATAAAAATTTCTTACATTTGTAAGATATGATTTCCCCAACACACAACACACAACAATGCAGACTCCCCTGAATACGTGCTGTCATTGGAACTATTCTCGGAATAACATAATGGGATCGTTTGGTGAATGTGGTCCCTACTCACAGGAGTTTTAGAACAGCGAATAGGGGATATCACTGAACCCTACCAAATATTGACAGGGCTAGATAAAGTGGACCTGAAGAGCATGTTTCTTATAGTGGGAGAGCAGGATCAGAGATTACAGTCTCAACATTCAAGGGCATTCCTTTAGAACAGAGATGTGGAGGAAATTTGTTTAGTCAGAGGGTGATGAATCTGTGCAATACATTGCAAAGACAGGTGTGAGGGCCAAATTGTTAGGTCTATTGAAATGGAGTTTGGTAGTTTCTAGATTAGTAAGTGTGTAAAGTTTACAGGCGGGAGGCAGGAGAATGTAATTGAGAGTGATAATAAATCAGCTGTGTCCAAATGTGGAGCAGGCTTGATGGGCAAATGCCCTAATCCTGCTCCAACGTTTATGGTCTTAAAAATTCAGCAGCTCCAATCTGTTATGAAGTGTGATTGAAGCCAGGTGCGAAGAAAGGACAGAGACACCCATGTAGAGACAGAAGCAAGAATTTAATCACTGGAATTCCAGCAGAATGTCGGTGGCTTGCCTGAGCGACATCGCAACCCGAAGCATTCCAGAAACACAATGACCCCGCAATAAGCGCTAATTGGGAGTCCACTTTAAATAATCACAGTACCATAGATGGAAAACCCATGCTAGTCAGAATAAACTTGGCAAGACTAAACAGAAAGCACAAGGGCTTAGTGACTCCAGATAAGACCACTGTTAACAAATACAGGTGCACAGGCCTGTAGGGCTCAGGACACAAGCTGGTGATCTCAGGAATGCCATCTATGCCACATACTAGTGAGGCATGAAATAGAAAGGTAGTGCAATTTAACTCATGGCTGGTTACTAATACTGCAAATTTATAAAGAGTATACATCAGGAATTTTATGTATATGAAAAAAATCAATTATGTTATTCTTTGTTAACAACTTGGCGACACTTATTTAAAAAATATGTTTTTCCTTGTTCATACCCATTGGCTTTCTTGGTAGGAGCTAGATTTTATTTATCTAACCTACAACCTAAAACTCTAGCTCCTACCAAGAAAGCCAATGGGTAAGAACAAGGAAAACAAAATTTTTTTAAAAGGATCGCCAAGTTGTTAACAAAGAATAACATAATTGATTTTATTCATATAAATAAAATGCCTAACGTATACTCTTTATAAATTTGCAGTATCAGTCATCATTACCGGAGAACTATATACACGTATGTTACTCAGTCCTATACAGTTCAATTTTTCTATTCTCTGTATTCTATTAGTAATGTTATATATATATACTCTCTGTATTTGTTATATCTTCCTGTATACATTAATAAAAATATTGAAAGAGCAGTTTAACACATGGTTAAGGAGATTGTCCTGGAGGGTGGGTTTTCTATCTTTGGATCATTTTCCAGAGCATGGGGTCCTGTACAAAGGGGAAATTTTGCACCTCATCTGTTGGGTCCAATATCATTGTGGAAAAGTTTGCTCTTGGCGAGGGGATGGTTAATAACAGTAGAGTTAAAGGTTTAGGAAACCGGAATAGCTGGCCAGCAAGTGCAGTGGATTTGGGGGAAGTAGTTACTAGGTCTGCAAGCAAAGATGGAAACTGAAAGGTTCGGTGAGGTGTTACCAAGGTTTTGAGTTGTGTCGATTTCGTTGCAGGGTGTCTTAGATGAACTTAGAATGTGACTATGCAAGTGTAATTACGATGTTGCAGCCATTATTGAGATTTGGTTGCTGGATTGTCGGGACTGGCAGTTAAATGCTCTGGGGATATGTTGTTTTTGACATGGTATGGAGGGTCCTTAAATTAGGAGGGGAGACATTAGTCATCATTGAATATCCCATGATAGTGATCACAAAATGTTTGTCTACTGAGACAGTTTGGGTGGAACAGAGGAATTGAAAGGGATGATCACATTAATGGGACTGTATTATAGACTTACCAGTAGTAAATAGGATTAAAGGAACAAATTTGTAGAGAAATTGCGAACATTTGCAAGATGTATACATTTCTGATGGTAGGTGATTTTAACTTTCAACATGTTGATTGGGACGCCCGTAGTGTAAGAGGACAAGATGTTACAGAGTTTGTAGAAATGTGTTCAGGAAAAGTTCCTTACTTAATATGTAGTAAGAACAACTACAGACATCATGTTACTGATTCTCCTCTTGGGGAATGAGTACGAGTGGGAGACCGAAGTGAGTGTACTGGAAAATGTTAGACCTAGTGATAGTTATTCCACTACAGTTAATTATAGAGAAGGATAGAGAATGTCCTCTGGTTCAGATTCTAAGTTGAAGAAAGGCTTTAGTTATAAGTGTCCTTAGTTGTGTAGCAATATTGAGATACTGGTCAGGAAGGGTATAGACAGTTATGATCAAATGAAGCACTTGAGGAATATAAAAGATTCAAGTAACCACTTAAGAGAGCAACCATTTGTGGAGGTGTGGGGCTGGGGTGAGTCATGTCGAACCGTCTTGAAGTTTTTCAAGAAGGTTCAACGAACGGAAAGTCATGGACAAACCCTACATGACCTTTTACAAAGTGCTGCATGGTAGGAGAGACCAGAATATTAGCTCAGGATAAAGTATACAACTGGAGTCAACTTTGTTTTAGGAGAAGCAAGAGAGTATATTGTATGGTTATCTCACTGATTTGGAGGTCTGCGATTAGCTGTATGAAGTAGGGATCTGTGCTGGGTCAGTTGTTCTTTATAAGACAATAAGACATGAGAACAGACTTAGGCCATTGAAGTCTGCTCCAATTATTATCTGATTCCCTGGATCATTCCTGTAAACTTCTTCTGCAACCTTCTTATTATAGGAAAGATATCAATAAATTAGAGAGAGTGCAGAGACGATTTACTAGGATGTTACCTGGGTTTCAGCACTTAAGTTACAGAGAAAGGTTGAACAAGTTAGGTCTCTATTCATTGGAGCGTAGAAGGTTGAGGGGGGATTTGATCGAGGTATTTAAAATGTTGAGAGGGATAGATAGAGTTGACGTGAATAGGCTGTTTCCATTGAGGGTAGGGGAGATTCAAACGAGAGGACATAATTTGAGAGTTAGGGGGCAAAAGTTTAAGGGAAACACGAGGGGGTATTTCTTTACTCAGAGAGTGATAGCTGTGTGGAATGAGCTTCCTGTAGAAGTAGTAGAGGCCAGTTCAGTTGTGTCATTTAAGGTAACATTGGATAGGTATATGGACAGGAAAGGAGTGGAGGGTTATGGGTTGAGTGCGGGTAGGTGGGACTAGGTGAGATTAAGAGTTCCGCACGGACCAGGAGGGCCGGAATGGCCTGTTTCGGTGCTGTGATTGTTATATGGTTATATGGTTAACCTCTCCAAGGCCGGCATATCCGTTCATTGATAACGGGCCCAAATCTGCTCACAATAGTCCAAGTGTGATCTGACCAATGTGTTACAGAACCTCAACATTACATCTTTGCTTCTATATACCAGTCCTCTGGAAACTGGAAACTGAATCAGGCCAGAATACATACGTGAATGTTAGGGTTGAGAGAACATTGTTGAACAGAGAGAAGATGTGAGTTCCTGCTTCCACCTACACTTCAGGTAGCTCATTCCAGATTCCAGCTATTCTTCATGTGAAATATTTCGCCCTCACTGTCACTCTCAATTCTTCCCTGACACCTTAGACCATGCTCCCTAATTCTGGACAGTGGTAGGAAATGAAATGAATAAGCAGGATACCCAGAGACTATGCCTAATAATGTTATATACCTCTATTATGGCACCATTCAGCCTTCAGCAAGGAAAACAGACATAGTTTTTCCAATATCTCACTATAACCCAAGCCCACTAAGCCCGGTATCATACTTCCAAATACTTTCTGTTCCCACAAAGCTTAATCTCATGAATCCATAGCATAGCACCTAGAACTGTACATGACACTTAAGTGTGGCCAGAACAACTGTAATGTGATGTCCAATCTCTTGTACTCAGTGCATCGGTAGACGAAGACAGGCGAGCATTTGCTTGTTTCAGGCCCTGTTTACTGGTATTGCTATTGTTCATTAACTGCGTAAGAGGCACAGTGAATTAACAGAGGCCAACGGGTCATATCGGGATTTGGAATTCATGAAGGGAAGAAATACCAGTAAAGATAGGCATGATAGATACAGTGCAGTGGACAGAAGATGCATTGTGGTGGACGTTTATGTGAAGGGGTGTACACAGTGACCTATTCTTGGTTCGACAGCACCATGGAAGTGACAGTCCACCACTGCCTGCAGAGGCTTTGGCTGGCTGAGCCCTCAGCTCTCTTTGTATCACTGAACCCCTGACCTTTAAATTGACAATTGCATATTCCCACTCTTACCAAGTTCTCGGCCATTTCTTGTAATCTTATCCACAATGGTTCAAAAATTTCCCATTTGAAAGGAGCATAACATATGTATTTTGTTGTAACACAATTCATGATGGGGGAAGGGAAGATTTGGTGCCTAAGTGAAGAGGATTTTGTTCATCAATTGACTATCCATCTCTCGGCTAATATCAGTCCATCCTCATGAGTTTTCGATACTTCATTTCTGTCCGACCACTGCACTTTCACGATCAAATGTTTATGCAGCTGAGAGAGTTTGATGACTCGGCAGGTCAGGTAGGGTCTTTGGAAATTAATAACTCAACTTTATTCGCTGACCCTTCTTTAGGACTGAGAAGGAAGGGGGATGATACGTGAATCAAAAGGTGAGGGGAGAGAAAGGAGGCTAGCTAGTGATAGATAAAGGCTGATGGGTGGGAAATGTAAAGGGCTGCAGAAGAAGGAATCTGATCGGAGAGGAGAGTGGAACATAGCAGAAAGGGAAGGAGATGGTGACACAAGGGGAAACGATGGGTAGGTAAGAAGTGAAAGTACAGAGTGGAGAATAGAAGAGGAGAATAGAGCGGAGGAAGAATTTATTTTTTTGCTGGAATATAAGGAGTTCCTCCTCCAGCCTGAGGGTGGCCTCGTCTTGGCATGAGGAAGCCATAGACCGATATGTAGGAACTGAAATGGGAATCAGAATTAAAATGTATAGCCACCATGAAGTTCCTCTTTTAGTGGATGGAGCAGAGGTGCTCAGTGAGGTATATTGTAATTAAGGTACTTTGTTTTGGATGCCGAGGTTTTCAAAGTTTATTGCAAATCACAGCAGTTATGCCTGGGTTCTGAGCAGGGTGGACATCCAAACCCCTGCTGAAATGCTACTCAGAGTGCTGAATTCTGTAAAAGTTTGGTGAAAAGTTACGCCGGTTGCAGGTCATATTGACTGGTCAGCGGGTAAGGATGTCACGTTTGTCCAGACTATCAGTGATGTAACTAAAGTTGCACTGTCTGATAAGATAAGAGAGCTTGGAGAGGCGGGGCCATGGGCAGTCCATAATTTTAAAGACATATTTTATGCAGCTGAGGGTGAAGAACTTAAAGACAAGTTGTTCTCCATTCAGCAAAGTGAGGAACGAGTTGTCTGACCTGAAAGTTCTAATGGTCCTTTCGCGATTGATTTACATTCTGAGCTGGTTTCAGTAATTGCATCACTGGTTGATAAATGCCGAAAGTGTACCTGCAGTGAGCCAAATTTATCGTAGGCTTGGAGTGTTCTCTAGAGTCAAGTCCACACCTGATGGGAAAGAGAACATCTCGGTTACTGGATGAATGGCAGTGCTCAGATAATATGAAAAGTGTTTAAAAGGTCTAGTAGCTGATATACTGAGGGTCCTAAAGGCAGAACATCCATTAGACGCATCAACTAATTACTTGCAAGAAGTGGAAGATGCTCTTGGCAGTACTGTAAGTTCAGCTGATCTTATAATGAAATTTGGCCACACATTTCCGGAGACAGAAGAGAAGCTAACTGCCTCCCTTCTCAGGTTGGAGACATTGCTGCACTGTTTATGTCACAAAGGGGACATTCAGTTGTCTGAGAGAAATTGCCAGAGGATGCAACAAGTTGTGAAGGGCACACTGCAACGTTACATGAATGCTATACATATTTGAATAATCCACAAAATGCGTCCTCCTCCAACTTTTACCAAGTTACACGAAGACGTTAGAGAGGAAGAAACTTGATTGAGAAGTGGAACATTTCCAAAAGCTGAGTAGTATATTCAGTGATAGCCTCTGCTGCTAAAGTGGCCCCTGATGACAACAGCGATAGTGCTTTTGAGGAATCAGGTGGAAAACCTTGGAGCTAATTTATTTGACGGATAGCTGATAATGTTTCAGCTAAACGTGACACGTCTGTTGGGAAACCTGATCCATGCTGACTTACAACGCAGAAAAATGATGGTGAAAAGGGCTCTTGACCAGAAAAGCAATCGGTATTTTCTGTTTTTACTGTGGAGACATGGGGATTTTAAGCAAAACGATGAGGGACAGGGATATCTTTGAAAAGTAAGTCAGCAGTTAATCAAACTGAGAAGAAAAGAAGCAAAGATATAAAGGGACCCAGTAAAGGAACAGGCTGACATCTCAGAGAGGATACATTCTAATCATTGTATCAATGAAAGTACTAAGTGCGAAACAATATTCCTGAAGGCTTAGTGGGAACAAGCTCTGATGTATCCATATGGATTGAGAATGTTTATTCGAGAGCCATACTTGACATAGGTTCTCAAGTTACTTTGCTTTATAACTGCTTTTACAACAGGGTTTTGATGCAATTACGATTGAGACCACTCAGAGCTCTTGAGAGTTGGGGGCTTAGTACTGACGAGCACCCATATGATGTTTATTTGTCATTGAAACTAGTTTTCAGAAGCAGATGTTGGAGCAACTGAGACGATTGACACACCAGTGTTGGTTTGCCTGGATGTGGGTGAAAAGTTGAAGCTTTTATTTTGTGGGAAGAAATACTCCCGTTGTGAGAAGGGAGAATGCAAGAAGAGAAATGGAATGAATTTTTTATAAACCTTGTCCATGCACTCGGTGTTCAGAGCTGCTTTTAAGAGAGTGCAAATTTTCATATGCAGAATGATGAGCATAAACGAGGAGCTATATGGTACACCCAGACTTAACCTTCAATGTTACATCCTGGAGAAGTAACTAGAGTGTCAAAGGACATCTTTATCGACGAAATGTCTCACTAGTTAGCAGCAGTTAGTTGCTTAAAATGATAGAATCTGAAATCAGTCGTGGGACAGGTGGACTGAGTTGCAAGAAGGTAAATAGACGTGGGGAAGCGTTCTCCAGTAGACAGAAAAGGATTGGCTGACGCTGTAGAAACTGAAAGTAAGGAAGTCAGAAAGTCAATAGACCGCCAGCTAGGCTGGCAGAGGATGCACCTGGATATGTTACTTCCATTTACAAATAGATTGGGAGTCATGAAATCACAAAATCCATTTGGAAACTGTGTTGTTTATAACGTTTTATTAAGTTCCAAAGTCATGAGGACAAGACTATTTTTGATAGGGGAGAATGTAATGTCCTAGTTAAGATTTCTGCTGCTATGATGTGAAGTATCCTTTTTCGACACTTTTCTGCAAACACTATTTATCCTGCTAGAAGAAGTGTTTTGGCTTCAGCTAAAGGTAAGGAGCCATGTTGTCCCACTCAGGAATGTGTGTCAGCTAGTTTTATGTTTCTATAAAATCTCCGCTTATTATTCTGGATTCCAGGGAGTACAGTTCCAGGCGACTCAATCTCTCCTGATAGTCTAACCTCCTCATCTCTGGAATCAACCTTGTGAACCTCCTCTGCATCACCAGCAAAGCCAGTATATCCTTCCTCAAGTACGGAGACCAGAACTGCGCACAGTACTCCAGGCGCAGCCTCAGCACTACCCTGTACAGATGTAGCATAGCTTCCTGCACTTAAATTCAATCCTTCTAAAAAGGCCAGCATCCCATTTGCCTTCTTGAAAGCCTGCTGCACCTGCGAGCCAACTTAGTGTGATTCATGCATTAGAACACCCATGTCCCTCTATACAGCAGCATGCTGTAATTTTTTAATATTTAAATACTAATTTGATTTTTCATTTTCCTTTCAAAGTAGATGACCTCGCATTTACCAACATTGTACTCCATGTGCCAGACCCATGCCCACTCACTGAACCTTTGTATATCTCTCTGCAGACTCTCCATATCTTCTGCAGAATTTGATTTTCTAATCAATTTAGTATCATCAGCAAACTTAGATACACTACGCTCAGTCTCCACTTCCAGATCATCAATGCATATCATGAACAGTTGCAGGCCCAGCACCGCTCACCACTGATAGCCAATCAGAGCAACAACCATGTATCCCAACTCTCTTTCTATAAGTTAAACAATCCTCCATCCATGGTAACACATCACCCCCAACTCTTAACCCTCTGCATCATGTAAGACGTGCTTTGTGCAGACGTATGGCTCAAAGGAAGAAGGGCCAATACTCCTGAATTAGCCAGTTCGTTTCAAATGGTCTTTGAGGGAAGTCCATTTCAGTATAATATACTGCAAAAGAATTAAAGGCTCGATATGCTGATTTTTTTCATACTATTCGTCATTGATTCTATTACAGAGGGGCTTCACAACAAGCGTAATCTCTGTGTTTGTAGCTGTACGCTACTGGAACGTTTTACAATATACATTGGTGCCTTTTTACATAATAGTTGCTAATCCTGCTCGGCTGCGCTGAAATTCCAGACTAGATTTAATTTATACTGCACACGCAAAATGCTGGTGGAACTCAGCAGACCAGGCAGCATCTATGAAAATCGACATTTCCGGCTGAGATCCTTCATCAGGACAGATAAAAGGATGACAAAAGGAGAAGAAGGTGGGGAGAGCGGAGAAGAGGTACATGGGGAAGGTAGTAGGTGAAAGCGGAAGAGGGAGAGGATTGAAATAAAGAGCTACAAAGCCGATAGGTGAAAGCAATAAATGGCCGGAGAAGGAGTAATCTGATCAGTGATCCTTACTTTCCGCATCGCCAATTAGCTTTGAAATTTAGGCAGGCATGTATATAGGTCTTGGACAGTTGGGATCTTAGAGCCAATGTACGAGTCTGTTTGAAATAAATGATTCTGCAATTTAAGATGGTATAGAACAATCATTCCCGTCCTTGCAGACACGGCACCTCCGTAAAGTGCACCAGGTTCTCCGTCAAAAGCACCAATTTCACATCTGGAACAACATCAACTCGCTGAATAAAAAGGCATGACAGTTACATGAGAGCGTTCTGAAAGGCTGCATGGCCAACAGTTATGGGAGCAGTATACTATCGCACAGGCAGTCCCTACAAAGGATTGTGAGAACAGCCGAGAGGATAATACGGGGTTACTTCCTTTCCATCAGCGACTTTTATAGGGACCTTTGCGTTCTCAACGCCCTTAGTATGATCAATGATCCCACTTGTTCAACCATCAGGCAGGAGACTTCGAAGCATAAAAACAAGAACTGAATTGTCAACAGCTTATTCCCTCAGGTCATTAAGTTTCTGAAATACCTGCCACATCACACTCGAAGAGTCAACGGATAGTTTGCATTATACCCTACAATATTTGACTTGTGCACATTATCTCTCCGTAATTCATTTGTAGTTTTCTAAGTCATTATGTTTTATATATGTTGTGAATACTACGGTGCTTTCCATAACGCACAATCAAATTCAAAGTACGAAGGATATTTATGACCTAAGTACGTATATGTCAACGTACACTACCTTGCAATGGATTTTCTTGCACGCATATGCAGAAAAAATAAATAAACACAATAGAATTTGTGCAAAACCACAAACAACCAAAGACTGAAAGGCAAACAATTTGCAAATTAAGACAAGTCGCGCAAATACTAATAACAAAAAGGAAAAAAATGCTGAGAAAATGAGTTGAGGAGTCCTTGTAAGTTAGTGCATAGTTTGAGAATCCGTTCAGATATGAATAAATGCAGTTATCCACGCTGTTTCAGAAGGCTGATGATTGTCGGGCAAAACCTGTTGACATAGCTGTGGCATTTAAAGCTCCTATGTTTCCTGACCGATGGTAGAAGCGAGAAGATATCATAGCCTGGCTGTTAAGGGCTATTGATGATAGACGCTGCTTTCTCGTGGGGGTGCTCTTTCTAAATGTGCACTATGGTGAGTAGAGCTATTCCTGTTATGGACTGCGCTGTTTCTGCCACAATTTGTCGACACTTCTGTTCCTGGGTATTGGTATTTCCTTGTCACTCCATGATGCAACTAGTCGCGATACTCTTCACTGAACATCATGAGATATTACGGAGCAACAAAATAAATCGTTTTTAAAACATCCTTTCTACTATCACACAGTTCGGGATTAATTGGAGCACTTGCTCCGGCCACTCTTTGAACACGCGACTGACTGAATCGCATGAGACTCCTGACTCTACCGCCCACAAGCTGAGAACCGGATGAGTACTGGTGGCCAGGTTTACAGTTAAAGGGCAGACCATGTTTTGAAGCTATCAGCCCTCCTGTGTCCTGTCATCAGCACGACGAAAAGCATTCATTGTTTACTTTTGGTTCGATACTAACATGCAGATAATTGACTCACTGGGGAGCCCCGAGCAAAATATAACAGCTGGAGAAAAGCAGGATCTAGAACCATTTACGCAGAGAATGCACGCCCCAGCAAGAGGACTACAAAATGCCATTTTCTATCCTCTTATTGCCATCATTGGTATTCCTAGTAAGTTGTGCAGCCTCAATCATTTACTGTACCTTGCTTATAGTAATTCCAGAGATGTTTGATACCGAATTCGACTGCTTCGTTTCAGCAGCGCTGGTTGTAAGTGAACAATTATAACTAGGATTCTAAATGGCAAAATTGCTATATTTACAGATCAGTCTCCAATGGTGCTTCAAACCGATATTCTTTGATAGCTCTCAGAGCTATTTAAGTTTTCCAGTTGAAATTTCGCAGATTTTATCTCAAGAAATAATGTGATCTCAATATATATGTTCACGTTAAATGTCTAACCTTTATTAAGTAGTATACTGTATGATTTAACATTAGCAGTAATAAATACATAAATGTATCTGATAACGTGCATGATTCTACGATGCATTGTTGCACATCAAGCAATATAACGTAAATACACAATTTCATATTGTGAACAAGTTCATGCTCTATAGAATTAATTCAATTTTGAATTCCATTTTACTGGGAAATGCTCCAAACACTCCTTTACGTCCAAAACATTAATTACATGGTAATATAATATACGGCTGTGTAGTTAAAGGTTCGATATGCTCAATTTTCTTTTATTTGGCATTAATTCTATGAGGGAGCGGCTTCAGAGCAAGTGTAATCTCTATATCTGTGACTGCACCATACTGGAACGTATTACGATTTAGTTTTGAAGCGTTTTAAAATAATATTTTAAAAGTCTGCCAGGCTGCGGTAACATTCCAGACATTTGGTTTATGCAACATACGCTAAATGCTGGACGATCGGAGCATGCAAAGTAGCATCTATGGAAAGGAGAAAGCAGTCGATGTTTCGGACCGAATACCTTCATCAGGACCGGGAAAGAAATGAGACGTTGGGTCAAGCTGGGAGGAGGACAGGAAGAAGGTAGGTGATAGGTGAAACCAGGAGAACGGAGGGCAGAAGTGAAGGGCTCGGAAGCTGATGGGTAAAAGAACTAAAAGGCTGGCGAAGGGGGAATTTGATAGCAGATGCCTGACGACCATCGAAAAAAAAAGAAACGGGGAGGAACACTAGAGCCAGATAATGGGCAGGTAAGGAGATGATGTGGGAGAGGGAACCGGGAATGGGAGGGTCAAGTAATCGATGTTCATGCCACCAGGTTGGAGACTACACGGTCACAATATAAGGCGATGTTCATAAAACCTGAAGGTGGCCTCATCGTGGCAATAGAGTACACCATTAGGTTAGTTTATTCAGATCTGTCATTACCAGCTATGTGAGTGGTTTAGTATCCAACCAGCGAACATGCCATTGATCTTCTTTAGAACAACGCGCAGGGTCGGTCCCATTTCCGGCGGTGCCGGTGTTATTTTCTTCAGAAACGTCATTTCGTCATTTAAACCTGAAGATGCGGTTGGCGGTTTTCTTCGCAGCACCCAGACTAAACGGGATACAGGGTTCTGCAGTTGAGCACGGACATCTATCTCACGACATGAAGCAATGGTTACAGACTTAAAGAAATTTGAATAGATCTATTCAAAATACTTTTCAAAGACCGAAAGAAAATAACGGATATGAATATAGAGGTAACGCTGATGAATGAAGTATACATGATACTGAGTTGTTGGCCATATTCACTGAACTTTTAAGGATAAACCCTTGCTTCCATTTCTCCTAATCGAGGATACAGCACAAAAAAATCAAATACTCCTCCATGGGCCCAGTCGTCCCATTCCTACCTTATACCGTGCTACAATATTAGGAATCATTCAAGTGAATTTTATTAGCGTCATTTGCTGAGACTTCAGACATTCACTCTCGAATTGTTCTTCTTGTTCCCTTAACAGCGAGCTTGGCAGCAGTTGTGGTCCTATCACGGGGAAGATGCGGTCTCACCAAATGCGTCACTTATTACCTGTTGGCAATGGCGGTGACGGATCTGCTGGTCATTGTCACTGCCGCGATACTGAATAGAATCACTATAATCTTTTTTGTGAACAGCTGGTTCTCCACCACTCCCGCCTGTAGTCTCAGCACGGCGCTGATTTATTTCAGCAGGGATTGCTCGGTGTGGTTGACGGTCGCTTTCACGTTCGACCGGTTTGTGGCTATTTGTTGTCTGGAGCTGAAAAGAAGATATTGCAATGAGAAATCTGCTGCTGTAGTTATATCTGTTGTCTGTTTTCTGGCAACCGTGAAGAACGTACCCTGTTACTTTGTGTATCAGCCCTTGTATATACTAAATGGCGTGCCCTGGTATTGTGATTATAAACTAAGTTACTACACTGAACCATTCTGGATAGCGTATGATTGGTTGGACCAACTTTCAACATCGTGCGTCCCTTTTCTTCTGATCCTGCTGTTCAATGTTCTGACAATTAGACATATGTTTTTATCTAACAGAGTTCGCAGAGGACTTCGGGGTGAGAAAGGGGGGAAGAATCTCGAAGATGTAGAAACAGAAAAACGGAAAAAATCCATGATATTACTTTTCACTATCTCCGCCAGTTTTCTGTTACTGTGGATTACATATGTCATTTGTTTTGTATACGTGAAGATTATAGTCGGTTCTTATATATCAGGGTTCAATTTCAGGGACCCTCTCAACGTTGTCCAAGAAAGCGGTAACATGCTTTCAAACCTGAGTTTCTGCACGAATTCTTTCATTTACGCTGTAACCCAGGCTAACTTCAGAGAGGAGTTGAAGAAGACACTGAAGTATCCCATGACTGCAGTTACTAGCTGTTTTACGAAGCAGAAATGAATAAATTCTGCTGCTTTTGATTTTTGCGTTATTAACTTTTGCTTTTCAATATATTTTAAATTATAGTTTTTAGAAAAATGTATTTTAATGCACTGCTGCACCAAATCAACAACTTTTAAGACATTTTAAACCTGATTCTCAGGTGATTAATTTCAAAACCACCTACGTCATCCTCCCAATCTATATCGCCAATTGGTTTTGAAATTTCGGCCGGTCTGCGTATATTAAGCATGTATCATTCAGATCTGGTATACAGGTATTGTATTGTACTGTTGGGGGCTTAGAACGAGTTGTTTTTAAGGAAATGTTTGTGAACTTTAGGAAGGTCAGAAGGACCGTCCCAGTCTACGCAGGCACGGCTCCTCCTTGAAGTTCACCGATTTCCTTGGTGTTCACATCACAGACGACCTCAACAGGTCCCTCAATTTTCCTCCCTAAATAAAATGGCACACACTCTCCCCTCCACCTCAATTGAATTTTACAGAAGCTCCATTGAGAGTATCCTGAAAAGCTGCATATACATTAGGTATATGAGCAGCAGAACATCAGACGGGTAGCCGCTAGACAGGATAGTAGGAATTGTCTAGAGGATAATAGGGGTCTCATCTCCAAGCATCATTGACATTTATTGGGTGCGCTGTGCACGCAGAGCGCTCAGTATCATCAAGCATCCCACTCTTCCATCCAGCATCCTCCTTAAATTTCTACCATCAGGCAGGAAATCCCAATGAATAAAAACTGGACTGGTATGGTTAACAGCTTCTGCACTCACGCCATAAGCTTCTGAACTTCCTGCCACATCGCATTAAAGTATCGCCGGTAAATTTGTATTGCACTCTACAATATGAAATTCATAAACTTTATTTTGTTTATCTATGCATATTTCATTTCTAGATCTAATTCGTAGTGTTTTAAGTTATAGTGTGTTATATGTGTGTTGTACATATTACACTTTACACCATGGCCCGGAGAAATTTGGCTCGTTTGGTGGTATATATGAATATAGTTAAATGACAATCAACTGGACTTGACTTGATTTGGTTTGTCACTGCCTGCAAACGGGATAAGTGCCTTGTTATCAGTTAAATCAACAATCCTGGGGCCTGAACGTTCTGCATCAAGTCATATGGCAAATAATTTTGGGAAGGTAGAACTGCAGGTCGTGGTGAAATATTTCCTGGGAATGGACTAAGACCTTACAATGGACAATGTCCATGGAATGCGAATTAATTTGAGATGGCCATCGCCAAATACACTCATTCACGGTATTCAAGGGCCTTCACAATAGAACAATGAAATACAATAGATTCAATGAAAGCTACTCACAAACACCAGCAGCATAAGAAGACAAACTGTACAAATACCAATAAAGTAAGTTAATGCTAAATAAATAAATAGATTCGTTGCTTGATAGACAACTGGACAGACAGATAGATAGGTAGATAATTGTAAAATAAATAAAGAAAGAAACACACATCTAAATGGATAATAAATAGACTGATAGTTGGCAGTGTGGGTCAAAATATAATCAACTTGATGAATACAGAGTTCAGCTCATGTACCAATTGCTTCGGTGCAAATTGGTAAAAAAAAAATATTAAGTTGTCAAAATGACACATGTTCATATGCCATATCATTTATGTTTTACTGCCTTGATTTACCTCTCTTATGATTGTACTTCAGTACAGGCAGGACAAAATAAACCCATCACTAAAGATGGAAGAGTTCCGGTAAAAATGCGTTGTGTGCGAACACACAGCCACTCGGGAAGTTGGGGCGGGGGGGGGGGGGGGGTTGCAACCAAAGGTGCGTATTACTTTGTAAGATTTCTTTTTACGCAACAAAGACAATTCTACTCCAACAACGTTAGGCAATGTAGGGCTACTCCTTCAGTGAAATCCTGATTGATCGGAGTAGCTGGACTGGTGCCGGACGAGCCGGCCGAGGTGTTGAAATGGCCGTACGTGATGTTGGTAGAAGGAGCCAGCTGAAAAGCCGAAGGAGACAGTCGGGATATCGGAGGGTTCTGCGGGAATGTCGGAGCAGACATTGCTGTCTACTACTCAGAAGCATCGATGTTGGTGCAGCATAACCATGGGAGATTATCTCGTAGATTTCACTTGCGATCACAGGGGTCTGTTGGACCTTGATACAGGTAATGTAAGTTGCCACAGGCCTGTTACCCTTGTCTGTTGGTGGGAAAAATGACATGGGAGCTATATAGCCTCGATTGTAACGAGAACTAAGACTCAAGCCTTGGGCTTGCCTGCTGCTGCACACCAGGTGAAGGACGCAGAAACACCAAACCATGGTGTCCTCACTCAACTCGGGCCTGGCCTCTCCAGTCGGTGCTGCCCTTTCCTGCTAGAAAGGTGGAATGTCAGACTGGATTGCGCACTTCAGCGCATTGCCGGTTGACTGGACATTCGGCTACCGGACATTGTCACTCAGGTCTTATAATATATTATATATATTCTTTTTTGCTCAATTTTTGAATCATACGACATTCATTTTTGAACTTTACTCACTATTTTCAAGTTTTCTTGCTATTTAAATGTTTTGCACCATATCCCAGAAAAAGGCTGTCTTATTCCTCTGTATCAAGGTAAGATTTGAATGACAATTAAACCTGATTTGATTTTTATTTGATTTCATTGGGCCATCCCTTCACATATTCGGCTATAATCTAATAAATCTGCCAGATATGTTCAAAACTTCCACAACATATCAACAGCAATGAATTTGCCATTGCAGTAATTTGCGAATAACTTCATTGCTATCAGCACCTTGAGTAAATCACCTGAGAGAGAATCATCTAAGCATGTTAGCGGACTGACTTCGGGAGAGAAATCTTATTTAGATAGTTGATGATTCAATAGTTAGACTATAGGATATAACAGCAAAATTAGACAATTAGTTCAATCGAGTCTGCTCTGCCATTTCATCATGGCTTATCTAATTTTCCTCTCAGCTCCTCCTCATACCCTTCATGGCCTGACCAATCAAGGATCTATCAATCTGCTTTAAAAATACATAAATACTTGACCACCACAGCTGCGTGTGGCAACCAATTTCACAGATTCACCATCCTCTGTCTAACGAAATTCCTCCTCATCACCATTACAAAAGGACACCCTATCCTGAGGCTATGTCTTCTAGTCTTTGACTCTCCCACCACAGGAAATATCCTCTCTACATCCACTCTTTCAAGGACTTTGACAGTTCGGTAGCTTTCAATGTGGTCACCCCTCATTCTTCCGACTTCCAGTTAATACAAGACCAGAAGCTTCAGACGCTCTGCATATAACTAACCCTTCACTGCTGGAATCATTTTCGTGAACTTCCTTTGAATCCTCACCAGTCTCAGCACATTCTTTCTAAGATATTGGGCTCAAAGCTGCTCACAATACTGCCAATGCTTTCTGAAGTCTCAACATTCCATCCTTGCTTTTATATTCTAGTCCTCTTGAAATGAATGCTAACATTTCATTTGCCTTCCTCGCCACAGATTTAACCTGTAAACTCCAGGAAATCCTATACAAATCCTGCATCTCAGTTTTCAGTATTTTCTCTCCATTTAGAAAATAGTCAACCATTTCTTCCACCAAAGTGCATGGCCACACACTTCCCGACACTTTCATCTGCCTTTTCTTTGCCCATTCTCCTAAGCTCTAAGTCCTTCTGCAGCCTCTCTACATCGTCACAACTACCTGCCCCTCCAGCTATCCTGATATTATCTGCAACCTTGGCTACAAAGCAATCAATTCCATCATCCAAATCATTGTCATATAACGTTAGAAGAATTGGTTCCAATTCAGACGCAGTAGAATACCACTGCTCACCTGCAGCCAGTCGGAAAAGGCTCCGTTTATTCCCACTCTTTGCCTCCTGCCAATCAGCCACTGTTTTATCTGTTAGACTCTTTCCTGCAATATCATGGGCTCGTCACTTGTAAGCCACCTCGTGTGTGGTATTTTGTCAAAGGCCTTCTGAAAATCAGAGTGCAAAACATCAACCGATTCTCCTTTGTCTATTCTGCTTGTTACCTTTTCAAAGAATTCCAAGAGATTTGTCAGGCAACAATCTCCCTTGAGGAAACCATACTGTCTATGGCCTATTTTATCATGTGCCTCCAAGTACCCCGTGAGCTCTTCCTGAATAATCAACTTCATCTTCTCACCATTGAGGTCATACTAATTGCCCTATCGTTTCCGTTCTTCTGCCTCTTTCCCTTCTTGATGAGTGGGATGACATTTGCAATTTTCATGTCTTCCAGAATGATTCCAGAATCTAATGAGTCTTGAAAGATCATTACTAATGCCTCCACAACTCTTCAGCCACCTCTTTCAGAAACTTGTGGTATACATCATCTGGTCCAGGTGGCCCACCTACCCTCAGACCTGTCAGCTTCCCAAACCCTTCTGTCCAGATATGGTAACTTCACACTCTTTATGACCCTGACACCTGGGACTTGCACCATACGGCTAGTGCCTTTGACAGTGAAGTCTGATGCAGAATACTTATTTAGTTCATTCATTTTTTCATTGCCCCGTTTTACTATATCTCAGCATCCCCTTCCAGTGATCCAATATCTACTCTCATTTCTCATTTATACTTTAGATATCTGAAGAAACTTTCGCTATCCTCTTCAATATTATTAGCTAGCTCACTTTTGTACCTTATTTACCTTAATGACTTTTTACTTGCCTTCTGTTGGTTTTTAAAATCTTCCCAATTCTCTAACTTCCCACTAATCTTTACTCTATTGTATGCACTCCCTTTGGACTTTATGTTGGCTTTGACTTTTCTTGTTAGCCATGGTTGTGTCATCTTTCCTTTAGAACACTTCTTCTTCTCTGGGACATATATAATCTTGTACTTTCTGAACTGCTTCCAGAAATTACAGTTTTTGCTACTCTGCTGTCATCCCTGCCAGTTCTCTTTTCCACTCAACTCCAACATAATAAAGATAAGAAATAGGAGCAGGAGTAGGCCATCTGACCAATCAAGCCTGCTCCGCCATCTAAAAGATCATTGGCTGATCTGGCCATGGTCTCATCTCCATCTACCTGCCTCTCAGGAGATTGACAGTTTGAGATGCACCAATCACTCTGACTGGCATCAAAATAATCCACAGTCAAAGTCAATTAGATCACATTTCTTCTCTTGTCAATGGTCAGTTTGAACTACAACAACTGAACATCTTAACAATGTCTGAATACTTCTATGCATTGGGTTGATGACACGTGATTTGCTGATTCAATACAGTATTTGCTTTATTCAGCAGGTGTACAGGTGTACTTGATACAAAGGCCACTGAGTGTGGATTACCTTGGTTGAAGTCCAAATTGGCCCCTCCCTCTATGATTCTTTTGTTATGGCGATGTCTGAATTTCGGAGATGGATCAATGAAGCAGATGGAGACAGAAGGAATCTGTGAAACAGAAGACACATCAGAGGTGCTACAAGGAGAAACAGGAATGTTACCCTTGTGAGGCGAAACAATTAAACAACTTTAGGTTGGAAGATACTGATATATGGTCAGCAATATGAAGATAACAAGTGTGAGATCTCCGGGTCTGGGTGAAAGAAAATACAGAGAGGGAAGAAAAAGAGAGAGAGTTATATTGGTACATGAAGAGATGTGAGAGATATTAGTGTGATAAGCAACAACAAAACTGAGGTGGGTGTGTAGAAACAAGAAGGAGCTGGGAGTGTGGAAAATATGAACTGCAGCAGAAGGGAATAGAGAGATAGAGCTTCATGTCTCTATCCCTGGCTCTGTCTTCCTGTCTTTCTCTCTACTTATTGAGGTGTAGGACCCAGCTGACATGAAATATCTGTGGAATGACACTCGCCAAGATGTGTTAGACCAGAGTGGATTGTTATATCTTTCATGGAGAACTCATAGCTCCCCATTTCACTGAGAGAACACCAGAGATCACAGAACAGAGTATTTAAGTCTATGCATTTATAATGATTGCCTTTATGATTCCAGTAAATTCATTATCCAATTAAGAGACTTGTCATGGTGGGGTGGGAGCTTTGGGAACGGAACCAAATCGAGACACATACACTAAAGTAATGGGAACTGGACTGGACTAGAGTTACGGACGAGACAGGACAAGGACGTGGGTGAGGACTTTGGCTAGAAAAGTGGGACCAGGACAGGAATGTGGGAACTAGGAGCCTGGGCTTGGACTTCGAGCCAGAGACTGGATAAGGAGCCATTACCTGGGTCTTGACTCGGTCTCGGAACCCGGAACTAGGAGAAGACATGGCGTGTCTATAGGACTGGACGAGGCAAGGGTTCTTCGAGGCTTTCCTGGACAGGGCGAGGTACTCCTTCTTACATCACAGGTCCAGCACCCTTGCTAGGGTGCAGCGCAGGGATGTTTTAGCACGGCCGGGCTCCTTCCTTGGACGGCAGGCCGTGAAGACTGCCTAAGGTAAAACGCCGAGGAAGCTGTTAGGGATTCAAATGGGGAGGGGAGAGAACAGTACTCCCTCAGGGTAACGACATAGGTGGCCTGACTTACCCAACGGAGGCGAGAACAGGAAAGGAGCTCAACTTGGGGCGGCTTCGAGACTCGGGGCGGCCAGCAGCCTTGGCCGGCAATGGAAACAGCCAAATCCATATCTGGATCGGAGTGGCAGACGGCCACTCAGCTGGCCCCTGAAACAGTCGAATCCATACCCCGATGACCGCTCCGACTGGAAACAACAAGTCTCCATGAAGCGGTGGTCTTCCAACCAGGACTAGAGGTAACGAATGGCTGCACTAGCCTTCCACCAGCAGGTTGTCCAAGGGGATACTGACGAGACGAACCAGCAACCCCACTCGAACCCAGGGCCACTTACATTCCCAGCCCCAAGATGAGCGTCAAGTGCCTATGATTGTCCATCTGAAGCAAGGGACAAACAGAAGACCCAGAGTCCGGAGTCCATGGACCAGACCGTGAACCGTAATGCTGATTTCACGGTCCAGACCATGACAAAACTATTTCACCACGTTCATTAACTCTGCTCGCAATTTGCTCTAAGTAACCATGTAAGTAATTGTGTTGATGTAGAAACGTAGCATCTGCAGTAGAATTGCTACTGTTATATTTCCAGTATAAAAATGGATCCGCAGCACGCTAATGAACAATCTGATTAACACGTTGATAGAAATCGAAATCCACAGCAACATGAAAATGCCTGCTGTACTGAAAGGCAAAACCATGGACTTCTTGCAGCTATCTATCCCTGGATCCTTGTCAATCTCCACTTTACTGTGCTCCTACAGTCTCCTGAAAACTCTGCTGGCTGCTGCAATCTGCCTGGCTGTCAATACAATTAACAGCATGATCACATTGAATTAGATACAAGAAATCAAAATACGATGAAATGTATTGAATGCGGCCCATGCAGGGAATGCATGCAAACTTCATTTCGAGATGCGTCCCCAGGAAACTGCTATTACCTCTACACCAACTGTTATTACATATCTGTAGAGGAATACAGATCTCTCAACATCACATTGCAGTCACTGTCCTGTCGTTGCAATGTTTTGTCTTTAGCTTCTCACAGCAAATGACCAAAATTGATCAAATGTGAAAGCGACCATCACCCAGATAGCAATCAATGGTTCGATGGTTCAGTTTAATATCAGAGAACGCATAGAGTGCACAACCTGTAAGTATTACTCCTCGCAGACATCCACGAAACAAAAAAAAACCCAAAGAATGAGTAACAGAGATGTCTGTACAGCAAGCCCACCCTCCCCCTCTCAAACAAAAGCAGCAGCAAAAGCTTCGACCATCCCCCACCCCCACTTACTGCAGCAAACCCACTGACTCCTGTACCTCACCCCACCCCCACCCCCACTTACTGCAGCAAACCCACTGACTCCTGTACCTCACCCCACCCCCACCATGCAAGCAATTGCAAAGACACCAAAGAGACCATGATCTGGAGAGGTCATCAAAAAAAAAGCTACAGTCCATCCCATCTCAATACCTCAGTATCTCAGACAGGTTCTTTCTCACTGGCGACGGAAAGAGAGGTCACTTCTGTAACAAACGAGTTCAGGGACCTGCAGCTCACTGTTTCGATATTATGAAATTACACATCACAGCTCTAAACTCTCTGACTCAGGGACCGAGAGGCTTTCATATACCATAAAGAGAGAGCGAGAGAGGATCACTGAAGTGCAGAGGATTTCTTCCGACGGTAGCACCACACACTGCCTACTACCTCCATATTTCACATTCTCTTGACGTTTCAGCTGGTGACATAGGTGAGGAACAAAGCTGTCTACCATCTGCACCCTGAAGGCTTCTGTCTTCCAGGCCACAGCTAAAGATAGCGAAACACCAGGTCACGTGGCGGGTCTGAGAACCAACTTGCAGAGAATTGCAGCTGTAGATCACAGTCTCCAATAGGACCACAACTATCGAAATCATTACGTTACGTTTTACGTGACGGTGAACGTCCTTAACATGAAGTCTACGTGCACGTTTGGGAAAACGATTACAATGTGGAACTTTCGCACATACATTAAATACAGAGGCCCGCTGGTCACATGCTTGCTGGTCATCTTGACAAATGACAGCACGCAGCTGATGAAGGGCAGGGTAATCGCGGGGTCTTTGGAGCTGAAGGTACAGAAGAGGAAAGGGAAGCATTTCCGGGGCCGTAGGTTGAGTGGAGAGGGGACAGGATGTTCAAGGGGACAGGGGTGTGAGGAGAAGGTGTGGGGAGAGTGGGGAGGGGAAAAGGTAAATTCATCAACATTGAATTTACGTGATAGAAGTGATTCATCTACAACTAGTTCTAATCTATATTTATCATGTCTATATTTAGCAACCACCTGCTGATACTTTTATATAGATCAAGTTTGAATGATGTTGTTTACATAGGACCAGTGTGTTTGATGCCATGGAGTTGTGCAGCACCCAAATAAGCCATTCGACTAAGAAAGTCCCTGAAATCCGTCTGTTTCCCAATGCACGTCATTCCCACCAACCTACACTACGTTAGGAGTTTTTCCTATCTTGGCCACTGAGATATATGATATTTAGCTATTCAGGATTGTGACTGTGCCTATTTTACAAGCCTTGTATTCACTATCTGCCGTCAAGCCCTCATCAATCGAATTTTTTCAATTTCTTAATAAAAATTTCTTACATTTGTAAGATATGTTTTCCCCAACACACAACACACAACAATGCAGACTCCCCTGAATACGTGCTGTCATTGGAACTATCCTCGGAATAACATAATGGGATCGTTTGGTGAATGTGGTCCCTACTCACAGGAGTTTTAGAACAGCGAGTAGGGGATATCACTGAACCCTACAAAATATTGACAGGGCTAGATAAAGTGGACCTGAAGAGCATGTTTCTTATAGTGGGAGAGCAGGATCAGAGATTACAGTCTCAACATTCAAGGGCATTCCTTTAGAACAGAGATGTGGAGGAAATTTGTTTAGTCAGAGGGTGATGAATCTGTGCAATACATTGCAAAGACAGGTGAGAGGGCCAAATTGTTAGGTATATTGAAATGGAGTTTGGTAGTTTCTAGATTAGTAAGTGTGTTAAAGTTTACAGGCGGGAGGCAGGAGAATGTAATTGAGAGTGATAATAAATCAGCTGTGACCATAAACGTTGGAGCAGGCTTGATGGGCACATGCTCTAATCCTGCTCCAACGTTTATGGTCTTAAATATTCAGCAGCTCCAATCTGTTATGAAGTGTGATTGATGCCAGGTGCGGAGAAAGGACAGAGACTCCCATGTAGAGACAGAAGCAAGAATTTAATCACTGGAATTCCAGCAGAATGTCAGTGGCTTGCCTGAGCGACATCGCAACCCGAAGCATTCCAGAAACACAATGACCCCGCAATAAGCGCTAATTAGGAGTCCAATTTAAATAATCACAGTACCATAGATGGAAAACCCATGCTAGTCAGAATAAACTTGGCAAGACTAAACAGAAAGCACAAGGGCTTAGTGACTCCAGATAAGACCACTGTTAACAAATACAGGTGCACAGGCCTGTAGGGCTCAGGACACAAGCTGGTGATCTCAGGAATGCCATCCATGCCACATACTAGTTTTTATCTAACCTACAACCTAAAACTCTAGCTCCTACCAAGATGCCAATGGGTAAGAACAAGGAAAAAATTTTTAAAAAGTATCGCCAAGTTGTTAACTTAGAATAATATAATTGATTTTATTCATATACATAAAATGCCTAACGTATACTCTTTATAAATTTGCAGTATCAGTAATCATTACCGGAGTACTATATACACGTATGTTACTCAGTCCTATACAGTTCAATTTTTCTATTGTCTGTATTCTGTTACTAATGTTATATATATATATATATATATATATATATATATATATACTCTCTGTATTTGTTATATCTTCTTGTATACATTAATAAAAATATTGAAAGAGCAGTTTAACACATGGCTAAGGCGATAGTCCTGGAGGGTGGGCTTTATATCTTTGGATCATTTTCCAGAGCATGTGGGTCCTGTACAAAGGGGAAATTTTGCACCTCATCTGGTGGGTCCAATATCATTGTGGAAAAGTTTGCTCTTGGCGAGGGGATGGTTAACACAGTAGAGTTACCGGTTTAGGAAACCGGAATAGCTGGCCAGCAAGTGCAGTGGATTTGGGGGAAGTAGTTACTAGGTCTGCAAGCAAAGATGGAAACTGAAAGGTTAGGTGAGGTGTTACCAAGGTTTTGAGTTGTGTCGATTTCGTTACAGGGTGTCTTAGATGAACTTAGAATGTGACTATGCAAGTGTAATTACGATGTTGCAGCCATTATTGAGATTTGGTTGCTGGAATGTCGGGACTGGCAGTTAAATGCTCTGGGGATATGTTGTTTTTGACATGGTATGGAGGGTCCTTAAATTAGGAGGGGAGACATTAGTCATCATTGAATATCGCATGATAGTGATCACAAAGTGTTTGTCTACTGAGACAGTTTGGGTGGAACAGAGGAATTGAAAGGGATGATCACATTAATGGGGCTGTATTATAGACTTACCAGTAGTAAATAGGATTAAAGGAACAAATTTGTAGAGAAATTGCGAACATTTGCAAGATGTATACATTTCTGATTGTAGGTGATTTTAACTTTCAACATGTTGATTGGGACGCCCGTAGTGTACGAGGACAAGATGTTACAGAGTTTGTAGAAATGTGTTCAGGAAAAGTTCCTTACTTAATATGTAGTAAGAACAACTACAGACATCATGTTACTGATTCTCCTCTTGGGGAATGAGAACGAGTGGGTGACCGAAGTTAGTGTAGTGGAAAATGTTAGACCTAGTGATAGTTATTCCACTACAGTTAATTATAGAGAAGGATAGAGAATGTCCTCTGGTTCAGATTCTAAGTTGAAGAAAGGCTTTAGTTATAAGTGTCCTTAGTTGTGTAGCAATATTGAGATACTGGTCAGGAAGGGTATAGACAGTTATGATCAAATGAAGCACTTGAGGAATATAAAAGATTCAAGTAACCACTTAAGAGAGCAACCATTTGTGGAGGTGTGGGGCTGGGGTGAGTCATGTCGAACCGTCTTGAAATTTTTCAAGAAGGTTCAATGAACGGAAAGTCATGGACAAACCTTACATGACCTTTTACAAAGTGCTGCATGGTAGGCGAGACCAGAATATTAGCTCAGGATAAAGTAGACAACTGGAGTCAACTTTGTTTTACGAGAAGTACGGGAGTATATTGTATGGTTATCTCACTGATTTGGAGGCCTGCGATTAGCTGTATGAAGTAGGGATCTGTGCTGGGTCAGTTGTTCTTTATAAGACAATAAGACATGAGAACAGAATTAGGCCATTGAGTCTGCTCCAATTATTATCTGACTCCCTGGATCATTCCTGTAAACTTCTTCTGCAACCTCTCCAAGGCCGGCATATCCGTTCATTGATAACGGGCCCAAATCTGCTCACAATAGTCCAAGTGTGATCTGACCAATGCGTTACAGAACCTCAGCATTACATCTTTGCTTCTATATACCAGTCCTCTGGAAACTGGAAACTGAATCAAGCCAGAATACATACGTGAATGGTAGGGTTGAGAGAATATTGTTGAACAGAGAGAAGATGTGAGTTCCTGCTTCCACCTACACTTCAGGTAGCTCATTCCAGATTCCAGCGATTCTTCATGTGAAATATTTAGCCCTCACATTCACTCTGAATTCTTCCCTGACACCTTAGACCATGCCCCCTAATTTTGGGCAGTGGTAGGAAATGAAATAGATAAGCAAGATACCCAGAGACAATGCCTAACAAATTTATATACCTCTATTATGTCACCTTTTAGCCTCCAGCAAGGAAAACAGACACAGTATTTGCAGTATCTCAGTATAACCCAAGCCTACTAAGCCCAGTATCATACTTCCGAATACTTTCTGTTCCCACAATGCTTAATCTCATGAATCCATAGAATAGCGCCTAGAACTGTACACGATACGCCAAAGTGTGGCCAGACCAACTCTAATGTGATGTCCACTCTCTTGTACTCAGCGCATCAGCAGATGAAGACTGGATGCATTTGCTTGTTTCTGGCCCTGTCTGCTTGTATTGTTATTGTTCATGAACCGTGTAAGAGGCACAGTGAATTAACAGAGGCCAACGGAGCATAAAGGGATTTGGAATTCATGAAGGGAAGAAGTATCAGTAAAGATAGACATTGTGATCAGCGTAGATGCAGTGCGGTGGACAGAAGATGCATTGTGGTGGAGGTACCTGTGATGGGGTGTACAGTGGGCCATATTCTTGGTTCTACAGCGCCATAGCAGTGACATGCCAATACTGCCTGCTGGGCCTTTGGCTGGCTGAGCCCTCGGCTCTCTTTGTCTCACAGAACCCCTTAACATTTAAGTTGACAATTGCACACTCCCACTCTCAAGAAATTGTTGTTAACTTCTTGTAATATTATCCACAAAGGTTCACAAATTTCCCATTTGAAAGGAGCATAACTTATGTATTTGGTTGTAACACACTTGATGATGGGGGAAAGGGGAGATTTGGTGCCGTATGTGAAGACGATTTTGTTCATCAATTGACACTCCATCTCCTTGTATAACATCAATCCATCCTCCTGAGTTTTCTATACTTCATTTCAGTCCGACCTGAGGTTTTGTGTGCCAGGATTCCACTGCACTTTCACAATCAAATGTTTATGCAGCTGAGAGACTTTGATGTCTATGCCGACTATCTGCAATATCTCTCCACTAGTTCAGCAACCTACTGTGCGTGGGTGATTCATACTTATCCAGAAAGTACTTAAATGCCTGGGCAACACTTCCAAATTTCTGCAGGAACTCAGCAGGTCAGGTAGAGACTTCAAAAATGAATAACTCAACTTTATAGGCTAAGACCGTTCTTTAGGACTGAAAAAAAGGGGGATGATGTCCGAATCAGAAGGTGAGGGGAGTGAAAAGAGGTTAGCTAGAAGATGATAGATGAAGGCTGATGGGTGGGAAATGTAAAGGGCCGGAGAAGAAGGAATCTGATAGAGGAGAGTAGACCAGAGCAGAAAGGGAAGGAGATGGTGACACAAGGGGAAGTGATGGGTAGGTAAGAAGAATTGAATGGCTAGAGTGGAGAACAGAAGAGGAAAGGAGTGGGGTGAAAGAATCTTTTGACGGAATATAAGGTGCTGCTTCTCCACCCTGAGGGTGGCCTCTTCTTGGCATATGGAAGCCATTGACCAATATGATGGAACTGGAATGGGAATCAGAATTAAAATGTATAGCCACCGAGAATCTCCTCGTTTAGTTGTTGGAGCAGACGTGCTCAATGAAGTAGACCCCCAAATTACAATAGATCACCAATGTAGAAACTACATTGGGAGAACCAGACATATGAGACAACCCCAGCAGATTCGCAGGTGAAGTGTTGCCTCACCTGGAAGGACTGTTTGGGGCCCTGAATGGAGGTGAGGTAGGAAGTGAAAAGGCAGGTCTAGCCCATTAAGATTTTGGATGCTGTGCGAATGTTGGTTAAGGATTGATTAAGCAGTTTATTGCGTATTTTATTTATGTGTTTAGGCAGTGTTTAAACTTGTATTTGGGGATAGTAAGGTGTACGGTAATGAAGGTACATTGTTGTGAATGCCGAGAGTTTCAAAGCTTGGTGCAATTCAAAGCAGTTGTCCTCAAGTAATGCCTGGGTTCTGAGCAGGGTTGCTGTTCAGACCCCTATCAAATGCTGCTCAGTGTGCTGAGTTCTGTAAAATTATTGGGAAATGTTACACTGGTTGAAGGTCAGTGGGTAAGAATGTCATGTTCATCCAGGTTATCAGTGATGTAACGAATGTCGCACTCTCTAATAAGATAAGGGAGCTTGGAGAGGTGGGGCCATGGGTAGTCCATATTTTTAAAGACATATTTTATGCAGCTGAGGGATAAGTTTTTAAAGACAAGCTTTTCTGTTTTCAGCAAAGTGAGGGATGAGTTGCCTGAACTGAAAGTTCTAACGGTCCTTTAGGGGTTGTTTTAAATTCTGAGCTGTGTTCAGCAATTACATTACTGGTTGAGAAATGTCAAAAGCTTACCTGCAGTGAGCCAAATTTATCGTCGGCTGAGATTGTTCTCTGGAGCCAAGCCCACACCTGATGGGAAAGAGAACATCTCGGTTATTGGATGAATGGCAGTGCTCAGCTAATATGAAAAGGGTTTAAAAGGTCTAGTAGCTGATACACTGAGGGTCCTAAAGGCAGAACATCCATTAGACACATCAGATAATTACTAACAAGCAGTGGAAGATGCTTTTGGCAGTACTGCAAGTTCAGCTGATCTTATAATGACATTTAGCCACACATTTCAGGAGAAAGAAGACAAGCTATCTGCCTGCCTTTTCAGGTTGGAGAAATTGCTGCACTGTTTATACCACAAAGGGGACATTCAACTGTCTGAGAGAAATTGCCAGAGGATGGAGCAAGTTGTGAAGTGCACGCTGTAACATGAGATGACTGCTCTACGTATTTCTGTAATCCACAAAATGCGTCCTCTTCCATCTTTTAACGAATTACTTGAAGACGTTAGAGAGGAAGGAAACATGATTCCGACGTGGAAGATTTCCAAAAGCTGAGTAGTATATTCAGTGATAGCCTCTGAAGCTAAAGTGACCCCTAATGCCACAGCGATAGAGCTTTTGAGGAATGAGGTGGAAAACCTTTGAGCTGAGTTGATTTGACGGTTATCTGATACTGTTTCAGCTAAACGTGACACGTCTGTTGGGAAACATGATCCATGTAGGACTTACGACGCAGAAGAATGCTGGTGAAAAGGGTTCTTGACCAGAGAAGCAATCGGTATTTTCTGTAAAAACTGTGGAGAGCATGGGGATTTTAAACAACACTATGAGAGACAGGGATATCTTTGAAAAGTAAGTCAGCAATTAATCAAACTGAGAAGAAAACAAGCAAAGATATGAAGGGACCCAGTAAAGGAACAGGCTCACATCTCAGAGAGGATACATTCTAATCAGAGTATCTCCTGACTGGGAGACCTCAGTCAGTACGGATCGGGACCAGCATCTCCAAAACCATCACACTGATCACGGGGTCCCCACAGAGCTGTGTGCCCAGTCCACTGCTGTTCACTCTGCTGACCCACGACTGTGCTGCAACACACAGCTCGAATCAAGTTGGCTGATGACATGATGTGGTGGGTCTCATCAGCAAGAACGACGAGTCAGCTAACAGAGAGGAGGTGCAGCTGCTAACGGACTGGAGCAGAGACGACAACCTGTCTCTTAATGTGAACAAAACAAAAGAGATGGTTGTTATCTTCAGGAGGGCACGGAACGACAACTCCCCGCTGAACATCAATGGCTCCTCGGTAGAGATCGTTAAGAACACCAAATTTCTTAGTGTTCACCTGGCGGAGAATTTCACCTGGTCCCTTAACACCAGCTCCATAGCAAAGAAAGCCCAGCAGCGTCTCTACTTTCTGCGATGGCTGAGGAATGTCCATCTCCCAACCCCATCTTCATCACATTCTACATTGGTTGTATTGAGAGCATCATGGGCAGCTGCATCACTGCTTGGTTCGGAAACTGCAGCATCTTGGATCGCAATACCCTACAGCGGATAGTGAGGACACCTGAGAACATCATCGGGGTCTCACTTCCCGCCATCACGGACATTTACACTACATGCTGCATCCGAAAAGCAAACAGCATTTTGAAGGACCCCATGAACCCCTCATACAATCTCT
The DNA here is from genome assembly GCF_048418815.1 of Hemitrygon akajei. Lineage (NCBI taxonomy): Eukaryota > Metazoa > Chordata > Chondrichthyes > Myliobatiformes > Dasyatidae > Hemitrygon > Hemitrygon akajei. The sequence goes on from NC_133147.1 coordinate 59,651,868, forward strand.
TCTCCCTCCTACCGTCTGTGAAAAGGCACCGAAGCATTCGGGCTCTCACAAGACTATGTAACAGTTTCTTCCCCTAAGCTATCAGACCCCTTAATATCCAGCGCCTGGTTTGACACCTTGCCCTTCTGTACTGCTTATTATTTATTGTAATGCCTGCACTGTTTTTTGCACTTTATGCAATCCTGACGAGGTCTGTAGTCTAGTGTAGTTGTTGTGTGTGTGTGTTTTTGTTCCTTTTCTCTGTGTTGTTTTTTACGTAGTGCAGTCTAGTTTTTTTTTTCTAATGTGTCATGTAACACCATGGTCCTGAAAAACGTTGTCTCTTTTTTACTATATACTGTACCAGCAGTTATGGTTGAAATGACAATAAAAGTGACGTGACTTGAATTGACTTGATCAATTCAAAGTACGAAGGATATTTATGATCAAAGTACGTATATGTCACCGTATAGCACCTTGTGATGGATTTTCTTGCACGCATATGCAGAAAAAATAAAGAAACACGATAGAATTTATAAAAAACCACACATAAACAAAGACTGAAAGACATGCAATTTGCAAATTAAGACAAATCGCACAAATACTAATAACAAAAAGGAAAACAAATACTGCGAGAAAATGAGTTGAGGGGTCCTTGACAGTGAGCGCATAGGCTGAAGAATCATTTCAGACCTGAATGAGTGAACTTATCCACGCTGCTTCAGGAGGCTGATGCATGTCGAGCTATAACTGTTGATGAAGCTCTGGCATTTAAAGCTCCTGTGTCTCCTGACAGATGGTAGTAGCGAGAAGATATCATGGCCTGGCTCGTAAGGGTTATTGATGATGGACGCTGGGTTCTCGTGGGGGCCTTCTTTCTGAAGGTGCACAATGGTGAGGAGGGCTCTCCTGTTATGGACTGCACTGTTCCCGCCACAATTTGTCGACACTTCTGTTACTGGGTATTGGCATTTCCTTGTCACTCCATGATGCAAATAGTCACGATACTCTGCACTGAACATCACGAGATATTACGGAGCAAACAAAATAAATCGTCTTTTTAAATATCCTTTCTACTATCACACAGTTCGGGACGAACGGGAGCACTTGTTCCGGCCACTCTTTGAACACAGAAGTGACTGAATCGCGTGAGACTCCTGACTGTACAGCCCACGAGCTGAGAACCGGATGAGCGTTGGTGGCCAGATTTACAGTTAATGGAGAGACCATGTTGTGAAGCTATCAGCCCTCCTGAGTCCTGTCATCAGCACGACGAATATAAATCATTGTTTAATTTTGTGTCGTTACTAATATGCAGATAATTGATTCACTGGGGAGTCCAGAGCTAAATATAACAGCTGGAGAAAACCAGTAACAAGAGCTATTTGTGAAGAGAATGCACGGACCAGTAAGAGGACTGCTATATGCGATTTACTATCCTTTTCTTGCCATCATTGGTTTTCCCAGTAAGTTGTGCATCCTCATTCCTCTACTGTACCTTGCTTATAGTGATTCCAGAGATGTTTGATACCGAATTCGACTGCTTCGTTTCAGTAGCGTTGGTTGTAAGTGAGTAATTGCAACTAAGAAACTAGATGGCAAACTTGCTATATCTGCAGTTCAGCGTCCAATGGTCATTCTAACTGATATTCTTTGACAACTCTCTGAGCCATTCATGTTTTCTAGTTGAAATTTTGCAGATTTTATCTCCAGAAATAACGTGATGTGAATATATCTGTTCACGTTAAAAATCTAACCTTAATTTAATAGTGTACTCTATGATTTAACATTAGCAGTAGTAGATATATAAATGTCTCTGATAACGTGCATGATGCTGCGATGCACTGTTGCACATCAAGCAATATAAAGTAAATACACAATTTCATATCGTAAACTAGTTCATGCTGTATATAATTAATTCAATTTTGTCTTCCATTTTATTGGGAAATGCTCCAAGGTCTACTTTAGGTCCAAAACATTAATTGTGTGCCAGCATAATATACTGCAATGGATGTAATGGTTCGATATGCTCATTTTTTTCTTTTATTTGGCATTAATTCTATTACGGAGGGGCTTCACATCAAGTATAATCTCTATATTTGTGACTGTACCATACTGGAACGTATTACAATTTAGTTTTGGTCTCTTTTTAAATAATAATTTATAAGTCTGCCAGGCTGCGGTAACATTCCAGACATTTAGTTTATGGAACACCAGCTAAATGCTGGACGATCGGAGCATGCCAAGTAGCATCTATGGGAAGGAGTTAGCAGTCGACCTTTCGAACCGAGTACCCTCATCAGGACCGGGAACAAAAAGATGAGAAGTTAGGTCAAGATGGGAGGAGGTTAGGAAGAAGGTAGGTGACAGGTGAAACCCGGAGAACGGAGGACACTAGTGAAGGGCTTGGAGGCTGAACGGTAAAAAAGCTAAAAGGCTGCAAAAGGGGGAATTTGATTGGAGATGCCAGACGAGCATCCAAAAAAAGGAAGAGGAAGCAGCAACAGAGACGGATGATCGGTAGGTAAGGAGATGATGTGAGAGAGGGAAACGGGAATGGGAGGTTCAAGAAATCAATGTTCACGCTATCAGGTTGGAGTCACAATATGAGGTGTTACTCATACAAGCTAAATGTGGCTAAATAGAGGACGCTATTAGATTTAGTTTATGCAGAGCTGACATTGTCAGCTATGTGAGTAGTTCAGTATCCTACCAGCGATCACGCCATTGAGTTTCTTTAAAACAACGCACAGCGTTGGTCCCTTTTCCGGCGATGCCCGCGTTATTTTCTTCAGAAACGTCATTTCTGCATTTAAACCTGAAACTGCGGTTGGCTGTTTACTTCGCAGCACCCAGGTTGAACGGGATACAGGGTTCGGCAGCAGAGCACGGACATCTATCTCACGATAATACTGATTGCAGTCATGGAACAACTTAAATAAATCTGTTCAATACACTTTTCAAAGACAGAAAGAAAATAACAGATATGAATATAGATGTAACGCTGATGAACAAAGTATACATGATACTGAGTTGTTGGCCATATTCACTGAACTTTTAAGGATAAATCCTGGCATCCATTTCTCGTAATCGAGGATACAGCACTAAAAATCCTATACCCTTCCATGGACACAAACGACCTAATCTTAAGCGGTCCTGCAATTTTAGGAATCACTCGCGTGAATTTTATTTTTACCCTTATAGCGTCATTTATAAAGTCATCTCATGAATTTCCATCTGTACTGAGACTTCAAAGATTCAATCTCGAACCGTTCTTCTTGTTCCCTTAACAGCGGGCTTGGCAGCAGTTGTGGTCCTATCACGGGGAAGATGCGGTCTCTCCAAATGCGTCACTTATTACCTGGTGGCAATGGCGGTGACGGATCTGCTGGTCATTGTCACTGCCGTGATACTGAATCGAATCACTGGTATCTTTTTCGGGAACAGTTTGTTCTCCATCACTCCCGCCTGTAGTCTCAGCACGGCGCTGATTTATTTTAGCAGGGATTGCTCGGTGTGGTTGACGGTCGCTTTCACGTTCGACCGGTTTGTCGCTATTTGTTGTCTGGAGCTGAAAAGGAGATATTGCAATTTGAAGTCTGCTGCTGTAGTTATATCTGTTGTCTGCTTTCTGACAACCGTGAAGAATGTACCCTATTACTTTGTTTATCAGCCCTTGTATATAGTAGATGGCATGCCCTGGTTTTGTGTTTTTAAACTAAATTTCTTCACTGAACCAGTCTGGATAGCGTATGATTGGTTGGACCAACTTTTAACGCCGTGCATCCCTTTTCTTCTGATCCTGCTGTTCAATGTTCTGACCATTAGACACATTTTTGTATCGAACAGAGTCCGCAGGCGACTTCGTGGTGAGAAAGAAGGGAAGAATCTCGAAGATGTAGGAACAGAAAAGCGGAAAAAATCCATTATATTACTTTTCACTATCTCCACCAGTTTTCTGTTCCTGTGGATTACATATGTCATTACCTTTGTATACGTGCGGATTAAAGGCGGTTCTTATATATCAGGATTCAATTTCGGGGATCCACGCTACATTCTCCAAGAGAGCGCCAACATGCTTTCTAACCTGAGTTTCTGCACGAATTCTTTCATTTACGCGGTAACCCAGGCTAACTTCAGAGAGGAGTTGAAGAAGATACTGAAGTATCCCATGACTGTATTTACTAGCTGTTTTACTAAGCAAAAATGAATAAATTCTGCTGCCTTTGATGTTTGCGTCATTCACTTTTGCTTTCCAATATATTTTATATTATAGTTTTTATAAATCTGTATTGTAATGCACTGCTGCACCAAATAAACAAATTTCCAGACATTTTAAACCTGATTCAGAAGTGATCAATTTCAAAGCCTCCTCCATCATCCTCGCAATCCATATCGCCAATTAGCTTTGAAATTTTGTCCGGCGTGCATATATTAAGCATGTATCATTCAAATCTGGTATACAGGTATTGTACTGTTGGGGACGTAGAACCAGTGTACGAGTTGGTTTTAAGAAAATGTTTGTGGACTTTAGGAAGGTCAGAAGATCCATCCCAGTCTCCGCAGAAACGGCTCCTCCATGAAGTGCACCAATTTCCTGGCTGTTCGCATCACAGACGACCTCAACAGATCCCACAATTTTCCTCCCTGAATAAAAAGGCACACACTCTCCCCTCCATCTCAATTGAATTTTACAGAAGCTCCATTGAGAGTATCCTGAAAAGCTGCATCTCCATTAGTTATAGGAGCAGCCAAGCATCCGACGTGAAGTCCCTAGAAAGGATAGTAAGAATTGCCTAGAGGATAATAGGTTTCTCACCCCCAATCATCATTGACATTTATTGGGAGTGCTGTGTACGCAGAATGCTCAGTATTATCAAATCCCACTCCTCCATCCAGCATCCTCTTTAACATTCTACCAACAGGCAGGAGACTCCAATGAATAAAACCTAGGCTGATAAGGGAAACAGCTTCTTCACTCACGCCATAACCTTCTGAACTTCCTGCCACATGGCATTCAAAAGATCGCCGGAAAATTTGCATTGCACCCTACAATATGTAATTTATAAACTTTATTCTGTTTATCTCTGCATATTTCATTTCTAGATCTAATTCGTAGTGTTTTCAGTTATTGTGTGGTATATGTGTGTTGTACATATTACACTTTACACCATGGTCCGGAGAAAGTTGGCTCGTTTGATGGTATATATGTATATAGTTAAATGACAATAAACTTGACTTGACTTCATTTGGTTTGTCACTGACTGCTAACCGGATCACTGCCTTGTTACCAGTTAAACCAACAATCCCGGGACCTGAACGTTCTGCATCAACTCATATGGCAAATAATTTTGCGAAGGTAGAACTACAGGCCGTGCTCAAAAATTTCCTGGGAATGGTCTAAGACCTTACAATGGAAAATATCCAGGGAATACAAATTAATATGTGATGGTCATCGCCAAATACACTCATTCACGATATTCAAGGGCCTTCACACTGGAACAATGAAACACAATAGAATCTATGAAAGCTTCTGATAAACATCAGCAGCATAAGAAGACAAACTGTACAAAAACCAAAAAAAAATTAAGTTAATGGTAAATAAATAAACAGATTCATTGCTTGATAGACAAGTTGACAGATAGGTAGGTTGGTAATTATAAAATAAATTAATAAACAAAGGAACACGGAACTAACTAGATAATAAATAGATAGATAGATGGATAGATGACAATGTGGGTCCAAATATAATCAACTTTCTGAACATGGAGTTCAGCTTAAGTACCTATTGTTTAGGTGAAAGATTGCAGAAAAAATATTATAAAGTTGTCAAAATGATATATGTTCACATGCCATATTATTATTGTTTTACTGCCTTGCTTTACCCCCCTTATAATTGTACTTCAGTATAAGCAGGACAAAATAAACCCAACACTAAAGATGGAAGACTTCTGTTAAGATGGCGGTGTGTGCAAACACACAGCCTCTCGAGGAGGTTGGGGGTGCAACCAAGCTGCATATTTCTTTGTCAGATTTCTTTTTTACGCAACAAAGACAATCCTACTCCAAGAACTTCATGTACTGTAGGGCTACTCCATCAGTGAACTTCTCATTGATCGGAGTCGCTGGACTGGTGCTGGAGGAGCAGGCCAAGGTGTTGAAATGGCCGTACGTAATGTTGGGAGAAGGAGCCACCCGAAATGGCGCAGGAGACAGTCGGGATATCGGAGGGTTCTGTGGGAATGCTCTCCGCTTCCCTCGCCGTCCCCCTCTCCATCCTTCGTCTCTCCCCCTACCCCTCCCTGTTCGCTAACCCCACTCTCTCCCTCCCGCTCCCCTCAATCTCTCCATCTCTTTCTCTGCCCCACCCCATACCTCCCTCTCCAGTCCACTCTCTCCCTTTGCCTCCTCCTCTCTCCACCATTCTACCCCTTCCTACCAACTCAGATCTCTCCCCCACCCCAACACCCTCTGACCCTCCCCACTCCCCTCACCCTCTCACATTCTCCCTCTCCCGCTCTCCCATTTCCCGCAAACTCGTCCACCCCTCTCACCCATCCTACTCCACAATCCAACCGGCTCTCCACTCTCCTCCCAGCCCCATTCACCTTCCTTACTCCCCCACCTCTTCCTTTCTCCTCTGCTATTTCTCCCCTCCCTCTCCCCCACCCCCTAACCCCTTCCCTCCGCCACTCCCCGTCTCTTGCCTCTCCACCTCCCTGCTCCCCCCATTCTCCCCTTCCACCATTATCCCCCTTCGCCTTCCCTCCATAACTCCTTCCAAAACTTTCACACCACCTCTTCACCCTCACTCCGCCTCTCCCCTCACTCCCTTTTCCTCCTGACTGCCACTCCTCCCTCTCACTCCCTCTTCCACTTACCCCCATACTTCCTTCACTCTCTCTCTGCCCTAACTTCCTCTCCCTTCCCCCGCTCTTCTTTCCCTCATCCCCTTTCCCCCTAAGCTCTCTACTCCCCTCTACTCTCTATTCTTCCCCCGTCTCCCCATACTCCCCTACTCCCTTCACGCCCCTCCCCCGCTCACCTCATTCACCGCTTCCCCTCCCGTTTCTCCCCCTCCCCTCTTCCCCTTTCAGCCTTCCCCCTCGCACTCCCTTCCCCCTTTATTCCCTTCCCTCCCACTCCACATCCAATTTCCCCCTCCCTACATCCTTCGCTACCCTCTCCCCACCACTCCCCTCTCACCATCCCCTCTGTTTCTCCCTCCTCCCCCTCTTCTTTCCCCTCCCCATCTCCTCCCCCTCACACTCCTCCCTCCCCTTTACCCTCTCTACTCCCCTCCCACTCCACCTTCCCTCTCCCCTTCCTTCTCCTACCCCTCACCCCTCTGTCTGTACTTGTTTAGTACAGTGCACTAGAGATTGGCAGGACAGTATAAGCCCACACTTTGTACTATAACAGAGGCTGACAGTTAAAGAATGAATCCTGAAATCTCCTTGTACTAGACAATCTCAGATAGAGGTTGATGTCCGCTCTCTCACACTATACCTTTCATTACCATGTGTAGAATAAACTCCCAATCACACTGTAACAGAGACACATAGGGACAGAATGAATCCCAACCTCTCACAATGTCCAACAGAATGGCAGGCGGAGAATGCATCCACACAGTTACAATCTTCTGGAATATGACACGTATAAGTTAAATCATACATGCCCACACTGTACCAGAGACTGACAGGTACAGAATAAATCCCACATTCTCACACTGTACTAGAGACTCACAGCTACTGAACGAGTCCCACAGTACCACATTTACCTAGATTTTGAAATCAGGGCGCTCACATTACCTCAGACTCCATTTTGCTTATTCTCCCAGTGCTGCTATCGCGTGCTCTCTCTTCAATTCTGCATTTTAGAAACATAGAAAACCTACAGCACAATACAGGCCCTTCGGCCCTCAGAGTTGTGCCGAACATGTCCCTACTTTAGAAATTACTAATCCTACCCATAGCCCTCATATGCCTATACAAAAGTCTCTGAAAAGACCCTATCGTATCCGCCTCAACCACCGTTACCGGCAGCCCATTCCACACACTCACCACTCCTTCAGTAAAAACTTATCCCTGATATCTCCTCTGTACCTACTCCCCAGCACCTTAAACATGTGCCCGCTTGTGGCTACCAGTTCAGCCCTGGGAAAAAGCCTCTGACTACCACACAATCAATGCCTCTGATCAAATTATACACCTCTATCAGGTCACCACTCATCCACCGTCGCTCCAAGGAGTAAAGGCCGAGTTCACACTACCTGTTTTCATAAAGCATGCTCCTGATCCAAGCAACGTCTTTCGAGATCTCCTCTGCACCCTTTCTATGGCTTCGACATCCTTCCTGTAGTGAGGCGACCAGAAGTGAGCACAGTACTCCAAGTGGAGTCTGATCAGGGTCCTATATAACTGCAACATTACCCCAAGGCTCCTAAATTCAATTCCACGATTAATGAAGGCCAATACACCGTATGCCTTCTTAACCACAGAGTCAACCTGTGCTTTGAGCGTTCTATTGACAGAGACCCCAATATCCCTCTGACCCTCTAAACTGCCAAGATTCTTACCATTAATACTATATTCTGCCATCATATTTGATCTACGAAAATCAACCACTTCACATTTATCTGAGTTGAGCTCCATCCGCCACATTTCAGCCCAGTTTTGCATCCGATCAATGTCCTACTGTCGCCTCTGACAGCCCTCCATACTATCCACAACACCTCCAAACTTTATGTCATCTGCAAACTTACTAGCCCATTCCTCCACTTCTCATCCAGTTCATTTATAAAAATCACGAAGAGTACGCGTCCAAAGAACAGATCCCTGAGGCACACCACTGGTCACCGTTCTGCATGCAGAGTATGACCCCTCTACAACCACTCTTTCCCTTCACTGAGCAAGCCAGTTCAGTATTTTATGATTTTTATGGCAATCAGACGATCTTTGCATTTTGCATATTGACCCTCGTATATTACATTCCATTTACCCTACACCGGACCGAGACACGTTTTCTTTTATCTCCCAGTAGTTGTCTTGCATTCTTTCTCAAGTGTCTATTGCTTTGTCAGCAGGGCCATCTGGCTGTTGCAACATGTCTTCTGCTCTCGCTGTACCTTTTTCAGAGTTCAGACCCGGTAGAAATTATTTTGTGAAACGGGTTCGATGTGGAAGAATAGCGTGCACAGAGAGAATTGCAAGTAATTCAATACTTACACGATGCGTGTGTATGGGTATGTATATCGATGCTTACGTGCGCGTCTGTTTGTATGTTTACGGCGAGTGGCGTGTGAAAGGTTTAAACCACTCCAAGAAGGAAGAGAGTGCTCGCCGTGCGTTAATGTGTTTCTGTGTGTGTGTGTGTGTGTGTGTGTGTGTGTGTGTGTGTGTGTGTGTGTGTGTGTGTGTGTGTGTGTGTGTGTGTGTGTGTGTTCGGTGATATGTATGTGCCACCCTTCCGCCAGAAACAGCACTAGGACAATGTCCATAACAATTCCAAGGATACTGGCATTTGTGAGTCAACGCAGCAGAAGAAGATTTCTGTGTCGGGTAAGAAATCTGCCCATAACAGAGTTAGAGCGATCTTTGGGTTTACCACATTTACACTGAGCAAATGACTTTGGCTACTAGTCTTCACATCTGAGTATGAATTGCGGTTTTAAATTGGAGTGCATTTCTGAACAATGAGTTCCTAAAAGCCGTGAATCCCACACCATACAATGCTGATTACAATTCATTTCGATGTCTATGGTGCGGGTGCGAATCGGCAGGTGTGAAATTTGCTGTACAGTTTCAAAGAAAACACTGTAAGTTTGTAATCATCCCTGCAGCGCCACCTTCCGTAAATGTGTGAGCAATCAGTCAACCATAATAATTCTTGAGAAATCATCGGGGAAAAGATGCACGGGGAAGAATACCTCCCCCACTACCGCCACACCCTGCGACATGATAGACACAATCTGCACACGACAGTGAATATCTTTAAAGAGGAAATAATATAGCTCCCACAAACGGTATTTCACACAGTGTACAGACAACTTTTGCACAAATGCAGGTAATTTAACTGTCTTCGACATCGGTGTGAACATCTTTACATGAAAGTCAATGAGGGTCGAAATCATTATGTTACGTTTTACGTGATGGTGAACGTCCTTAACATGAAGTCCACGCGTACGTTCGGGAAAACTATTATAATGTGGAACATTCGCACATACTTTAAATACAGGGGCCCTCTAGCCACATGTTTGCGGATCATCTTGACAAATGATAGCACGCAGCTGATGAAGGGCAAGGAAATCGCGGGGTTTTTGGAGCTAATGGTACAGAAGAGGAAAGGGAAGCATTTCCGGCCGTTGGTTGAGTGGGGAGGGGACAGAGTGGGACATTCGCCTCACCAAGTCCATGAAATCTGTAAGATTCCCAATGCACGTTATTCCCACCAACCTACACTACGTTGAGAGTTTTCCATATATTGTCCATTCAGATGTTTGATGTTTAGCTATTCAGGGTTGTGAATGTGCCTCTTTTACAAGCATTGTATTCACCATCTGCTGGCTTGTCCTCATCAATGGAATTTGTCACTTCCTTAAGAAAAATTTCTTACATCTGTAAGATATGATTTCCCCAAAACACAACAATGAGTAAGAAAATACGTGCTGTCATTGGAAAAGGTGTTCCGAGAAGGGTGCAGCGGAATCTCCCGGGGACTATACTGAGAATAACATAATGGGACCGTTTGTTGTCTGAGGTCACTACTCACTGGAGTTTTAGAACAGTGAATAGAGGATTTCACTGAACACTATTAAATATTGACAGGGCTCGATAAAGTGGACCTGAAGAGCATGTTTCTTGTTTCTTATAGTGGGAAAAGCAGGACCAGAGATCACAGTCTCAACATCCCTTTAGAACAGAGATGGTAAGGAAATTTGTTTAGTCAGAGGGTGATGAATCTGTGCAATACATTGCAAAGCCAGGTGTGAGGGCCAAATTGATAGGTATATTGAAGTGGAGTGTGGTAGGTTCTAGATTAGTAAGTGTGTTAAAGTTTACAGGCGGGTGGCAGGAGAATGTAACTGAGAGGGATAATAAATCAGCTGTGATGGATTGTTGAGCATGCTTGATGGGCAATGCCCTAATCCTGCTCCTACGTTTATGGACTTAAGAATTCAGCAGCTCAAAGCTGTTATGATGTGGAGAAAAGACAGAGACTTCCATGTGGTTGTCAGAGTCCTTAATTGTGCAGTAATATTGAGACCCTGCTTAGGAACAGTTAGGATCAAATGAGGAACTTGAGGAATATAAAAGATTCAAGAAAACACTTAGGAGAGAAACCATTTGTTGGCGGGCGGGGGAGTCATGTCCAACCATTTTGAAGTAGTTTTTTAAGAAGGTTCAATGAAGGGAAAGTCATGGACAAACCCTACATGGACTTTAGCATGGCCTTTTACAAAGTTCTGCATGGTAGGCTAGTCCAGAATGTTAGCTCAGCATAAAGTAGACAACTGGAGTCAACTTTGGCTGAGTAGAAGCAAGAGTGTATATTAGATGGTTATCTCACTGATTTGGAGGCCAGTGATTAGCTGTATGAAGTAGGGATCTGTGCTGGGTCAGCTGTTCTTTATAAGACCATAAGACATGAGAACAGAATTAGGCCATTGAGTCTGCTGCAACTATTATCTGATTCAGTCCCATTGTCCTACCTTCTCAACATAAGCTTTAATACTCTTCCTAATCAAGAACCTATCCAACCTCCATTTCAAATATACCCAGTGACTTGATCTGCTCAGCCATCAGTCTTCACTAGGGAAGACACAGTCAATCTCCCGGACGTAATACTGGGCAGAAGGCCTAACGTAACGGAGAAACTGAAGGAATTTCACGTTAGGCAGAAAATGGTGTCGGGTAGATGGATGGGACTGAAGGCTAATAAATCCCCAGGGCCTGATGGTCTGCAACCCAGGGTACTTACGGACGTGGCTCTAGAAACCATGGACGCATTGATAATCATTTTCCAATTTTCTATAGATTCAGAATTGGAGGGATTGGAGGGTAGCTAATTGGAGGATTGGAGGGCAACTAATCTTATCCCACTTTTTAAGAAAGGAGGGAGCGAGAAAACAGGAAATTACAGTCCAGTTAGCCTAACATCAGTGGTGGGGAAGATGCTGGAGTCAATTATAAAAGATGAAATAGCGGCACATTTGGATAACATTAACAGCATCGGTCCGAGTCAGCATGGATTTACATAGGCGAAATCATGCTTGACTAATCTTCTGGAATTTTTTGAGGATGTAGCTTTGAAAATAGACAAGGGAGAGCCAGCGTATGTAGTGTGCCTGGACTTTCAGAAAGCCTTGGATAAGGTCCCACATATGAGATTAGTGGGCAAAATTAGAGCACATGGTATTGGGGGTAGGATACTAACATTGATTGAAAACTGATTGGCAGACAGGAAGCAAAGAGTAGGGATTAACGGGTCCTTTTCAGAATGGCAGACAGCGACTAGTGCGGTACCGCAAGGCTCGGTGCTGGGACCGAGCTATTTACAATATAAATTAATTATTTAGATGAAGGTATTAGAAGTAACATTAGCAAATTTGCAGAAGACACAAAGCTGGGTGGCAGTGTGAAATATGAGGAGGATATTAGAAGAATTCAGGGTGACTTGGACAGGTTGGGTGAGTGGGCAGATGCATGGCAGATGAAGTTTAATGTGGATAAATGTAAGGTTATCCACGTTGGTGGCAAGAATAAGAAGGCAGATGACAATCTGAATGGTGTCAAGTTAGGAAAAGGGGAAGTACAACGATATCTGGGTGTCCTTGTTCATAAGTAACTAAAAGTAAGCATGCAGCTACAGCAGGCAGTAAAGAAAGCTAATGGCATGTTGGGCTTCATAACAAGGGGAGTTGAGTATAGGAGCAAAGAAGTCCTTATGCAGTTGTACAGTGCCCTGGTGAGAACACACCTAGAGTATTTTGTTCAGTTTTGGTCTCCAAATTTGAGGAAGGACGTTCTGGCTATTGAGGGAGTGCAGCATAGGTTCATGAGGTTAACTCCCGGGATGGCGGGACTGTCATATATTGAAAGATTGGAGCGAATGGGCTTGTATACAATGGAAGTTAGAAGGATGAGAGGGGATCTGATTGAAACATAGAAGACTATTAAGTGATTGGACACACTAGAGGCAGGAAATATGTTCCCGATGTTGGGGGGAATCCAGAAATAGAGGCCACAGTATAAGAATAAGGGGTAGGCCATTTAGAACAGAGTTCAGGAAAAACGTTTTCACCCAGAGAGTTGTGGATCTATGCAATGCTCTGCCTCAGAGGTCAGTGGAGGCCAATTCTCCGGATGTCGTCGAGAAAGAGTTAGATAGAGCTATTAAAGATAACAGAGTTAAGGTATATGAGGAGAAGGCAAGAATAGGGTACTGATTGTGGATGATCAGCCATGATCACATTGAATGGCGATGCTGGCTCGAAGTGACGAATGCCCTACTCCTCCACCTATTGTCTATTGCCTATTGACAATGAATTCCATAGTTCTGCTTCCCTCTTGATAAATAAATTCCATCCCACCTCTATTCTAAAGGGGCAACCGTGTATTCTGAGACTATGTCCTCTGGTCCTAGACTTCCCCACTATTGGAAACATCCTCTCCATATCTACTCTACCTAGGGCTTTCAACAGTTGATAGGTTTCATTGTGATCCACTCTGATTCTTCTAAACTCCAGCGAATACAAGCCCAGAGCGAGTAAATGCTCCTATACGTTAAACCTTTCATTCCCTGGATCATTCCTGTAAACTTCCTCTGCAACCTCTCCAAGGCCGGCATATCCGTTCATTGATTACGGGCCCAAATCTGCTCACAATAGTCCAAGTGTAATCTGACCAATGCGTTACAGAACCTCAGCATTACATCTTTGCTTCTATATACCAGTCCTCTGGAAACTGGAAACTGAATCAGGCCAGAATAACATACGTGAATGGTAGGGTTGAGAGAATATTGTTGAACAAAGAGAAGATGTGAGTTCCTGCTTCCACCTACACTTCAGGTAGCTCATTCCAGATTCCAGCTATTCTTCATGTGAAATATTTCGCCCTCACTGTCACTCTCAATTCTTCCCTGACACCTTAGACCATGCTGCCTAATTTTAGACAGTGGTAGGAAATGAAATGAATAAGCAGGATACCCAGAGACTATGCCTAATAATGTTATATACCTCTATTATGGAACCCTTCAACTTTCAGCAAGGAAAACAGACATAGTTTTTCCAATATCTCATTATAACCCAAGCCCACAAAGCCCAGTATCATACTTCCGAATACTTTCTGTTCCCACAAAGCTTAATCTCATGAATCCATAGCATAGCACCTAGAATTGTACATGACACTTAAGTGTGGCCAGAACAACTGTAATGTGATGTCCAATCTCTTGTACTCAGTGCATCGGTAGACGAAGACAGGCGAGCATTTGCTTGTTTCAGGCCCTGTCTACTGTTATTGCTATTGTTCATTAACTGCGTAAGAGGCACAGTGAATTAACAGAGGCCAACGGGTCATATAGGGATTTGGAATTCATGAAGGGAAGAAATACCAGTAAAGATAGGCATGATAGATACAGTGCGGTGGACAGAAGATGCATTGTGGTGGACGTACATGTGAAGGGGTGTACACAGTGACCTATTCTTGGTTCGACAGCACCACGGAAGTGACACTCCACCACTGCCTGCAGAGGCTTTGGCTGGCTGAGCCCTCAGCTCTCTTTGTATCACTGAACCCCTGACCTTTAAATTGACAATTGCATATTCCCACTCTTACCAAGTTCTCGGCCATTTCTTGTAATCTTATCCACAATGGCTCAAAAATTTCCCACTTGAAAGGAGCATAACATATGTATTTTGTTGTAACACAATTGATGATGGGGGAAGGGGAGATTTGGTGCTTATGTGAAGAGGATTTTGTTCATCAATTGAATATCCATCTCTCGGCTAATATCAGTCCATCCTCATGAGTTTTCCATACTTCATTTCAGTCCGACCACTGCACTTTCACGATCAAATGTTTATGCAGCTGAGAGACTTTGATGACTCGGCAGGTCAGGTAGGGTCTTTGGAAATTAATAACTCAACTTTATACGCTGACCCTTCTTTAGGACTGAGAAGGAAGGGGATACGTGAATCAAAAGGTGAGGGGAGAGAAAGGAGGCTAGCTAGTGATAGATGAAGGCTGATGGGTGGGAAATGTAAAGGGCTGCAGAAGAAGGAATCTGATCGGAGAGGAGAGTAGACCATTGCAGAAAGGGAAGGAGATGGTGACACAAGGGGAAGTGATGGGTAGGTAAGAAGTGAAAGTCCAGAGTGGAGAATAGAAGAGGAGAGTAGAGCGGAGGAAGAATTTATTTTTTTGCTGGAATATAAGGAGTTCCTCCTCCAGCCTGAGGGTGGCCTCGTCTTGGCATGAGGAAGCCATGGACCGATATGTAGGAACTGGAATGGGAATCAGAATTAAAATGTATAGCCACCATGAAGTTCCTCTTTTAGTGGATGGAGCAGAGGTGTTCAGTGAAGTGGTCCCCAAATTACAATGGGTCGCCAATGTAGAAATACATTGGGAGAACCAGACTTATGGGACAACCCCAGCAGATACGCAGGTGAAGTGTTGCCGCACCTGGAAGGACTGTTTGGGGCTCTGAATGGAAGAGTGGGAGCAGGTGAATGGGTAGGTCTAGCCCATTAAGACTTTGGATGTTGTGATAATGCATCTTAAGGATTGATTAAGCAGTTTATTGTGTACTTAAGCGGTGTTTAAATTGCTATTTGGGGATAGTGAGTTGTATTGTAATTAAGGTACTTTGTTATGGATGCCGAGGTTTTCAATGTTTAATGCAAATCAAAGCAGTTATGCCTGGGTTCTGAGCAGGGTGGACATCTAAACCCCTGATGAAATGCTACTCAGAATGCTGAGTTCTGTAAAGGTTTTGTGAAAAGTTACGCCGGTTGCAGGTCATTTTGACTGGTCAGCGGTTAAGGATGTCACGTTTGTCCAGACTATCAGTGATGTAACTAAAGTCGCACTGTCTGATAAGATAAGAGAGCTTGGAGAGGCGGGGCCATGGGCAGTCCATAATTTTAAAGACATATTTTATGCAGCTGAGGGTGAAGAACTTAAAGACAAGTTGTTCTCCATTCAGCAAAGTGAGGAACGAGTTGCCTGACCTGAAAGTTCTAATGGTCCTTTCGCGAAAGATTTAAATTCTGAGCTGGTTTCAGTAATTGCATCACTGGTTGATAAATGCCGAAAGTGTACCTGCAGTGAGCCAAATTTATCGTAGGCTTGGAGTGTTCTCTAGAGTCAAGTCCACACCTGATGGGAAAGAGAACATCTCGGTTCCTGGATGAATGGCAGTGCTCAGATAATATGAAAAGTGTTTAAAAGGTCTAGTAGCTGATATAGTGAGGGTCCTAAAGGCAGAACATCCATTAGACGCATCAACTAATTACTTGCAAGAAGTGGAAGATGCTCTTGGCAGTACTGTAAGTTCAGCTGATCTTATAATGAAATTTGGCCACACATTTCCGGAGACAGAAGAGAAGCTAACTGCCTCCCTTTTCAGGTTGGAGATATTGCTGCAATGTTTATGTCACAAAGGGGACATTCAGTTGTCTGAGAGAAATTGCCAGAAGATGCAACAAGTTGTGAAGGGCACACTGCAACGTTACATGAATGCTATACATATTTGAATAATCCACAAAATGCGTCCTCCTCCAACTTTTACCAAGTTACATGACGACATTAGTGAGGAAGAAACTTGATTGAGAAGTGGAACATTTCCAAAAGCTGAGTAGTATATTCAGTGATAGCCTCTGCTGCTAAAGTGGCCCATGATGACAACAGCGATAGAGCTTTTGAGGAATCAGGTGGAAAACCTTGGAGCTAATTTGATTTGACGGATAGCTGATAATGTTTCAGCTAAACGTGACACGTCTGTTGGGAACCCTGATCCATGCTGACTTACAACGCAGAAGAATGATGGTGAAAAGGGCTCTTGACCAGAGAAGCAATCGGTATTTTCTGTTTTAACTGTGGAGACATGGGGATTTTAAGCAAAACGATGAGGGACAGGGATATCTTTGAAAAGTAAGTCAGCAGTTAATCAAACTGAGAAGAAAAGAAGCAAAGATATAAAGGGATCCAGTAAAGGAACAGGCTGACATCTCAGAGAGGATACATTCTAATCGTTGTATCAATGAAAGTACTAAGTGCGAAACAATATTTCTGAAGGCTTAGTGGGAACAAGCTCTGATGTATCCATATGGATTGAAAATGTTTATTCGAGAGCCATACTTGACATAGGTTCTCAAGTTACTTTGCTTTATAACTGCTTTTACAACAGGATTTTGATGCAATTACGATTGAGACCAGTCGGTGCCCTTGAGGGTTGGGGGGCTTAGTACTGATGAGCACCCATACGATGTTTATTTGTCATTGAAACTAAAGTTTTCAGAAGCAGATGTTGGAGCAACTGAGACGATTGACACACCAGTGTTGGTTTGCCTGGATGTGGGTGAAAAGTTGAAGCTTTCATTTTGTTAGAAGAAATACTCCCATTGTGAGAAGGAAGAATGCAAGAAGAGAAATGGAAAGAATTTTTTATAAACCTTGTCTATGCACTCGGTGTTCAGAGCTGCTTTTAAGAGAGTGCAAGTTTTCATCTGCAGAATGATGAGCATAAACGAGGAGCTATATGGTACACCCAGACTAAACCTGCAATGTTACATCCTGGAAGAGTAACTAGAGTGTCAAAGGACATCCTTATCGACGAAATGTCTCACTGGTTAGCAGCAGTGGAGGTTGAAAATGTTCAATAACACCTGCTTAAAATGAAAGAATCTGAAATCAGTCATGGGACAGGTGGAACTGAGTTGCAAGAAGGTAAATAGACGTGGGGAAGCGTTCTCCAGTGGACAGAAAAGGATTGGTTGACGCTGTAGAAACTGAAAGTAAGGAAGTCAGAAAGTCAGTAGACCGCCAGCTAGACTGGCAGAGGATGCACCTGGATATGTTACTTCCATTTACAAATAGATTGGGAGTCCTGAAATCACAAAATTCATTTGAAAACTGTGTTATTTATAATGTTTTATTAAGTTCCAAAGTCATGAGGACAAGACTATTTTTGATGCGGGAGAATGTACTGTCCTAGTTAAGATGTCTGCTGCTATGATGTGAAGTATCCTTTTTCGACACTTTTCTGCAAACACTATGTGTCCTGCTAGAAGAAGTGTTTTGGCTTCAGCTAAAGGTAAGGAGCCATGTTGTCCCACTCAGGAATGTGTGTCAGCTAATTTTATGTTTCTATAAAATCTCCTCTTATTATTCTGAATTCCAGGGAGTACAGTTCCAGGCGACTCAATCTCTCCTTATAGTCTAACCTCCTCATCTCTGGAATCAACCTGGTGAACCTCCTCTGCACCACCAGCAAAGCCAGTATATCCTTCCTCAAGTACGGAGACCAGAACTGCGCACAGTAGTCCAGGCGCAACCTCAGCACTACCCTGTACAGTTGCAGCATTGCTTCCTGCACTTAAATTCAATCCCTCTAATAAGGCCAGCATCCTATTTGCCTCTTGAAAGCCTGCTGCACCTGCGAGCCAACCTAGTGTGATTCATGCATTAGAACTCCCATGTCCCTCTATACAGCAGCATGCTGCAATTTTTAAATATTTAAATACTAATTTGATTTTTCATTTTCCTTTCAAAGTGGATGACCTCGCATTTACCAACATTGTACTCCATGTGCCAGACCCATGCCCACTCACTGAACCTTTGTATATATCTCTGCAGACTCTCCATATCTTCTGCAGAATTTGATTTTCTGATCAATTTAGTATCATCAGCAAACTTAGATACACTACGCTCAATCTCCACTTCCAGATCATCAATGCATATCATGAACAGTTGCAGGCCCAGCACCGCTCACCACTGATTGCCAATCAGAGTAACAACCATGTATCCCAACTCTCTTTCTATAAGTTAAACAGTCCTCCATCCATGCTAACACATCACCCCCAACTCTTAACACTATGCATCATGTAAGACGTGCTTTGTGCAGACGTAAGATTCAAAGGAAGAAGGGCCAATACTCCTGAATTAGCCAGTTCGTTTCAAATGGTCTTTGAGGGAAGTCCATTTCAGTATAATATACTGCAATAGAATTAAAGGCTCGATATGCTGATTTTTTTCATACTATTCGTCATTGATTCTATTACAGAGGGGCTTCACAACAAGCGTAATCTCTGTGTTTGTAGCTGTACGCTACTGGAACGTTTTACAATATACATTGGTGCCTTTTTACATAATAGTTGCTAATCCTGCTCGGCTGCGCTGAAATTCCAGACTAGATTTAATTTATACTGCACACGCAAAATGCTGGAGGAACTCAGCAGACCAGGCAGCATCTATGAAAATCGACATTTCCGGCTGAGATCCTTCATCAGGACAGATAAAAGGATGACAAAAGGAGATGAAGGTGGGGAGAGCGGAGAAGAGGTACATGGGGAAGGTAGTAGGTGAAAGCGGAAGAGGGAGAGGATTGAAATAAAGAGCTACAAAGCCGATAGGTGAAAGCAATAAATGGCCGGAGAAGGAGTAATCTGATCAATGATCCTTACTCTCCGCATCGCCAATTAGCTTTGAAATTTAGGCAAGCATGTATATAGGTCTTGGACAGTTGGGATCTTAGAGCCAATGTACGAGTCTGTTTGAAATAAATGATTCTGCAATTTAAGATGGTACAGAACAATCATTCCCGTCCTTGCAGACACGGCACCTCCGTAAAGTGCACCAGGTTCTCCGTCAAAAGCACCAATTTCAACATCAACTCGCTGAATAAAAAGGCACGGCAGTTACATGAGAGCGTTCTGAAAGGCTGCATGACCAACAGTTATGGGAGCATTATACTATCGCACAGGAAGTCCCTACAAAGGATTGTGAGAACAGCCGAGAGGATAATACGGGGTTACTTCCTTTCCATCAGCGACTTTTATAGGGACCTTTGCGTTCTCAACGCCCTTAGTATGATCAATGATCCCACTTGTTCAACCATCAGGCAGGAGACATCGAAGCATAAAAACAAGAACTGAATTGTCAACAGCTTATTCCCTCAGGTCATTAAGTTTCTGAAATACCTGCCACATCACACTCGAAGAGTCAACGGATAGTTTGCATTATACCCTACAATATTTGACTTGTGCACATTATCTCTACGTAATTCATTTGTAGTTTTCTAAGTCGTTATGTGTTATATGTGTTGTGAATACTACGGTGCTTTCCATAACGCACAATCAAATTCAAAGTACGAAGGATATTTATGATCAAAGTACCTATATGTCAACGTACACTACCTTGCGATGGATTTTCTTGCACGCATATGCAGAAAAAATAAACACAATAGAATTTGTGCAAAACCACAAACAAACAAAGACTGAAAGGCAAACAATTTGCAAATTAAGACAAGTCGCGCAAATACTAATAACAAAAAGGAAAAAAATGCTGAGAAAATGAGTTGAGGAGTCCTTGTAAGTTAGTGCATAGTTTGAAGAATCCGTTCAGATATGAATGAATGCAGTTATCCACGCTGTTTCAGGAGGCTGATGATTGTCGGGCAAAAACTGTTGACAAAGCTGTGGCATTTAAAGCTCCCGTGTTTCCTGACCGATGGTAGAAGCGAGAAGATATCATAGCCTGCCTATTAAGGGCTATTGATGATAGACGCTGCTTTTCGTGGGGGCGCTCTTTCTAAAAGTGCACTATGGTGAGTAGAGCTATTCCTGTTATGGACTGCGCTGTTTCCGCCACTATTTGTCGACACTTCTGTTCCTGGGTATTGGTATGTCCTTGTCACTCCATGATGCAACTAGTCGCGATACTCTCCACTGAACATCATGAGGTATTACGGAGCAACAAATTAAATCGTTTTTTAAACATCCTTTCTACTATCACACAGTTCGGGATTAATTGGAGCACTTGCTCCGGCCACTCTTTGAACACGCAAGTGACTGAATCGCATCAGACTCCTGACTGTACCGCCCACAAGCTGAGAACCGGATGAGTATTGGTGGCCAGATTTACAGTTAAAGGGCAGACCATGTTTTGAAGCTATCAGCGCTCCTGTGTCCTGTCATCAGCACGACGAAAAGCATTCATTGTTTACTTTTGGCTCGATACTAACATGCAGATAATTGACTCACTTGGGAGTCCCGAGCAAAATTTAACTGCTGGAGAAAAGCAGGATCTGGAACCATTTACGCAGAGAATGCACGCCCCAGCAAGAGGACTACCAAATGCCATTTTCTATCCTTTTCTTGCCATCATTGGTTTTCCCAGTAAGTTGTGCAGCCTCAATCATCTACTGTACCTTGCTTAAAGTGCTTCCAGAGATATTTGATACCGAATTTGACTGGTTCGTTTCAGCAGCGCTGGTTGTAAGTGAACAATTATAACTAGGATTCTAAATGGCAAAATTGCTATATTTACAGATCAGTCTCCAATGGTGCTTCTAACCGATATTCTTTGACAGCTCTCAGAGCTATTTAAGTTTTCCAGTTGAAATTTCGCAGATTTTATCTCAAGAAATAATGTGATCTGAATATATCTGTTCACGTTAAATGTCTAACCTTTATTTAGTAGTATACTGTATGATTTAACATTAGCACTTATAGACACATAAATGTATCTGATAACGTGCATGATGCTACGATGCATTGTTGCACATCAAGCAATATAAGGTAAATACATAATTTCATATTGTGAACTAGTTCATGCTCCATAGAATTAATTCAATTTTGAATTCCATTTTACTGGGAAATGCTCCAAACACACCTTTACGTCAAAAACATTAATTACATGGTAGTATAATATACTGCTATGTAGTTAAAGTTTCGATATTCTCAATTTTCTTTTACTTGGCATTAATTCTATGAGGGAGGGGCTTCAGAGCAAGTGTAATCTCTATATTTGTGACTGCACCATACTGGAACGTATTACGATTTAGTTTTGAAGCGTTTTAAAATAATATTTTATAAGTCTGGCAGGCTGCGGTAACATTCCAGACATTTGGTTTATGCAAATACGCTAAATGCTGGACGATTGGAGCAAGCCAAGTAGCATCTATGGAAAGGAGAAATCAGTCGACGTTTCGGACCGAATACCTTCATCAGGACCGGGAAAGAAATGAGACGTTGGGTCAAGCTGGGAGGAGGACAGGAAGAAGGTAGGTGATAGGTGAAACCAGGAGAACGGAGGGCAGAAGTGAAGGGCTCGGAAGCTGATGGGTAAACGAACTAAAAGGCTGGCGAAGGGGGAATTTGATAGCAGATGCTTGACGACCATCGAAAAAAAAGAAACGGGGAGGAACACCAGAGCCAGATAATGGGCAGGTAAGGAGATGATGTGGGAGAGGGAACCGAGAATGGGAAGGTCAAGTAATCGATGTTCATGCCACCAGGTTGGAGACTACACGGTCACAATATAAGGTGATGTTCATAAAACCTGAAGGTGGCCTCATCGTGGCAATAGAGTACGCCATTATGTTAGTTTATTCAGATCTGACATTACCAGTTATGTGAGTGGTTTAGTATCCAACCAGCGAACATGCCATTGATCTTCTTTAGAACAACGCGCAGGGTCGGTCCCATTTCCGGCGGTGCCGGTGTTATTTTCTTCAGAAACGTCATTTCGTCATTTAAACCTGAAGATGCGGTTGGCGGTTTTCTTCGCAGTACCCAGACTAAACGAGATACAGGGTTCTGCAGTTGAGCACGGTCATCTATCTCACGACATGAAGAAATGGTTACAGACTTAAAGAAATTTGAATAGATCTATTCAAAATACTTTTCAAAAACCGAAAGAAAATAACGGATGTGAATATAGAGGTAACGCTGATGAATGAAGTATACATGATACTGAGTTGTTGGCCATATTCACTGAACTTTTAAGGATAAACCCTTGCTTCCATTTCTCTTAATCGAGGATACAGCACAAAAAAATCAAATACTCCTCCATGGGCCCAGTCGTCCCATTCCTACCTTATACCGTGCTACAATATTAGGAATCATTCAAGTGAATTTTGTTAGCGTCATTTATAAAGACATCTCATGAATTTCCATCTGTACTGAGACTTCAGACATTCACTCTCGAATTGTTCTTCTTGTTCCCTTAACAGCGAGCTTGGCAGCAGTTGTGGTCCTATCACGGGGAAGATGCGGTCTCACCAAATGCGTCACTTATTACCTGTTGGCAATGGCGGTGACGGATCTGCTGGTCATTTTCACTGCCGCGATACTGAATAGAATCACTATAATCTTTTTTGTGAACAGCTGGTTCTCCACCACTCCCGCCTGTAGTCTCAACACGGCACTGTTTTATTTCAGCAGGGATTGCTCGGTGTGGTTGACGGTCGCTTTCACGTTCGACCGGTTTGTGGCTATTTGTTGTCTGGAGCTGAAAAGAAGATATTGCAATGAGAATTCTGCTGCTGTAGTTATATCTGTTGTCTGTTTTCTGGCAACCGTGAAGAACGTACCCTTTTACTTTGTGTATCAGCCCTTGTATATACTAGATGGCGTGCCCTGGTTTTGTGATTATAAACTAAGTTTCTACACTGAAACATTCTGGATAGCGTATGATTGGTCGGACCAACTTTTAACATCGTGCGTCCCTTTTCTTCTGATCCTGCTGTTCAATATTCTGACAATTAGACATATGTTTTTATCTAACAGAGTTCGCAGAGGACTTCGGGGTGAGAAAGGGGGGAAAAATCTCGAAGATGTAGAAACAGAAAAACGGAAAAAATCCATGATATTACTTTTCACTATCTCCGCCAGTTTTCTGTTACTGTGGATTACATATGTCATTTGTTTTGTATACGTGAAGATTATAGTCGGTTCTTATATATCAGGGTTCAATTTCAGGGACCCTCTCTACGTTGTCCAAGAAAGCGGTAACATGCTTTCAAACCTGAGTTTCTGCACGAATTCTTTTATTTACGCTGTAACCCAGGCTAACTTCAGAGAGGAGTTGAAGAAGACACTGAAGTATCCCATGACTGCAGTTACTATCTGTTTTGCTAAGCAGAAATGAATAAATTCTGCTGCTTTTGATGTTTGCGTTATTAACTTTTGCTTTTCAATATATTTTAAATTATAGTTTTTAGAAAAATGTATTTTAATGCACTGCTGCACCAAATCAACAAATTTTAAGACATTTTAAACCTGATTCTCAGGTGATTAATTTCAAAACCACCTCCGTCATCCTCCCAATCCATATCGCCAATTGGTTTTGAAATTTCTGCCGGTCTGCGTATATTAAGCATGTATCATTCAGATCTGGTATACAGGTATTGTATTGTACTGTTGGGGGCTTAGAACGAGTTGTTTTTAAGGAAATATTTGTGGACTTTAGGAAGGTCAGAAGGACCGTCCCAGTCTACGCAGGCACGGCTCCTCCTTGAGGTTCACCGATTTCCTTGGTGTTCACATCACAGACGACCTCAACAGGTCCCTCAATTTTCCTCTCTGAATAAACTGGCACACACTCTCCCCTCCATCTCAATTGAATTTTACTGAAGCTCCATTGAGAGTATCCTGAATAGCTGCATATACATTAGGTATATGAGCAGCAGAACATCAGACGGGTAGTCGCTAGACAGGATAGTAGGAATTGCCCAGAGGATAATAGGGGTCTCACCTCCAACCATCATTGACATTTATTGGGTGCGCTGTGCACGCAGAGCGCTTAGTATTATCAAGCATTCCACTCTTCAATCCAGCATCCTCCTTAACTTCCTACCATCAGGCAGGAAACTCCAATGAATAAAAACTGGACTGATGTGGGAAACAGCTTCTGCACTCACGCCATAAGCTTCTGAACTTCCTGCCACATCGCATTAAAGTATCGCCGGAAAATTTGTATTGCACTCTACAATATGAAATTCATAAACTTTTTTTTTATCTATGCATATTTCATTTCTAGATCTAATTCGTAGTGTTTTAAGTTATTGTGTGGTATATGTGTGTTGTACATACTACACTTTACACCATGGTCCGGAGAGATTTGGCTCGTTTGGTGGTATATATGAATATAGTTAAATGACAATCAACTGGACTTGACTTGATTTGGTTTGTCACTGCCTGCAAACGGGATAAGTGCCTTGTTATCAGTTAAATCAACAATCCTAGGACCTGAACGTTCTGCATCAACTCATATGGCAAATAATTTTGGGAAGGTAGAACTGCAGGTCGTGGTGAAATATTTCCTGGGAATAGACTAAGACCTTACAATGGACAATGTCCATGGAATGCGAATTAATTTGAGATAGCCATCGCCAAATACACTCATTCACGGTATTCAAGGGCTTTCACAACAGAACAATGAAATACAATAGATTCAATGAAAGCTACTCACAAACACCAGCAGCATAAGAAGACAAACTGTACAAATACCAATAAAGTAAGTTAATGCTAAATAAATAAATAGATTCGTTGCTTGATAGACAACTGGACAGACAGATAGATAGGTAGATAATTATAAAATAAATAAATAAAGAAACACGCATCTAAATAGATAATAAATAGACTGATAGATGGCAGTGTGGGTCAAAATATAATCAACTTGATGAACACAGAGTTCAGCTCATGTTCCAATTGCTTCGGTGCAAATTGGTAAAAAAAGTTATTAAGTTGTCAAAATGACATATGTTCATATGCCATATCATTTATGTTTTACTGCCTTGATTTACCTCTCTTATGATTGTACTTCAGTACAGGCAGGACAAAATAAACCCATCACTAAAAATGGAAGAGTACCGGTAAGATGGCGTTGTGTGCAAACACACAGCCACTCGGGGAGTTGGCGGGTGCAACCAAAGTTGCGTATTACTTTGTAAGATTTCTTTTTACGCAACAAAGCCAATTCTACTCCAAGAACGTTAGGCAATGTAGGGCTACTCCATCAGTGAACTCCTGATTGATCGGAGTAGCTGAACTGGTGCCGGAGGAGCCTGCCGAGGTGTTGAAATGGCCGTACGTGATGTTGGGAGAAGGAGCCAGCTGAAAAGTCGAAGGAGACAGACGGGATATCGGAGGGTTCTGCGGGAATGTCGGAGCAGACCTTGCTGTCTACTACTCAGAAGCATCGACGTTGGTGCAGCATTACCATGGGAGGTTATCTCGTACATTTCACTTGCGATCACAGGGGTCTGTCGGACCTTGATACAGGTAATGTAAGTTGCCACAGGCCTGTTACCCTTGTCTGTTGGTGGGAAAGTTGACATGGGAGCTATATAGCCTCGATTGTAATGAGAACTATGCCTCAAGCCTTGGGCTTGCCTGCTGCTGCACACCAGGTGAAGGACGCAGAAGTCCTACACCATGGCGTTCTCACTCATCTCGGGCCTGGCCTCTCCAGTCGGTGCTGCCCTTTCCTGCTGGAAAGGTGGAATGACTGACTGGATTGCGCACTTCAGCGCATTGCCGGGAGACTGGACAATCGGCTGCCGAGCATTGCCACTCAGGTCTTATAATATATTATATATATTCTTTTTTGCTCAATTTTTGAATTATACGACATTCATTTTTGAACTTTACTCACTATTTTCAAGTTTTCTTGCTATTTAAATGTTTTGCACCATATCCCAGAAAAAGGCTGTCTTATTCCGCTGTATCTAGGTAAGATTTGAATGACAATTAAACCTGATTTGATTTTTATTTGATTTCATTGGGCCATCCCTTCACATATTCGGCTATAATCTAATAAATCTGCCAGATATGTTCAAAACTTCCACAACATATCAACAGCAATGAATTTGCCATTGCAGTAATTTGTGAATAAATTCATTGCTATCAGCATCTTGAGTAAATCACCTGAGAGAGAATCATCTAAAAATGTTAGCGGATTGACTTCGGGAGAGAAATCTTATTTAGATAGTTGATGATTCAATAGTTAGACTATATGATATAACAGCAAAATTAGACCATTAGTTCAATCGAGTCTGCTCTGCCATTTCATCATGGCTTATCTAATTTTCCTCTCAGCTCCTCCTCATACCCTTCATGGCCTGACCAATCAAGGATCTATCAATCTGCTTTAAAAATACATAAATACTTGACCACCACAACTGCGTGTGGCAACGAATTTCACAGATTCACCATCCTCTGGCTAACGAAATTCCTCCTCATCACCATTACAAAAGGACACCCTATCCTGAGGCTATGACTTCTCGTCTTTGACTCTTCCACCACAGGAAATATCCTCTCCACATCCACTTTCAAAGACTTTGACAGTTCGGTAGCTTTCAATGTGGTCACCCCTCATTCTTCCGACTTCCAGTGAATACAAGACCAGAAGCTTCAGACGCTCTTCATATAACTAACCCTTCACTGCTGGAATCATTTTCGTGAACTTCCTTTGAATCCTCACCATTCTCAGCACATCCTTTCTAAGATGATGGGCTCAAAGCTGCTCACAATACTGCCAATGCTTTCTGAAGTCTCAACATTCCATCCTTGCTTTTATATTCTAGTCCTCTTGAAATGAATGCTAACATTTTATTTGCCTTCCTTGCCACAGACTTAACCTGTAAACTCCAGGAAATCCTGTACAAATCCGGCATCTCAGTTTTCAGTATCTTCTCTCCATTTAGAAAATAGTCAACCATTTCTTCTACCAAAGTGCATGGCCACACATTTCCCGACACTTTCATCTGCCTTTTCTTTGCCCATTCTCCTAAGCTCTAAGTCCTTCTGCAGCCTCTCTACATCGTCACAACTACCTTCCCCTCCAACTATCCTGATATTATCTGCAACCTTGGCTACAAAGCAATCAATTCCATCATCCAAATCATTGTCATATAACGTTAGAAGAATTGGTTCCAATTCAGACGCAGTAGAACACCACTGCTCACCTGCAGCCAGTCGGAAAAGGCTCCGTTTATTCCCACTCTTTGCCTCCTGCCAATCAGCCACTGTTTTATCTGTTAGAATCTTTCCTGCAATATTATGGGCTCGTCACTTGTAAGCCACCTCGTGTGTGGTATTTTGTCAAAGGCTTTCTGAAAATCAGAGTGCAAAACATCAACCGATTCTCCTTTGTCTATTCTGCTTGTTACCTTTTCAAAGAATTCCAAGAGATTTGTCAGGCAACAATCTCCCTTGAGGAAACCATACTGTCTATGGCCTATTTTATCATGTGCCTCCAAGTACCCTGTGAGCTCTTCCTGAATAATCAACTTCATCTTCTCACCATTGAGGTCATACTAATTGCCCTATCGTTTCCGTTCTTCTGCCTCTTTCCCTTCTTGATGAGTGGGATGACATTTGCAATTTTCTTGTCTTCCAGAATGATTCCAGAATCTAATGAGTCTTGAAAGATCATTACTAATGCCTCCACAGCTCTTCAGCCACCTCTTTCAGAAACATCATTTGGTACTGGTGGCGCACCTACCCTCAGCCCTGTCAGCTTCCCAAACCATTCTGTCCAGATATGGTAACTTCACACTCTTTATAACCCTGACACCTGGGACTTGCACCATACGGCTAGTGCCTTTGACAGTGAAGTCTGATGCAGAATACTTATTTAGTTCATTCATTTTTTCATTGCCCCGTTTTACTATATCTCAGCATTCCCTTCCAGTGATCCAATATCTACTCGTATTTCTCATTTATACTTTAGATATCTGAAGAAACTTTCGCTATCCTCTTCAATATTATTGGCTAGCTCACTTTTGTACCTTATTTACCTTCATGACTTTTTACTTGCCTTCTGTTGGTTTTTAAAATCTTCCCAATTCTCTAACTTCCCACTAATCTTTACTCTATTGTATGCACTCCCTTTAGACTTTATGTTGGCTTTGACTTTTCTTGTTAGCCATGGTTGTGTCATCTTTCCTTTAGAACACTTCTTCCTCTCTGGGACATATATAATCTTGTACTTTCTGAACTGGTTCCAGAAATTACAGTTTTTGCTACTCTGCTGTCATCCCTGCCAGTGCTCTTTTCCACTCAACTCCAACATAATAAAGATAAGAAATAGGAGCAGGAGTAGGCCATCTGACCAATCAAGCCTGCTCTGCCATCTAAAAGATCATTGGCTGATCTGGCCATGGTCTCATCTCCATCTACCTGCCTCTCAGGAGATTGACAGTTTGAGATACACCAATCACTCTGACTGGCATCAAAATAATCCACAGTCAAAGTCAATTAGATCACATTTCTTCTCTTGTCAATGGTCAGTTTGAACAACAACAACTGAACATCTTAACAATGTCTGAATACTTCTATGCATTGAGTTGATGACACGTGATTTGCTGATTCAATACAGTATTTGCTTTATTCAGCAGGTGTACAAGTGTACTTGATACAAAGGCCACTGAGTGTGGATTACCTTGGTTCAAGTCCAAATTGCCCCCCCCCCCTCTATGATTCTTTTGTTATGGTGATGTCTGAATTTCGGAGATGGATCAATGAAGCAGATGGAGACAGAAGGAATCTGTGAAACAGAAGACACATCAGAGGTGCTACAAGGAGAAACAGGAATGTTACCCTTGTGAGGCGAAACAATTAAACAAATTTATGTTGGAAGATACTGATATATGGTCAGCAATATGAAAATAACAAGTGTGAGATCTCCGGGTCTGGGTGAAAGAAAATACAGAGAGGGAAGAAAAAGAGAGAGAGTTATATTGGTACATGAAGAGATGTGAGAGATATTAGTGTGATAAGCAACAACAAAACTGAGGTGGGTGTGTAGAAACAGGAAGGAGCTGGGAGTGTGGAAAATATGAACTGCAGCAGAAGGGAATAGAGAGATAGAGCTTCATGTCTCTATCCCTGGCTCTGTCTTTCTGACTTTCTCTCTTCTTATTGAGGTGTAGGACCCAGCTGACATGAAATATCTGTGGAATGACACTCGCCAAGATGTGTTAGACCAGAGTGGATTGTTATATCTTTCATGGAGACCTCATAGCTCCCCATTTCACTGAGAGAACACCAGAGATCACAGAACAGAGTATTTAAATCTATGCATTTATAATGATTGCCTTTATGATTCCAGTAAATTCGTTATCCAATTAAGAGACTTGTCATGGTGGGGTGGGAGCTTTGGGAACGGACCCAAATGCGAGACACATACACTAAAGTAATGGGATCTGGACTGGACTAGAGTTACGGACGAGACAGGACAAGGACGTGGGTGAGGACTTTGGCTAGAAAAGTGGGACCAGGACAGGAATGTGGGAACTAGGAGCCTGGGCTTGGACTTCGAGCCAGAGACTGGACAAGGAGCCATTACCTGGGTCTTGCCACGTTCTCGGAACCCGGAACTAGGAGAAGACATGGCGTGTCTATAGGACTGGACTAGGCAAGGGTTCTTCGATGCTTTCCTGGACAGGGCGAGGTACTCCTTCTTAGATCACAGGTCCGGGACCCTTGCTAGGGTGCAGTGCAGGGATGTTTTAGCACGGCCGGGCCCCTTCCTTGGACGGCAGGCCGTGATGACTGCCGAGGTAAAACGCCGAAGAAGCTGTTAGGGATTCAAATGGGGAGGGGAGAGAACAGTCCTCCCTCAGGGTAACGACATAGGTGGCCTGACTTACCCAACGGAGGCGAGAACAGGAAAGGAGCTCAACATGGGGCGGCTTCGAGACTCGGGGCGGCCAACAGCCTTGGCCGGCTATGGAAACAGCCAAATCCATTTCTAGATCGGAGTGGCAGACGCCACTCAGCTGGCCCCTGAAACGGTAGAATCCATACCCCGATGACCGCTCCGACTGGAAACAACAAGTCTCCATGGTCTTCCAAACAGGACTAGAGGTAACGAATGGCTGCACTAGCCTTCCGCCAGCAGGTTGTCCAAGGGGATACTGACGAGACGAACCAGCACCCCCACTCGAACCCAGGGCCACTTACATTCCCAGCCCCAAGACGAGCGTCAAGTGCCTATGATTGTCCATCTGAAGCAAGGTACAAACAGAAGACCCAGAGTCCGGAGTCCATCGACCAGACCGTGAAATGTAATGCTGATTTCACGGTCCAGACCATGACAAAACTATTTCACCACGTTCATTAACTCTGCTCGCAATTTGCTCTAAGTAACCATGTAAGTAATTGTGTTGATGTAGAAACGTAGCATCTGCAGTAGAATTGCTACTGTGATATTTCCAGTATAAAAATGGATCCGCAGCAGGCTAATGAACAATCTGATTAACACGTTGATAGAAATCGAAATCCACAGCAACATGAAAATGCCTGCTGTACTGAAAGGCAAAACCATGGACTTCTTGCAGCTATCTATCCCTGGATCCTTGTCAATCTCCACTTTACTGTGCTCCTACAGTCTCCTGAAAACTCTGCTGGCTGCTGCAATCTGCCTGGCTGTCAATACAATTAACAGCAAGATCACATTGAATTAGATACAAGAAAT
Source organism: Hemitrygon akajei (assembly GCF_048418815.1). Taxonomy (NCBI): domain Eukaryota; kingdom Metazoa; phylum Chordata; class Chondrichthyes; order Myliobatiformes; family Dasyatidae; genus Hemitrygon; species Hemitrygon akajei. The sequence goes on from NC_133147.1 coordinate 59,683,334, forward strand.
CAAAATACGATGAAATGTATTGAATGCGGCCCATGCAGGGAATGCATGCAAACTTCATTTCGAGATGCGTCCCCAGGAAACTGCTATTACCTCTACACCAACTGTTATTACATATCTGTAGAGGAATACAGATCTCTCAGCATCACATTGCAGTCACTGTCCTGTCGTTGCAATGTTTTGTCTTTAGCTTCTCACAGCAAATGACCAAAATTGATCAAATGTGAAAGCGACCATCACCCAGATAGCAATCAATGGTTCGATGGTTCTGTTTAATATCAGAGAACGCATAGAGTGCACAACCTGTAAGTATTACTCCTCGCAGACATCCACGAAACAAAAAAAAAACCCAAAGAATGAGTAACAGAGATGTCTGTACAGCAAGCCCACCCTCCCCCTCTCAAACAAAAGCAGCAGCAAAAGCTTCGACCATCCCCCACCCCCACTTACTGCAGCAAACCCACTGACTCCTGTACCTCACCCCACCCCCACCATACAAGCAATTGCAAAGACACCAAAGAGACCATGATCTGGAGAGGTCATCAAAAAAAAAAAAGCTACAGTCCATCCCATCTCAATACCTCAGTATCTCAGACAGGTTCTTTCTCACTGGCGACGGAAAGAGAGGTCATTTCTGTAACAAACGAGTTCAGGGACCTACAGCTCACTGTTTGGATATTATGAAATTACACATCACAGCTCTAAACTCTCTGACTCAGGGACCGAGAGGCTTTCATATACCATAAAGAGAGAGCGAGAGAGGATCACTCAAGTGCAGAGGATTTCTTCCGACGGTAGTACCACACACTGCCTACTACCTCCATATTTCACATTCTCTTGACGTTTCAGCTGGTGACATAGGTGAGGAACAAAGCTGTCTACCATCTGCTCCCTGAAGGCTTCTGTCTTCCAGGCCACAAATAAAGATAGCGAAACACCAGGTCGCGTGGCGGGTCTGAGAACCAACTTGCAGAGAATTGCAGCTGTCGATCACAGTCTCCAATAGGACCACAACTATCGAAATCATTACGTTACGTTTTACGTGACGGTGAACGTCCTTAACATGAAGTCTACGTGCACGTTTGGGAAAACGATTACAATGTGGAACTTTCGCACATACATTAAATACAGAAGCCCGCTGGTCACATGCTTGCTGGTCATCTTGACAAATGACAGCACGCAGCTGATGAAGGGCAGGGTAATCGCGGGGTCTTTGGAGCTGAAGGTACAGAAGAGGAAAGGAAAGCATTTCCGGGGCCGTAGGTTGAGTGGAGAGGGGACAGGATGTTCAAGGGGACAGGGGTGTGAGGAGAAGGTGTGGGGAGAGTGGGGAGGGGAAAAGGAGGTAAATTCATCAACATTGAATTTACGTGATAGAAGTGATTCATCTACAACTAGTTCTAATCTATATTTATCATGTCTATATTTAGCAACCACCTGCTGATACTTTTATATAGATCAAGTTTGAATGATGTTGTTTACATAGGACCAGTGTGTTTGATGCCATGGAGTTGTGCAGCACCCAAATAAGCCATTCGACTAAGAAAGTCCCTGAAATCCGTCTGTTTCCCAATGCACGTCATTCCCACCAACCTACACTACGTTAGGAGTTTTTCATATCTTGGCCACTGAGATATATGATATTTAGCTATTCAGGATTGTGACTGTGCCTATTTTACAAGCCTTGTATTCACTATCTGCCGTCAAGCCCTCATCAATCGAATTTTTTCAATTTCTTAATAAAAATTTCTTACATTTGTAAGATATGATTTCCCCAACACACAACACACAACAATGCAGACTCCCCTGAATACGTGCTGTCATTGGAGCTATCCTCGGAATAACATAATGGGATCGTTTGGTGAATGTGGTCCCTACTCACAGGAGTTTTAGAACAGCGAGTAGGGGATATCACTGAACCCTACAAAATATTGACAGGGCTAGATAAAGTGGACCTGAAGAGCATGTTTCTTATAGTGGGAGAGCAGGATCAGAGATTACAGTCTCAACATTCAAGGGCATTCCTTTAGAACAGAGATGTGGAGGAAATTTGTTTAGTCAGAGGGTGATGAATCTGTGCAATACATTGCAAAGACAGCTGTGAGGGCCAAATTGTTAGGTATATTGAAATGGAGTTTGGTAGTTTCTAGATTAGTAAGTGTGTTAAAGTTTACAGGCGGGAGGCAGGAGAATGTAATTGAGAGTGATAATAAATCAGCTGTGTCCAAATGTGGAGCAGGCTTGATGGGCAAATGCCCTAATCCTGCTCCAACGTTTATGGTCTTAAAAATTCAGCAGCTCCAATCTGTTATGAAGTGTGATTGAAGCCAGGTGCGGAGAAAGGACAGAGACACCCATGTAGAGACAGAAGCAAGAATTTAATCACTGGAATTCCAGTAGAATGTCGGTGGCTTGCCTGAGCGACATCGCAACCCGAAGCATTCCAGAAACACAATGACCCCGCAATAAGCGTTAATTAGGAGGCCACTTTAAATAATCACAGTACCATAGATGGAAAACCCATGCTAGTCAGAATAAACTTGGCAAGACTAAACAGAAAGCACAAGGGCTTAGTGACTCCAGATAAGACCACTGTTAACAAATACAGGTGCACAGGCCTGTAGGGCTCAGGGCACAAGCTGGTGATCTCAGGAATGCCATCCATGCCACATACTAATTTTTATCTAACCTACAACCTAAAACTCTAGCTCCTACCAAGAAAGCCAATGGGTAAGAAGAAGGAAAAAAAAAATTAAAAAGTATTGCCAAGTTGTTAACTAGAATAACATAATTGATTTTATTCATATACATAAAATGCCTAACGTATACTCTTTATAAATTTGCAGTATCAGTAATCATTACCGGAGTACTATATACACGTATGTTACTCAGTCCTATACAGTTCAATTTTTCTATTGTCTGTATTCTGTTAGTAATGTTATATATATATATACTCTCTGTATTTGTTATATCTTCTTGAATACATTAATAAAAATATTGAAAGAGCAGTTTAACACATGGCTAAGGAGATAGTCCTGGAGGGTGGGCTTTATATCTTTGGATCATTTTCCAGAGCATGTGGGTCCTGTACAAAGGGGAAATTTTGCACCTCATCTGGTGGGTCCAATATCATTGTGGAAAAGTTTGCTCTTGGCGAGGGGATGGTTAACACAGTAGAGTTACCGGTTTAGGAAACCGGAATAGCTGGCCAGCAAGTGCAGTGGATTTGGGGGGAGGTAGTTACTAGGTCTGCAAGCAAAGATGGAAACTGAAAGGTTAGGTGAGGTGTTACCAAGGTTTTGAGTTGTGTCGATTTCGTTACAGGGTGTCTTAGATGAACTTAGAATGTGACTAGGCAAGTGTAATTACGATGTTGCAGCCATTATTGAGATTTGGTTGTTGGATTGTCGGGACTGGCAGTTAAATGCTCTGGGGATATGTTGTTTTTGACATGGTATGGAGGGTCCTTAAATTAGGAGGGGAGACATTAGTCATCATTGAATATCCCATGATAGTGATCACAAAATGTTTGTCTACTGAGACAGTTTGGGTGGAACAGAGGAATTTAAAGGGATGATCACATTAATGGGGCTGTATTATAGACTTACCAGTAGTAAATAGGATTAAAGGAACAAATTTGTAGAGAAATTGCGAACATTTGCAAGATGTATACATTTCTGATGGTAGGTGATTTTAACTTTCAACATGTTGATTGGGACGCCCGTAGTGTACGAGGACAAGATGTTACAGAGTTTGTAGAAATGTGTTCAGGAAAAGTTCCTTACTTAATATGTAGTAAGAACATCTACAGACATCATGTTACTGATTTTCCTCTTGGGGAATGAGAACGAGTGGGAGACCGAAGTGAGTGTACTGGAAAATGTTAGACCTAGTGATCGTTATTCCACTACAGTTAATTATAGAGAAGGATAGAGAATGTCCTCTGGTTCAGATTCTAAGTTGAAGAAAGGCTTTAGTTATAAGTGTCCTTAGTTGTGTAGCAATATTGAGATACTGGTCAGGAAGGGTATAGACAGTTATGGTCAAATGAAGCACTTGAGGAATATAGAAGATTCAAGTAACCACTTAAGAGAGCAACCATTTGTGGAGGTGTGGGGCTGGGGTGAGTCATGTCGAACCGTCTTGAAATTTTTCAAGAAGGTTCAATGAACGGAAAGTCATGGACAAACCTTACATGACCTTTTACAAAGTGCTGCATGGTAGGCGAGACCAGAATATTAACTCAGGATAAAGTAGACAACTGGAGTCAACTTTGTTTTAGGAGAAGCAAGGGAGTATATTGTATGGTTATCTCACTGATTTGGAGGCCTGCGATTAGCTGTATGAAGTAGGGATCTGTGCTGGGTCAGTTGTTCTTTATAAGACAATAAGACATGAGAACAGAATTAGGCCATTGAGTCTGCTCCAATTATTATCTGATTCCCTGGATCATTCCTGTAAACTTCTCCTGCAACCTCTCCAAGGCCGGCATATCCGTTCATTGATAACGGGCCCAAATCTGCTCACAATAGTCCAAGTGTGATCTGACCAATGTGTTACAGAACCTCAGCATTACATCTTTGCTTCTATATACCAGTCCTCTGGAAACTGGAAACTGAATCAGGCCAGAATACATACGTGAATGGTAGGGTTGAGAGAATATTGTTGAACATAGAGAAGATGTGAGTTCCTGCTTCCACCTACACTTCAGGTAGCTCATTCCAGATTCCAGCGATTCTTCATGTGAAATATTTAGCCCTCACATTCACTCTGAATTCTTCCCTGTCACCTTAGACCATGCTCCCTAATTTTGGGCAGTGGTAGGAAATGAAATAGATAAGCAAGATACCCAGAGACAATGCCTAACAATTTTATATACCTCTATTATGTCACCTTTTAGCCTCCAGCAAGGAAAACAGACACAGTATTTGCAGTATCTCAGTATAACCCAAGCCTACTAAGCCCAGTATCATACTTCCGAATACTTTCTGTTCCCACAATGCTTAATCTCATGAATCCATAGAATAGCGCCTAGAACTGTACACGATACGCCAAAGTGTAGCCAGACCAACTCTAATGTGATGTCCACTCTCTTGTACTCAGCGCATCAGCAGATGAAGACTGGATGCATTTGCTTGTTTCTGGCCCTATCTGCTTGTATTGTTATTGTTCATGAACCGTGTAAGAGGCACAGTGAATTAACAGAGGCCAACGGGTCATAAAGGGATTTGGAATTCATGAAGGGAAGAAGTATCAGTAAAGATAGACATTGTGATCAGCGTAGATGCAGTGCGGTGGACAGAAGATGCATTGTGGTGGAGGTACCTGTGATGGGGTGTACAGTGGGCCATATTCTTGGTTCTACAGAGCCATGGCAGTGACATGCCAATACTGCCTGCTGGGCCTTTGGCTGGCTGAGCCCTCGGCTCTCTTTGTCTCACAGAACCCCTTAACATTTAAGTTGACAATTGCACACTCCCACTCTCAAGAAATTGTTGTTAACTTCTTGTAATATTATCCACAAAGGTTCACAAATTTCCCATTTGAAAGGAGCATAACTTATGTATTTGGTTGTAACACACTTGATGATGGGGGAAAGGGGAGATTTGGTGCCGTATGTGAAGACGATTTTATTCATCAATTGACACTCCATCTCCTTGTATAACATCAATCCATCCTCCTGAGTTTTCTATACTTCATTTCAGTCCGACCTGAGGTTTTGTGTGCCAGGATTCCACTGCACTTTCACAATCAAATGTTTATGCAGCTGAGAGACTTTGATGTCTATGCCGACTATCTGCAATATCTTTCCACTAGTTCAGCACATGGTCTGTAACCTACTGTGCGTGGGTGGTTCATGCTTATCCAAAAAGTACTTAAATGCCTGGGCAACACTTCCAAATTTCTGCAGGAACTCAGCAGGTCAGGTAGAGTCTTCGAAATTGAATAACTCAACTTTATAGGCTAAGACCGTTCTTTAGGACTGAAAAAAAGGGGGATGATGTCCGAATCAGAAGGTGAGGGGAGTGAAAAGAGGTTAGCTAGAAGATGATAGATGAAGGCTGATGGGTGGGAAATGTAAAGGGAAGGAGAAGAAGGAATCTGATAGAGGAGAGTAGACCAGAGCAGAAAGGGAAGGAGATGGTGACACAAGGGGAAGCGATGGGTAGGTAAGAAGAATTGAATGGCTAGAGTGGAGAACAGAAGAGGAAAGGAGTGGGGTGAAAGAATCTTTTGACGGAATATAAGGTGTTGCTTCTCCACCCTGAGGGTGGCCTCTTCTTGCATAAGGAAGCCATTGACCAATATGATGGAACTGGAATGGGAATCAGAATTAAAATGTATAGCCACCGAGAATCTCCTCGTTTAGTTGTTGGAGCAGACGTGCTCAATGAAGTAGACCCCCAAATTACAATGGATCACCAATGTAGAAACTACATTGGGAGAACCAGACATATGAGACAACCCCAGCAGATTCGTAGGTGAAGTGTTGCTTCACCTGGAAGGACTGTTTGGGGTCCTGAATGGAGGTGAGGGAGGAAGTGAAAAGGCAGGTCTAGCCCATTAAGATTTTGGATGCTGTGCGAATGTTGGTTAAGGATTGATTAAGCAGTTTATTGCGTATTTTATTTGTGTGTTTAGGCAGTGTTTAAACTTGTATTTGGGGATAGTAAGGTGTACGGTAATGAAAGTACATTGTTGTGAATGCCGAGAGTTTCAAAGTTTGGTGCAATTCAAAGCAATTGTCCTCAAGTAATGCCTGGGTTCTGAGCAGGGTTGCTGTTCTAACCCCTGATCAAATGCTGCTCAGTGTGCTGAGTTCTGTAAAATTATTGGGAAATGTTACACTGGTTGAAGGTCAGCTGGTAAGAATGTCATGTTCATCCAGGTTATCAGTGATGTAACTAATGTCGCACTCTCTAATAAGATAAGGGAGCTTGGAGAGGTGGGGCCATGGGTAGTCCATATTTTTAAAGACATATTTTATGCAGCTGAGGGATAAGTTTTTAAAGACAAGCTTTTCTGTTTTCAGCGAAGTGAGGGATGAGTTGCCTGAACTGAAAGTTCTAACGGTCCTTCAGGGGTTAGAACTTTAAATTCTGAGCTGGGTTCATCAATTACATTACTGGTTGAGAAATGTCAAAGGCTTACCTGCAGTGAGCCAAATTTATCGTCGGCTGAGATTGTTCTCTGGAGTCAAGCCCACACCTGATGGGAAAGAGAACATCTCGGTTATTGGATGAATGGCAGGCTCAGCTAATATGAAAAGGGTTTAAAAGGTCGAGTAGCTGATACAGTGAGGATCCTAAAGGCAGAACATCCATTAGACACATCAGATAATTACTAACAAGCCGTGGAAGATGCTTTTGGCAGTACTGCAAGTTCAGCTGATCTTATAATGACATTTAGCCACACATTTCAGGAGAAAGAAGACAAGCTATCTGCCTGCCTTTTCAGTTTGGAGAAATTGCTGCACTGTTTATGCCACAAAGGGGACATTCAACTGTCTGAGAGAAATTGCTGGAGGATGGAGCAAGTTGTGAAGTGCACGCTGTAACATGAGATGACTGCTCTACGTATTTCTGTAATCCACAAAATGCGTCCTCTTCCATCTTTTAACGAATTACTTGAAGACGTTAGAGAGGAAGGAAACATGATTGCGACGTGGAAGATTTCCAAAAGCTGAGCAGTATCTTCAGTGATAGCCTCTGAAGCTAAAGTGACCCCTAATGCCACAGCGATAGAGCTTTTGAGGAATGAGGTGGAAAACCTCTGAGCTGAGTTGATTTGACGGTTATCTGATACTGTTTCAGCTAAACGTGACACGTCTGTTGGGAAACATGATCCATGTAGGACTTACGACGCAGAAGAATGTTGGTGAAAAGGGCTCTTGACCAGAGAAGCAATCGGTATTTTCTGTTATAACTGTGGAGAGCATGGGGATTTTAAGCAACACTATGAGAGACAGGGATATCTTTGAAAAGTAAGTCAGCAGTTAATCAAACTGAGAAGAAAACAAGCAAAGATATGAAGGGACCCAGTAAAGGAACAGGCTGACATCTCAGAGAGGATACATTCTAATCAGAGTATCTCCTGACTGGGAGACCTCAGTCAGTACGGATCGGGACCAGCATCTCCAAAACCATCACACTGAGCACGGGGTCCCCACAGAGCTGTGTGCTCAGTCCACTGCTGTTCACTCTGCTGACCCACGACTGTGCTGCAACACACAGCTCGAATCAAGTTGGCTGATGACACGACGTGGTGGGTCTCATCAGCAAGAACGACGAGTCAGCTAACAGAGAGGAGGTGCAGCTGCTAACGGACTGGTGCAGAGCCAACAACCTGTCTCTTAATGTGAACAAAACAAAAGAGATGGTTGTTATCTTCAGGAGGGCACGGAACGACAACTCCCCGCTGAACATCAACGGCTCCTCGGTAGAGATCGTTAAGAACACCAAATTTCTTAGTGTTCACCTGGCGGAGAATTTCACCTGGTCCCTTAACACCAGCTCCATAGCAAAGAAAGCCCAGCAGCGACTCTACTTTCTGCGAAGGCTGAGGAATGTCCATCTCCCAGCCCCCATCTTCATCACATTCTACATTGGTTGTATTGAGAGCATCATGGGCAGCTGCATCACTGCCTGGTTCGGAAACTGCAGCATCTTGGATCGCAATACCCTACAGCGGATAGTGAGGTCAGCTGAGAACATCATCGGGGTCTCACTTCCCGCCATCACGGACATTTACACTACACGCTGCATCCGCAAAGCAAACAGCATTTTGAAGGACCCCATGAACCCCTCATAACAATCTCTTCTCCCTCCTACCGTCTGTGAAAAGGCACCGAAGCATTCGGGCTCTCACAAGACTATGTAACAGTTTCTTCCCCTAAGCTATCAGACTCCTTAATATCCAGCGTCTGGCTTGACACCTTGCCCTTTTGTACTGCTTATTATTTATTGTAATGCCTGCACTGTTTTTTGCACTTTATGCAATCCTGACGAGGTCTGTAGTCTAGCGTAGTTGTTGTGTGTGTGTGTTTTTGTTCCTTTTCTCTGTGTTGTTTTTTACGTAGTGCAGTCTAGGTTTTTTTTTCTAATGTGTCATGTAACACCATGGTCCTGAAAAACGTTGTCTCTTTTTTACTATATACTGTACCAGCAGTTATGGTTGAAATGACAATAAAAGTGACGTGACTTGAATTGACTTGATCAATTCAAAGTACGAAGGATATTTATGATCAAAGTACGTATATGTCACCGTATACCACCTTGCGATGGATTTTCTTGCCCGCATATGCAGAAAAAATAAAGAAACACGATAGAATTTATAAAAAAACACACATAAACAAAGACTGAAATACATGCAATTTGCAAATTAAGACAAATCGCACAAATACTAATAACAAAAAAGAAAAAAAAATACTGCGAGAAAATGAGTTGAGGGGTCCTTGACAGTGAGCGCATAGGCTGAAGAATCATTTCAGACCTGAATGAGTGAACTTATCCATGCTGCTTCAGGAGGCTGATGCATGTCGAGCTATAACTGTTGATGAAGCTCTGGCATTTAAAGCTCCTGTGTCTCCTGACAGATGGTAGTAGCGAGAAGATATCATGGCCTGGCTCGTAAGGGTTATTGATGATGGACGCTGGGTTCTCGTGGAGGCCTTCTTTCTAAAGGTGCACAATGGTGAGGAGGGCTCTCCTGTTATGGACTGCACTGTTCCCGCCACAATTTGTCGACACTTCTGTTCCTGGGTATTGGCATTTCCTTGTCACTCCATGATGCAAATAGTCACGATACGCTGCACTGAACATCACGAGATATTACGGAGCAAACAAAATAAATAGTCTTTTTAAATATCCTTTCTACTATCACACAGTTCGGGACGAACGGGAGCACTTGTTCCGGCCACTCTTTGAACACAGAAGTGACTGAATCGCTTGAGACTCCTGACTGTACAGCCCACGAGTTGAGAACCGGATGAGTGTTGGTGGCCAGATTTACAGTTAATGGAGAGACCATGTTGTGAAGCTATCAGCCCTCCTGAGTCCTGTCATCAGCACGACGAATATAAATCATTGTTTAATTTTGTGTCATTACTAATATGCAGATTATTGATTCACTGGGGAGTCCCGAGCTAAATATAACAGCTGGAGAAAACCAGAAACAAGAGCTATTTGTGAAGAGAATGCACGGACCAGTAAGAGGACTGCTATATGCGATTTACTATCCTTTTCTTGCCATCATTGGTTTTCCCAGTAAGTTGTGCATCCTCATTCCTCTACTGTACCTTGCTTATAGTGAATCCAGAGATGTTTGATACCGAATTCGACTGCTTCGTTTCAGTAGCGCTGGTTGTAAGTGAGTAATTGCAACTAAGAAACTAGATGGCAAACTTGCTATATCTGCAGTTCAGCGTCCAATGGTCATTCTAACTGATATTCTTTGACAACTCTCTGAGCCATTCATGTTTTCTAGTTGAAATTTTGCAGATTTTATCTCCAGAAATAACGTGATGTGAATATATCTGTTCACGTTAAAAATCTAACCTTAATTTAATAGTGTACTCTATGATTTAACATTAGCAGTAGTAGATATATAAATGTCTCTGATAACGTGCATGATGCTGCGATGCACTGTTGCACATCAAGCAATATAAAGTAAATACACAATTTCATATCATAAACTAGTTCATGCTGTATATAATTAATTCAATTTTGTCTTCCATTTTATTGGGAAATGCTCCAAGGTCTACTTTAGGTCCAAAACATTAATTGTGTGCCAGCATAATATACTGCAATGGATGTAATGGTAATGGATGTAATGGATATGCTCATTTTTTTCTTTTATTTGGCATTAATTCTATTACGGAGGGGCTTCACATCAAGTATAATCTCTATATTTGTGACTGTACCATACTGGAACGTATTACAATTTAGTTTTGGTCTCTTTTTAAATAATAATTTATAAGTCTGCCAGGCTGCGGTAACATTCCAGACATTTAGTTTATGCAACACCAGCTAAATGCTGGACGATCGGAGCATGCCAAGTAGCATCTATGGGAAGGAGTTAGCAGTCTACCTTTCGAACCGAGTACCCTCATCAGGACCGGGAACAAAAAGATGAGAAGTTAGGTCAAGATGGGAGGAGGTCAGGAAGAAGGTAGGTGACAGGTGAAACCCGGAGAACGGAGGACACTAGTGAAGGGCTCGGAGGCTGAACGGTAAAAAAGCTAAAAGGCTGCAGAAGGGGGAATTTGATAGGAGATGCCAGATGGGCATCCAAAAAAAGGAAGAGGAAGCAGCACCAGAGGCGGATGATCGGTAGGTAAGGAGATGATGTGAGAGAGGGAAACGGAAATGGGAGGTTCAAGAAATCAATGTTCACGCTATCAGGTTGGAGTCACAATATGAGGTGTTACTCATACAAGCTAAATGTGGCTAAATAGAGGACGCCATTAGATTTTGTTTATGCAGAGCTGACATTGTCAGCTATGTGAGTAGTTCAGTATCCTACCAGCGATCACGCCATTGAGTTTCTTTAAAACAACGCACAGCGTCGGTCCCTTTTCCGGCGATGCCCGCGTTATTTTCTTCAGAAACGTCATTTCTACATTTAAACCTGAAGCTGCGGTTGGCTGTTTACTTCGTAGCACCCAGATTGAACGGGATACAGGGTTCTGCAGCAGAGCACGGACATCTATCTCACGATAATACTGATTACAGTCATGGAACAACTTAAATAAATCTGTTCAATACACTTTTCAAAGACAGAAAGAAAATAACAGATATGAATATAGATGTAACGCTGATGAACAAAGTATCCATGATACTGAGTTGTTGGCCATATTCACTGAACTTTTAAGGATAAACCCTGGTATCCATTTCTCGTAATCGAGGATACAGCATTAAAAATCCTATACCCTTCCATGGACACAAACGACCTAATCTTAAGCGGTCCTGCAATTTTAGGAATCACTCGCGTGAATTTTATTTTTACCCTTATAGCGTCGTTTATAAAGTCATCTCATGAATTCCCATCTGTACTGAGACTTCAAAGATTCAATCTCGAACCGTTCTTTTTGTTCCCTTAACAGCGGGCTTGGCAGCAGTTGTGGTCCTATCACGGGGAAGATGCGGTCTCTCCAAATGCGTCACTTATTACCTGGTGGCAATGGCGGTGACGGATCTGCTGGTCATTGTCACTGCCGTGATACTGAATCGAATCACTGGTATATTTTTCGGGAACAGTTTGTTCTCCATCACTCCCGCCTGTAGTCTCAGCACGGCGCTGATTTATATTAGCAGGGATTGCTCGGTGTGGTTGACGGTCGCTTTCACGTTCGACCGGTTTGTCGCTATTTGTTGTCTGGAGCTGAAAAGGAGATATTGCAATTTGAAGTCTGCTGCTGTAGTTATATCTGTTGTCTGCTTTCTGACAACCGTGAAGAATGTACCCTATTACTTTGTTTATCAGCCCTTGTATATAGTAGATGGCATGCCCTGGTTTTGTGTTTTTAAACTAAGTTTCTTCACTGAACCAGTCTGGATAGCGTATGATTGGTTGGACCAACTTTTAACGCCGTGCGTCCCTTTTCTTCTGATCCTGCTGTTCAATGTTCTGACCATTAGACACATTTTTGTATCGAACAGAGTCCGCAGGCGACTTCGTGGTGAGAAAGAAGGGAAGAATCTCGAAGATGTAGGAACAGAAAAGCGGAAAAAATCCATTATATTACTTTTCACTATCTCCACCAGTTTTCTGTTCCTGTGGATTACATATGTCATTACCTTTGTATACGTGCGGATTAAAGGCGGTTCTTATATATCAGGATTCAATTTCGGGGATCCACGCTACATTCTCCAAGAGAGCGCCAACATGCTTTCTAACCTGAGTTTCTGCACGAATTCTTTCATTTACGCGGTAACCCAGGCTAGCTTCAGAGAGGAGTTGAAGAAGATACTGAAGTATCCCATGACTGTATTTACTAGCTGTTTTACTAAGCAAAAATGAATAAATTCTGCTGCCTTTGATGTTTGCGTCATTCACTTTTGCTTTCCAATATATTTTATATTATAGTTTTTATAAATCTGTATTGTAATGCACTGCTGCACCAAATAAACAAATTTCCAGACATTTTAAACCTGATTTAGAAGTGATGAATCTCAAAGCCTCCTCCATCATCCTCGCAATCCATATCGCCAATTGGCTTTGAAATTTTGTCCGGCGTGCATATATTAAGCATGTATCATTCAAATCTGGTATACAGGTATTGTACTGTTGGGGACGTAGAACCAGTGTACGAGTTGGTTTTAAGAAAATGTTTGTGGACTTTAGGAAGGTCAGAAGATCCATCCCAGTCTCCGCAGAAACGGCTCCTCCATGAAGTGCACCAATTTCCTGGCTGTTCGCATCACAGACGACCTCAACAGATCCCACAATTTTCCTCCCTGAATAAAAAGGCACACACTCTCCCCTCCATCTCAATTGAATTTTACAGAAGCTCCATTGAGAGTATCCTGAAAAGCTGCATCTCCATTAGTTATAGGAGCAGCCAAACATCCGACGTGAAGTCCCTAGAAAGGATAGTAAGAATTGCCTAGAGGATAATAGGTTTCTCACCCCCAATCATCATTGACATTTATTGGGAGTGCTGTGTACGCAGAACGCTCAGAATTATCAAATCCCACTCCTCCATCCAGCATCCTCTTTAACATTCTACCATCAGGCAGGAGACTCCAATGAATAAAACCTAGGCTGATAAGGGAAACAGCTTCTTCACTCACGCCATAACCTTCTGAACTTCCTGCCACATGGCATTCAAAAGATCGCCGGAAAATTTGCATTGCACCCTACAATATGTAATTTATAAACTTTATTCTGTTTATCTCTGCATATTTCATTTCTAGATCTAATTCGTAGTGTTTTCAGTTATTGTGTGGTATATGTGTGTTGTACATATTACACTTTACACCATGGTCCGGAGAAAGTTGGCTCGATTGATGGTATATATGTATATAGTTAAATGACAATAAACTTGACTTGACTTCATTTGGTTTGTCACTGACTGCTAACCGGATCACTGCCTTGTTACCAGTTAAACCAACAATCCCGGGACCTGAACGTTCTGCATCAATTCATATGGCAAATAATTTTGCGAAGGTAGAACTACAGGCCGTGCTCAAATATTTCCTGGGAATGGTCTAAGACCTTACAATGGAAAATATCCAGGGAATACAAATTAATATGTGATGGTCATCGCCAAATACACTCATTCACGATATTCAAGGGCCGTCACACTGGAACAATGAAACACTATAGAATCAATGAAAGCTTCTCATAAACATCAGCAGCATAAGAAGACAAACTGTACAAAAACCAAAAAAAATATGTTAATGGTAAATAAATAAACAGATTCATTGCTTGATAGACAAGTTGACAGATAGGTAGGTTGGTAATTATAAAATAAATTAATAAACAAAGGAACACGGAACTAACTAGATAATAAATAGATAGATAGATGGATAGATGACAGTGTGGGTCCAAATATAATCAACTTTCTGAACATGGAGTTCAGCTTATGTACCTATTGTTTAGGTGAAAAATTGCAGAAAAAAATATTATAAAGTTGTCAAAATGATATATGTTCACATGCCATATCATTATTGTTTTACTGCCTTGCTTTACCCCTCTTATAATTGTACTTCAGTATAAGCAGGACAAAATAAACCCAACACTAAAGATGGAAGACTTCTGTTAAGATGGCGGTGTGTGCAAACACACAGCCTCTCGAGGAGGTTGGGGGTGCAACCAAGCTGCATATTTCTTTGTCAGATTTCTTTTTTACGCAACAAAGACAATCCTACTCCAAGAACTTCATGTACTGTAGGGCTACTCCATCAGTGAACTTCTCATTGATCGGAGCCGCTGGACTGGTGCTGGAGGAGCAGGCCAAGGTGTTGAAATGGCCGTACGTAATGTTGGGAGAAGGAGCCACCCGAAATGGCGCAGGAGACAGTCGGGATATCGGAGGGTTCTGCGGGAATGCTCTCCGCTTCCCTCGCCGTCCCCCTCTCCATCCTTCCCCTACTTCGTCTCTCCCCCCTACCCCTCCCTGCTCGCTAACCCCACTCTCTCCCTCCCGCTCCCCTCAATCTCTCCATCTCTTTCTCTGCCCCACCCCATACCTCCCTCTCCAGTCCACTCTCTCCCTTTGCCTCCTCCTCTCTCCACCATTCTATCCCTTCCTACCAACTCAGATCTCTCCCCCACCCCAACTCACCCTCTGACCCTCCCCACTCCCCTCACCCTCTCACATTCTCCCTCTCCCGCTCTCCCATTTCCCGCAAACTCGTCCACCCCTCTCACCCATCCTACTCCACAATCCAACCGGCTCTCCACTCTCCTCCCAGCCCCATTCACCTTCCTTACTCCCCCACCTCTTCCTTTCTCCTCTGCTATTTCTCCCCTCCCTCTCCCCCACGCCCTAACCCCTTCCCTCCGCCACTCCCCGTCTCTTGCCTCTCCACCTCCCTGCTCCCCCATTCTCCCCTTCCACCATTATCCCCCTTCGCCTTCCCTCCATAACTCCTTCCAAAACTTTCACACCACCTCTTCACCCTCACTCCGCCTCTCCCCTCACTCCCTTTTCCTCCTGACTGCCACTCCTCCCTCTCACTCCCTCTTCCACTTACCCCCATACTTCCTTCACTCTCTCTCTGCCCTAACATCCTCTCCCTTCCCCCGTTCTTCTTTCCCTCATCCCCTTTCCCCCTAAGCTCTCTACTCCCCTCTCCTCTCTATTCTTCCCCCGTCTCCCCATACTCCCCTACTCCCTTCACGCCCCTCCCCCGCTCACCTCATTCACCGCTTCCCCTCCCCTCTTCCCCTTTCTCAGCCTTCCCCCTCGCACTCCCTTCCCCCTTTATTCCCTTCCCTCCCACTCCACTCTCCATCTCTACCTTCCAATTTCCCCCTCCCTACATCCTTCGCTACCCTCTCCCCACCACTCCCCTCTCACCATCCCCTCTGTTTCTCCCTCCTCCCCCTCTTCTTTCCCCTCCCCATCTCCTCCCCCTCACACTCCTCCCTCCCCTTTACCCTCTCTACTCCCCTCCCACTCCACCTCCCCTCTCCCCTTCCTTCTCCTACCCCTCACCCCTCTGTCTGTACTTGTTTTGTACAGTGTACTAGAGATTGGCAGGACAGTATAAGCCCACACTTTGTACTATAACAGAGGCTGACAGTTAAAGAATGAATCCTGAAATCTCCTTGTACTAGACAATCTCAGATAGAGGTTGATGTCCGCTCTCTCACACTATACCTTTCATTACCATGTGTAGAATAAACTCCCAATCACACTGTAACAGAGACACATAGGGACAGAATGAATCCCACATTCTCACACTGTACTAGAGACTCACAGCTACGGAACGAGTCCCACAGTACCACATTTACCTAGATTTTGAAATCAGGGCGCTCACATTACATCAGACTCCATTTTGCTTATTCTCCCAGTGCTGCTATCGCGTGCTCTCTCTTCAATTCTGCATTTTAGAAACATAGAAAACCTACAGCATAATACAGGCCCTTCGGCCCTCAAAGTTGTGCCGAACATGTCCCTACTTTAGAAATTACTAATCCTACCCATAGCCCTCATATGCCTATACAAAAGTCTCTGAAAAGACCCTATCGTATCCGCCTCAACCACCGTTGCCGGCAGCCCATTCCACACACTCACCACTCCTTCAGTAAAACTTATCCCTGATATCTCCTCTGTACCTACTCCCCAGCACCTTAAACATGTGCCCACTTGTGGCTTCCAGTTCAGCCCTGGGAAAAAGCCTCTGACTACCACACAATCAATGCCTCTGATCAAATTATACACCTCTATCAGGTCACCACTCATCCTCCGTCACTCCAAGGAGTAAAGGCCGAGTTCACACTACCTGTTTTCATAAAGCATGCTCCTGATCCAAGCAACGTCTTTCTAGATCTCCTCTGCACCCTTTCTATGGCTTCGACATCCTTCCTGTAGTGAAGCGACGAGAAGTGAGCACAGTACTCCAAGTGGAGTCTGATCAGGGTCCTATATAACTGCAACATTACCCCAAGGCTCCTAAATTCAATTCCACGATTAATGAAGGTCAATACACCGTATGCCTTCTTAACCACAGAGTCAACCTGTGCTTTGAGCGTTCTATTGACAGAGACCCCAATATCCCTCTGACCCTCTAAACTGCCAAGATTCTTACCATTAATACTATATTCTGCCATCATATTTGATCTACGAAAATCAACCACTTCACATTTATCTGGGTTGAGCTCCATCCGCCACATTTCAGCCCAGTTTTGCATCCGATCAATGTCCTACTGTCGCCTCTGACAGCCCTCCATACTATCCACAACACCTCCAAACTTTATGTCATCTGCAAACTTACTAGCCCATTCCTCCACTTTTCATCCAGTTCATTTATAAAAATCACGAAGAGTACGCGTCCAAAGAACAGATCCCTGAGGCACACCACTGGTCACCGTTCTGCATGCAGAAAATGACCCGTCTACAACCACTCTTTCCCTTCACTGAGCAAGCCAGGTCAGTATTTTATGATTTTTATGGCAATCAGACGATCTTTGCATTTTGCATATTGACCCTCGTATATTACATTCCATTTACCCTACACCGGACCGAGACACGTTTTCTTTTATCTCCCAGTAGTTGTCTTGCATTCTTTCTCAAGTGTCTATTGCTTTGTCAGCAGGGCCATCTGGCTGTTGCAACATGTCTTCTGCTCTCGCTGTACCTTTTTCAGAGTTCAGACCCGGTAGAAATTATTTTGTGAAACGGGTTCGATGTGGAAGAATAGCGTGCACAGAGAGAATTGCAAGTAATTCAATACTTACACGATGCGTGTGTATGGGTATGTATATCGATGCTTACGTGCGCGTCTGTTTGTATGTTTACGGCGAGTGGCGTGTGAAAGGTTTAAACCACTCCAAGAAGGAAGAGAGTGCTCGCCGTGTGTTAATGTGTTTCCGTGTGTGTGTGTGTGTGTGTGTGTGTGTGTGTGTGTGTGTGTGTGTGTGTGTGTGTGTGTGTGTGTGTGTGTGTTCGGTGATATGTATGTGCCACCCTTCCGCCAGAAACAGCACTAGGACAATGTCCCATAACAATTCCAAGGATACTGGTATTTGTGAGTCAACGCAGCAGAAGAAGATTTCTGTGTCGGGGAAGAAATCTGCCCATAACAGAGTTAGAGCGATCTTTGGGTTTACCACATTTACACTGAGCAAATGACTTTGGCTACTAGTCTTCACATCTGAGTATGAATTGCGGTTTTAAATTGGAGTGCATTTCTGAACAATGAGTTCCTAAAAGCCGTGAATCCCACACCATACAATGCTGATTACAATTCATTTCGATGTCTATGGTGCGGGTGCGAATCGGCAGGTGTGAAATTTGCTGTACAGTTTCAAAGAAAACACTGTAAGTTTGTAATCATCCCTGCAGCGCCACCTTCCGTAAATGTGTGAGCATTCAGTCAACCATAATAATTCTTGAGAAATCATCGGGGAAAAGATACACGGGGAAGAATACCTCCCCCACTACGACCACACCCCGCGACATGATAGACACAATCTGCACACGACACTGAATATCTTTAAAGAGGAAATAATATAGTTCCCACAAACGGTATTTCACACAGTGTACAGACAACTTTTGCACAAATGCAGGTAATTTAACTGTCTTCGACATCGGTGTGAACATCTTTACATGAAAGTCAATGAGGGTCGAAATCATTATGTTACGTTTTACGTGACGGTGAACGTCCTTAACATGAAGTCCACGCGTACGTTCGGGAAAACTATTATAATGTGGAACATTGGCACATACTTTAAATACAGGGGCCCTCTAGCCACGTGTTTGCGGATCATCTTGACAAATGACAGCACGCAGCTGATGAAGGGCAAGGAAATCGAGGGGTTTTTGGAGCTAATGGTACAGAAGAGGAAAGGGAAGCATTTCCGGCCGTTGGTTGAGTGGGGAGAGGACAGAGTGGGCCATTCGCCTCACCAAGTCCATGAAATCTGTAAGATTCCCAATGCACGTTATTCCCACCAACCTACACTACGTTGAGAGTTTTCCATATATTGTCCATTCAGATGTTTGATGTTTAGCTATTCAGGGTTGTGAATGTGCCTCTTTTACAAGCATTGTATTCACCATCTGCTGGCTTGTCCTCATCAATGGAATTTGTCACTTCCTTAAGAAAAATTTCTTACATCTGTAAGATATGATTTCCCCAAAACACAACAATGCAGATTCCCCTGAGTAAGAAAATACGTGCTGTCATTGGAAAGGGTGTTCCGAGAAGGGTGCAGCGGAAGCTCCCGGGGACTATACTGAGAATAACATAATGGGACCGTTTGTTGTCTGTGGTCACTACTCACTGGAGTTTTAGAACAATGAGTAGAGAATTTCACTGAACACTATTAAATATTGACAAGGCTCGATAAAGTGGACCTGAAGAGCATGTTTCTTGTTTCTTATAGTGGAAAAAGCAGGACCAGAGATCACAGTCTCAACATCCCTTTAGAACAGAGATGTGGAGGAAATTTGTTTAGTCAGAGGGTGATGAATCTGTGCAATACATTGCAAAGCCAGGTGTGAGGGCCAAATTGATAGGTATATTGAAGTGGAGTGTGGTAGGTTCTAGATTAGTAAGTGTGTTAAAGTTTGCAGGCGGGTGGCAGGAGAATGTAACTGAGAGGGATAATAAATCAGCTGTGATGGATTGTTGAGCATGCTTGATGGGCAATGCCCTAATCCTGCTCCTACGTTTATCGACTTAAGAATTCAGCAGCTCAAAGCTGTTATGATGTGGAGAAAAGACAGAGACTTCCATGTGGTTGTCAGCGTCCTTAATTGTGTAGTAATATTGAGACCCTGCTTAGGAACAGTTAGGATCAAATGAGGAACTTGAGGAATATAAAAGATTCAAGAAAACACTTAGGAGAGAAACCATTTGTTGGCGGGCGGGGAAGTCATGTCCAACCATTTTGAAGTAGTTTTTTAAGAAGGTTCAATGAAGGGAAAGTCATGGACAAACCCTACATGGACTTTAGCATGGCCTGTTACAAAGTGCTGCATGGTAGGCTAGTCCAGAATGTTAGCTCAGCATAAAGTAGACAACTGGAGTCAACTTTGGCTGAGTAGAAGCAAGAGTGTATATTAGATGGTTATCTCACTGATTTGGAGGCCAGTGATTAGCTGTATGAAGTAGGGATCTGTGCTGGGTCAGCTGTTCTTTATAAGACCATAAGACATGAGAACAGAATTAGGCCATTGAGTCTGCTGCAACTATTATCTGATTCAGTCCCATTGTCCTACCTTCTCAACATAAGCTTTAATACTCTTCCTAATCAAGAACCTATCCAACCTCCATTTCAAATATACCCAGTGACTTGATCTGCTCAGCCATCAGTCTTCACTAGGGAAGACACAGTCAATCTCCCGGACGTAATACTGGGCAGAAGGCCTAACGGAACGGAGAAACTGAAGGAATTTCACGTTATGCAGAAAATGGTGTCGGGTAGACGCATGGGACTGAAGGCTAATAAATCCCCAGGGTCTGATGGTCTGCAACCCAGGGTACTTACGGACGTGGCTCTAGAAACCGTGGACGCATTGATAATCATTTTCCAATTTTCTATAGATTCAGAATTGGAGGGATTGGAGGGTAGCTAATTGGAGGATTGGAGGGCAACTAATCTTGTCCCACTTTTTAAGAAAGGAGGGAGCGAGAAAACAGGAAATTACAGTCCAGTTAGCCTAACATCAGTGGTGGGGAAGATGCTGGAGTCAATTATAAAAGATGAAATAGCGGCACATTTGGATAACATTAACAGCATCGGTCTGAGTCAATATGGATTTACGAAGTGGAAATCAGGCTTGACTAATCTACTGGAATTTTTTGAGGATGTAGCTATGAAAATAGACAAGGGAGAGCCAGCGTATGTAGTGTGCCTGGACTTTCAGAAAGCCTTGGATAAGGTCCCACATATGAGATTAGTGGGCAAAATTAGAGCACATGGTATTGGGGGTAGGATACTAACATTGATTGAAAACTGGTTGCAGACAGGAAGCAAAGAGTAGGGATTAACGGGTCCTTTTCAGAATGGCAGACAGCCACTAGTGCGGTACCGCAAGGCTCGGTGCAGGGACCGAGCTATTTACAATATAAATTAATTATTTAGATGAAGGTATTAGAAGTAACATTAGCAAATTTGCAGATGACACAAAACTGGGTGGCAGTGTGCAATATGAGGAGGATATTAGAAGAATTCAGGGTGACTTGGACAGGTTGGGTGAGTGGGCAGATACATGGCAGATGAAGTTTAATGTGGATAAATGTAAGGTTATCCACGTTGGTGGCAAGAATAAGAAGGCAGATGACTATCTGAATGGTGTCCAGTTAGGAAAAGGGGAAGTACAACGATATCTGGCTGTCCTTGTTCATAAGTAACTAAAAGTAAGCATGCAGCTACGGCAGGCAGTAAAGAAAGCTAATGGCATGTTGGGCTTCATAACAAGGGGAGTTGAGTATAGGAGCAAAGAAGTCCTTATGCAGTTGTACAGGGCCCTGGTGAGAACACACCTAGAGTATTTTGTTCAGTTTTGGTCTCCAAATTTGAGGAAGGACGTTCTGGCTATTGAGGGAGTGCAGCATAGGTTCATGAGGTTAACTCCCGAGATGGCGGGACTGTCATATGTTGAAAGATTGGAGCGAATGGGCTTGTATACAATGGAACTTAGAAGGATGAGAGGGGATCTGATTGAAACATAGAAGACTATTAAGTGATTGGACACACTAGAGGCAGGAAATATGTTCCCGATGTTGGGGGGAATCCAGAACTAGAGGCCACAGTATAAGAATAAGGGGTAGGCCATTTAGAACAGAGTTCAGGAAAAACGTTTTCACCCACAGAGTTGTGGATCTATGCAATGCTCTGCCTCAGAGGTCAGTGGAGGCCAATTCTCCGGATGTCGTCGAGAAAGAGTTAGATAGAGCTATTAAAGATAGCAGAGTTAAGGTATATGAGGAGAAGGCAAGAATAGGGTACTGATTGTGGATGATCAGCCATGATCACATTGAATGGCGATGCTGGCTCGAAGTGACGAATGCCCTACTCCTCCACCTATTGTCTATTGCCTATTGACAATGAATTCCATAGTTCTGCTTCCCTCTTGATAAATAAATTCCATTCCACCTCTGTTCTAAAGGGGCAACCGTGTATTCTGAGACTATGTCCTCTGGTCCTAGACTTCCCCACTATTGGAAACATCCTCTCCATATCTACTCTACCTAGGGCTTTCAACAGTTGATAGGTTTCATTGTGATCCACTCTGATTCTTCTAATCTCCAGCGAATACAAGCCCAGAGCGAGTAAATGCTCCTATACGTTAAACCTTTCATTCCCTGGATCATTCCTGTAAACTTCTTCTGCAACCTCTCCAAGGCCGGCATATCCGTTCATTGATAACGGGCCCAAATCTGCTCACAATAGTCCAAGTGTAATCTGACCAATGCGTTACAGAACCTCAGCATTACATCTTTGCTTCTATATACCAGTCCTCTGGAAACTGGAAACTGAATCAGGCCAGAATAACATACGTGAATGGTAGGGTTGAGAGAATATTGTTGAACAGAGAGAAGATGTGAGTTCCTGCTTCCACCTACACTTCAGGTAGCTCATTCCAGATTCCAGCATTTCTTCATGTGAAATATTTCGCCCTCACTGTCACTCTCAATTCTTCCCTGACACCTTAGACCATGCTGCCTAATTTTGGACAGTGGTAGGAAATGAAATGAATAAGCAGGATACCCAGAGACTATGCCTAATAATGTTATATACCTCTATTATGGCACCCTTCAGCTTTCAGCAAGGAAAACAGACATAGTTTTTCCAATATCTCACTATAACCCAAGCCCACAAAGCCCAGTATCATACTTCCGAATACTTTCTGTTCCCACAAAGCTTAATCTCATGAATCTATAGCATAGCACCTAGAACTGTACATGACACTTAAGTGTGGCCAGAACAACTGTAATGTGATGTCCAATCTCTTGTACTCAGTGCATCGGTAGACGAAGACAGGCGAGCATTTGCTTCTTTCAGGCCGTGTCTACTGTTATTGCTATTGTTCATTAACTGCGTAAGAGGCACAGTGAATTAACAGAGGCCAACGGGTCATATAGGGATTTGGAATTCATGAAGGGAAGAAATACCAGTAAAGATAGGCATGATAGATACAGTGCGGTGGACAGAAGATGCATTGTGGTGGACGTACATGTGAAGGGGTGTACACAGTGACCTATTCTTGGTTCGACAGCACCATGGCAGTGACACTCCACCACTGCCTGCAGAGGCTTTGGCTGGCTGAGCCCTCAGCTCTCTTTGTATCACTGAACCCCTGACCTTTAAATTGACAATTGCATATTCCCACTCTTACCAAGTTCTCGGCCATTTCTTGTAATCTTATCCACAATGGCTCAAAAATTTCCCACTTGAAAGGAGCATAACATATGTATTTTGTTGTAACACAATTGATGATGGGGGAAGGGGAGATTTGGTGCTAATGTGAAGAGGATTTTGTTCATCAATTGAATATCCATCTCTCGGCTAATATCAGTCCATCCTCATGAGTTTTCCATACTTCATTTCAGTCCGACCACTGCACTTTCACGATCAAATGTTTATGCAGCTGAGAGACTTTGATGACTCGGCAGGTCAGGTAGGGTCTTTGGAAATTAATAACTCAACTTTATATGTTGACCCTTCTTTAGGACTGAGAAGGAAGGGGGATGATAAGTGAATCAAAAGGTGAGTGGAGAGAAAGGAGGCTAGCTAGTGATAGATAAAGGCTGATGGGTGGGAAATGTAAAGGGCTGCAGAAGAAGTAATCTGATCGGAGAGGAGAGTGGAACATAGCAGAAAGGGAAGGAGATGGTGACACAAGGGGAAACGTTGGGTAGGTAAGAAGTGAAAGTCCAGAGTGGAGAATAGAAGAGGAGAGTAGAGCGGAGGAAGAATTTATTTTTTTGCTGGAATATAAGGAGTTCCTCCTCCAGCCTGAGGGTGGCCTCGTCTTGGCATGAGGAAGTCATGGACCGATATGTAGGAACTGAAATGGGAATCAGAATTAAAATGTATAGCCACCATGAAGTTCCTCTTTTAGTGGATGGAGCAGAGGTGCTCAGTGAAGTGGTCCCCAAATTACAATGGGTCGCCAATGTAGAAATACTTTGGGAGAACCAGACTTATGAGACAACCCCAGCAGATACGCAGGTGAAGTGTTGCCGCACCTAGAAGGACTGTTTGGGGCCCTGAATGGAAGAGAGGGAGCAGGTGAATGAGTAGGTCTAGCCCATTAAGACTTTGGATGTTGTGATAATGCATCTTAAGGATTGATTAAGCAGTTTATTGTGTACTTAAGCGGTGTTTAAATTGCTATTTGGGGATAGTAAGGTGTATTGTAATTAAGGTACTTTGCTATGGATGCCGAGGTTTTCAAAGTTTAATGCAAATCAAAGCAGTTATGCCTGGGTTCTGAGCAGGGTGGACATCCAAACCCCTGGTAAAATGCTACTCAGAGATCTGAGTTCTGTAAAAGTTTTGTGAAAAGTTACGCCGGTTGCAGGTCATATTGACTGGTCAGCGGTTAAGGATGTCACGTTTGTCCAGACTATCAGTGATGTAACTAAAGTCGCACTGTCTGATAAGATAAGAGAGCTTGGAGAGGCGGGGCCATGGGCAGTCCATAATTTTAAAGACATATTTTATGCAGCTGAGGTTGAAGAACTTAAAGACAAGTTGTTCTTCATTCAGCAAAGTGAGGAACGAGTTGTCTGACCTGAAAGTTCTAATGGTCCTTTCGCGATTGATTTAAATTCTGAGCTGGTTTCAGTAATTGCATCACTGGTTGATAAATGCCGAAAGTGTACCCGCAGTGAGCCAAATTTATCGTAGGCTTGGAGTGTTCTCTAGAGTCAAGTCCACACCTGATGGGAAAGAGAACATCTCGGTTCCTGGATGAATGGCAGTGCTCAGATAATATGAAAAGTGTTTAAAAGGTCTAGTAGCTGATATACTGAGGGTCCTAAAGGCAGAACATCCATTAGACGCATCAACTAATTACTTGCAAGAAGTGGAAGATGCTCTTGGCAGTACTGTAAGTTCAGCTGATCTTATAATGAAATTTGGCCACACATTTCCGGAGACAGAAGAGAAGCTAACTGCCTCCCTTTTCAGGTTGGAGATATTGCTGCAATGTTTATGTCACAAAGGGGACATTCAGTTGTCTGAGAGAAATTGCCAGAAGATGCAACAAGTTGTGAAGGGCACACTGCAACGTTACATGAATGCTATACATATTTGAATAATCCACAAAATGCGTCCTCCTCCAACTTTTACCAAGTTACATGACGACGTTAGAGAGGAAGAAACTTGATTGAGAAGTGGAACATTTCCAAAAGCTGAGTAGTATATTCAGTGATAGCCTCTGCTGCTAAAGTGGCCCCTGATGACAACAGCGATAGAGCTTTTGAGGAATCAGGTGGAAAACCTTGGAGCTAATTTGATTTGACGGATAGCTGATAATGTTTCAGCTAAACGTGACACGTCTGTTGGGAACCCTGATCCATGCTGACTTACAACGCAGAAGAATGATGGTGAAAAGGGCTCTTGACCAGAGAAGCAATCGGTATTTTCTGTTTTAACTGTGGAGACATGGGGATTTTAAGCAAAACGATGAGGGACAGGGATATCTTTGAAAAGTAAGTCAGCAGTTAATCAAACTGAGAAGAAAAGAAGCAAAGATATAAAGGGATCCAGTAAAGGAACAGGCTGGCATCTCAGAGAGGATGCATTCTAATCATTGTATCAATGAAAGTACTAAGTGCGAAACAATATTTCTGAAGGCTTAGTGGGAACAAGCTCTGATGTATCCATATGGATTGAAAATGTTTATTCGAGAGCCATACTTGACATAGGTTCTCAAGTTACGTTGCTTTATAACTGCTTTTACAACAGGTTTTTGATGCAATTACGATTGAGACCACTCGGTGCCCTTGAGGGTTGGGGGCTTAGTACTGATGAGCACCCATACGATGTTTATTTGTCATTGAAACTAAAGTTTTCAGAAGCAGATGTTGGAGCAACTGAGACGATTGACACACCAGTGTTGGTTTGCCTGGATGTGGGTGAAAAGTTGAAGCTTTCATTTTGTTAGAAGAAATACTCCCATTGTGAGAAGGAAGAATGCAAGAAGAGAAATGGAAAGAATTTTTTATAAACCTTGTCCATGCACTCGGTGTTCAGAGCTGCTTTTAAGAGAGTGCAAGTTATCATCTGCAGAATGATGAGCATAAACGAGGAGCTATATGGTACATCCAGACTAAACCTGCAATGTTACATCCTGGAAGAGTAACTAGAGTGTCAAAGGACATCCTTATCGACGAAATGTCTCACTGGTTAGCAG
The DNA here is from genome assembly GCF_048418815.1 of Hemitrygon akajei. NCBI lineage: Eukaryota > Metazoa > Chordata > Chondrichthyes > Myliobatiformes > Dasyatidae > Hemitrygon > Hemitrygon akajei. Next base: position 59,709,879 of record NC_133147.1, read on the forward strand.
CAGTGGAGGTTGAAAATGTTCAATAACACCTGCTTAAAATGAAAGAATCTGAAATCAGTCATGGGACAGGTGGAACTGAGTTGCAAGAAGGTAAATAGACGTGGTGAAGCGTTCTCCAGTGGACAGAAAAGGATTGGCTGACGCTGTAGAAACTGAAAGTAAGGAAGTCAGAAAGTCAGTAGACCGCCAGCTAGGCTGCAGAGGATGCACCTGGATATGTTACTTCCATTTACAAATAGATTGGGAGTCCTGAAATCACAAAATTCATTTGAAAACTGTGTTATTTATAATGTTTTATTAAGTTCCAAAGTCATGAGGACAAGACTATTTTTGATGCGGGAGAATGTACTGTCCTAGTTAAGATGTCTGCTGCTATGATGTGAAGTATCCTTTTTCGACACTTTTCTGCAAACACTATGTGTCCTGCTAGAAGAAGTGTTTTGGCTTCAGCTAAAGGTAAGGAGCCATGTTGTCCCACTCAGGAATGTGTGTCAGCTAATTTTATGTTTCTATAAAATCTCCTCTTATTATTCTGAATTCCAGGGAGTACAGTTCCAGGCGACTCAATCTCTCCTTATCGTCTAACCTCCTCATCTCTGGAATCAACCTGGTGAACCTCCTCTGCACCACCACCAAAGCCAGTATATCCTTCCTCAAGTACGGAGACCAGAACTGTGCACAGTACTCCAGGCGCAACCTCAGCGCTACCCTGTACAGTTGCAGCATTGCTTCCTGCACTTAAATTCAATCCCTCTAAAAAGGCCAACATCCTATTTGCCTCTTGAAAGCCTGCTGCACCTGCGAGCCAACCTAGTGTGATTCATGCATTAGAACTCCCATGTCCCTCAATACAGCAGCATGCTGCAATTTTTTAATATTTAAATACTAATTTGATTTTTCATTTTCCTTTCAAAGTGGATGACCTCGCATTTACCAACATTGTACTCCATGTGCCAGACCCATGCCCACTCACTGAACCTTTGTATATATCTCTGCAGACTCTCCATATCTTCTGCAGAATTTGATTTTCTGATCAATTTAGTATCATCAGCAAACTTAGATACACTACGCTCAATCTCCACTTCCAGATCATCAATGCCTATCATGAACAGTTGCAGGCCCAGCACCGCTCACCACTGATTGCCAATCAGAGTAACAACCATGTATCCCAACTCTCTTTCTATAAGTTAAACAATCCTCCATCCATGCTAACACATCACCCCCGACTCTTAACACTATGCATCATGTAAGACGTGCTTTGTGCAGACGTAAGATTCAAAGGAAGAAGGGCCAATACTCCTGAATTAGCCAGTTCGTTTCAAATGTTCTTTGAGGGAAGTCCATTTCAGTATAATATACTGCAATAGAAATAAAGGCTCGATATGCTGATTTTTTTCATACTATTCGTCATTGATTCTATTACAGAGGGGCTTCACAACAAGCGTAATCTCTGTGTTTGTAGCTGTACGCTACTGGAACGTTTTACAATATACATTGGTGCCTTTTTACATAATAGTTGCTAATCCTGCTCGGCTGCGCTGAAGTTCCAGACTAGATTTAATTTATACTGCACACGCAAAATGCTGGAGGAACTCAGCAGACCAGGCAGCATCTATGAAAATCGACATTTCCGGCTGAGATCCTTCATCAGGACAGATAAAAGGATGAGAAAAGGAGAAGAAGGTGGGGAGAGCGGAGAAGAGGTACATGGGGAAGGTAGTAGGTGAAAGCGGAAGAGGGAGAGGATTGAAATAAAGAGCTACAAAGCCGATAGGTGAAAGCAATAAATGGCCGGAGAAGGAGTAATCTGATCAGTGATCCTTACTCTCCGCATCGCCAATTAGCTTTGAAATTTTGGCAGGCATGTATATAGGTCTTGGACAGTTGGGATCTTAGAGCCAATGTACGAGTCTGTTTGAAATAAATGATTCTGCAATTTAAGATGGTACAGAACAATCATTCCCGTCCTTGCAGACACGGCACCTCCGTAAAGTGCACCAGGTTCTCCGTCAAAAGCACCAATTTCAACGTCAACTCGCTGAATAAAAAGGCACGGCAGTTACATGAGAGCGTTCTGAAAGGCTGCATGACCAACAGATATGGGAGCAGTATACTATCGCACAGGAAGTCCCTACAAAGGATTGTGAGAACAGCCGAGAGGATAATACGGGGTTACTTCCTTTCCATCAGCGACTTTTATAGGGACCTTTGCGTTCTCAACGCCCTTAGTATGATCAATGATCCCACTTGTTCAACCATCAGGCAGGAGACATCGAAGCATAAAAACAAGAACTGAATTGTCAACAGCTTATTCCCTCAGGTCATTAAGTTTCTGAAATACCTGCCACATCACACTCGAAGAGTCAACGGATAGTTTGCATTATACCCTACAATATTTGACTTGTGCACATTATCTCTCCGTAATTCATTTGTAGTTTTCTAAGTCATTATGTGTTATATGTGTTGTGAATACTACGGTGCTTTCCATAAAGCACAATCAAATTCAAAGTACGAAGGATATTTATGATCAAAGTACGTATATGTCAACGTACACTACCTTGCGATGGATTTTCTTGCACGCATATGCAGAAAAAATAAATAAACACAATAGAATTTGTGCAAAACCACAAACAAACAAAGACTGAAAGGCAAACAATTTGCAAATTAGGACAAGTCGCGCAAATACTAATAACAAAAAGGAAAAAAATGCTGAGAAAATGAGTTGAGGAGTCCTTGTAAGTTAGTGCATAGTTTGAAGAATCCGTTCAGATATGAATGAATGCAGTTATCCACGCTGTTTCGGGAGGCTGATGATTGTCGGGCAAAAACTGTTGACAAAGCTGTGGCATTTAAAGCTCCTGTGTTTTCTGACCGATGGTAGAAGCGAGAAGATATCATAGCCTGCCTGTTAAGGGCTATTGATGATAGACGCTGCTTTTCGCGGGGGCGCTCTTTCTAAAAGTGCACTATGGTGAGTAGAGCTATTCCTGTTATGGACTGCGCTGTTTCCGCCACAATTTGTCGACACTTCTGTTCCTGGGTATTGGTATGTCCTTGTCCCTCCATGATGCAACTAGTCGCGATACTCTCCACTGAACATCATGAGGTATTACGGAGCAACAAATTAAATCGTTTTTTAAACATCCTTTCTACTATCACACAGTTTGGGAATAATTGGAGCACTTGCTCCGGCCACTCTTTGAACACGCAAGTGACTGAATCGCATCAGACTCCTGACTGTACCGCCCACAAGCTGAGAACCGGATGAGTATTGGTGGCCAGATTTACAGTTAAAGGGCAGACCATGTTTTGAAGCTATCAGCGCTCCTGTGTCCTGTCATCAGCACGACGAAAAGCATTCATTGTTTACTTTTGGCTCGATACTAACATGCAGATAATTGACTCACTGGGGAGTCCCGAGCAAAATTTAACTGCTGGAGAAAAGCAGGATCTGGAACCATTTACGCAGAGAATGCACGCCCCAGCAAGAGGACTACCAAATGCCATTTTCTATCCTTTTCTTGCCATCATTGGTTTTCCCAGTAAGTTGTGCAGCCTCAATCATCTACTGTACCTTGCTTATAGTGATTCCAGAGATGTTTGATACCGAATTCCACTGCTTCGTTTCAGCAGCGCTGGTTGTAAGTGAACAATTATAACTAGGATTCTAAATGGCAAAATTGCTATATTTACAGATCAGTCTCCAATGGTGCTTCTAACCGATATTCTTTGACAGCTCTCAGAGCTATTTAAGTTTTCCAGTTGAAATTTCGCAGATTTTATCTCAAGAAATAATGTGATCTGAATATATCTGTTCACGTTAAATGTCTAACCTTAATTTAGTAGTATACTGTATGATTTAACATTAGCACTTATAGACACATAAATGTATCTGATAACGTGCATGATGCTACGATGCATTGTTGCACATCAAGCAATATAAGGTAAATACATAATTTCATATTCTGAACCAGTTCATGCTCTATAGAATTAATTCAATTTTGAATTCCATTTTCCTGGGAAATGCTCCAAACACTCATTTACGTCCAAAACATTAATTACATGGTCGTATAATATACTGCTATGTAGTTAAAGTTTCGATATGCTGAATTTTCTTTTATTTGGCATTAATTCTATGAGGGAGGGGCTTCAGAGCAAGTATAATCTCTATATTTGTGACTGCACCATACTGGAACGTATTACGATTTAGTTTTGAAGCGTTTTAAAAAAATATTTTATAAGTCTGGCAGGCTGCGGTAACATTCCAGACATTTGGTTTATGCAAATACGCTAAATGCTGGACGATCGGAGCAAGCCAAGTAGCATCTATGGAAAGGAGAAATCAGTCGACGTTTCGGACCGAATACCTTCATCAGGACCGGGAAAGAAATGAGACGTTGGGTCAAGCTGGGAGGAGGACAGGAAGAAGGTAGGTGATAGGTGAAACCAGGAGAACGGAGGGCAGAAGTGAAGGGCTCGGAAGCTGATGGGTAAACGAACTAAAAGGCTGGCGAAGGGGGAATTTGATAGCAGATGCTTGACGACCATCGAAAAAAAAGAAACGGGGAGGAACACCAGAGCTAGATAATGGGCAGGTAAGGAGATGATGTGGGAGAGGGAACCGAGAATGGGAAGGTCAAGTAATCGATGTTCATGCCACCAGGTTGGAGACTACACGGTCACAATATAAGGTGATGTTCATAAAACCTGAAGGTGGCCTCATCGTGGCAATAGAGTACGCCATTATGTTAGTTTATTCAGATCTGACATTACCAGTTATGTGAGTGGTTTAGTATCCAACCAGCGAACATGCCATTGATCTTCTTTAGAACAACGCGCAGGGTCGGTCCCATTTCCGGCGGTGCCGGTGTTATTTTCTTCAGAAACGTCATTTCGTCATTTAAACCTGAAGATGCGGTTGGCGGTTTTCTTCGCAGTACCCAGACTAAACGAGATACAGGGTTCTGCAGTTGAGCACGGTCATCTATCTCACGACATGAAGCAATGGTTACAGACTTAAAGAAATTTGAATAGATCTATTCAAAATACTTTTCAAAAACCGAAAGAAAATAACGGATGTGAATATAGAGGTAACGCTGATGAATGAAGTATACATGATACTGAGTTGTTGGCCATATTCACTGAACTTTTAAGGATAAACCCTTGCTTCCATTTCTCTTAATCGAGGATACAGCACAAAAAAAATCAAATACTCCTCCATGGGCCCAGTCGTCCCATTCCTACCTTATACCGTGCTACAATATTAGGAATCATTCAAGTGAATTTTGTTAGCGTCATTTATAAAGACATCTCATGAATTTCCATCTGTACTGAGACTTCAGACATTCACTCTCGAATTGTTCTTCTTGTTCCCTTAACAGCGAGCTTGGCAGCAGTTGTGGTCCTATCACGGGGAAGATGCGGTCTCACCAAATGCGTCACTTATTACCTGTTGGCAATGGCGGTGACGGATCTGCTGGTCATTTTCACTGCCGCGATACTGAATAGAATCACTATAATCTTTTTTGTGAACAGCTGGTTCTCCACCACTCCCGCCTGTAGTCTCAACACGGCACTGTTTTATTTCAGCAGGGATTGCTCGGTGTGGTTGACGGTCGCTTTCACGTTCGACCGGTTTGTGGCTATTTGTTGTCTGGAGCTGAAAAGAAGATATTGCAATGAGAATTCTGCTGCTGTAGTTATATCTGTTGTCTGTTTTCTGGCAACCGTGAAGAACGTACCCTTTTACTTTGTGTATCAGCCCTTGTATATACTAGATGGCGTGTCCTGGTTTTGTGATTATAAACTAAGTTTCTACACTGAAACATTCTGGATAGCGTATGATTGGTCGGACCAACTTTTAACATCGTGCGTCCCTTTTCTTCTGATCCTGCTGTTCAATGTTCTGACAATTAGACATATGTTTTTATCTAACAGAGTTCGCAGAGGACTTCGGGGTGAGAAAGGGGGGAAAAATCTCGAAGATGTAGAAACAGAAAAACGGAAAAAATCCATGATATTACTTTTCACTATCTCCGCCAGTTTTCTGTTACTGTGGATTACATATGTCATTTGTTTTGTATACGTGAAGATTATAGTCGGTTCTTATATATCAGGGTTCAATTTCAGGGACCCTCTCTACGTTGTCCAAGAAAGCGGTAACATGCTTTCAAACCTGAGTTTCTGCACGAATTCTTTCATTTACGCTGTAACCCAGGCTAACTTCAGAGAGGAGTTGAAGAAGACACTGAAGTATCCCATGACTGCAGTTACTATCTGTTTTACTAAGCAGAAATGAATAAATTCTGCTGCTTTTGATGTTTGCGTTATTAACTTTTGCTTTTCAATATATTTTAAATTATAATTTTTAGAAAAATGTATTTTAATGCACTGCTGCACCAAATCAACAAATTTTAAGACATTTTAAACCTGATTCTCAGGTGATTAATTTCAAAACCACCTCCGTCATCCTCCCAATCCATATCGCCAATTGGTTTTGAAATTTCTGCCGGTCTGCGTATATTAAGCATGTATCATTCAGATCTGGTATACAGGTATTGTATTGTACTGTTGGGGGCTTAGAACGAGTTGTTTTTAAGGAAATGTTTGTGGACTTTAGGAAGGTCAGAAGGACCGTCCCAGTCTACGCAGGCACGGCTCCTCCTTGAAGTTCACCGATTTCCTTGGTGTTCACATCACAGACGACATCAACAGGTCCCTCAATTTTCCTCTCTGAATAAACTGGCACACACTCTCCCCTCCATCTCAATTGAATTTTACTGAAGCTCCATTGAGAGTATCCTGAATAGCTGCATATACATTAGGTATATGAGCAGCAGAACATCAGACGGGTAGTCGCTAGACAGGATAGTAGGAATTGCCCAGAGGATAATAGGGGTCTCACCTCCAACCATCATTGACATTTATTGGGTGCGCTGTGCACGCAGAGCGCTCAGTATTATCAAGCATTCCACTCTTCCATCCAGCATCCTCCTTAACTTCCTACCATCAGGCAGGAAACTCCAATGAATAAAAACTGGACTGATATGGGAAACAGCTTCTGCACTCACGCCATAAGCTTCTGAACTTCCTGCCACATCGCATTAAAGTATCGCCGGAAAATTTGTATTGCACTCTACAATATGAAATTCATAAACTTTTTTTTTATCTATGCATATTTCATTTCTAGATCTAATTCGTAGTGTTTTAAGTTATTGTGTGGTATATGTGTGTTGTACATACTACACTTTACACCATGGTCCGGAGAAATTTGGCTCGTTTGGTGGTATATATGAATATAGTTAAATGACAATCAACTGGACTTGACTTGATTTGGTTTGTCACTGCCTGCAAACGGGATAAGTGCCTTGTTATCAGTTAAATCAACAATCCTAGGACCTGAACGTTCTGCATCAACTCATATGGCAAATAATTTTGGGAAGGTAGAACTGCTGGTCGTGGTGAAATATTTCCTGGGAATAGACTAAGACCTTACAATGGACAATGTCCATGGAATGCGAATTGATTTGAGATAGCCATCGCCAAATACACTCATTCACGGTATTCAGGGGCTTTCACAATAGAACAATGAAATACAATAGATTCAATGAAAGCTACTCACAAACACCAGCAGCATAAGAAGACAAACTGTACAAATACCCATAAAGTAAGTTAATGCTAAATAAATAAATAGATTTGTTGCTTGATAGACAACTGGACAGACAGATAGATAGGTAGATAATTATAAAATAAATAAATAAAGAAACACGCATCTAAATAGATAATAAATAGACTGATAGATGGCAGTGTGGGTCAAAATATAATCAACTTGATGAACACAGAGTTCAGCTCATGTTCCAATTGCTTCGGTGCAAATTGGTAAAAAAAATTATTAAGTTGTCAAAATGACACATGTTCATATGCCATATCATTTATGTTTTACTGCCTTGATTTACCTCTCTTATGATTGTACTTCAGTACAGGCAGGACAAAATAAACCCATCACTAAAAATGGAAGAGTACCGGTAAGATGGCGTTGTGTGTAAACACACAGCCACTCGGGGAGTTGGCGGGTGCAACCAAAGTTGCGTATTACTTTGTAAGATTTCTTTTTACGCAACAAAGCCAATTCTACTCCAAGAACGTTAGGCAATGTAGGGCTACTCCATCAGTGAACTCCTGATTGATCGGAGTAGCTGAACTGGTGCCGGAGGAGCCTGCCGAGGTGTTGAAATGGTCGTACGTGATGTTGGGAGAAGGAGCCAGCTGAAAAGTCGAAGGAGACAGACGGGATATCGGAGGGTTCTGCGGGAATGTCGGAGCAGACCTTGCTGTCTACTACTCAGAAGCATCGACGTTGGTGCAGCATAACCATGGGAGGTTATCTCGTACATTTCACTTGCGATCACAGGGGTCTGTCGGACCTTGATACAGGTAATGTAAGTTGCCACAGGCCTGTTACCCTTGTCTGTTGGTGGGAAAGTTGACATGGGAGCTATATAGCCTCGATTGTAATGAGAACTATGCCTCAAGCCTTGGGCTTGCCTGCTGCTGCACACCAGGTGAAGGACGCAGAAGTCCTACACCATGGCGTTCTCACTCATCTCGGGCCTGGCCTCTCCAGTCGGTGCTGCCCTTTCCTGCTGGAAAGGTGGAATGACACACTGGATTGCACACTTCAGCGCATTGCCGGGAGACTGGACAATCGGCTGCCGGGCATTGCCACTCAGGTCTTATAATATATTATATATATTCTTTTTTGCTCAATTTTTGAATTATACGACATTCATTTTTGAACTTTACTCACTATTTTCAAGTTTTCTTGCTATTTAAATGTTTTGCACCATATCCCAGAAAAAGGCTGTCTTATTCCTCTGTATCAAGGTAAGATTTGAATGACAATTAAACCTGATTTGATTTTATTTGATTTCATTGGGCCATCCCTTCACATATTCGGCTATAATCTAATAAATCTGCCAGATATGTTCAAAACTTCCACAACATATCAACAGCAATGAATTTGCCATTGCAGTAATTTGTGAATAAATTCATTGCTATCAGCACCTTGAGTAAATCACCTGAGAGAGAATCATCTAAAAATGTTAGCGGATTGACTTCGGGAGAGAAATCTTATTTAGATAGTTGATGATTCAATAGTTAGACAATAGGATATAACAGCAAAATTAGACCATTAGTTCAATCGAGTCTGCTCTGCCATTTCATCATGGCTTATCTAATTTTCCTCTCAGCTCCTCCTCATACCCTTCATGGCCTGACCAATCAAGGATCTATCAATCTGCTTTAAAAATACATAAATACTTGACCACCACAGCTGCGTGTGGCAACGAATTTCACAGATTCACCATCCTCTGGCTAATGAAATTCCTCCTCATCACCATTACAAAAGGACACCCTATCCTGAGGCTATGTCTTCTCGTCTTTGACTCTTCCACCACAGGAAATATCCTCTCCACATTCACTCTTTCAAGGACTTTGACAGTTCGGTAGCTTTCAATGTGGTCACCCCTCATTCTTCCGACTTCCAGTGAATACAAGACCAGAAGCTTCAGACGCTCTTCATATAACTAACCCTTCACTGCTGGAATCATTTTCGTGAACTTCCTTTGAATCCTCACCATTCTCAGCACATCCTTTCTAAGATGATGGGCTCAAAGCTGCTCACAATACTGCCAATGCGTTCTGAAGTCTCAACATTCCATCCTTGCTTTTATATTCTAGTCCTCTTGAAATGAATGCTAACATTTTATTTGCCTTCCTTGCCACAGACTTAACCTGTAAACTCCAGGAAATCCTGTACAAATCCGGCATCTCAGTTTTCAGTATCTTCTCTACATTTAGAAAATAGTCAACCATTTCTTCTACCAAAGTGCATGGCCACACATTTCCCGACACTTTCATCTGCCTTTTCTTTGCCCATTCTCCTAAGCTGTAAGTCCTTCTGCAGCCTCTCTACATCGTCACAACTACCTGCCCCTCCAGCTATCCCGATATTATCTGCAACCTTGGCTACAAAGCAATCAATTCCATCATCCAAATCATTGTCATATAACGTTAGAAGAATTGGTTCCAATTCAGACCCGGTAGAACACCACTGCTCACCTGCAGCCAGTCGGAAAAGGCTCCGTTTATTCCCACTCTTTGCCTCCTGCCAATCAGCTACTGTTTTATCTGTTAGAATCTTGAAAGATCATTACTAATGCCTCCACAACTCTTCAGCCACCTCTTTCAGAAACTTGTGGTATTCATCATCTGGTCCTGGTGGCCCACCTACCTCAGACCTGTCAGTTTCCCAAACCCTTCTGTCCAGATATGGTAACTTCACACTCTTTATGGCCCTGACACCTGGGACTTGCACCATACGGCTAGTGGCTTTGACAGTGAAGTCTGATGCAGAATACTTATTTAGTTCATTCATTTTTTCATTGCCCCGTTTTACTATATCTCAGCATCCCCTTCCAGTGATCCAATATCTTCTCTCACTTCTCATTTATACTTTAGATATCTGAAGAAACTTCCGCTATCCTCTTCAATATTATTAGCTAGCTCACTTTTGTACCTTATTTACCTTAATGACTTTTTACTTGCCTTCTGTTGGTTTTTAAAATCTTCCCAATACTCTAACTTCCCACAAATCTTTACTCTATTGTATGCACTCCCTTTGGACTTTATGTTGGCTTTGACTTTTCTTGTTAGCCATGGTTGTGTCATCTTTCCTTTAGAACACTTCTTCCTCTCTGGGACATATATAATCTTGTACTTTCTGAACTGTTTCCAGAAATTACAGTTTTTGCTACTCTGCTGTCAACCCTGCCAGTGCTCTTTTCCAATCAACTCCAACATAATAAAGATAAGAAATAGGAGCAGGAGTAGGCCATCTGACCAATCAAGCCTGCTCCGCCATTTTAAAGATCATTGGCTAATCTGGCCATGGTCTCATCTCCATCTACCTGCCTCTCAGGAGATTGACAGTTTGAGATACACCAATCACTCTGACTGGCATCAAATCAATCCACAGTCAAAGTCACTTAGATCACATTTCTTCTCTTGTCAATGGTCAGTTTGAACAACAACAACTGAACATCTTGACAATGTCTGAATACTTCTATGCATTGAGTTGATGCCACGTGATTTGCTGATTCGATACAGTATTTGCTTTATTCAGCAGGTGTACAGGTGTACTTGATACAAAGGCCACTGAGTGTGGATTACCTTGGTTCAAGTCCAAATTGGCCCCTCCCTCTATGATTCTTTTGTTATGGCGTGTCTGAATTTCGGAGATGGATCAATAAAACAGACGGAGACAGAAGGCATCTGTGAAACAGAAGACACATCAGAGGTGCGACAAAGAGAAACAGGAATGTTACCCTTGTGAGGCGAAACAATTAAACAACTTTATGTTGGAAGATACTGATATATGGTCAGTGATATGAAAATAACAAGTGTGAGATCTCCGGGTCTGGGTGAAAGAAAATACAGAGAGGGAAGAAAAAGAGAGAGGGTTATACTGGGACATGAAGAGATGTGAGAGATATTAGTGTGATAAGCAACAACAAAACTGAAGTGAGTGTGTAGAAACAGGAAGGAGCTGGGAGTGTGGAAAATATGAACTGCAGCAGATGGGAATAGAGAGATAGAGCTTCATGTCTCTATCCCTGGCTCTGTCTTCCTGTCTTTCTCTCTTCTTATTGAGGTGTAGGACCCAGCTGACATGAAATATCTGTGGAATGACACTCAGCAAGATGTGTTAGACCAGAGTGGATTGTTAGATCTTTCATGGAGAACTCATAGCTCCCCATTTCACTGAGAGAGCACCAGAGATCACAGAACAGAGTATTTAAATCTATGCATTTATAATGATTGCCTTTATGATTCCAGTAAATTCATTATCCAATTAAGAGACTTGTCATGGTGGAGTAGGAGCTTTGGGAACGGACCCAAATGCGAGACATATACTCTAAAGTAATGGGAACAGGACTGGACTAGAGTTACGGACGAGACAGGACAAGGACGTGGGTGACGACTTTGGCTAGAAAAGTGGGACCAGGACAGGAATGTGGGAACTAGGAGCCTGGGCTTGGACTCCGAGCCAGAGACTGGACAAGGCGCCATTACCTGGGTCTTGACTCGGTCTCGGACTCCGGAACTAGGCGAAGACATGGCGTGGCTATAGGACTGGAAGAGGCAAGGGTTCTTCGAGGTTTTCCTGGAAGGGGCGAGGTACTCCTTCTTAGATCACAGGTCCGGGACCTTTGCTAGGGTGCAGTGCAGGGATGCTTTAGCACGGCCGGTTCCCTTCCTTGGACGGCAGGCCGTGATGACTGCCGAGGTAAAATGCCGAGGAAGCTGTTAGGGATTCAAATGGGGAGGGGAGAGAACAGTCCTGCCTCAAGGTAACGGCATAGGTGCCCTGACTTACCCAACGGAGGCGAGAACAGGAAAGGAGCTCAACCCGGGGTGGCTTCGAGACTCGGGGCGGCCAGCAGACTTGGCCGGCTATGGAAACAGCCAAATCCATTTTTAGATCGGAGTGGCAGACGGCCACTCAGCTGGCCCCTGAAACAGTCGAATCCATACCCCGATGACCGCTCCGACTAGAAACAACAAGGCTCCATGAAGCGGTGGTCCTCCAACCAGGACTAGAGGTAACGAATGGCTGCTCTAGCCTTCCACCAGCAGGTTGTCCAAGGGGATACTGATGAGACGAACCAGCACCTCCACTCGAACCCAGGGCCACTTACATTCCCAGCCCCAAGACGAGCGTCAAGTGCCTATGATTGTCCATCTGAAGCAAGGGGCAAACAGAAGACCCAGAGTCCGGAGTCCATGGACCAGACCGTGAAACGTAATGCTGATTTCACGGTCCAGACCATGACAAGACTATTTCACCAAGTTCATTAACTCTGCTCGCAATTTGCTCTAAGTAACAATGTAAGTAATTGTGTTGATGTAGAAACGTAGTATCTGCAGTAGAATTGCTACTGTGATATTTCCAGTATAAAAATGGATCCGCAGCAGGCTAATGAACAATCTGATTAATACGTTGATAGAAATCGAAATCCACAGCAACATGAAAATGCCTGCTGTACTGAAAGGTAAAACCATGGACTTCTTGCAGCTATCTATCCCTGGATCCCTGTCAATCTCCCCATTACTGTGCTCCTGCAGTCTCCTGAAAACTCTGCTGGCTGCTGCAATCTGCCAGGTTGTCAAAATAATTAACAGCAAGATCACATTGAATGGGATACAAGGAATCAAAATACGATGAAATGTATTGAATGCGGCCCATGCAGGGAATGTATGCAAACTTCATTTCGAGATGCAACCCCAGGAAACTGCTATTCAACTGTTATTACATATCTGTAGAGGAATACAGATCTCTCAACATCACATTGCAGTCACTGTCCTGTCGGTGCAATGTTTTGTCTTTAGCTTCTCACAGCAAATGGCCACAAATTGATCAAATGTGAAAACGACCATCACCTACATAGCAATCAATGGTTCGATGGTTCAGTTTAATATCAGAGAGCGCATAGACTGTACAACCTGAAAGTGCTCGTCCTCGCAGACATCCACGAAACAAAAAAAAAAAGAATGAGTGACAGAAATGTCTGAATCGCAAGCCCACCCACCCTCTCTCATACAAAGGCAGCAGCAAACTCATCGACCGTCCTCCACCCCCTACTTGCTCCAGCAAACCCACTGACCCCTGCACCCCACCATGCCAGCAATTGCAAAGACAATAAAGAGACCATGATCTAGAGAGTTCATCAAAAAAACTATAGTCCATCCCATCTCATAACCTCAGTATCTCAGACAAGTTCTTTCTCACTGGCGACGGAAATAGAGGTGACTCCTGCAACAAACGAGTTCAGGGGACCTCGAGCTCACTGTTTCAATAATATGAAATTACACATCACATTTCTGAAAACTCTGACGCAAGGACTGACAGGCTTTCACATACCATAAAGAGAGAGCGAGAGAGGATCACTCAAGTGCAGAGGATTCCTTCTGACGGTAGCACCACACACTGCTTACTACCTCGATATTTCAGTTTCTCCTGAAGTTTCAGTTGGTGACGTTGGTAACTACCCCACCTCTTCTTTCCTCCTCGGCTATTTCTGCCCTTCCCCAGCCCCTAACACCTTCCCTCCCCCACTCCCCCTCTCTTGCCTCTCCACCACCCTGCTCCCTTATTCTCCCCCTCCGACATTCTCACCCTCTCCAATTCCCTCTAACTCCTTTCCACCCCCTCACTCCCTGTTCTACACACTCCCACTCTTCCTTAACTCCCTCTTTTCCCTAACTTCCCCTCCCCTCCCCCCGCCCTTTTTTCCCTCGCGCGCGCGCGCGTGTGTGTGTGTGTGTGTGTGTGTGTGTGTGTGTGTGTGTGTGTGTGTGTGTGTGTGTGTGTGTATGCGCCATCCTTCGGCCAGAAAGAGCACTAAGGCAATGTCCAGAACAATGCCAAGGATCCTGGCATTTGTGTGTCAACGCAGCAGAAGAAGTTTTCTGTGTCGGGAAAGAAATCTGCCCATAACAGAGTTAGAGCGATCTTTGGGTTTACCACATTTACACTTAGCAAAGGACTTCGGCTACTAGTCTTCAAATCTGAGTATAAATTGCGGTTTTATATCGGAGTGCATTTCTGAACAATGAGTTCCTAAAAGCCGTGAATCCCAGACCAGACATTGCTGAGTACAATTCATTGCGATGTCTGTGGTGTGGGTGCGAGACGGGAGGTCTGAAGTTTGTGTGCAGTTTCAAAGAAAGCATTGTAAGTATGTAACTGTCCTTTGATGTTTAGCACATAAATATCGAACCCCACATTGGGCCAGCCAGACCTTTCGACTGAAAGCATTTCAATGTGATGACTCCTGTATCTTGTTTGGTCGAATAAAGAAGCTGCTCGTGTGTACCGGTACTTTTCTCTGGTGATTCCATTCACGCAACAACAATGTGCTAATTCTCACCAATATTTATACCAGAAATAAACAGCGACGATGGCAGTGCCCGTAAACAACATGTCAGTGAATACAGCCTTCTCTGGGTAGTATTTCTGATAATGATTTCCACACCGAAACACTTCAGCATATTGTCGTCCTCATGTGGATTCGACAGCAGATTCACTCATTACTCGGAGGTTTCAAAATCCACAGCACGACTAGTAATTCATCTCCTTTCTTACATCAGCACAAGTGACGCCAGCAACAAACTTGCATCTGATTCACAAACCCACCAAACCACCCCTACAGCGCCACCTTCCGTAAAAGGGTGAACATTCAGTCAGCCATAATAAATCTTGAGAAATCATCGAGGTGAAGATACATGGGGAATAATACCTCCCCCACCACCTCCCCATCCCCCGACATAATAGACACAATCTGCACACGTCAGTGAATATCTTTAAAGAGGAATTAATATATCTCCTACAAACGGTGTTTTACACCGTCCAAGGACAACTTTTGCACAAAACAGGCAGAATACAGGTAATTTAACAGTCTTCGACATCGCAGTGAACATCTGTACATGGAAGTCACTGAAGGCCGAAATCATTCCTTTACGTTTTACATGACGGTGAACGTCTTTATCATGAAGTCCACGTGTACGTTTGGGAAAACTATTACAATCTGGAACTTGCGCACATACATTAAATACAGGGGCTCTCTGGCCCGAAACGTTGTCTGCTCGTTTCCACGGATGCTGCCTGACCTGCTGAGTTCCACCAGCTTGCTGTACGTGTTGCATTAAATACAGGGTTCCTCTGGCCACATGCTTGCGGGTCACCTTGACAAATGACAGCACGCAGATGATGCAGGGCAAGGAAATCGCGGGGTCTTTGGAGCTAACGGTGAAGAAAAGGAAAGGGAAGCATTTCCGGCCGTTGGTTGAGTGGGGAGGGTCAGAGTGCTCAGGGGGACAGGGTTGTAAGGAGAGTGTGTGGGGAGAGTGGGGCGGAAAGGAGGTAAATTCATAAACATTAAATGTACGTGATAGAAGTCATTCATCTACAACTAGTTCTAATCTATATTTATCATGTCTATATTTAGCAACCACCAGCTGATAGTTTTATGCAGAGCAAGCTTGAATGATGTTGTTTACATAGGGCCAGTGTGTTTGATGCCATAGAGTTGTGCAGCACCTAAATAGGCCATTCGGCTCACTAAGTCCCTGAAATCTGTTTGATTCCCAATGCACGTTATTCCGACCAACATACACTACTTTGGGAGCTTTCCATATCTTGTCCATTCAGATGTTTGATGTTTAGCTATTCAGGGTTGTGAATGTGCTTCTTTTACAAGCCTTGCATTCACTGGCTTGTCCTCATCAATCGAATTTGTCACTTCCTTAAGAAAAATTTCTTACATCTGTAAGATATGATTTCACCAACACACAACAACGCAGATTCCCCTCTATAAGAAAATACGAGCCGTCATTGGAAAGGGTGCAGCGGAAGCTCTCGAGAACTATCCTTGGAATAACATAATGGGACAGTTTGGTGTCTGTGGTTCCGACTCACTGGAGTTTTAGAACAGCGAGTAGGGGATATCACTGAACCCTATTAAATATTAACAGGGCTAGATACAGTGGACCTGAAGAGCATGCTTCTTATAGTGGGGAGAGCAGGACCAGAGATCACAGTCTCAACATACAAGGGCATCCCTTTGGAACAGAGATGAGGAGGAAATTTGATTAGTCAGAGGATGATGAATCTGTGCAATACATTGCAAAGACAGGTGTGAGGCCAAATTGTTAGGTATATTGAAGTGGAGTTTGGCAGGTTCTAGATCAGTAAGTGTGTTAAAGTTTACAGGTGGGAGGCAGGAGAATGTAACTGAGAGGGATAATAAATCAGCTGTGGTGGATTTACGCAAAAATGCCCTAATCCTGATCTTACGTTTATGGTCTTAAAAGTTCAGCAGCTCCAAGCAAAGAAGCAAAGTCGAGGTCTCGGATGCCATCTCCTCCGGGGATTCCGGACCACACAGTAGCAGCGAAAGCGAAGCGGGCATTTCAAAAGGTTCTCCAGATGTTCCTCCACGCTCTCACGTCTATCTCCATCAAATCAGGATTGTGCTCGGATCCCTAATTAACAAATAACTGATATCCATCTCCAGAGAGGCCGTGCGCGCTGCGTCGCGCCGCTATTTTCTCCTCCTCCTCATGTAGCATGTTACTGATTCTCCTCTTGGGGAATGAGAACGAGTGGGTGACCGAAGTGAGTGTAGTGGAAAATGTTAGACCTAGTGATCATTATTCCATTATAGTTAATTACAGAGAAGGATAGAGATGGTCCTCAGGTTAAAATTCTAAGTTGGAGAAAGGTTTTAGTTATAAGAGTCCTTAGGTGTGTGGTAATATTGAGACCCTGGTAAGGAACAGTATAGACAGTTAGGATAAAATGAGGAACTTGAGGAATATAAAAGATTCTAGAAAACACTTAGGAGAGAAAGCGTTTGTTAGGGGGTAGCGGAGTCTTGTCCAACCATCTTGAAGTAGTTTTTTAAGAAGGTTCAATGAAGGGAAAGTCATGGACAAACCCTACATGGACTTTAGCATGGACTTTTACAAAGTGCTGCATGGTAGGCTAGTCTAGAATGTTTTCTCAGCATAAAGTAGACAACTGGAGTCAACTTTTTCTGAGGAGAAGCAATAAAGTATATTAGATGGTTATCTCACTGATTTGGAGGCCAGTGATTAGCTGTATGAAGTAGGGATCTGTGCTGGGTCAGTTGTTCTTTATAAGACCATAACACATGAGAACAGAGTTAGGCCATTGAGTCTGCTGCAATTATTACCTGATTCAGTCCCACTGTCCTGCCTTCTCAACATAAGATTTAGCACTCTTCCTAATCAAGAACCTATCCAACCTCCGTTTCAAATATAGCCAGTGACTTGATATGCTCAGCCATCAGTCTTCACTGGGGAAGACACAGTCAATCTCAGGGATGTAATAGTGGCCAGAGCGCCGAACGTAACCGAGGAACTGCAGGAAATTCACGTGAGGTAGAAAATGGTGTTGGGTAGACGGATAGGACTGAAGGCTAATAAACCCCCTGGGCCTGATTGTCTGCATCCCAGGGTACGTAAGGAGGTGACTCTAAAAATCGTGGACGCATTGGTAATCATTTTCCAATGTTCTGTAGATTCAGAATCAGTTCCTGAGGATTGGAGGGTAGCTAATTTTAACCCACATTTTAAGAAAAGAGGGAGCGAGTAAACAGGAAATTACAGTCCAGTTAGCCTGACATCAGTGGTGGGGAAGTTGCTGGAGTCAATTATAAAAGATGAAATGCGGGACATTTAATAGCATTAACAGCATCGGTCTGAGTCAGCACGGATTTATGAAGGGGAAATCCGGCTTGACTAATCTACTGGAGTTTTTTGAGGATTTATTTTTATTTATTTTTTTTATTTTTTTAAATTTTTTAATTAGTTTTTCAAAACATTTTACAAATTAAAAACCCCAAATCCCAATGAGGAGCATTAATACAGTGCAAAATTAAGCATACAATAACAATATGCTACAAAGGAAGAGAATTTAACAAAAAAGCACCTAAATTAAAGACAAGTAAGCTTAGTGTCCTCCCCAAGCCCGACAACACAAGAAAAAAAACAACAACAACTCCAGACCGACCACAACACAATATAAAGAGTATAGGTCAGGACAGTCAAACTCCCAGACTGTGAATACACTTAGCAACAGAGGATAATAATGCCTACTATCAGAAAAAAAGGGAGCTGAAAGCAAGGGACCGAAAAGAAGAAAAAAAAAGAAAAAAAAATCCCTAGTCAAGAGGAAGGTTATGAAAATACTCGATAAAAGGTCCCCAGACCTTATGGAACTTTAGATCCGAATTAAGAACTGAATAATGATTTTTTTTCGAGGTCCAAGCAGGCCATAATGTCGTTAAGCCATTGCGCATGAGTGGGCGGGGCAACATCTCTCCATCTAAGGAGGATCAAGCGTCTAGCCAGGAGAGAGGCAAAGGATAGTATTCGGCATGTGGTCGGACACAGACATAAATCTGTCTCGCCCCAAAAACCGAACAGAGCAATTAAGGGGTTTGCTTCTAGGTGCTGATTCAGAATACCCGATAATGTAGTGAAGACATCTTTCCAGAATTTCTCCAAGCTAGGACAGAGCCCGTACATATGGATGAGAAAGGCCACGCCCCTCTTGCATTTATCACAGAGCGGACTAATGCCAGGGTAGAATCGAGATAGTTTAGACTTAGACATATGGGCTCTATGAACAACCTTAAAGTGTAAAAGGCAATGGCGAGCACAAAGAGAGGTTGTGTTAACCGATTTGAGCACTGAGTCCCAGCTCTCCTCGGATAAGGAGATATTTAAATCCTGCTCCCAGGCCATTTTAATTTTATTCACAGGGGCCCGTCGTAAGGCTGCTAGCTTATCTCGGATAATTGATATTAAACCTTTACCTAGTGGATTAATGGAAAGAAATAGGTCCATAGCATTTTTCGCAGGCATTTCAGGAAAGTTAGGAATTAAAGGAGCAATAAAGTGTCGGATTTGGAGATATCTGAAAAAGTGAGCGTTAGGCAGGTTGAACTTAACAGAGAGCTGCTGAAAAGAAGCGAAGCGATTATCAATGAAGAGAATCTTCAAAATGTCTAATGCCCTTCCTATACCAAACATGGAATGCTGAATCGTACGTAGTAGGTAAAAAAAAAAGGTGATTATGTGCGACAGGGCTAGAAACTGAAAATCTCTGGAAACCATAGCATTTCCTGAACTGAGCCCATATACGCAAAGTGTGTCTAACAAGAGGATTAGCTATTGATCTGGGCAGACTGCTAGGGAGTGCAGAGCCAAGAAGTGCAGATATAGATAATTCTTTAGTGGAGCTCAACTCCATTGCCACCCAGTTAGGGCACTCGGGTTAGCCGTGGAAGAAAGACCAGAAGGTAGCACAACGTATATTAGCTGCCCAATAATATAAGCGAAAGTTAGGTAAAGCCATGCCACCCTCTTTTGTAGATTTTTGGAGGTGGATTTTATTAATTCTAGAGCGCTTATTCTGCCACAGAATATGACCAAATAATAGAGTCTAAGGAATCAAAAAAAGATTTAGGAATAAAAATTGGGATAGATTGAAATAAGTATAAAAATTTGGGGAGAACATACATTTTAATAACATTAATACGACCTACCAAAGACATGGATACAGGTGACCATTGTACCAGACTCTGTTTTATAGCATATGAAAGATTGACAAAGTTTTCACGAAAGAGATCTTTAAACTTCCTTGTGACTGTAATTCCAAGATACGTAAATTGATTATGGACTACTTTAAAAGGGAGATCACGAAATATTAGTTCTTGTGCTTCTTTATTAATTGGGAAAAGTTCACTCTTATGTAAATTAAGTTTATAGCCAGAGATCTGGCTAAACTTGTCAAGAAGTGAAAACATTAGAGGTAAGGACGTAGACGGATTTGAGAGAAAGAGTAATAAGTCATCAGCATAGAGAGAAACTTTATGCTCAACACCCCCCTCTCCAAATCCCGGTCAATTCAGGACAGTTTCGAAATGCTATCGCCAGAGGTTCTATAGCCAAATCAAAGAGAAAGGAACTTAAGGGGCATCCCTGACGGGTGCCACGTTTGAGATTAAATACTTGGGATTTCTGAAAATTAGTCAAAACAGAAGCAGTAGGACACAGGTACAGCAATTGGATCCAAGAGATGAAACTTTGGCCGAGGTCAAATTTTTCTAAGACTGCAAAAAGGTAGTTCCACTCTATACGATCAAATGCTTTTTCCGCATCGAGGGAAATAACACATTCAGGAGTCCCAGTTGGAGCGGAGTATAAAATATTAAATAGACGCCGAATGTTAAAAAAAGGGAGACGGTTTTTAATAAAGCCTGTTTGGTCATCAGAGATAATGGAGGGAAAAACGGTTTCTAATCAATGAGCCAACACTTTAGCTAAGATCTTTACATCAACATTGAGCAGAGAGATCGGCCTGTACGAGGAACACTCTGTTGGGTCTTTGCCCTTTTTAAAAAGAAGAATAATAGATGCCTCATTGAAAGAGGGTGGCAATTTGCCGTAGTTAAACGAGTCAGATAATACTGAAAGTAACTGAGGAGAAAGAAGTAAAGAGAATGATTTATAAAATTCTACAGGGAACCCATCAGGTCCAGGAGATTTCCCTGAGGGCAGTGCAGAAATTGCATAAAGATATTTCTTCTGATGATATAGGCGCATTGAGTTTGGCTTTGAAATCAGATGAAAGTGAGAGGATATTCAGATTCTGTAAAAATTGATCAACAGAGATATTGTCATTCAGAGATTCAGAGGAATAAAGCCGAGAATAAAAAATTTTAAATGCGTCATTAATTTCTAAATGATCCGATGTAAAGTCTCCGTTCTCCTTCCGGATCTTTGTAATATGTTGTTTGGTTTTGGAACGCCTCAGCTGATTGGCTAAGAATTTACCAGACTTATCCCCATGAATGTAAAAGCGACTCTTGCTTTCGAGAAGTTGGCGTTCGACAGGTTGAGTGGACAGAAGGTTAAATTTAGTTTGGAGTTCAACGCGCTTCTTGTATAATTCAGGGTTCTTAGTTTGGGCATATATTTGATCCAAATCTTTAATCTGGTTAATGAGGTCTGATCGATCTGCACGGGATCTTCTGTTGAGATTTGCTGTGTAAGAGATTATTTGACCCCTCAGATATGCTTTCATGGCATCCCAGACAATCTGGGATGGCACTTCAGGTGATGTATTAGTGTTAAAATAAAAGGTTATCTGATCCTTAATAAATTTTACAAAATCATCATCCTATAATAAAGTTGAATCAAACCGCCAGTGTTTATTCCTCTGAGGGAGACCAGGAAAGTTCAGAGAGAGGGTAATTGGGGCATGGTCAGAAATCAGTATACTCTGATAGTCACAAGAGTGGGCAAATGGGATAAGTTGGTTATCGAGTAAGACATAGTCAATTCTAGTGAAGGTATGGTGAACATGTGAGAAAAAAGAATAATCTCTCTCCGTAGGATGGAGGAAACGCCATATATCAGAGATACCAAAATTAGAGAGAAACGATTGGATAGCTAAGGCAGATTTAGTAGGTGATCTGGTAACAGAGGACGATCGATCCAGTTTAGGATCCAACCAACAGTTGAAGTCACCACCCAGTGTAAGAGAGTATGAGTTTAATTCTGGTAGTGAGGAAAAAAAACCGTTCAAAAAAGTTAACATCATCAAAGTTGGGGGCATACAGGTTTGCTAGTGCAAATTTAGTGTTATATAGTTTACCGGAAACAATAATAAAACGGCCATTTGTATCAGATATTTTATTATGGAATTCAAAAGGAATATTGGAGTTAATAAGAATGGAGACTCCCCTAGCTTTAGCGGCAAAGGATGAATTAAAATGCTGACCCGCCCACTTTGACAGAAGCCGGGAGTTGTCAAAACAACGAATATGAGTTTCTTGAAGGAAAGCAATGTCAGCTTTGAGTTGTTTGATATGTGAGAATACCTTCCTCCTTTTAACAGGGTGATTCAATCCCTTTACATTCCAGCTCACGAATTTAAGTGCACTAGCCATTATCAATTACTAATGCATAAAAGGCAGCAGGCATATAAAAAGTCAAGCAGTACAATAGCAGTCTGGGAGCAGAGATGTAAACATAGATTCGTAAAATCAAAACATATACATGTCCTGAGCAATAAAGAGAAACAATAAATACAGTGAGTGATGTTGGAACTGGAAAATCCACCCCATCCACACAATCCAAAACTAGACGGCTACCAAAACAAGTAGCTAGCTCTACCAAAAAATTAACCGAAATACAACTTCCAGATCTGTGTCATTAACAACAGTTCCGTATAAATACTATAGCAAATAGTAACTAGTTTATGCACTAGAAAACATAACTACAGATTAGAACACCTTCTGCAGAAATATAAAACTTAATACAGAGAAAATCGGAAGAAAACCAAAACTAACCTACCCGCGAAATATTATAGAAGAATAAAGTAAGAGAAAGGGAAAAAAAAGGTAAAAAAAAGAAAAAAGGAGAGGAAGGGGAAAATTATAAATTCAAGACGAGTATTTACCAACCATTTACAGAGAGGAGAGAAAAAAATTCAGAGATTAGAAAAAAAGGGTGAAGAAAAGAAAAAAAAAGATAAAATAAGTAAATATAAAAAAAAGGAAAAATAAATCAGCAATTAAACTGTGAACCAACAAACAGGGAGGCCTTCACTAAAGACTTCGAACCTCCAAAACAAGTTAAAGTTAGTTGTAGAACACTGTAGATAAAGTTATACAAGAATAAAAATAGATTACACACACACCAAATCCCGGGAGATATTGTCAACAGCCCTTAGAGTTTCAATGAATAATGTCTGAGTGATTCACGTAAAGTCTGAGTCCAGAAAAAGTAATTTTACTACGAGGAGTACTTATCCACCATTTTAGGAGGTCCGATCAGATTCCAAAGATGACTGGATAGCCGGAAGACTTGCCACAAATGCTTCAGCTTCTTTTACTGATTTGAACCACTTGTATTTTCCGGTATTAAGCTTGATTCGTAGATCGGCAGGATTGCGAAGAGAGGGTTTAAAACCACAATCAAAAAGCACTTTCATTGCGCCTTTAAACTCAGCGCGCATCTTTAAGGTCTGATGTGCAAAATCTTCCACAAAGCGAATGGTTGTATCCTGGAAAGGAAAAGACCCCCTGCGACGTGCCTCTACAATCAGATTGTGTTTTACCTGGGATTGATGGAAACACAAGATTACTGGTCGCGGACGGGAGCCCAGAATTCCGAGGGGAACGTAAACTCTGTGTGCCCGTTCGAGCTCGGGCGGGTTCGGAAGCAAATCTTTCCCGAATATCTCACAGAGAAACTTGGCGAAAAACTTCAGGGTTGATCCCTGTTCGGTCGCCTCTGGCAATCCAATAATTCTGAGTTTGCAGCGTCTGCTGCGATTTTCGAGATCCACCATTTTGGAAAGGAGTTTGTTACATTTTTCCGCTAAGCTGGAACAGAGAGTCTCCAAGTATCGAACACGGCTTTCTAAATCTTCAGAAGTCGAATCGATGCGAGATAAGTGTTCAGCATGTTTGTCCACTTTATCGTTAATCCGATCCAGTTTGTCTTCCAACTGTTTGAAAGCGGTTTTAAATTCCTTTAAAATTTCGTCTCGGAGCTTTCCGAGCGCAACCAGGGTCTCGTCCGAGGGAGCCATAGCTTCTTTTCTCCCGGATTTAGAACTCTTGCTAGAAATTGTAAGTTAGATATCTTCACAGGCAAGTAAGAGATACCGAAAAAAATCCTAACTAAGGTTTAAAAAATGGAGACATTTAGTGCAAAGATAGCGACAGTAACGGAACAAAAGTTCGGAGCAGCTAAACAATCGCCATCTTACCGGAAGTCTCGAGGATTTTTTTAACTATGAAAATGGACCGCGTATTTAGTGTGCCTGGACTTTCGGACCGTCGATCTCGAGAGACCATGGATCTGCGCCTGGAGTTTCCAAGGCGCAGGCCTGGGCAGGGTTGAATCGGAGACCAGCAGTTGCACAAGCTGCAGGCCTTCCCCTCTCCACGCCACCGATGTTGTCCAAGGGAAGGGCACTAAGACCCATGCGGCTTGGCACCGGTGTCGTCGCAGAGCAATGTGTTGTTAAGTGCCTTGCTCAAGGACACAAACACGTTGCCTCAGCTGAGGCTCAAACCAGTGACCTACAGGTTACTAGTCTGGTGACTTGCCCACTAGGCGACGAGCCAACACTAATTAGAGCACATGGTATTGGGGGTAGGGTACTAACATGGATTGACATGGTACATGGTACGAACCGGTTGGCAGACAGGAAACAAAAAGTAGGGATTAACGGGTCCTTTTCAGAATGGCAGACAGTGACTAGTGGGGTACCGCAAGGCTCAGTGCTGGGACCGAGCTATTTACAATATAAATTAATGATTTAGGTGAAGGTATTAAAAGTAACATTAGCAAATTTGCAGTTGACACGAAGGTGTCAGTGGCACCCTGGGTGGCAGGGTGAAATATGAGGAGGATATTAGGAGAATTCAAGGTGACTTGGACAGGTTGGGTGAGTGGGCAGATGCATGGCATATTAAGTTTAATGTGGATAAATGTGAGGTTATCCGCTTTGGTGGCAAGAACAAGAAGGCAGATTACTATCTGAATGGCGTCAAGTTAGGAAAAGCGGAAGTACAACAAGATCTGGATGTCCTTTTTCATCAGTCACTGAAACTAAGCATGCAGGTACAGCAGGCAGTGAAGAAAGCTGATGGCATGCTGACCTTTATAACAAGGTGATCTGAGGATAGGAGCAAAGAGGTCCTTCTGCAGTTCTACAGGGCCCTGGTGAGAGCACACCTGAAGTATTGTGTTCAGTTTTGGTTTCCAAATTCGAGGAAGGACATTCTTGTTATTGAGGGAGTGCAGCATAGGTTCACGACGTTAACTCCCGGGGTGGCGGGATTGTCATATGTTGAAAGATTGGAGCGAATGGGCTTGTATACAATGGAACTAAGAAGGATTCGAGGGGATCTGATTGTAAAATAGAAAATTATTAGGTGATTGGACACGCTGGAGGCAGTAAATATGTTCCCGATTTTGGGGGGAGACCAGAACCAGAGGCCACAGTATAAGAATAAGGGGTAGGCCATTTAAAACGGATTTCAAGAAAAACGTTTTCACCCAGAGAGTTGTGGATCTATGCAATGATCTGCCTCAGAAGTCAGTGGAGGCCAATTCTCTGGATGTTTTCAAGAAAGAGTTAGATAGAGCACTTAAAGATAGCAGAGTCAAGGGATATGGGGAGAAGGCAGGAACGGGGTACAGATTGGGGATGATCAGCCATGATCACATTGAATGGCGGTGCTGGCTCGAAGGGACGAATGGCCTACTCCTCCACCTATTGTCTATTGACAATGAATTCCATAGTTTTGCTTCCCTCTGGCTAAATAAATTCCATCCCACATCTATTCTAAAGGGACAACCTTGTATTCTGAGAGTATGTCCTCTGTTCCTAGGCTCTCCCACTATTGGAAACATCCTCTGCATATCTACTCTATCTAGCACTTTCAATATTTGGTAGGTTTCATTGTGATCCACTCTTATTCTTCTAAGCACCAGCGAATACAAGACCAGAGCCAGTAAATGTTCCTATACGTTAAACCTTTCATTCCCTGGATCTTTCCTGTAAACTTCTTCTGCAACCTCTCCAAGGCCAGCATATCCGTTTTTAGATAACGGGCCCAAATCTGCTCACAATTGTCCAATTGTGATCTGATCAAAGCGTTACAGAATCTCAGCATCCTTGCTTCTATATGCCAGTCCTCTCGAAACTGGGAACTGAACCAGGCCAGAATGCATACGTGAATGGTAGGGCTGAGAGAATATTGTTGAATAGGGAGAAGATGTTTCCACCTGCACTTCAGGTAGCTCAATCCCGATTCCAACTATTCTTTATGTGAAATATTGAGCCCTCACTTTCACTCTCAATTCCTCCCTGACACCTTAGACCATGCTCCCTAATTCTGGACAGTGTTAGGAAATAAAATGAATAAGCAAGATACCCAGAGCTGAGGATGAAGAACTTAAAGACAAATTGTTCCTTTTTCAGCAAAGTGAGGAACGAGTTACCTAACCTGAAAGTTCTAATAGTCCTTTACCGGTTGATTTAAATTCTCAACTGGTTTCAGTAATTACATCACTGGTTGATAAATGCCGAAAGTGTACTTGCAGTGAGCCAACTTTACCGTAAGCTGAAAGTGATCTCCAGAATCAAGCCCACACCTGATGTGAAAAAGAACATCTCGGTTACTGGATGAATGGCAGTGCTCAGATAATAAGAAATGTGTTTAAAATGTCTAGTATCTGATATAGTGAGGGTTCTAAAGGCAGAACATCTATTATACACATCAGCTAATTACTTGCAAGAAGTGGAAGATGCTTTTGGCAGTACTGTAAGTTTAGCTGATCTTATAATGAAATTTAGCCGCACAATTCCAGAGAAAGAAGATAAGCTATCTGCCTACCTTTTCAGGTTGGAGACATTTTTGCATTGCTTATGCCACAAAGGGGACATTCAGCTGTCTGAGAGAAATTGCCAGAGGATGGAGCTAGTTGTGAAGGGCAAGTTGTAACATGACATGAGTGCTCTACATGTTTGAATAATCCACAACATGCGTCCTCCTCCATCTTTTACCAAGTTACTTGGAGAAGTTAGAGAGGAACAAAACATGATTGAGAAGTGGAACATTTCCAAATCTGAGTAGTATATTCAGTGATAGATTCTGCTGCTAAAGGGGCCCCTGATGCCACAGCGATAGAGCTTTTGAGGAATCAGGTGGAAAACCTTTGGAGCTGAGTTGATTTGACGGATATCTGATAATGTTTCAGCTAAACGTGACACGACTGTTGGGAAACATGATCCATGTAGGACTTACAACGCAGAAGAACGCTGGTGAAAAGGTCTCTTGACTCGAGAGGAAATCGGTATTTTATGTTATAACTGTGAGAGCATGGGGATTTTAAGAAAAACTATGAGGGACATGGATAACTTTGAAAAGTAAGTCAGCAGTTAATCAAACAGAGAAGAACAGAAGCAAAGCTATGGAGGGACCCATAAAGGAACAGGCTGACATGTCGGAGGGGATACATTCTAAAAAAAGTATCAAAGAATGCACTGAAGTGCAAAACACTATTCCTGAAGGTTTAGTGGGAACAAGCTCTGATGTATCCATATGGATTGAAAATGTTTATTTGAGAGCCATACATGACATAGGTTCTCAAGTTAATTTGCTTTATAACAGCTTTTACAACAGTCTTCTGATGCATTTACCATTGACACTACGCAGTGCCCTTTAGAGTTAGGGGCTTAGTACTGAAGAGAACCCATACGATGGTAATTTGTAATTGAAAATAGAGTTTTCAGAAGCAGATGTTGGAATAACTGAGACGATTGACACTCCATTGTTGGTTTGCCTGGATCTGGTTGAGAAGTTGAAGTTTCATTTTGTGGGAACAAATACTCCCATTGTGAGAAGGGAGAATGCAAGAGAAATGGAAAGAATTCTTTTAGAAACCTTGTCCATTCACTCGGTGTTCCGAGCTGCTTTTGAGACGGTGCAAGTTCTCCAACGCAAAATGATGAGCATAATCGAGGAACTATATGGTACACCCAGTCAAAACCTGCAATGTTACATCATGGAGGAGTAGCCAGAGTGACAAAGGACATCCTTATCGAAGAAATATCTCACTGGTTAGCAGTAGTGGATGTTCAATAACACCTGCTTGAAATGAGTTAAGCTGAATTCAATCATGGGACAGGGGGAACTGAGTTGCCAGAAAGCACGAGTAATAGACGAGGGGAAGCGTTCTCCAGTGAACAGGAAAGGTTTGGCTGACACTGTAGAAGCTGAAAGTAAGGAGGTCAGAAAGTCAGTAAACCCCCCGCTAGGCTGACAGAGGATGCACCTAGGAAACAGTGTGTTAAGTAATTTCCCATGGTAACACATGTTACTTCCATTTACAAATAGATTGGGAGTCATGAAATCACAAAATTCATTTGAATACTGTGTTATTTATAATGGTTTACTAAGTTCCAAAGTCATGAGGGCAAGACTATTTTTGATGGGGGAGAATGTAATGCCCTAGTTTAGATTTCTACTACTATGCTGTGAGGTATCCTTTTGTGACACTTTTCTGTAAACACAATGTGTCCTGCTGGAAGAAGTGTTTTGGCTCCAGCTAAAGATAAGGAGCCATGTTGTCCCACTCAGGAATGTGTGTCAGCCAATTTTTTGTTTCTATGAAATCTCCTCTCATTATTCTGCATTCCAGTGAGTACAGTTCCAGGTGACTCAATCTCTCCTTATAGTCTAACCTCCTCATCTCTGGAATCAACCTGGTGAACCTCCTCTGCAACACCTCCAAATCCAGTATATACTTCCTCAAGTACGGAGAACAGAACTGCACACAGTACTCCAGGTGCAGCCTCAACACTACCCTTTACATTTGCAGAATAGCTTCCTGATCTTATAATTCAATCCCTCTAGCAAGGAAGGCCAGCATCCCATTTGCCTTATTGAAAGCCCACTGCACATGCAAGCCACCCTTTTGTGATTCATGTATAAGAACTCCCAAGTCACTCTATACAGCAGCATGCTGCAATTTTTTTTATTAATTAAATACGAATTTGCTCTTTCATTTTTCCTTTCACAGTGGATGACCTCGCATTTACCAACATTGTATCCATGTGGCAGACGCTTGCCCACTCACTGAACCTATGTATATCTCTCTTCAGACTCTCCATATCTTCTGCAGAATTTGATTTTCCAATCAATTTAGTATCAACAGCAAACTTAGATAGACTACACTCCGTCTCTACTTCCAGATCATCAATGCATATCATGAACAGTTGCAGGCCCAACACCGCTCACCACTGATTGCTAACCAGAGTAACAACCATGTATCCCAACTCTCTTTCTATGAGTTAAACAATCTTCCATCCATGCTAACACATCACCCCCAACTCTTAACCCGATGCATCATGTAAGAAGTGCTTTGTGCAGACGTATGGTTCAAAGGAAGAAGTGCCAATACTCCTGAATTAGCCAATTCGTTTGAAGTGGTTTTTGAAGGAAGTTCATTTCAGTATGATATATTGCAATAGATTTAAAGGCTCCATATGCTGATTTCTTTCATACTATTCGTCATTGATTCTATTACAGAGGGGCTACACAACAAGTGTAATCTCTGTGTTTGTAGCTGTACGCTACTGGAACGTTTTGCAGTATACATTGTTGCCTTTTTACATAAAAGTTGCTAATCCTGCTCGGC
Source organism: Hemitrygon akajei (assembly GCF_048418815.1). NCBI lineage: Eukaryota > Metazoa > Chordata > Chondrichthyes > Myliobatiformes > Dasyatidae > Hemitrygon > Hemitrygon akajei. The sequence goes on from NC_133147.1 coordinate 59,739,759, forward strand.
TGCGTTGAAATTCCAGAGTAGATTTAATTTATACTGCACATGCAAAATGCTGGTGGAACTCAGCAGACCAGGCAGAATCTATGAAAATCGACATTTCCGGCTGAGATCCTTCATCAGGACTGACAAAAGGATGAGAAAAGGACATGAAGGTGGGGAGAGCTGAGAAGAGGTACATGGGGTAGGCAGTAGGTGAAAGCGGGAGAGGGGAAGGATTGAAATAAAGAGCTGCAGAGCCGATAGGTGAAAGCAATAAATGGCCGGAGAAGGAGTAATCTGATAGGTGATGGATGAAGACAATCAAAGAAAACTTCTTACGTCAATCCTTACTATCCGCATCGCCAATTAGCTTTGAAATTTAGGAAGGCATGTTTATAGGTATTGGACAGTTGGGATCGTAGAGCCAATGTACGAGTCCATTTGAAATAAATGATTGTGCAATTCAGGATGGTACAAAACAATTATTTCCGTCCTTGCAGACACGGCACCTCCGTAAAGTGCACCAGGTTCTCCGTGAAAAGCATCAATTTCACATCAGGAACAACATCAACTTTCTGAATAAAAAGGCACGGCAGTTACATGAGAGCGTTCTGAAAGGCTGCATGGCCAACAGGTATGGGAGCAGTATACTATCGCACAGGCAGTCCCTACAACGGATTGTGAAAACAGCCGAGAGGATAATAGGGGGTTACTTCCTTTCCATCAGTGTCTTTTATCGGGACCTTTGCGTACTCAAGGCCCTTAGTATGATCAATGATCCCACTTGTTCAACAATCAGGCAGGAGACTCTGATGCATAAAAACAAGATCTGGATTGTCAACAACTTATTCCCTCAGGATATTAAGTTTCTGAACTTCCTGCCACATCGCACTTCAAGAGTCAACGGATAGTTTGCATTGTACCCTACAATATTTGATTTGTGCACATTATCTCTGCGTGATTCATTTGTAGATTTCCAAGTCATTATGTGTTATATGTGTTCTGAATACTACAGTGCTTTCAACAGCGCATAATCAAATTCAAAGTACGAAGGATATTTATGATCGAAGTACGTATATTTCACCGTACACTACCTTGCGATGGATTTTCTTGCACGCATATGCAGAAAAAATAAAGAAATACAATAGAATTTATGCATAACCTCAAATTGCCAAAGACTGAAAGACAAACAATTTGCAAATTAAGACAAATCGCGCAAATACGAATAACAAAACGGAAAAGAAATGCTGAGAAAATGAGTTGAGGAGTCCTTGTAAGTTGGTGCATAGGTTGAAGAATCTGTTCAGATATAAATGAATGCAGTTATCCACGCTGTTTCAGAAGGCTGATGATTGTCGGGCAAAAACTGTTGACGAAGCCCGGGCATTTAAAGCTCCTGTGTCTCCTGACCGATGGTAGTCGGGAGAAGATATCATAGCCTGGCCGGTAAGGGCTATTGATGATGGACGCTGTTTTCTCGTGGCCACGCTCTTTCTTAATGCGCACATTGGTGAGGAGGCTATTCCTGTTATGGACTGCGCTGTTCCCGCCAAAATTTGTCGACACTTCTGTTCCTGTGTATTGGTATTCCCTTGACACTCCATGATGCAACTAGTCACGATATTCTAAAATGAACATCACGAGATATTACGGAGCAACAAAATAAATCGTTTTTTAAATATCCTTTCTACTATCACACAGTTCGGGACTAATTGAAGCACTTGCTCCGGCCACGCTCTGAACACACAAGTGACTGAATATCATGAGACTCCTGACAACCACCCACAAGCTAAGAATTGAATGAGTGTTGGTGGTCAGATTTACAGTTAAAGGGCAGATCATGTTGTGAAGCTATCAGCCCTCCTGGGTCCTGTCATCAGCACGACGAAATGCATTCATTGTTTACTTTTGGCTCGATACTAACATGCAGATAATTGACTCACTGGGGAGCCCCGAGCAAAATATAACTGCTGGAGAAAAGCAGGATCTGGAACCATTTACGCAGAGAATGCACGCCCCAGCAAGAGGACTGCAAAATGCCATTTTCTATCCTTTTCTTGCCATCATTGGTTTTCCCAGTAAGTTGTGCATCCTCAGTCTTCTACTGTACCTTACCTATAGTGATTCCCGAGATGTTGATACCGAATTCGACTGCTTCGTTTCAGCAGCGCTGGTTGTAAGTGAACAATTATAACTAAGATTCTAAATGGCAAAACTGCTATATTTACAGATCAGTCTCCAATGGTGCTTCTAACCGATATTATTTGACAACTCTCAGAGCTATTTAAGTTTTCCAGTTGAAATTTCGCAGATTTTATCTAAAGAAATAATGTGATCTGAATATATCAGTTCACGTTAAACGTCTAACCTTTATTTAGTAGTAGACTGTATGATTTAACATTAGCAGTTATAGACACATAAATGTATCTGATAACGTGCATGATGCTACAATGCATTATTGCACATCAACCAATATAACGTAAATACTATAACGTAAATACAATATAACGTAAATATTATACAGCATGATAGTTCTTGAACTAGTTCATGCTGTATAGAATTAATTCAATTTTGTCTTCCATTTAATTGGGAAATGCTCCAAGGACTCCTTTAGGTCCAGAACATTAATTACATGCCAGTACAATATACTGAAATGAATTTAAAGGTTCGATATGCTAATTTTATCTTCTATTTGGCATTAATTCTATCAGGGAGGGGCTTCACAGATTTTATGTCTGCCAGGCTGCGGTAACATTCCAGACATTTAGTTTATGCAACAAACGCTAAATACTGGACGATCGGAGCATGCCAAGCAGCATCTACGGAAAAGACTAAATAGTTGACGTTTCGGACCGAATACCTTCATCAGGGCAGGAAAAAAAAGATGAGAAGTTAGGTCAAGCTGGGAGGAGGGCAGGAAGAAGCTAGGCGATAGGTGAAACCCGGAGAACGGAGGGCAGAAGTGAAGGCTGATAGGTAAAAGAGCTATAAGGCTTGATAGAAGATGCTTGACAACCATCGAAAAAAAAGGAATGGGAAGGAACACCAGAGGCAGATGATGGACAGGTAAGGAGATAATGTGGGAGAGAGAATCGGGAATGGGAGGGTCAAGTAATCGATGTTCATGCCATCAGGTTGGAGACTACACAGACACAATATAAGGTGTTGCTCATAAAATCTGAATGTGGCCTCATCGTGGCAATAGAGGATGCCATTAAATTTAGTTTATGCAGATCTGACATGATCAGCTATGTGAGTGGTTCAGTATCTAACCAGTGAACATGCCAATGAGTTTCTTTAGAACAACGCGCAGCGTCGGTCCCATTTCCGGCGATGCCCGTGTTATTTTCTTCAGAAACGTCATTTCATTATTTAAACCTGAAGATGTGGTTGGCTGTTTTCTTCGCAGCACCCAGATTAAACGGGATAGAGGGTTCTGCAGTAGAGCACGGACATCTATCTCCCGATAATACTGGTTACAGACATGAAGCAATTTAAATAGATCTGTTCAATATATTTCTCAAAGGCCGTAAGAAAGTAACGGATATGAATATAGATGTGACGCTGATGAATAAAATATACATGATACTGAGTTGTTGGCCATATTCACAGAACTTTTAAGGATAAACCCTTCCTTCCATTTCTTGTAATCGAGGATACAGAACTCAAAATTCAATATTCTTCCATGGGCCCAGTCGACCCGTCCCTAGCTTATACCGTGCTGCAATTTTAGGAATCACTCGAGTGAATTTTATTTTTACCTTTATAGCGTCATTTATAAAGTGATCTCATGAATTCCCATTTGTACTGAGACTTCAAACATTCAATCTCGAACCGTTCTTATTGCTCCCTTAACAGCGAGCTTGGCAGCAGTTGTGGTCCTGTCACGGGGAAGGTGCGGTCTCTCCAAATGCGTCACTTATTACCTGGTGGCAATGGCGGTGACGGATCTGCTGGTCATTTTCACCGCCGTGATATTGAATCGAATCACTGGTGTCTTTTTCGTGAACAGTTTTCTCTCCATCACTCCCGCCTGTAGTCTCAGCACGGCCCTGATTTATTTCAGCAGGGATTGCTCGGTGTGGTTGACGGTCGCTTTCACGTTCGACCGGTTTGTCGCTATTTGTTGTATGGAGCTGAAAAGAAGATATTGCAATGAGAATTCTGCTGCTCTAGTTATATCTGTTGTCTGTTTTCTGGCAACCGTAAAGAATGTACCCTATTACTTTGTGTATCAGCCCTTGTATATACTAGATGGCGTACCCTGGTTTTGTGATTATAAACTAAGTTTCTACACTGAACCATTCTGGATAGCGTATGATTGGTTGGACCAACTTTTAACGCCGTGCATCCCTTTGCTTCTGATCCTGCTGTTCAATGTTCTGACCATTAGACATATTCTGATATCGAACAGAGTCCGCAGAGGACTTCGGGGTGAGAAAGAGGGGAAGAATCTCGAAGATGCAGAAACGGAAAAGCGAAAAAAATCCATGATATTACTTTTCACTATCTCCGCCAGTTTTCTGTTCCTGTGGATTACATATGTCATTAATTGTTTATATGTGAAGATTAAAGACGGTTTTTATATATCAGGATTCAATTTCGGGGACCCACGCTACATTCTGCAAGAGAGCGGTAACATGCTTTCTAACCTGAGTTTCTGCACGAATTCTTTCATTTACGCAGTAACTCAGGCTAACTTCAGAAAAGAGTTGAAGAAGACACTGAAGTGTCCCATGACTGCAGTTACTAGCTGTTTTACTAAGGAAAACTGAATAAATTCTGCTACCTTTGATGTTTCCATCATTCACTTTTGTTTCTCAATATATTTTAAATTATAGTTTTTATAAATATGTATTTTGATGCACTGCTGCACGAAATCAAGAAATTTCAAGACATTTTAATCCTGATTCTGAAGTGATCAATTTCCAATCCACCTACGTCATCCTTGCAATCCTTATCGCCAATTGGCTTTCACATTTCTGCCGGCCTGCATATATTAAACATGTATCATTCAAATCTGGTATACATGTGTTGTACAGTTGGGGACGTAGAAACAGTGTACGAATTGGTTTTAAGGAAATGTTTGTGGACTTTAGGAAGGTCTGAAGGACCGTCCCAGTCTTCGCAGACACGGCTCCTCCATGAACTGCGCCAGTTTCCTGGGTGTTCAAATCACAGATGATCTCAACAGGGCCCTCAATTTACCTCTCTGAATAAAAAGGTACACACTCCTCCTCCATCTCCTTTGAATTTTACAGAAGCTCCATTGAGAGTATCCTGAAAAAAGCTGCATGTCCATTAGGTATAGGAGCAACAGAGCATCAGACGGGAAGTCCCTAAAAAGGATAGTAGGAATTGCCTAGAGGATAATAGCGGTCTCACCCCCAACCATCATTGACATTTATTGGGAGCACTGTGCACGCAGAACGCTGAGTATTATCAAGCATTCCACTCTTCCATCCTGCATCCTCCTTAACATTCTACCATCAGGCAGGAAACTTCAATGAATAAAAACTGGACTGATTGTCAGGAACAGGGACAGGATTGGACCCAAATGCAGGACGCAGACACTGATGTACTAGGGGTAGGACAGGATGGGGATGCCATGGCATGTAAGCAGTAAGGCAGGTGTGGCTGGTAGTTCAGACGAGGCAGGCAGGAGGATCCCAGAGTTCAGACGAGGCAGGCAGGGGGATCCCATAGTTCAGACGAGGCAGGCAAGGGAATCGCAGAGTTCAGACGAGGCAGGCAGGAGGATCCCAGAGTTCAGACGTGGCAGGCAGGAGGATTCCTCATGGCGGGCCGCATGGATCCCGGGCAGGGCCGCCTCCCAGGCGGAAAACACGGAGGCCTGGGCCAGTCGCGGACAATTGGGCAGGTGCGGAGTACATCCCTTAGGGAGCAATAGGTGGAAAGGGCAGAAACCATCGCCGGCCAGCGGCAATCCGGCCGGATCAGCCCGACGCAGGTAACAGGTAGGAAGCGGCAGAACCCCCGCCCGGCAGCGGCAGTACCAATGGCACAGTAATTGGCACGACGAGATCTCGTCACTTCAGGCCTATACCAGTTTTTCGATAAGCCTGAAAATTACCGTGAATGGTACTCCTCATTCGCCAACGCTATCCACGGAGTCCAGCTCGGAGCTACCCAAGAGTTGGATCTTATGACGAAATGGCTCGGAAAAGAATCATGCGAACAGGTGAGCCGCATACGTTCAGTGTACATCAACAACGCCAAGCTGGACTTACGCAAAGCATGGGAGAGACTTCGGGAGTGCTATGCGGCCCCTGAAATTATTGAAATGGCACTATTTCCACGTTTGGAAAATTTTCCTAAGGTGTCAGCCAAGGACCACACTAACCTAAGAGAGCTCGGAGATCTACACATGGAGATTGAAGGTGCTAAAGAAGACGGATATTTCACTGGCCTGTCATATTTAGGTACTTCATACGGAATTAGACAAATCGTAAACAAACTTCCATTTGGGCTGCAGGAAAGGTGGGCGTCTGTTGGCTCAGAGTACAAGGAAAAGAATGATGGTCGATTTCCTCCCTTTGAGGATTTCACTAGGTTTGTGTGCAAGGAGGCGAAGAATCGAAACGACCCTAGCTTTATGAGTCAAGGTAGCAGTACAATTCACACCAAGCCAGTCAAATCCACTTCGAATAATTTTGACATCAATAAACCTGTCTCAGTGCGTAAAACTGAAGTCTCTACAACTAACAATGACCCTAGCAAGGAATGTCCATTGCACAACAATCCCCACCCCCTCACAAAATGCAGAAAGTTTAGGAAAAAACCTTTCAAGGAGAGGATGGCCCTCCTCAAGGAAAAAAATGTTTTAAATGCTGTTCCTCTACCTCTCAGCTCGCTAGAGAGTGTACGATCCCCGTGAGGTGCTCGGAATGTAATAGCACTAATCACGATGGGTCCATGCACTCCGGCCCGTTCCCGCTACCTGACAAAGCTCCTTCACCCTCACAAGTGGTCGGCGGGGAGGGAGAGGATCACTCCAAGATAACTATTGTCAGCTCGAGCTGCACAGAAGTTTGCGGTCAAGGTCAGTCAAGCCCTTCGTGTTCAAAGATCTGCCTCACTCAGGTGTACCCTAAGAGAGCCAAATACAAGGCCATCAAAGACTATGTAATTCTGGACGACCACAGCAATCGCTCACTAGTCAGACCAGAGTTCTTTGACCTGTTCAGTGTCGAGACTAATCAGTTCCCATACTACCTTACAACTTGCTCAGGCAGCGTAGAAAGATATGGGAGGAAGGCAGAAGGATTCCAGCTTTAGTCGCTGGATGGTAAAGTTGTCATCTGTCTCCCTCCACTCTTAGGTGCAATGAAATTTTTAATAACCGCACCGAGATCCCGACGCCAATCGCTGTTCGACACCAGCCGCATCTCCACCGCATCGACAAGCACATCCCAGAACTGGACCCAAAAGCAGAAATACTCTTGCTACTTGGAAGAGACGTTCTCCAGGTGCACAAGGTCAGGCAGCAGGTCAATGGACCACACAACGCCCCCTTTGCCCAACGCCTGGATCTAGACTGGGTGGTGATAGGAGAGGTGTGCCTTGGCAATGTACACAAACCGACAGTTAACACACTCAAGACCAATGTGCTGGAGAGTGGCCGCCGTTCAATTTTCAACCCTGCACAAGCTACATGTATATCAAGGAAGCACGACAGGGCTTTAACAAGTGTGCTAAAGTAACTGACAGGACACTGGGACAGTTTGTGTTCGCTCAAACTGAGCTTGATAATAAACTTGCTCCATCAGCACAAGACGCCATCTTCTTAAAATAATGGACACCAAGGTCTCCAGAGAAGAAGCAAATAACTGGTTCGCCCCCTACCTTTCAGAGAACCACGCCGGCGCTTGCCAAACAGCAAAGAGCGGGCAGTCAAGCGGTTCACGTCTTTGCAAAAAACCCTGAAAACGAAACCTGAGATGCAGCAACAATACGTAGCATTCATGGAGAAGATCTTCGCTAACGGACATGCTGAAGTAGCACCGCCACTGAGAGAAGGTGAGGAGTGCTGGTTCCTCCCAACGTTTGGGATTTACCACCCACAAAATCCCAATCAGATCAGGGTGGTCTTCGACTCCAGTGCTCAGTGCGCTGCTATCTCCCTTAATGACGTGCTGCTTACAGGCCCCCACCTCAACAATACCCTTCTCGGGGTCCTGCTGCGCTTCCGGAAGGAGAAGGTCGCAATCTTAGCGGACATCCAGCAGATGTTCCATTGCTTCTTAGTACAGGAAGACCATCGCAATTTCCTCCGTTCCTTATGGCACAAGGACAATAACATTAACAAGGAAGTTTTTGAATACCGGATGAAAGTCCACATTTTCGGCAATAGTCCATCACCAGCCGTGGCAATCTATGGGCTGCGAAGAGCCATCAGAGAGGGCGCATAGGAGCACGGCGATGACACCGTTAAGTTTGTAGAAAGGCACTTCTCTGTCGATGATGGCTTTATATGGCTACAGAAAGAAGACGAAACAATCGATCTGCTCCGACGTACACAAGCCTCACTCGCTGAGTTAAAACTCCGCTTGCACAAGTTCGCATCAAACTGCGAGGCAGTAATGGAAGCCTTCCCACACGATGACTGTGCTCCGGAAATCAAAGACCTAGATCCAGATGGAGAAACCATACCCACATAAAGGTGTTTGGACCTCCTTTGGGAGATTACAACTGACACATTCACGTTCTCCGTGCCGACCGTGTTCAGGCCATTCACCCGCCGTGGAGTTCTCTCCACTGTCAACAGTTTTTGGTCCCTTGGGTCTCGTGGCGCCAGTTACGATCCAAGGAAGAGTCCTCCTCAGAGAACTTACCTCTGAGCTCTCCGACTGGGATACTCCCCGACCAGAAGACAAGCTAACCAGATGGGAGGCTTGGAGAGATTCACTTCAAGATCTAAAACAGCTTCATATCCCACGTAGGTACACTGCCAACGAATTGGCCCAGGCAAAGGATGTCATCCTTAAAGCAACTCAAGGAGCAGCTTTTTCACGGGAGCTTTCAGCCCCCCAAATTAATAAACCAATGCCAAAGGACAGCCCTTTGAGGAAACCCAACTCGATACTGAAGAATGATTTCACTTGCATTGGAGGCCGGTTAATTCAGTACTCCACAAATGTGCAACCTGCAGGAAACTGCGAGGGAAGATGGAAGCTCAACGTATGGCGGACCTCCCACCAAAACACCTTGAAGCCTGCCCTCCTTTTACGTATGTGGGGCTCGATGTATTTGGTCCGTGGACTATCACCACTAGACGCACAAGAGGAAGACAAGCAGATAGCAAACGGTGGGCCATCATGTTCAGCTGCATGAGTTCGAGAGCGGTACACATTGAAGTCATCGAATCTTTGGTTACACCCAGCTGCATTAACGCTCTCAGGCGCTTCTTTGCACTAAGAGGCCCTGCAAAACAGTTAAGGTCTGATTGCGGCACGAACTTTGTTGGAGCGTCCAAGGAGCTCGGGATGGACAAGACGGTGCAAAGGTACCTCAGTGAGCAGGGATGCAACTGGGAGTTCAGCACACCACACATGGGAGGCTCATGGGAGCGGATGATTGGTATCGTCAGAAGGATCCTTGATTCAATCTTTCTGCAGCAACACATCCAACTCACCCGCGAAGTACTGTGCACATTAATGGCAGAGGTCACAGCCATTATAAATGCACGACCACTCCTACCTGTCTCTTCTGACCCGGAAATCCCCTTCATACTCTCGCCATGAATGTTCCTTACGCAGAAGACATGAGCTCCCCCTCCACCTGGGGACTTCTCAGATAAGGATTTGTACACAAACCAATGGAGACAGGTTCAGGCTCTTGCAAATCAGTTCTGGTCTCATTGGAGACATGAATATCTACCTTTGTTGCAACATAGACAAAAGTGGACAGAACCTCGCAGGAATCTCCAAGTTGGAGATTTTGTCCTGCTCAGGGACAAGCAGATCGCCCGCAACTGCTGGCTAATGGCCAGAATCACTGCCACATTCCCTGCTAGGGATGGACATGTCAGGAAGGTTGAGTTGATAACTTCTGACCAAGGTGATGTAAAAACTTACCAAAGGCCAGTTGCAGAAGTCATTATGTATGGAAAATTAAAATCTCCCACAACCACAACCTTGTGCTTACTACAAATATCTGCTGTCTCCTTACAAATATGCTCCTCCAATTCTCGCTCCCCATTAGCTGGTCGATAATACACCCTATAAGTGTTACTACACCTTTCCTATTCCTCAATTCCACCCAAATTGGCTCCAGAGATGAGCTCTGTAATCTATCCTGTCAAAGTACCGCTGTAACATTTTCTCGGACAAGCAATCCAACATCTCCTCCTCTTGCCCCTCCAATTCTATCATACCTGAAGCAACGAAATTCCAGGAATATTTATTTGCCAATCAAACCACTCCTGCAACCATGCTTCTCTAACAGCTACAACAACATATTTCCAGGTATCAATCCATGCTCGAAGCTCATCCACCTTTCTTACAATGCTCCCAACATTAAAATAGATTCATTTAACAAACTCTGTACCTCTTCCTCTCTGTTTATCCCTAACGATGCAATCAAATTTATTATCTGTTTCTTCTTTCTTCCCTACATCTTCGGTCAGAGCGCTCCCCCTTCTCTATCACCTGCCTATCCTCCCTCACACAGCGTCTACTAGTGTAACACTTACCCAAAAAGACTGGTATATGTCTAGGGGAAAAGGAGATCCAGCCACACACCAATCCCGCCTCCCGTACACGCAGGTGCTATGAGAATCGAGTTTATGCCTCGCTCCCGCCGACAGTATCAAACCCACAACAAATACCGTTATGAAATACACTTTAAAGAGTTTACTAAAATTAAAAGAGTATTAGGCAATACAATATATATATATATATATATATATATATACAAGGAAAAAAACAAAAGGCGCCAACTTATCAAAGTTCAGTCAGGGTAGTGCACTCGTTGGAGCTCAACCAGCGAACGATTCGACCCCTCGTCGCTTGCCTGCGACTTCAACGTCTTCCACCTCGGACTCCCCGGTGGTCTTCCGAGCGCACGTCCACCTTCGTCGGCTCTCCCTCCCGACTGCATTCACACTCCCAGCCCGCGCAAACCCTCCCCCAAGTTCCCAGCCTCACAAAACACAATAACATTCCCAATTGATTAACAAATGAATACAATTACCATATCAGCCATTCTAAAGCGAAACAACGGCGAGAGAAACATTTATCAGACAAAGAAGCATTCCTACTCGTAACAAACCAAAGACCCCATTTTGAGTAACATACACAGGACATTGTACACTAGCTTTCTCTATTTCTGAACTAACCTCCTCTCTCCTAGTCTCTTCTAATTGATTCCCATCTCCCAACCATTCTAGTTTAAAGTCTCCCCAGTAGACTCAGCATACCTCCCGGCCAGGATATTCGTCCCCCTAGGATTCAAGTGCAACCCGTCCTTTTTGTACACGTCATACCTGCCCCAAACAGGTCCCAAGTAGTCCAAGTACTCCAAGACGTCACAGTACGCCAAGTGGAGTCTGACCAGTGTCCTATATAACTTCGAAATTACCTCTCGGTTTTTAAATTCAATTCCACGGTTAATGAAGGTCAATAAACTGTATGCCTTCTTAACCACAGAGTCCACATGCGCAATTGCTTTGAGCGTACTATGGACTCGGACCCCAAGATCCCTCTGATCCTCCATACTGCCAAGATTCGTACCATTAATACTATATTCTGCAATCATATTTGGCCTACCAAACTGAACCATTTCACACTTATCTGTGTTGAACTCCATCTGCCACTTTTGAGCCCGGTTTTGCATCCTATCAATATCCTGATCTACCCTCTGACAACCCTCCGTACTATAGACAACAACTCCAAACTTTGCGTCATCAGCAAACTTACTAATCCATCCATCCACTTCCTCATCCAGGTCATTTATAAAGATCACGATGAGGAAGGGTCCCTGAACAGATCTCTGAGTCACACCACCGGGCAGCGACCTCCATGCAGAATATGACCCGTCTGCAACCATTCTTTCCGTTCTGTGGGCAAGCCAGTTCTGCATTCAGTTCTGTATTTCATTATTTTTATATGGCAATAAAGACCGTCCTTGCATTTTGTACATTGACCCTCGTATATTACATTGCATTTGCCCTGCACCGGCTCGAGACACTAATTCTTTTATGTCCCAGTAATTCTCCAGCATTCTGTCTCAAGTGTCTATTGCTTTGTCAGCACGGACCTATGGCCGTTTCAAAATGTCGTCTGCTCTCTCTGTGACTTTAACAGAGTTCAGACCCGGTATAGTTATTTTGTGAAACGGGTTGAATGTGGAAGAATAGTGTGCACAGACATAATTGCAAATAATTCAATACTTGCACGATGCGTGTGTTTGGGTGTGTATATCGGTGCTTATGTGCGCGTCTGTTTGTGTGTTTATGACAATGGTGTGTGAAAGGTTTATACCACTCCAGGAAAGAAGGGAGTGATGTGTGTGTGTGTGTGTGTGTGTGTGTGTGTGTGTGTGTGTTAGGTGATATGTGTCCGCCACTCTTCAGCCAGAAACAGCACTAAGGCAATGTCCAGAACAATGCCAAGGATCCTGGCATTTGTTTGTAAACGCAGCAGAAGCAGATTTTTGTGTCGGGGAAGAAATCTGCCCATAACAGAGTTAGGGCGATCTTTGGGTTTACCACATTTACACTTAGCAAAAGACTTCGGCAATTAGTCTTCATATCTGACTATAAATTCGGTATTAAATTGGAGTGCATTTCTGAACAATGAGTTCCTAAAAGCCGTGAATCCCACACCAGACGATGCTAATTACAATTCATTTCGATGTCTGGCGCGGGTGCGAGTCGGGAGGTGTGAAGTTTGTGTGCAGTTTCAAAGAAAGCATTGTAAGTATTAACCCGGGGGACATCACGTGATGACGTAGGATCGAGACGCAGGGACCCAGCTCTCCCGTAAAAAGTTAATAAATTAATGTTTAAATGAAGAAAAGTTAGTCAATACTCTCTAAAAGTTGCTTATAAACGACTCCGGACTGTGTCAAGCTATGCCTCAAGGAAAGAAGATGAAGAAAACTAATACCGGGAAGACTACGCAAGTTGGAACAAGAGCGAGGCCCACGTCTACCGAGGAGCCGCGATCTCAGGTACATTGTATCGCCGGTGATACTAAACAGGAGATGGTGGCAACGCTTGCCACTTCCAAAGGAAAAAACCATCGTGAACTGCGCAAACGCGAAGGATGGAGCATGCGCAAACAGGAACAAAAAGAACTACAAAGCCCAGCTACCACTGCAACTGAAAGTGATAGCGAATCGGAGGGAGAATCAAATCTCTCGGAAGGATCAGCTGAAGGAGGTAAAAGTCCTTCTAGAAATATAGAAAAGACTTTGAGGCAAATAATGCGTAAATTAGACACATTAAAAGTAATTAAAAATAACCAAAAAAAACTCGAAAAAAAAATGACCAATATGGAGACTATGCTTGATAAAATGACAAAGAGACAGGAAAAAATGGAAAAAAGAATTACGAACTTGGAAACTACAACGGAAGACATGGTTGAAAGAATGGACAAAATGGAAAAGGAAAATACTGCTTGGACATCAGAAAGAAAACAATTTATGGAAAAAATTGATAAGCTTGAAAATCTCAGTAGACGAAATAATATTAAAATTGTTGGACTTAAAGAAGATATAGAAGGAGAAGATCCAATAATTTTTTTTCAAAAATGGATCCCTAAAAAATTGAAAATGGAAAGAGAAACTCCAATTGAGATTGAATGGGCGCATAGATCTTTAAGGTCAAGACCTCGAGCTGACCAAAACCCACGATCAATTTTGATAAAATGCTTACGATACCAAGACAAAGAAAAGATCCTGAAGGCCGCTGCCCAAAGTGCCAAAAATAGAAACGGGCCACTGATGATAGCAGGGAAACCAATTCTTTTTTATCCTGATATAAGTTACAACCTGTTGAAGAGAAGGAAGGAATTTAACCCAGCGAAAAAAGCCTTATGGGAAAAGGGTTATAAATTTACAATGCGTCATCCAGCAACACTGATAATTTTTTTGGAGGACGGAAAATTTTTTTTTTCCGACTATCGAAAAGCGGAGGAGTTTGTACAAGAACTTCCATCTATTCGCTAACTACACATAGAGGCTTCCAAACGTAATGGATTAAAGATGAAGATAGACCCAAGGAACAGAAGTGATGGACATTTATGGATATTACAGAAGAGAAAAGCAAAATTTTAGAAATACTAAATGAGAATAGTATTTTTTTTCTCTTCTTATACATATACTTTTTTATGTTGCGGGGGAGCTGGGAGGCTGTGGATCGGTTACTGCGGGATTCACGTGTGTAATCATGGCGGTTGCCATGACCCGTACAGCAGAGGGGGGTAATGTTGTGTCTTTTTTCCACAACATTAGTAGGGGGGTATTTTTTTTTTCCTTTATATTTTAATTTTTTTCTATCTTTTTGCCTGGATGAATGGTGGGGACACACATAGCAACATGGAGACTTTTATAAAGATTTCCCAGGATACCACGAAAGTGGAAAGATTAGGTATTATTATAGATTGAAAAGAAAAAGAACTTTAACATATATTTAAAAAAAAATGAGAACTCCGTGGAGCATGTGGGGATCTTCCAACATCCAGGCATTTCCTTTTTTTTTTTCTCTTTCTTATTTTCTTAATAGGGATGTTAGGGGGGAGGGGTTAAGGGGAGGGGGCTGGGTAACACTTTTTTTTCATGCACATTTATTCTGTAACAATTTGAAAACAATAAAAAAAGTTTATAAAAAAAAAAAGCATTGTAAGTATGTAACTGTTTTTGATGTTTAGCTCATAAATATCGAACCCCACGTTGGGCCAGCCAGACCTTTCGACTGCAAGCGTATCCATTTGATGCCTTTTGTATCTTGTTTGATCGAATAAAGAAGCTGCTCGTGTCTACCATTATTTTTCTCTGGTGATTTCATTCACGCAACAACAATGTGCTAATTCTCACCCATATTTATACCAGAGATAAACAGCAACGATGGCAGGGCCCGTAGCCAGCAGGCAGGTGAAAGCAGCCTTATCAGGTTATTACTTCTTTTAATGAATTCCGCACGGAAACACTTCACCATATTGTCGTCCCATTGTGGATTTGATAGCAGATCCATTCATCACTCGAAACTTTCAAAATCCAAAGGAAGACCAGTAATTCATCGCCATTTTACATCAGTACATGTGACGCCAGCTACAAACTTGCATCTGATTCACACCTCCGCATTCCCACCAAACCATCCCTGCAGCGCCAACTTTCCGTAAATGGGTAAGCGTTCAGCCAGCCATAATAATTCTTCAGAAATCATCGAGGTGAAGATACACGGGGAAGAATACCTCCCCCACCACCACCTCAACCCGACAGAATAAATACAATCTGCACACGACAGTGAATATCTTTAAAGAGGAAATAATATAGTTCCGACAGACGGTACTTTACACAGTGTAAGGACATTTGCACAAAACATATACAGTACAGGTAATTTAACTGTCTTCGACATAGCAGTGAACATAATTTCATGCAAGTCACTTAGGGTCGAAATCATTCCGTTAGGTCTTAAGTGGCGGTAACCTTCCTTAACATGAAGTCCAGGTGTACATTCGGGAAAACTATTACAATGTGGAACATTTGCACATACATTAAATACAGGGGTCTTCTGGCACCATGCTTGCGGGTCATCTTGACAAATGACAGCACGCAGCTGATGAAGGGCACGGAAATCGCGGGACCTCTGGAGCTAACGGTACAGAAGAGGAAAGAGAAACATTTCCGACCGTTGGTTGAGGCGGAAGGGGACAGGCTGTTCAGGGGACAGGGGTGTGAGGAGAGGCTGTGGGGAAAGTGGCGAGGGGAAAAGTAGGAAGATTCATAAATATTGCATTTACGTGATAGACGTGATTCATCTACACTAGTTCTAATCTAATCTTAGCATGTCTATATTTAGCAAACACCAGCTGATAATTTCATACAGAGCAAGTTTGAATGATGTTGTTTATATAGGAAGAGTGCGTTTGATGGCATAGAGTTGTACAGCACCTAAACGGGCCATTCGGCTTACCAAGTCCCTGAAATCTGTTTGATTCCCAATGCACGTTGTGACTGTGCCACTGTTACAAGCCTTGTATTCTAAATTTGCTGCCTTGCCCAGCAATCGAATTTGTCACTTTCTTAATAAAAAATTCTTACATTTTTAAGATATGTTTTCCCCAACAAACAAACATGCAGAATCTCCTGAATAAGAAAGTATGTGCTGTCATCGGAGAGGGTGCAGAGGATGTTCACAAAACTTATCCTGGGAATGAAAAGTATTAACTTAATGGGAACGTTTGGTGTCTGTGGTCCCTACTCACTGGAATTTTAGAAGAGTGAGTAGGAGATATCACCGATGTTTACCGAATATTGACAGGGCTAGATAAAGTGGACCTGAAGAGCATGTTTCTTTTAGTGGGGACAACAGGACCAGAGATCAGAGCCTCAACATGCAAGGGCATCCCTTTAGAACAGAGATGAGGAGGAAATTGGTTTAGCCAGAGGGTGATGAATCTGCACAATACATTGCAAAGACAGGTGTGAGGGCCAAATTTTTAGGTATGTTGAAGTGGAGTTTGAAAGGTTCTAGATTATTAAGGGTGGCAACGTTTACGGGCGTGAGGTGGGAGGCAGGAACAATAATCATCTGTGATGGATTGTGGAGCAAGCTTGATGGACAAATGACCTAATCCTGTTCCTACGTTTATGGTCTTAAAAATTCAGCAGCTCCAAGCTGTTATGGTGTGAGTTTGAAACCAGTTGTGGAGAAAAGACATAGGCTCCCATGTAGAGACGGAAGCAAGAAATTAATCACTGGAATTCCAAAAGGATGTCGGTGGCTTGACAGAGCGAGATCGCAACATGAAACAATCTTTAAACACAAGGACCCCGCAATAAGACCTAATTGGGATTTCATTTTAAATAATCACAGCACCTACATGGAAAACCCATGCTAGTCAAAATAAATTTGGCAAGATTAAACAGAAAGCACAAAGGCTTACTGACTCCAGATGACACCACTATTAACAAATACAGGTGCACAGGACTGTAGGGCTCATGACACAAACTGGTGATCTCAGGATTGTCATTCATACCACTTGCTAGTGAGGCATGAAATAGAAAGGTAGTGCAGTTTATCAATGTTCTCTGGATATATTGTTTTAGACATGGTATAGAGGTTCATTAAATTGGGAGGGGAGGCATTAGTCATCATGGAATATCTCATGACAGTAAACATAAGCTGTTTGTCTCATGAGACAATTTGGGTGGAACAGTGGAATTAAAAAGGATGATCACATTAATGGTATTACAGACTTATCATTAGTATATAGGATTAAAGGAACAAATTTGCAGAGAAATTGCAAACATTTGCAAGATGTATACATTTCTGATGGTAGGTGATTTTAACTTACAACATGTTTTCAACAAACATTTTTGTTTTGAGGGAAATTTCCTTACTTAGTATGTAGTGGGAACAACTACAGATAGCATGTTACTGCTGCTCCTATTGGGGAATGAGAACGAGTGGGTGACCAAAGTGAGTGTAGTGGAAAATGTTAGACGTAGTAATCATTATTCCATTACAGTTAATTATAGCTAAGGATAGACATGGTCTTCTGGTTAAGATTCTAAGATGGTGAAAGGTTTTAGTTATAAGAGTCATTAGTTGTGTAGTAATATTAAGAACCTGGTAAAGAAGAGTATAGAGAGTTAGCATCAAATGAGACACTTCAGGAATATAAAAGATTCAGGAAAACACTTATGAGAGAAGCCATTCGGAGGATGGGGGGAGTTATGTCCAACCATCTTGAGTTTTTAAGATGTCTCAATAAAAGGAATGTCGTGGACAAATTCTACATAGACTTTAGCATGGCCTTTTACAAACTGCTACATGGTGGGCTAGTCCAGAATGTTAGCTCAGGATAAAATAGACAACTGTAGTCAACTTTGGCTTAGGAGAAGCAAGAGAGTATATTAGTTGGTTATCTCACTGATTACGAAGCCTGTGATTAGCTGTATGAAGCAGGGATCTATGCTGGGACAATTGTTTTTATAAGACCATAAGACATGAGAACAAAATTAGGCCATTGAGTCTGCTCCAATTACTATGTGCTTGTGTCCCATTGCCCTGCCTTCTCAACATAAGCTTTAACATTCTTCCTAATCAAGAACCTATACAACCTCCATTTCAAATATACCCAGTAACTTGCTCTGCTCAGCAATCTCTGGAGACGAATTCCATAGATTTGCCTCCCTCTGGCCAAATAAATTCCAACCCATCTCTCTTCTAAAGGGACAACCTCGTATTCTGAGACTATGCCCTCTGTTCCTAGACTCCCCCACTATTAGAAACATCCTCTCCATATCTACTCTATCAAGGACTTTCAATATTTGATAGGTTTCACTGTGATCCACTTTAATTCTTCTAAACTCCAGAGAATACAAGCTCAGAGTCATCAAGTGCTCCTTATACGTTAATCCTTTCATTCTCTGGATCATTCCTGGAAACTTCTTCTGCAACCGCTTCAAAGCCAGCATATCCGTTCTTAGATAACAGGCCCAAATCTGCTCACAATACTTCAAGTGTGGTCTGACCAATGCCTTACAGTGCCTCAGCATTACGTCCTTGCTTCTATATCCCAGTCCTCTCGAAACTGGAAACTGAAGCAGGCCAGAATACATACGTGACTGGTAGGGTTTAGGATAGCATTGTTGAACAGAGAGAAGATGTGTGTTCCTGCTTCCACCTACTCTTATTGTAGCTCATTCCAGATCCTAGCTATTCTTCATGTGAAATATCTAGCCCTCACATACACTTTAAATTCCTCCCTGACACCTTTAGCTATGCTCCCTAATTTTCGACAGTGGTAGGAAATGAAATAGATAAGCAAGATACCCAGCCTAACAATTTTATATACCTCTATTATGTCAACTTCAGCCCCCAGCAAGAAAAA
This sequence comes from Hemitrygon akajei, assembly GCF_048418815.1. Taxonomy (NCBI): domain Eukaryota; kingdom Metazoa; phylum Chordata; class Chondrichthyes; order Myliobatiformes; family Dasyatidae; genus Hemitrygon; species Hemitrygon akajei. The sequence goes on from NC_133147.1 coordinate 59,758,820, forward strand.
ACAGATAGTTTTTTCAATATCTCAGTATAACGCAAGCACACCAAGCCCAGCATCATACTTCGGAATACTTTCTCTTCCCACAAAGCTATCAGTGATTTAACTAAATTCACAGTGTCTGATAAGATAAGAGAGCTTGGAGAGGTGGGGCCATGGGCAGTTCATATTTTTAAGGACGTATTTTATGCAGCTGAGGGTGAAGAACTTAAAGACAAGTAGTTCTCTTTTTCAGCAAAGTGAGGAACGAATTGCCTGACCTGAAAGTTCTAATGGTCCTTTAGGGATTGATTTAAATTCTGAGCTGGTTTCAACAATTACATCACAGGTTGGTAAATGCCGAAAGTGTACCTGCAGTGAGTCAAATTTATCGTCGGCTGAGAGTATTCTCTAGAGTCAAGCCCACACCTGATGGGAAAGAGAACATCTTGGTTACTGGATGATTGGCAGTGCTCAGATAATATGAAAAGGGTTTAAAATGTCTAGTAGCTGATACAGTGAGGGTCCTAAAGGCAGACCATCCATTGGACATATCAGCTAGTTACTTACAAGCAGTGGAAGATGGTTTTGGCACTACTGCAAGTTCAGCTGATCTTATAAAGGCACTTAGCCACCCATTTCAGGAGAAAGAAGAGAAGCTATCTGCCTACCTTTTCAGGTTGGAGAAATTTCTGCACTGTTTACGCCATAAAGGGGACACTTAACTGTCTGAGAGAAATTGCTGGAGGATGGATAAGTTGTGAAGGACACGCTGTAACATCAGATAACTGCTCTGCGTATTTCAATAATCCACAAGATGCGTCCTCCTCCATCTTTTACCAAGTTACTTGGAGAAGTTAGAGAGGAAGAAAACATGATTGCGAAGTGGAACATTTTGCAAAAGCTGAGTAGTATTTTCACTGATAGTCTGTGCTGCTAAAATGGCCCCTGATGCCACAGAGATAGTGCTTTTGAGGAATGAGGTTGAAAACATTTGAGCTGAGTTGATTTGACGGATATCTGATAAAGTTTCAACTAAACGTGACGCTTCTGCTAGGAAACCTGATCCATGTAGGGCTTACAACAGAAGAAAGCTGGTGAAAAGGGCTCTGGACTAGAGAAGCAAATTCAGAGAGGACTTGAAGAAGATACTGAATTCTTCCATGCGTGTAGTTATTAGCTGTTTTAAAAGATAAAAGCATATATTTTCCGTTATCTGCGATATATGCTTTATACACTTTACCCTTTAACATATTGTAATTTATAGTTTTATTATTAAGTACCTGCTGCCGGAAAACATTAAAATTCACGACATAATATACCTGACTCTGATCATCAGATGGAAAATTTTCGACGTCATCCAAACAATGCACACCGCCACCGGCTTTCAACATAGGCCAGCTTGCAGATACGTCGTGTATATATCCGAGATATGTATACACATATTGTACAGTTGGGGTCTAACAACCGATGTAGGAGTTATCACTGTCTGCTTACAGTATCAATGCTAATTTGAGTGCGACTATCTTGTCACCAGTTAACCCAGCAATCTCGGGTCCTGAACGTTCTGCACCGACTCATGTAGTTTAATTTGGGGAAAGTAGAATCACGGCGTCAACATGAAATATTTCTTGAAAGTGATGCAAGATCTTACTGTGGACATTGACAGGGAGTGCACCTTCCCTGTGGCAAAATACACACCTTCACAGTATTGAAATGCTTTTACAGTGGAGCAAAGAAATAAAACAGAATCAATTAAACCTACTCACAAGCAAAGACTGTCAAGCAACTAATACAGAATACGTCAAATATTTCAACAAAAATAAACATATAAATGGCACCTGAAATAATTAAATAATTAATTACTAGATGGAAAGATGGATCGATAGATAGATATATAGATAAATGAACATACAAATAAATACGTACGTAAATAAGTGAATAGAAAAATAAAAAGATGGACACATAAATAAATTAGTTAGTTAATGAATTAATTCTTCATAGAGCATCAGTTGGAGATTCCTTAGCAGTCAGTCTGAAGTTTGTGGTATCAGTTCAGTGCAGAAGTAAGTGAAGTTTTTCGCGCTGCTTTAGGAGTCTGATAGTTAATTCAACAACAGATGACACCTCTTCTTCCCAAAGTTCTACTTGTCACGGTCATTATCCAAAGATAATCGCATTGTTGAATGCAAAGTTGAGTTCATGTACCTGTTGCTTTGATGACAGATTCATGAAAAAGTTAATATTGTCATGAGGCAAATCTACTGATTTTAACCTGTTGTAGCATTATTATTTTAGTACCTTAGAGGTGGACAACTGTACTCTTTTTAATTATACTTCAGGATAAGCGTGACGAAATGATCTGAACATTCTTCATGTCACACGCTATCACGTTATTTATTCTGCTGCAAACTAATAATGCTACAGGACAAATTAAACATTTCCACAACCTATGAAAACGATACTTTCGACTACTGAAGATATTGGTGAATAAATTCATTGCTATCAACGCCTTCAGTAAATCGCCAAAGACAGGATCAACTCAACGTGTTATTCAACTGACTTCTGGCAAGAATTCATATTTGCAATTCTTTGATGACAATGCAGGCGGCGTGTTGTTTAATGCATAATGGTGGCATAAATTAGCAGTATTTTTGTTGACAGTCTCCTGAAGAAAGGTGTTCATTCCTTAATGCAGCGTCACAAACGGCACGAAATTTACAAAGGCGGGTACGAATCGACACAGTAGAAATAAAAAGAGGGCGGTGCACAGACTGTCATTACTCAGGACATGTCCTCATTTTTCCTTTGTGGGAATCTGGGCCAGAGTGGGGGTCGGAAGCTTCACTGATGCCCGGATAAATTTACCGCATAAAGGTGATGAATGAAAGTTCCATCTCTGATCTGCAAAGCGGCTAATATTGATTAGGTTCTACTTGAAGATCGAGCTCAAAATTCCTTGCCATTAAATCGGGTCTCTCCAGATGCAAGGTGCAAAATGCAGTATCAGCAGTCTCACACAGAACACAGCACACACAGCAAATATCATTGGAATAGCCCCAAAAAATGGTTACAAAAACATATTTTAAATGTCACCCAACGCAAGCGCGCCGCAGACGAACACAATCCACTTGTCTTCCATCTAATGAATACTGGAGGGCAGCACCGACAATAAATTTGTGACGGGATATGTCTTCCACTCAATGGTCGATCTGAGAGAATACGGGAAGTCGCCGGTGTATTATCGAGGTAGACCAATGTGCCCCTTGAGATCTCTGCTGTTCGTGTTCTGTACGAGCTTCATTTCAGGATAATATACTGCAACAGATTTAAAGGCTCGAAATGCCGATTTATTTTTTCATCCTGCTTGTCGTTATTTCTATTACAGAGGGGCTTCACAGCAAGTGTATTCTCTATGTTTGTAGCTGTGCCATACTGGAACGTATTATAATATACATTCCTGCCTGTTTAAATAATATTTGCGAATTCTGCATGGCAGCGCTACCATTCCAGACTAGATTTAATTTACGCTACACACACAAAATGCCGGACCTCAGCAGACCAGTCGACATTTTGGGCTGAAACCCTTCATCGGGACTGACAAAAGGATGAGAAGAAAGGACAAGAAGGTGGGGAGAGCGGGTAAGAGATACATGGGGTAGGTAGTAGATGAAAGCAGAATTTGGGGAGGATTGAAGTAAAGAGGTGGAAAGCTGATAGGTGAAAGAGATAAATGGCAATTTGCAAATTAAGACAGGTCGTGCAAATTCTAACATTTGAAAATGAGACCAGAGATTGAAGAATCAGTTCAGAGTTGAAATCAGTGAATTTATCCACGCTGCTTCAGGAGGCTGATGGTTGTCGGGCAATGCCAGTTAAAGAAGCTGATGCTGTGGCATTTAAAGCTCCTGTGTCTCCTGACAGATGGTAGTAGCGAGAAGATATCATGACTTGGCTGGTAGGGGGTTATTGATAATATATCCTGCTGTCTCGAGGCTGCACTCTTTCTAAATGCGTACAATGGTGAGGAGGCCTATTCCTGTTATAGGCTGCGCTGTATCCGCCACAGTTTGTCGACACTTCTGTTTGTCGCTATTTGCTGTCTGGAGCTGAAAAGGAGATATTGTAATGAGAAATCTGCTGCTGTAGATATATCTATTGTCTGTTTTCTGGCAACCCTTATGAATGTACCCTATTACTTTGTGTATCGGCCCTTGTATATACTAGATGGCGTGCCCTGGTTTTGTGATTATAAACTCAGTTTCCTCACTGAACCATTCTGGATAGCGTATGTTTGGTTGGACCAACTTTTAACGCCGTGCGTCCCTTTTCTTCTGATCCTGCTGTTCAATGTTCTGACCATTAGACACATTTTTGTAACGAACAGAGTCCGCAGGGGACTTCGGGGTGAGAAAGAGGGGAAGAATATCGAAGATGCAGAAACAGAAAAGCGGAAAAAATCCATGATATTACTTTTCACTATCTCCGCCAGTTTTCTGTTCCTGTGGATTACATATGTCATTAGTTTTCTATACGTGTGAATTAAAGGCGGTTCTTATATATCAGGATTCAATTTCGGGGACCCACGCTACATTCTCCAAGAGAGCGGTAACATGCTTTCAAACTTGAGTTTCTGCACGAATTCTTTCATTTACGCGGTAACCCAGGCTAACTTCAGAGAGGAGTTGAAGAAGACTCTGAAATATCCCATGACTGCCGTTACAAGCTGTTTTGCTAAGCAAAAATGAATAAATTCTGCTGCCATTGATGTTTGCATCATTCACTTTTGCTTTTCAATATATTTTATATTATAGTTTTTATAAATATGTATTTAAATGCACTGCTGCACCAAATCAACAAATTTCAAATCATTTTAATGTTGATTCTGAGGTGATCAATTTCAAATCCACCTACGTCATCCTCACAATCCATATCGCCAATTGGCTTTGAAATTTCGTCCGCCCAGCATATATTAAGCATATATCATTTAAATCAGTTATACAGGTATTGTACTGTTGGGGACGTAGAACTAGTGTACGAATTGGTTTTAAGGAAATGTTTGCAGACTATATGAAGATCAGAAGGACTGTCCCAGTCTACGCAGACACGGCTCCTCCATGAATTCCACCAATTTCCTGGGTGTTCACATCACAGACGACCTCAGCAGGTACCTCAATTTTCCTCTCTGGGCAAAAAGGCACACACTACCCCCTCCATCTCAATTTAATTTTACAGAAGCTCCATTGAGAGTATCCTGAAATGCTGCATCTCCATTAGGTATAGGAGCAACAGAGCATCAGACAGGAAGTCCCTAGAAAGGATAGTAGGAATTGCCTAGAGGACAATAGGGGCCTCACCCCCATCCATCATTGACATTTATTGGGGGCGCTGTGTACGCAGAACGTTCAGCATCATCAAGGATCCCACTCCTCCATCCAGCATCCTCCTCAACATTCTACCATCAGGCAGAAGACTCCAATGAATAAAAACTAGACTGATATGGGAAACAGCTTCTTTCCTCAGGCCATAAGCTTCTGTAGTTCCTGCCACAACTCATTCAAAGTATCACCGGAAAATCTGCGTTGCACCGTACAATATGTAATTTATAGACTTTATTTTGTTTATCTATGCATATTTCATTTCTAGATTTAATTCGTAGTGTTTTTAAGTTACTGTGTGGTATATGCGTTTTGCACATATTACACTTTACACCATGGTCCGAAGAATGTTGCCTCGTTTGCTGGTATTTATGCATATAGTTAAATGACAATAAACTTGAAGTGACTTGATTTGGCTTGTTGAACATAGCGTTCAGCTCATGCACCTATTGCTTTGGTGACAAATTGAAGAAAAAAATATTATTAAGTTGTCAAAATGACATATGTTCACATGCAATATCATTGTTGTTTTACTGCTTTGCTTTACCCATCTTCTAATTGTACTTCAGTGCAGGCAGGACAAAATAAAACGAACAGGAAAGATGGAAGACTTCTGGTAAGATTACGGTGTGTGCAAACACACTGTCTCTCGAGGAGGTATGGGGTACAACCAAAGTTACATACTTCTTTGTAAGATTTCTTTTTACGCAACAAAGACAATTCTACTCCAAGAACTTAGGTAATGTAGGGCTACTCCATCAGTGAACTTCTCATTAATCGGAGTACCGGGACTAGTGCCGGAGGAGCCGGCCGAGGTGTTGAAATGGCCGTACATTATGTTGGGAGAAGGAGCCAGCTGAAAACCCGATGGAGACAGTCGGGTTATCGGAGGGTTCTGCGAGACTGTCGGAGCAGACCTTGCTGTCTACTTCCTGAAGCATCGACGTTGGTGCAGCATAACGATGGGAGATTATCTCGTACATTTCACTTGCGATCACAAGACTCTGTTGACCTTGATATAGGTAACGTAAGTTGCCGCGGGCCTGTTACCCTTGTCTGTTGGCGAGAAAGATGACATTGGAGCTGTATAGGCTCGGTTGTAGCGAGGTCTAGGCCTCAAGCCTTGGGCTTGCATGCTGCTGCACACCAGGTGGAGGACGCAGAAGTCTTACACCATGGTGTCCTCACTCATCTCGGGACTGGCCTCTCCAGTCGGTGCTGCTCTTTCCTGCTGGAAAGGTGGAATGACTGACTGGATTGCGCACTTCAGCGCATTGCCGGGAGACTGCACAATCGACTGCCGGACATTGTCAGTCAGATCTTATTATATATATATATATATATCTTTGCTTGATTTTGAATTATACGACATTCATTTTTGACATTTACTCACTATTTTCAAGTTTTCTTGCTATTTGAATGTTCTGCACCATATACCAGAAAAAGGCTGCTTATTCCGCTGTCTCTAGGTAAGATTTGAATGACAATTAAACCTGATTTGATTTTTATTTCATTTAATTGGGCCATTGCTTCACATATTCTTCTATAATCTAATAATTCTGCCAGATATATTCAAAACTTCCACAAAATATCAACAGCCATGAATTTGCCATTGCCAGTATTTGCGAATAAATTTATTGCTGTCAGCACCTTGAGTAAATCACCTGAGTGGGAATCATCTGAACATGTTAGTGAACTGACATCTGGAGAGATATCTTATTTAGACCGATGTTGATTCAGTAGTTAGACCAGAGGATATAGCAGCAAAATTATGCCGTTAGTTCAATCGAGTCTGCTCCTCTCAGTTCCTCTCCATACTCTTCATGCCCTGACCAATTAAGGATCTATCAACTTCTGTTTTGAAAGTACATAAAGACTTGACCATAAAGAATTTCACAGATTCACCATCCTCTGGCTAACGAAATTCCTCTGCATCACCATTATAAAAGGACACCCTATCCTGAGGCACGTGTATTCTAGTCTTTGACTCTCACACCACAAAAATATCTTCTCCACGTTCACTCTTTCAAGGCCTTTGACCTTTCGGTAGATTTCAATGTGGTCACCCCTCATTCTTCCGACTTGCAGTGAATACAAGCCCAGAGGCTTCAGACGCTCTTCATATAACAAACCATTCACTGCTGGAATCATTTTCGTGAACCTCCTTTGAATCCTCTCCAGTCTCAGCACATGCTTTCTAAGAGAATGGGCTCAAAGCAACTCACAATACTGCCAATGCTTTCTGAAGTCTCAAAATTCCATCGTTGCTTTTATATTCTAGACCTCTTGAAATGAATGCTAACATTGCATTTGCCTTCCTCGACACAGACTTCAACTGTAAACTCCAGGAAATCCTGTACAAATCCTGCATCTCAGTTTTCAGTATCTTCTCTCCATTTAGAAAATAGTCAACCATTTCTTCGACCAAAGTGCATGGCCATACACTTCCCGACACTTTCATCTGCCTTTTCTTTGCCCATTCTCCTAAGCTGTAAGTCCTTCTGCAGCCTCTCTAAATCCTCAGAACTACCTGCCCTTCCAGCTCTCCTGATATTATCGGAAAACTTGGCTACAAAGCCATCAATTCCGTCATCCAAATCATTGACATATAACGTTAGAAGAATTGGTTCCAATTCAGACACTGTGGAACACCACTAGTCTCCTGCAGCCAGTCAGAAAAGGCTCCGTTTATTCCCACTATTTGCCTCCTGCCAATCAGCCACTGTTTTATCTATGTTAGAATCTTTCCTGCAAGGTTCCAGTGACGTCCTCGTCGAGAATGGCAACTTCAGTCATTAGCTACTCCGGAAAAACGCATATTTTGCCACGTTAACACATCAAATACAGTATTTTTCGAAAGTATTTGAACTGATAAGAGGGGCAAGAATGGGGAAAAGAAATGGAAATAAAATAAGGGACACTGCGGAGCTTGTGGACGAGAGGAGTGCAGCGAGCGGCTCTCCTACACGACAGCGTGCTAGCGAGGCTGACGCTGGGTCTCGTTCAGGTGAAGCGGAGAATATGATCGACAATTTGAAAGAGATAAGTGAGTTCCAGAATGATATAAAACAGCGGCTGCATGATATTACGTCAGAGCTCGCCACCGTCAATCAAAAAATAGCGGTGGCAGAGACTCGATTTGAGAAGGTGGAAGATCGCATGCAAAACGTGGAACGGATGCTAAGTAAGACGATAAATAGTATTAAATCAACAAGAAGGTAAACTGCTTGACCTGGAGGAAAGATCATGGCGGAAAATTATCAGAATATACAACGTTCCCGAAGGAGAGGAGGAGTTGGCTGTGACGGAGTTTGTCGGAAAGTTGCTGCGGGATGCGCTGGAGTTTCCTTCGACTATGGAGCGACGCGCAATCGTCCCGAGGCCTACCCGAGGAAGAGCAGATAAGCCACGCTCAATAATAATTAAATTCCTTCGATACAGTACAAAGGCAGAGATTCTACGAAGGGCCTGGAGTAAAAAGAGGGTGTTTTTAGACGATGAACTAATAAATTTCGTCCAAGATTACACCCTCTCCCCCGCGGTTCTGCAGAAACGTAAAGAATACTCTGAAGTAAAGCGAATACTAAAGCAGGAAAGGATTAGATTTCAAACTCCGTACCCTGCTAAACTTCGAGTGTTTGATCAAGATGGGATCCAAATGTATCGGACTGTGGAGGAGGCGACTACAGACATGAAGGTCAGAGGGTTGCCCGTCAGCGTGATCAAACCGACGGAAAGCCTGGCAGAGGAATTATCCCGCTCAGCTTGGGAAGCAGTGAGAGAATCGAGAAGGCAGGAGACGAGAGGTGGCCGAGAGAATTATATCAGAAAGTGACCGGGAGTTTTCCAAAGACAGCCCTCACCCCCTCCAGAACAGCCATAAGGTTCGGCTACCTTTAAAAATGTTGAGAAGCTAGACGCAAACAAAAGAATACAGTGATATAACTATCTCGAGAAATACTTATTATAATGTGGATTTTATATTACTCAGTTATTCTTCTTTATTTGCTCACTTACTCTTTTTTCCCCACCAAAATAAGAATATATATGTGTGTGTGTGTGTGTGTGTGTGCGCGCGCGTGCGCGTATATGTGTATGTGTATAATGTATATGTATACAGGGAAATCTTTTCAGTGTAATGGATTTGTTCACTGACTTTCATGAATACTACAATGGGGGTCCTCAACTCACAGGTAGGAGGGATTATCTCCCACAGCTAAACCCCGGGTCATCTACCAGAGACCTCAGCCTTGGAATCACACATTATTTCCCTTTTTTGTTCTGGATAGGGTTAGGGTTCTGTCAAAGTAATGGAAAAGTTACGCTGGTTGCTTTGACCAGTCGGAGGGTAAGGATGTCATGTTTGTCCAGGCTATCAGTGATGTAACTAAAGTCGCACTGTCTGATAATAGATAAGAGAGTTTGGAGAAGTGAGGTCATGGTCAGTGCAAATTTTTAAAGACGTATTTTATGCAACTGAGGGTGAAGAACTTAAAGAGAAGTTGTTCTCTTTTCACCAAAGTGAGGAACGGGTTGCCTGACCTGAAAGTTCTAATGGTCCTTTAGCGGTTGATTTAAATTCTGAGCTACGTTCAGCAATTACATCACTGGTTGATAAATGCCGAAAGTGTACCTGCAGTGAGCCAAATTTATCGTAAGCTGAGAGTGACCTCTAGAATCAAGCCCACACCTGATGGGAAAGAGATCATCTCGGTTACTAGATGAATGGCAGTATTCAGATAATGTGAAGAGTGTTTAAAAGGTCCAGTAGCTGATATAGTGAGGGTCCTAAAGGTAGAACATCCATTAGGCACATCAGCTAATTGCTTGCAAGCAGTGGAGGATGCTTTTGGCAGTACTGCAAGTTCAGCTGATCTTTTCATGAAATTTAGCCACACATTTCCGGAGAAAGAAGAGAAACTATCTGCCTACCTTTTTAGGTTGGAGAAATTGCTGCATTCTTTATGCCACAAAGGGGTCATTCAACTGTCTAAGAGAAATTGCTAGAGGATGGAGCAAGTTGAGATGGGCACGTTGTAACATGACATGAATGCTCTACATATTTGAATAATCCACTGGATGCGTCCTCCTCCTTCTTTTACCAAGTTAATTGGAGATGTCATTGGGGAAGAAAACATGATTGCAAAGAGGAACATTTCCAAAAGCTGAACAGTAACTTCAGTGATGGCCTCTGTTGCTGAAGTGACCCCTGATGCCACAGCGATAGAACTTTGGAGGAATGAGGTGGAAAACCTTTGAGCTGAGTTGATTTGACGGATATCTGATAATGTTTCAGCTAATTGTGACACGTCTGTTGGGAAACGTGATCCATGCAGGACTTACAGCGCAGAAGGATGCTGGTGAAAAGGACTCTTTAATAGAGAAGAAATCGGTATTTTCTGTTATAACTGTGGAGAACATGGGGATTATAAGCAAAACTATGAGGGACAGGGATGTCTTTGAAAAGTAAGTCAGCAGTTAATCAAACAGAGAAGAAAAGAAACAAATCTATGGAGGGACCCAGTAAAGGAACAGGCTGACAACTCAGAGAGGATACATTCTAATCACCGTATCAAAGAAAACAGTGAAGTGCAAAATACGATTCCTGAAGGTTTAGTGGGAACAAGCTCTGATGTATCCATATGGTTTGAAGGTGTTTATTCGAGAGCCATACTTGACATAGGTTCTCAAGTTACTTTGCTTTATAACTGCTTTTACAACAGGTTTTTGATGAATTTACTATTGACAGCACTCAGTGCCCTTTACATTTGGGGGCTTAGTACTGTCGAGCATCCATACAATGTTTATTTGTCATTGAAACTGGAGTTTTTGAAGCGGATGTTGGAGTGAGACTATTGAAACACTAGTGTTGGATTGCCTGGATCTGGTTGAAAAGTTGAAGCTTTCATTCCTGTGGGAACAAATACTCCCATTGTGAGAAAGGAGAATGCAAGAAGAGAAATGGAAAGATTTTTTTAGAAACCTTGTCCATTCACTCGGTGTTCAGAGCTGCTTTTGAGACCGTGCAAGTTCTCCTAAGCAGAATGATGAGCATAAACGAGGAAGTATATGGTACACCCAGTCTAAACCTGCAATGTTACATCCTGGAGGAGTAGCTGGAGTGACAAAGGACATCCTTATCGAAAGAACATCTCTCCGGTTAGCAGCAGTGGCGTTTGAAGATGTTCAATAACACCTGCTTAAAATGAAAGAATCTGAATTCAGTCATGAGACAGGGGCGACTGAATTGCCAGAAAATACGAGTAGTAGACGAGGGGAAGCATTCTACAGTGGACAGGAAAAGATTGGCTGACGCTGTAGAAGCTGAAAGTAAGGAAGTCAGAAAGTCAGTAGACCCCCAGCAAGGCTGGCAGATGATGCACCTGGGAAATAGAGTGTTATGTCATTTCCCATGGTGAGATATGTAACTTCCATTTACAAATAGACAATATAGACAATAGGTGCAGAAGTAGACCATTCGGCACTTAGAGCCTGCACCGCCATTCTGAAATCATGGCTGATCATCTACTATCAATACCCGGTTCCTCCCTTTTCCCCATATCCCTTGATTCCCCTGTCCATAAGATACCTATCTAGCTCCTTCTTGAAAACATCCAGAGAATTGGCCTCCACTGCCCTCCAGTGCATTCCAGAACCCTACAACTCTCTGGGAGAAGAAGTTTTTCCTTAACTCAGTCCTAAATGACCTACCCCTTATTCTCATACCATGCTCTCTGGAACTGGACTCTCCCAGCATCTGGAACATATTTCCTTCCTCTATCTTGTCCAATCCCTTAATAATCTTATTTGTTGCAATCAGATCCCCTCTCAATCTCCTTAATTCCAGCGTGTACAATCCCAGTCTCCCTAACCTCTCGGCGTAAGACAGTCCGGACATCCCAGGAATTAACCTTGTGTATCTACGCTGCACTTGCTCTATAGCCAGGATGTCCTTCCTTAACCCTGGAGACCAAAACTGTACACAATACTCCAGGTGTGGTCTCACCAGGGCCCTGTACAAATGCAAAAGAATCTCCTTGCTTTTATACTCAATTCCCTTTGTAATAAAGGTCAACATTCCATTAGCCTTCTGCACTGCCTGCTGCACTTGTTCATTCACCTTCAGTGACTGATGAACAAGTACTCCTAGATCTCTTTTTATTTCTCCCTTCCGTAACTCTACCCCGTTCAGACAATAATCCGCCTTCCTGTTCTTACTCCCAAAGTGGATAACCTCACACTTATTTACATTAAACGTCATCTGCCAAGTATCTTCCCACTCACTCAGCCTATCTAAGTCACCCTGGATTCTCCTAACATCCTCATCACATGTCACACTGCCACCCAGCTTAGTATCATCAGCAAACTTGCTGATGTTATTCTCAATGCCTTCATCTACATCGTGTATGTAAATCGTAAACAGCTATGGTCCCAATACCGAGCCCTGTGGCACCCCGCTAGTCACCACCAGCCATTCCGAGAAACTCCCATTCACCATTACCGTTTGCTTTCCATCTGCCAACCAATTTTCAATCCATGTCAATATCTTCCCCCCAATGCCATGAGCTCTGATTTTACCCATCAATCTCCTATGTGAGACCTTATCAAATGCCTTCTGAAAATCGAGGTACACTACATCCACTGGATCTCCCTTGTCTAACTTCCTGGTTACATCCTCGAAAAACTCCAATAGATTAGTCAAGCATGATTTGCCCTTGGTAAATCCATGCTGGCTCGGCCCAATCCTATCACTGCTACCGAGATATGCCATGATTTCATCTTTAATAATGGACTCTAGCATCTTCCCCACTACTGATGTTAGGCTGATAGGACGATAGCTCCCTGTTTTCTCCCTCCCTCCTTTCTTAAAAAGTGGGAAAACATTAGCCATTCTCCAATCCTCAGGAACTGATCCTGAATCTACGAAACATTGGAAAATGATTACCAATGCATCCGCAATTTCCAGGGCCACCTCCTTTAGTACCCTAGGATGCAGACCATCTGCACCTGGGGATTTATCAGCCTTCAGTCCCATCAGTTTACTCATCACCGCTTCCTTCCTAATGTCAATCTGTTTCATTTCCTCTGTTACCCTATGTCCTTGGCTCATCCATACATCTGGGAGATTGCTTGTGTCTTCCCTAGTGAAGACAGATCTAAAGTACTTATTAAATTCTTCTGCCATTTCTCTGTTTCCCATAACAATTTCACCCTATTCATTCTTCAAGGGCCCAACATTGTTCTTAACTATCTTCTTTCTCTTCACATACCTAAAAAAGCTTTTGCTATCCTCCTTTATATTCCTGGCTAGCTTGCGTTCGTACCTCATTTTCTCTCCCGGTATTGCCTTTTTAGTTAGGTTCTGTTGTTCCTTAAAAACTTCCCAATCATCTGTCCTCCCACTCACTTTAGCTCTGTCATACTTCCTTTTTTTATGCTATGCAATCTCTGACTTCCTTTGTCAACCACTGAAGCCCCTTCCCCCCCTTTGAATCCTTCCTTCTCCGGGGGATGAACTGATTTTGCACCTTGTGCGTTATTCCCAAGAATACCTGCCATTGCTTTTCCACTGTCTTTTCTGCTAGGATATCCGTCCAGTTACCTTTGGCCAGCTCCCCCCTCATGGCTCCAAAGTCTCCCCTGTTCAACTGCAACACCTCTGATCTGACCTTATCCTTCTCAAATTGCAGATAAAAACTTATCATATTATGGTCACTACCTCCTAATGGCTTCTTTACTTAGATTGGGAGTGCTGAAATCACAACGTTCATTTGAATACTGTGTTATTTATAATGGTTTATTAATTTCCAAAGTCAGGAGGACATGACTATTTTTGGTGGGGGAGAATGTAATGCCCTAGTTAAGATTTCTACTACTGTGCTGTGAGGTATCCTTTTTCGACACTTTTCTGCAAACACAATGTGTCCTGCTGGAACACGTGTTTTGAATTCAGCTAAAGATAGGGAGCCATGTTGTCCCACTCAGGAATGTGTGTCAGCCAATTTTATGTTTCTATAAAATCTCCTCTTATTATTCCGAATTCCAGTGAGTACAGTTCCAGGCGACTCAATCTCTCCTTAGAGTCTAACCTCCTCATATCTGTACTTAACGTGGTGAACCGCCTCTGCACCACCTCCAAAGCTAGTACATTCTTCCTCCAGAACGGAGACCAGAACTGCACACAGTTCTCCAGGTGCAGCCTCAGCACTACCCTGTACATCTGCAGCATAGCTCCCTGATCTTAAATTCAACCCCTCCAGCAAGGAAGGCCAGCATGCCATTTGCCTTCTTGAAAGCCTGCTGCACCTGCAAACCAACCTTTTGTGATTCATGCATAAGAACACCGAAGGCTCTCTATACAGCAGCATGCTGCAATTTTTTAATATTTAATTACTAATTTGCTCTTTCGTTTTTCCTTTCAAAGTGGATGGCCTCGCATTTACCAACATTGTACTCGATATGCCAGACCCTTGCCCACTCATTGAACCTATGTATATCTCTCTGCAGACTCTCCATATCTTCTGCAGAATTTGATTTTCCAATCAATTCAGTATCATCAGCAAACTTAGATACACTACGCTCAGTCTCCACTTCCAGATCATCAATGCATATCATGAACAGTTGCAGGCCTAGCACCGCTCACCACTGATTGCCAATCAGAGTAACAACCATGAATCCCAACTCTCTTTCTATAAGTTAAACTATCCTCCATCCATGCTAATACATCACCCCCAACTCTGAACCCTATGCATCATGTAAGAAGTGCTTTGTGCAGACATATGGTTCAAAGGAAGAAGGGTCAAAACTCCTGAATTAGCCAGTTCGTTTCAAATGGTCTTTGTGGGAAGTTCATTTCAGTATAATATACTGCAATAGATTTAAAGGCTCGATATGCTGATATTTTTTCATACTATTTGCTAATCATGCCCAGCTGCTCTAAAATTCCAGACTAGATTTAATTTATGCTGCAGACGCAAAATGCTGGAGGGACTCAGCAAACCAGGCAGCATCTATGAAAATAAGTAAACAGTCGACGTTTCCGGCGGAGACCCTTCATCAGGACTGACAAAAGATTCAGATTCAGATTCAGTTTATTGTCATTTAGAAACCACAAATGCAATGCACTTAAAAAATGAGACAACGTTCCCCCAGAATTATATCACAAAAGCATATGACAAAACAGACTACACCAGAAATTCCACGTAACGTTTAAAAATCCACAATCCAGAGTCCGGAGAGGCTGCTGCGTATTAATATCGCGCTAACGTCTGGCGTGTTCCCCGGAGAGGAGCTCCAAATCCACCAGACAAAAACAAGAACAAATCCTAAAGCTACAAGACCTGCACAAAACCACATAATTACAACATATAGTTACAACAGTGCAAACAATAGCATAATTGATTAAAAAAACAGTCTATGGGCACAATAAAAATAGTCCAAAATGTTAAAGATCTGTAAGTTCACAAGAAATCACCACAGTTTCTACAAGTCCCCAGGGTACCGACAGACTCGCCGTCCCACGCCAGCGGCAGAAGGGAGTACCCCCGCTCTGGACTTCCAAGGCGCCGCCCGTCTCAGCCTCGCAGACGCAGCACACAATGAAAGCTCCGTCGAAACCAGCCTCATACCGAAAGCGACCTGGAAAAGGATGAGAAAAGGACAAGAAAGTGGGGAGAGCAGATAAGTGGTACATGGGATAGGTAGTAGATGAAATCAGGAGAGAGGGAGGATTGCAATAAAGAGCTACAAAGCCGATTGGTGAAAGCAATAAATGGCTGGAGAAGGGGTAATCTGATAGGTGACGGAAGAACACAATCAATGAAAACTTACTACGTCAATCCTTTCAATCCTCATCGCCAATCAGCTTTGAAATTTAGGCAGGCATGTTTTTAGGTATTGGACAGTTTGGATCTTAGAGCCAATGTACGAGTCCGTTTGAAATAAACGATTCTGCAATTTAAGATGGTACAGAACAATCATTCCCGTCCTAGCAGACACGGCACCTCCGTAAAGTCAACCAGGTTCTCCGTAAAGAACGTTAATTTCACATCAGGAACAACATCACCTCCTTGAATAAAAAGGCACGGCAGTTACATGACAGCGTTCTGAAAGGCTGCAGGTCCATCAGGTATGGGAGCAGCATGCCATCGGACAGGAAGTCCCGACAAAGGATTGTGAGAACAGCCGAGAGGATAATAGGGGGTTGCTTACTTTCCATCAGTGACTTTTATAGGGACTTTTGCTACTCAGTGCCCTTATTATGATCAATAATCCCTCTTTTTCAACCATCAGGCAGGAGACTCCTATGTATAAAAACAATAACTGGATTGTCAACAGCTTATTCCCTCGAAGGGTCAACGGATTGTGTGCATTGTACCCTACAATATTTGATTTGTGCACATTGTCTCTGCGTAATTCATTGGTAGACGAAATTCTTAGCTTTCCAAGTTATTATGTGTTATATGTGTTGTGAATACTACAGTGCTTTCCACAACGCACAATGAATTTCAAAGTACGAAGGATATTTATGATCAAAGTACGTATATGTCACCGTATAGCACCTTGTGATGGATTTTCTTGCACGCATTTGCAGAAAAAAATAAACTAATTAGAAAGACTGAAAGACAATTTGCAAATTAAGACAAATCGCACAAATACTAATAACAAAAAGGAAAAAAAAAAGATAATGCTGAGCAAAGGAGTTGAGAAGTCCTTGAAAGTGAGCGCATAGTTTGAAGAATCAGTTCAAATATGAATGAGTGAAGTTACCCACGCTGTTTCAGGAGGGTGATGATTGTCGGGCAATAACTGTTGACGAAGCTGTGGCATTTAAAGCTCCTGCGTCTCCTGACAGATGGTAGTAGCGAGAAGATATCATAGCCTGGCTGGCAAGGGCTATTGATGATGGACTCTGCTTTCTCGCGGTGGCACCCTTTGATGATGGCTAAATGTGCACAATGGTGAGAAGGACTATTCCTGTTATGGACTGCACTGTTCACGGCACAATTTGTCAACACTGCTGTTCCTGGGTATTGGCATTTCCTTGCCACTCCATGATGCAAATATTCACGATACTCTGCACTGAACATCACGAGGTGTTCATCACGAAAGCAACAAACAAATCGACTTTTTAAATATCCTTTCTACTATCACACAGTTCGCGGCAAACGGGAGCACTTGCTACGGCCACTCTTTGAACACAGAAGTGACTGAATCGCATGAGACTCCTGACTGTACCGCCCACAATCTAAGAACCGGATGAGTGTTGGTGGTCAGATTTGCAGTTAAAGGGCCGGCCATGTTGTGAAGCTATCAGCCCTCCTGAGTCCTGTCATCAGCACGACGAAAAGCATTCATTGTTTACTTTTGGCTCGTTACTAACATGCAGATAATTGACTCACTGGGGAGTCCCGAGCAAAATATAACTGCTGGAGAAAAGCAGAAACGAGAACCATTTACGGAGAGCATGCACGCCCCACCAAGAGGACTGCTATATGCGATTTACTATCCTTTACTTGCCATCATTGGTTTTCCCAGTAAGTTGTGCATCCTCAGTCATCTGCTGTACCTTGCTTATAGTGATTCCAGATATGTTTGATACCGAATTCCACTGCTTCGTTTCAGCAGCGCTGGTTGTAAGTGAACAATTACAACTAAGAATCTAGATGGCAAACTTACTGTATTTACAGATCAGTGTCCAATGGTGATTCTAACTGATATTCTTTAACAAATGTCCGAGCCATTTAAGTTTTCTAGTAGAAATGTTGCAGATATTACCTCAAGAAATAATGTGATGTGAATATATCTGTTCACGTTAAATGTCTAACCTTTATTTAATAGTATACTGTATGATTTAACATTAACAGTAATAGATGTATAAATGTATCTGATAACGTGCGTGATGCTACGATGCATTGCTGCACATCAAGCCTTCTTAAATAATACTTAATGTCTGCCAGGCTGCGGTAACATTCCAGACATTTGGTTTATGCAACACAAGCTAAATGCTGGACGATTGGAGCATGCCAAGTGGCATCTTTGGAAAGGACTAAACAGTCGACGTTTTCGACCGAATACCTTCATCAGGACAGGAAACAAAGATGAGAAATTAGGTCAAGCTGGGAGGAGGGCAGGACGAAGGTAGGTGATAGGTGAAACCCGGAAAACGGAGGGCACAAGTGAAAAGATCGGAAGCTGATGGGTAAAAGAGCTAAAAGTCTGGAGAAAGGGGGATTTGATAGGAGAGGCTTTACGACCATCGAAATAAAGGAAGGGGGAGGAGTACCACAGGCAGATGATGGGTAGGTAAGGATATGATTTGAGAGAGGGAACCGGGAACAGGAGGGTCAAGTAATCGATGTTCATGCCATCAGGTTGGAGACTACACAGACACAATATAGGGTCTTGCTCATAAAACCAGAATGTGGCCTATTCGTGGCAATAGAGGACGCCATTAGATTTAGTTTTTACAGAGCTGACATTATCAGCTATGTGAGAGGTTTAGTACCCAGCCAGCGAACGTGCCATTGATCTTCTTTAGAACAACGCGCATTTCCGGCGATGCCCGTGTTATTTTCTTCAGAAACGTCATTTCCTCATTTAAACCTGAAGACTCGGTTGGTGTTTTCTTCGCAGCACCCAGATTAAACGGGATAGAAGGTTCTGTAGTAGAGCGCGGACATCTATCTCACGATAATACTGATTGCAGACATGAACCAATTTAAATAGATCTGTTCAATATACTTTTCAAAGACAGAAAGAGAACAACAAGTATGAATATAGATGTAACGCTGATGAATAAAGTATACATGATACTGAGTTGTTGGCCATATTCACTGAACTTTTCAGGATAAACCCTTGCTTCCATTTCTCGTAATCCAGGATATGCAACTAAAAATCCAATAGCCTTCCATGGCCCCAGTTGGCTAATTCCTAGTTTATACCGTGCTATAACTTTAGGGATCACTCGAGTGAATTTAATTTTTACCCTTATAGCGTTATTTATAAAGTCATCTCATGAATTCCCATCTGTACTGAGACTTCAAACATTCAATCTCGAACCATTCTTATTATTCCCTTAACAGCGAGCTTGGCAGCTGTTGTGGTCCTGTCACGGGGAAGATGCGGTATCTCCAAATGCGTCACTTATTACCTGGTGGCAATGGCGGTAACGGATCTGCTGGTCATTGTCACTGCCGTGATACTGAATAGAATCACTTACACCTTTTTCGCGAACAGTTTGCTCTCCATCACTCCCGCTTGTAGTCTCAACACGGCGCTGATTTATTTCAGCAGGGATTGCTCGGTGTGGTTGACGGTCGCTTTCACGTTCGACCGTTTTGTCGCTATTTGTTGTCTGGAGTTGAAAAGAAGATATTGCAATGAGAAATCTGCTGCTGTAGTTATCTCTGTTGTCTGTTTTCTGGCAACCGTGAAGAATGTACCCTATTACTTTGTGTATCAGCCCTTGTATATACTAGATGGCGTGCCCTGGTTTTGTGATTATAAACTAAGTTTCTTCACTGAACCACTCTGGATAGCGTATGATTGGTTGGACCAACTTTTAACGCCGTGCATCCCTATGCTTCTGATCCTGCTGTTCAATGTTCTGACCATTAGACATATTCTGTTATCGAACAGAGTCCGCAGAGGACTTCGGGGTGAGAAAGAGGGGAAGAATCTGGAAGATGCAGAAACGGAAAAGCGGAAAAAATCCATGATATTACTTTTCACTATCTCCGCCAGTTTTCTGTTCCTGTGGATTACATATGTCATTAGTTGTGTATATTTGAAGATTAAAGACGGTTTTTATATATCAGGATTCAATTTCGGGGACCCACACTTCATTCTGCAAGAGAGCGGTAACATGCTTTCTAACCTGAGTTTCTGCACGAATTCTTTCATTTATGCGGTAACCCAGGCTAACTTCAGAGAGGAGTTGAAGAAGACACTGAAGTATCCCATGACTGCAGTTACTAGCTGTTTTACTAGGCAAAAATGAATAAATTCTGCTGCCATTGATGTTTGCTTCATTCACTTTTGCTTCTCAATATATTTTAAATTATAGTTTTTATAAATATGTATTTTGATGCACTGCTGCACGAAATCAAGAAATTTCAAGACATTTTAAACCTGACTCTGAAGTGATCAATTTCAAAACCACCTACGTCATCCTCCCAATCCATATCCCCAATTAGATTTGAAATTTCGGCCGGCCTGCATGTATTAAGCATGTATCATTCAAATCTGGTATACAGGTATTGTACTTTTGGGGACGTAGAACCTGTGTACGAGTTGGTTTTAAGGAAATGTTTGTGGACTATATGAAGGTCAGAAGGACCGTCCCAGTCTACGCAGACACGGCTGTTCCATGAAGTGCATCAGTTTCCTGGGTGTTCAAAACACAGATGACTTCAACAGGTCCCTCAATTTTACTCTCTGAATAAACAGTCACAGATTCCCCCTCCATCTCAATTGAAGTTTACAGAAGCTCCATTGAGAGTAGCCTGAAAAACTGCATATCCATTAGGTATAAGAGCAACAGAGCATCAGACGGGATGTCCCTAGAAATGATAGTAGGAATTGCCCAGAGGATAATAGGGGTCCCACCCCCAACCACCATTGACCTTTATTGGGAGCTCTGTGCACGCAGAATGCTCAGTATTATCAAGCATCCCACTCTTCCATCCAGCATCCTCCTTTACATTCTACCGTCATGCAGGAAACTCAAATGAATAAAAACTGGACTGATTGTCAGGAAGGGGACAGGATTGGACCCAAATGCAGGACGCAGACACTGAACTACTAGGGGTAGGACAGGATGGGGATGCCTTGGCATGTAAGCAGTAAGGCAGGTGGGGCTGGGCGTTCGGACGAGGTAGGCAGGAGAATCCCAGATTTCAGCCGAGGCAAGCGGGGGAATCCCAGAGTTCAGACGAGGCAGGCGGGGGAATCCCAGAGTTCAGACGAGGCTGGCAGAAGGATTCCTCATGGCGGGCCGCATGGATCCCGGGCAGGGCCGCCTCCCAGGCGGAAACACAGAGGTCCGGGAAGTCGCGGACACCTCGGCAGGTGCGGGGCTCAACCCATGGGAAACGAGGGGAGGAAAGGGTAGCAGTCCTTAGGGCAGGCCGCATGGATCCCGGGCAGGGCCGCCTCCCAGGCAGGAAACACGGAGGCCTGGGCCAGTCGCGGACACCTTGGAGGGTGCGGAGTACAACCCTTAGGGAGTAGTAGGTGGAAAGGGCAGAAAACCTCGCCGGCCAGCGGCAATCCTCCGGACCTGCCCGACGGAGGTAACGGATTGGAAGTGGCAGTCCGGCCGGAGCTGCCCGATGGAGGCAAGGGGTCAAGGAAGCTGTGTCCAGGGTGAACAGCAGGACTACCGTGATACACAGGTAATTTGTGAAAGGCAACCGACTGCGTGGCAGCGCGAGCAAGGCGAATAGGGCTGAACAGCGGGACCAGCGCACAGGAGAGAAGCAGGGGAACAAGATCAACCGGATAGAGCATATACAGAACAGGCCGGCAACCAGGGCAGAGCAGGATTCCGAGCAGGGCGGCAACCAGAGTAGAACAGGATTCCAAGCAGGGCAGCAACCAGGGCAGATCAGGAAACAAACATGATTCAGAGCCGGCGGTCCAGGTACAGAGCGGGTTAAACCGGCTTCGGAGCAGGAGGACCCCACAACTAGACTCAGTCCCCGAGCTCCTTATAAACACCAGCCCCCTAATAGACAACAGGTGTACCTCCTTAAGCCAAGATGATCCAATGGCTCCGTGTGACAGGAGGGCTGGCTGCAAGGCCCGGAGTCCGGAGTCCCCGGACCGGAGAAAGATCCGGAAGGGGGGCTCCGGACCGGACCCCATCACTGATATGGGAAACAGCTTCTTCCCTCACGCCATAAGCTTCCGAACTTGCTGCCACATCCCATTAAAGTATCACCGGAAAATTTGCATTGCTCCCTGCAATGTGGAATTTATAAACTTTATTTTGTTTATCTATGCATATTTCTTTTCTAGATCTAATTCCTAGTGTTTTAAGTTATTGTGTGGTATATGTGTGTTGTACATATTACACTTTACACCATGGTCCGGAGAAAGTTGGCTCGTTTGGTGGTATATATGAATATAGGTAAATGACAATAAACTTGACTTGACTTGATTTGCCTTGTCACTGCCTGCAAACGGGATCAGTGCCTTGTTAACAGTTAAACCAACAATCCTGGGACCAGAACTTTCTGCATCAACTCATATGGCAAATAATTTTCGGAAGGTAGAACTGCTGGTCGTGGTGAAATATTTCCTGGGAATGGACTAAGACCTTACAATGGACAATGTCCAGGGAATGCGAATTAATATGAGATGGCCATCGCCAAATGCACTCTTTCACGATATTCAAGGGCCTTCACAATAGAACAATGCAATACCATAGAATCAATGAAAACTTCTCATAAACACTAGGAGCATAAGAAGACAAACTGTACAAATACCCATGAAATAAGTTAATGGTAAATAAATAAATAGATTCATTACATGATAGACAACTGGACGGACAGATAGATAGGTAGATAATTATAAAATAAATAAATGAACAAATAAACACGTAACTAAATAAATAGATTGATAAACGCATAGATGGCAGTGTGGGTCCAAATATAATCAACTTATTGAATATAGAGTACAGCTCATGTACATATTGTTTTGGCGACAAATTGTTAAAAAAATTATTATTAAGTCGTCAAAATGACATATATTCACATGCCATATTATTATTGTTTTACTGCCTCGATTTACCCCTCTTATAATTGTACTTCAGTATAGGCAGGACAAGTCTACAGATGGAAGACTTCCGGTAAGGTGACGGTGTGTGCAAACACACGGCCTGTCGGGGAGGTGGGGGGGGGTGCAACCAAAGGTGCATATTGCTTTGAAAGATTTCTTTTTAAGCAACAGAGACAATTCTACTCCAATAACTTCAGGTACTGTAGGGCTACTCCATCACTGAACTCCTCATTGATCGAAGTAGCTGGACTTGTGCCGGAGGAGCCGGCCGAGGTGTTTAAATGGCCGTACATGATGTTGGGAGAAGGAGGCAGCTGAAATGTTGAAGGAGACAGTCGGGATATCGGAGGGTTCTGCGGGAATGTCGGAGCAGACCTTGCTGCCTACTACTCAGAAGCATCAACGTTGGTGCAGCATAACCATGGCAGATTATCTCGTACATTTCACTTGCGATCACAAGTCTATGTTGGACCTTGATACAGTTAATGTAAGTTGCCGCGGGCATGCTACCCTTGTCTGGTGGCAGGAAAGATGACATGGGAGCTATGTAGCCTCGATTGTACCGAGAACTAGGCCTCAAGTCTTGGGCTTGCCTGCTGCTGCACACAAGGTGAAGGACGAGGAAACCCTACACCATGGTGTCCGCACTCATCTCGGGGGGACTGGCCTCTCCAGTCGGTGCTGCCCTTTTCTGCTGGAATGTTGGAATGACAGACTGGATTGCGCACTTCAGCGCATTGCCGGGAGACTGGACAATCGACTGCCGGACATTGTCACTCAGGTCTTATAATAAAAATATTATATGTGTTCTTTGTTGCTCGATTTTTGAATTATACAACATTCATTTTTGAACTTTACTCACTATTTTCAAGTGTTCTTGCTATTTGAATGTTTTGCACCATATTTCATTTAATTTTGCCATCTCTTCACATATTCGGCTAGAATCTAATAATTTTGCCAGGTATATTCAAAACTTCCACAACATATCACAGCAATGAGTTTTCCACTGTACGTATTTCTGAATAAATTCATTGCTGTCTGCACCTTGAGTAGATCACCTGAGAGAGAATCATCTAAACATATTAGTGAACTGACTTCTGGAGAGAAATCATCTTTAGATAGATGTTGATTCAATAGTTAGGCCACAGGATAGAGGAGCAACATTAGGCCATTGGTTCAATCGAGTCTGCTCCACCATTTCATCATGGCTGATCTCTGAGCTCCTCCCCATACCCCTCATTCTTCCGACTTCCAGTGAGTACAAGACCAGAAGCTTCAGACGCACTTCATATAACTAACCCTTCACTGCTGGAATCATTTTCGTGAACCTCCTTTGAATCCTCACCAGTCTCAGCACATCCTTTCTAAGATAATGGGCTCAAAGCTGCTCACAATACCGCCAATGCTTTCTGAAGTCTCAACATTCCATCCTTGCTTTTATATTCTAGTCCTCTTGAAATGAATGCTAACATTGCATTTGCCTTCCTCGCCAGAGACTTAACCTGTAAAATAAACTCCAGGAAATCCTGTATAAATCCTGCATCTCAGTTTTCAGTATTTTCTCTCCATTTAGAAAATAGTCAACCATTTCTTCTACCAAAGTGCATGGCCACACACTTCTCGACACTTTCATCTGCCTTTTCTTTGCCCATTCTCCTAAGCTGTAAGTCCTTCTGCAGCCTCTCTACATCCTCACAACTACCTGCCCCTCCAGCTATCCTGATATTATCTGCAACCTTGGCTACAAAGCAATCAATTCCATCATCCAAATCATCGTCATATACCGCTAGAAGAATTGGTTCCAATTCAGACCCGGTAGGACATCACTGCTAACCTGCAGCCAGTCGGAAAACGCTCCGTTTATTCCCACTCTTTACCTCCTGCCAATCAGCCACTGTTTTATCTATGTTAGAATCTTTCCTGCAATATTATGGGCTCGTCACTTGTAAGCCACCACGTGTGTGGTATTTTGTATTCCAGAATGATTCCAGAATCTAATGTGCCTTGAAAGATCATTACTAATGCCTCCACAACTCTTCAGACACCTCTTTCAGAAACTTGTGGTATACATCATCTGGTCCAGGTGACCCACCTACCCTCAGACCTGTCAGTTTCCCAAACCATTCTGTCCAGATATGGTAACTTCACACACTTTATGGCCCTGACACCTGGGACTTGCACCATACGGCTAGTGTCTTTGACAGTGAAGTCTGATGTAGAATACTTATTTAGTTCATTCATTGTTTCATTGCCCCGTTTTACTATATCTCAGCATCCCCTTCCAGTGATCCAATATCTACTCTCACCTCTCTTTCATACTTTACATATCTGAAGAAACATTCGCTATCCTCTTCGATATTATTGGCTAGCTCACTTTTGTACCTTATTTACCTTCATGACTTTTTACTTGCCTTCTGTTGGTTTTTAAAATCTTCCCAATACTCTAACTTCCCACTAATATTTACTCTATTGTATACCCTCCCTTTGGACTTTATGCTGGCTTTGACTTTTCTTGTTAGCCATGGTTGTGTCATTTTTCCTTTAGAACACTTCTTCCTCTCTGGGACATATATAATCTTGTACTTTCTGAACTGGTACCAGAAATTACAGTTATTGCTGCTCTGCTTTCAACCCTGCCAGTGCTCTTTTCCAATCAACTCCAACATAATAAAGATAAGAAATAGGAGCAGGAGTAGGCCATCTGACCAATCAAGCCTGCTCCGCCATTTAAAAGATCATGGCTGATCTGGCCATGGTCTCATCTCCATCTACCTGCCTCTCAGGAGATTGACAGCTTGAGATTCACCAATCACTCTGACTGGCATCAAACCAAACCACAGTCAAAGTCACTTAGATCACATTTCTTCTCTTGTCAATGGTCAGTTTGAACAACAACAACTGAACATCTTGACAATGTCTGAATACTTCTATGCATTGAGTTGATGCTATGTGATTTGCTGATTCGATACAGTATTTGCTTTATTCAGCAGGTGTACAGGTGTACTTGATACAGAGGCCACTGAGTGTGGATTACCTTGGTTCAAGTCCAAATTGGCCCCTCCCTCTATGATTCTTTTATTATGGCGATGTCTGAATTTCGGAGATGAATCAATGAAACAGATGGAGACAGAAGGAATCTGTGAAACAGAAGACACATCAGAGGTGCTACAAAGAGAAACAGGAATGTTACCCTTGTGAGGCGAAACAATTAAACAACTTTATGTTGGAAGATACTGATATATGGTCAGTGATATGAAAATAACAAGTGTGAGATCTCTGGGTCTGGATGAAAGAAAATACAGAGAAGGATGAAAAAGATAGAGGGTCATATTGGGACATGAAGAGATTTGAGAGATATTAGTGTGATAAGCAAAAACTAAACTGAAGTGCGTGTGTAGAAACAGGAAGGAGCTAAGTGTGTGGAAAATATGAACTGCAGCAGAAGGGAATAGAGAGATAGAGCATCATGTCTCTATCCCTGTCTCTGTCTTCCTGTCTTTCTCTCTTCTTATTGAGGTGTAGGTCCCAGCTGACATGAAATATCTGTGGAATGACACTCGCCAAGATGTGTTAGACCAGAGCGGATTGTCAGATCTTTCATGGAGAACTCATAGCTCCCCACTTCACTGAGAGAGCACCAGAGATCACAGAACAGATTATTTAAATCGATGCAATTATAATGATTGCCTTTATGATTCATGTAAATTCATTATCCAATTAGGAGACTTGTCATGGTGGGGTAGGAGCTTTGGGAACGGACCCAAATGCGAGACACATACACTAAAGTAATGGGAACTGGACTGGACGAGAGTTACGGACGAGACAGGGCAAGGATGTGGGTGAGGACTTTGGCTGGAAAAGTGGGACCAGGACAGGAATCTGGGAATGAGGAGCCTGGGTTTCGACTCCGAGCCAGAGACTGGACAAGGAGCCATTACCTGGGTCTTGACTCGGTCTCGGACCCCGGAACTAGGCGAAGACATGGCGTGGCTATAGGACTGGATGAGGCAAGGGTTCTTCGAAGCTTTCCTGGACAGGGCGAGGTACTCCGTCTTAGATCACAGGTCCGGGACCCTTGCTAGGGTGCAGGGCAGGAATGCTTAAGCAGGGCCGGGCCCCTTCCTTGGACGGCAGGCCGTGATGACTCCCGAGGTAAAACGTCGAGGAAACTGTCAGGGATTCAGATGGGGAGGGGAGAGAACAGTCCTGTCTCAGGGTAACGGCAAAGGTGGCCTGACTTACACAACGGAGGTGAGATCAGGAAAGGAGCTCAACCCGGGGTGGCTTCGAGACTCGGGGCGGCCAGCAACCTTGGTCGGCAATGGAAACAGCCAAATCCATATCTAGATCGGAGTGGCAGACGGCCACTCAGCTGGCCCCTGAAACAGCCGAATCCATACCCCGATGACCGCTCCGACTAGAAACAACAATGCTCCATAAAGCGGTGGTCCTCCAACCAGGCCGAGAGATAACGAATGGCTGCTCTAGCCTTCCACCAGCAGGTTGTCCAAGGGGATACTGACGAGAGGAACCAGCACCCACACTCGATCCCAGGGCCACTTACATTCCCAGCCCCAAAACGAGCGTCAAGGGCCTATGATTGTCTGTCTGAAGCAAGGGACAAACAGAAGACCCAGAGTCCGGAGTCCATGGACCAGACCGTGAACCGTAATGCTGATTTCACGGTCCAGACCATGACAAGACTATTTCACCAAGTTCATTAACTCTGCTCGCAATTTGCTTAAGTAACAATGTAAGTAATTGTGTTGGTGTAGAAACGGAGTACCTGCAGCAGAATTGCTACTGTGATATTTCCAGTATAAAAATGGATCCACAGCAGGCTAATGAACAATCTGATTAATACGTTGAGAGAAATCGAAATCCAGAACAACATGAAAGTGCCTGCTGTACTGAAAGGCAAAACCATGGACTTCTTACAGCTATCTATCCCTGGATCCCTGTCAATCTCCCCATTACTGTGCTCCCGCAGTCTCCTAAAAACTGTGCTGGCTGCTGCAATTTGCCTGGCTGTCAAAACAATTAACAGCAAGATCACGTTGAATGGGACACAAGGAATCAAAATACGATGAAATGTATTGAAGGCGGCCAATGCAGGGAATGTATGTAAACTTCATTTCGAGACGCAACCCCAGGAAACTGCTATTACCTATACACCAACTGTTATTACATATCTGTAGAGGAATACAGATCTCTCAACGTCACATTGCAGTCACTGTCCTGTCGGTGCAATGTTTTGTCTTTAGCTTCTCACAGCAAATGACCACAAGTTGATAAAATGTGAAAGCGACCATCACCTAGATAGCAATCAATGCTTCGATGGTTCAGTTTAATATCAGAGAACGCATAGTGTACAACCTGAAAGTCTTACCCCTCGCAGACATCTACGAAACAAAAAAAAATGAGTGACAGAAAAGTCTGAACCGCAAGCCCACCCTCCCTCTCTCATACAAAGGCAGCTGCAAAATCATCGACCATCCTCCACCCCCCACTTGCTCCAGCAAACGCACTGACCCCTGCACCCCACCATGCAAGCAATTGCAAAGACTCCAAAGAGACCATGATCTAGATAGTACATCAAAAAAACTACAGTCCATCCCATCTCAAACCTCAGTATCTCAGACAGGTTCTTTCTCACTGGCGACGGAAATACAGGTCACTTCTGCAACAAACGAGTTCAGAGGACCTACAGCTCACTGTTTCGATAATATGAAATTACACATCACATCTCTGAACTCTCTGACTCAAGGACCGACAGGCTCTCACATACCATAAAGAGAGAGCGAGAGAGGATCACTCAAGTGCAGAGGATTTCTTCTGACGGTAGCACCACACACTGCCTACTACCTCGATATTTCACATTCTCCTGACGTTTCAGTTGTTGACGTTGTTGAGGAACCAGGTTGTCTGCCATCTGCACCCTGAAGTGTCATGTCTTCCAGTCCACAGCTGAAGATAGCGAAACACCAGGTCGCGTGGCGGGTCTGAGAACCAACTTGCAGAGAATTGCAGCTGTAGATCACAGTCTCCAATAGGACCACAACCATCTTGAAAATAAAAGGAAAACCTGAGAAAAGAAGAATAAACTTTCACAGATGAAATGTAAAATGTCGTCTTGATCTGCAAAAACATCTGGCACCATGAATTTTAGCTCCCGCTGCTTGCTAAGCAAATCACACAGCTGCATATGGCGGTAAGGTAGAGTAAATAAACCTGGAGATATATCATGAAGGTCCATTTCAGCAAGTGGTCAGAAATAACAGTCATCAGATCCATCACTGCCATTTCCACCAGGTAGCAAGTGATACATTGGAGAGCCAGTACTTTCTGTGGGATAGGATCAAGGTCGCTACTACATTGAGTGTAAGAAAGAGGAAGGGTACTAGGGTTAGCACTGTTAGCCTGCATGGAGAGGAAGCTAGTAATGACAGGTGAGTTGAGAATGTGTGTGTGTGTGTGTGTGTGTGTGTGTGTGTGTGTGTGTGTGTGTGTGTGTGTGTGTGTGTGTGTGTGTGTGTGTGTGTGTGTGTGTGTGTGTGTGTGTGTCAGAGAGAGAAAGAGAGACAGATAGAGAGAAAATTGTGGGAAGTCCATTCACCTCATGTTTTAGTCCCCATTCTCCCTCCTCATCTCCCAGACCCCCTCCCACTCCCACTCTGGCCCTCTCTTTCCCGCGGCCATTCTCCTCGCCGCCCTACCCTCACCCTCACCCCTATCCCCACCTCCCCAATTTCCCCAATGCTCTCTACCCCCTCACCCCTCTCTCCCCTTCCATCTCCCATCGCCCTCACCCCTCACTTCCCTCTCCCTCTCCGCTTTCCCTTCTCCATCCTCATCCTCCCCATTCCCACTTTCTCCCCTGACCCTTCCTCGCTCTCCCCTTCTCCCCCACTCACCCCTCTCTTCCCCTTCACCCCTCATTCCCCCTCCCCATTATGTGTCTACACTCCATCTCTATCCTCCCATCTTAACTCCCCTCACCACTCCTCTGCATCCGCACCCCACCTCCCCAACTCTCCATTCTCCTCCACTCTCACTCTCGTCCATCCCCCTCTCCCCCTCCCACTCCTCACTCCTCTATCACCCCACTCTCCCATTTCCGCTCCCCCCCACTCTACCCCTCCATCCCTACTGAACACTCTCTCCCACTCCCTCCCCCACTCCCCTTACCTTCTCCCCCACCACATCCTCCCCTCCCGACCAGTTCGGCACACTCCCACCCTTCCCATCTCTCCCCTGCCCCTCCCACCATCTCCTCCCACTTCACTCACCCACTCCCACTCCCCTCACTCCCTCCTCCTTACCTCGCCCCTCTCACATCCTCCCCCTCCCCAACCCCCTCCACCCAAATCCTGAATCCTCTCACCAGCCTCTAACCTGCCCCCATTCTCCTCTCCCTCCTATAAAACCCCTCTCCCCACCCTCTATACACCCTACCCGTCCCCCTCCTCCCTCACCTTTTTCTCACTCTACCCCCTCATTCTCTGCTTACTCCTTACCCTCCCGCTCCCTCCCTCCCACTCCATCTTCACCCTCTCACCACCCTATGTCCCCTCTCACATCTTCAACACCTTTCTCCTCCCTCCCGCTCCTCTCATTCCTAACCCCTCACCACACTGTACACTCTGCGCCCTCTCTTTCTTCCTCCCTCCTCCCTCTCTCCGCCTCCACACACCCTCCCTTCTTCCTACCACACGCTCCTTCCTCCTTCTCCCCACACTCTACCTTCCCCTCAATCTCCCTCTCTCCCCACTCCAGCCCTCCCTGTCTTCTACCTGTTGTCTACCCCACCCCCATTCTCCTCTCTCACTCCCCTCACACCTCCACTTCCCTCCACCATTTCTCCCCTCTCTGCACACTTCCCCTGCCGGATGCCACCCACCCTACCCCCTTCACCTACCACTCCCATCCCCACTCCTTCTAGCCCTCTCTTCTCCCACTGTTTTCTCCCACTCCCTCCACTCTCTCCACTCACACCTGCCCCCCCTCACTTATTTTCCACCCTACCCTCTTCCTCTCCCCTCTTCTACCCTACTCTCCCCCTCCCAGCTCTCAAATGATCTGCTCTCTCCTCCCGTCCACCCGATACTCCCCTCTTCCTCTCCCCTTCCCACCCCGCCCCTCTCTCCTTCCTGCCACTGCCTCGTCTTCGCTTCCCCCCACGCGCTCCCTCCCCTCAATCTCTCCATCTCTCTCTCCCCCAATCTATACCTCCCTCCTCACTCCACTCTCCCTCTCTACCTCTCCCTCCTCTTCTCTCCACCATTCTACCCCTTCCTACTCTGATCTCACCATCTCCCCCTCCGCACATCCCTCACCCAACCTCTCACTCTTTCCCATTCCCTCTTCCCCTCTCCCATCTCCCGCAACCTCGTTCACCCTTCTCACCCATCCTCTTCCATACTCTACCCCGCTCTCCACTCTCCTCCCAACCCGATTTACATCCCTCAGTACCCCACCTCTTCTTTCCTCTTCTGCTATTTCTGCCCTCCCCCAGCCCCTAACGTCTTCCCTCCCCCACTCCCCCGTCTTGTCTCTCCACCTCCCTGCTCCCCCCATTCGCCCCCTCCGCCATTCTCACCCTCTCCCATTCCCTCTACCTCCTTACCACACCCTCACTCCCTTTTCCACACACTCCCACTCTTCCTTAACTCCCTCTCTTCCCTAACTTCCCCTCCACTCCCCCCCCCCCGCCCTTCTTACCCTCGTGCGTGTTTCCGCGCGCGCGCGCCTGCGTGTGTGTGTGTGTGCGCGCGCGCCACCCTTCAGCCAGAAACAGCACTCCGGCAATGTCTAGAACAATGCCAAGGATCCTGGCATTTGTGTGTCAACGCAGCTGAAGAAGATTTCTGCGTCGGGGAATAAATGTGCCCATAACAGAGTTAGAGCGATCTTTGGGTTTACCACATTTACACTTATCAAATAACTTCGGCTACTAGTCTTTAAATCTGAGTATAAATTGCAGTTTTAAATTGGAGTGCATTTCTGAACAATGAGTTCCTAAATGCTGTGAATCCCAGACCAGACAATGCTGATTACAATTCATTTCGATGTCTGTGGTGCGTGTGCGAGACGGGAGGTGAAGTTTGTGTGCAGTTTCAAAGAAAGCATTGTAAGTATGTAACTGTCTTTGATGTTTATCTCATAAATATCGAGCCCCACGTTGGGCCAGCCAGACCTTTCGGCTGAAAACTTCTCAATGTGATGCCTTCTGTATCTTGTTTGGTCGAATAAAGAAGCTGCTCCTGCCTACCAGTATTTTTCTCTGGTGATTTCATTCACGCAACAACAATGTGTTAACTCTCACCAATATTTATACCAGAGATAAACAGCGACGATGGCAGGGCCCGTAAACAACATGTCAGTGAATACAGCCTTCTCTGGGTAGTATTTCTGATAATGATTTCCACAAGGAAATACTTCAGCATATTGTCGTCCTCGTGTGGATTCGACAGCAGATTCATTCATTACTCGGAGGTTTCAAAATCCACAGAACGACTAGTAATTCATCTCCATTCTTACATCAGCACAAGTGACGCCAGCAACAAACTTGCATCTGATTCACACTCCCACCAAACCACCCCTACAGCGCCACCTTCCGTAAATGCGTGAACATTCAGTCAGCCATAATAAATCTTGAGAAATCATCGAGATGAAGATACATGGGGAAGATTAGCTCCCCCACCACCTCCCCATCTCCCGACATAATAGACACAATCTGCACACGACGGTGAATATCTTTAAAGAGGAAATAATATAGCTCCCACAAACGGTATTTTACACTGTCTAAGGACAACTTTTGCACAAAACAGGCAGAATACAGGCAATTTAACTGTCTTCGACATCGTAGTGAACATCTGTGCATGGAAGTCACTGAGGGCCAAAATCATTCCGTTACGTTTTAAGTGACGGTGAACGTCTTCATCATGAAGTCCACGTGTACGTTTGGGAAAACTATTACAATCTGGA
This sequence comes from Hemitrygon akajei, assembly GCF_048418815.1. Lineage (NCBI taxonomy): Eukaryota > Metazoa > Chordata > Chondrichthyes > Myliobatiformes > Dasyatidae > Hemitrygon > Hemitrygon akajei. The sequence goes on from NC_133147.1 coordinate 59,791,942, forward strand.
ACTTGCGCACATACATTAAGTACAGGTGCTCTCTGGCCCGAAACGTTGTCTGTTCGTTTCCACGGATGCTGCCTGACCTGCTGAGTTCCTCCAGCTTGCTGTACGTGTGGCATTCAATACAGGGTTCCTCTGGCCACATGCTTGCGGGTCACCTTGACAAATGACAGCACGCAGATGATGAATCGCACGGAAAACGCGGGGTCTTTCGAGCTAACGGTGAAGAAAAGGAAAGGGAAGCTATTCGGGCCGTTGGTTGAGTGGGCAGGGTCAGAGAGTTCAGGGGGACAGGGGTGTGCGGAGAGGGTGTGGGGAGAGTGGGAAGGAAAAAGGAGGTAAATTCATAAAAATTGAATTTACGTGATAGAAGTGATTCATCTACAACTAGTTCTAATCTATATTTATCATGTCTATATCTAGCAACCAGCAGCTGATACTTTTATGCAGAGCAAGCTTGATTGATGTTGTTTACGAAGGACCAGTGTGTTTGATGCCATAGAGTTGTACAGCACCTAAACAGGCCATTCGGCTCATCAAGTCCCTGATATCTGTTTTATTCCCAATGCACGTTATTACCACCAATTTGCACTACGTTGGCAGTTTTCCATATCTTGTCCATTCAGATGTTTGATGTTTAGCTATTCAGGGTTGTGAATGTACCTCTTTTACAAGCCTTGTATTCACTGGCTTGTCCTCATAAATCGAATTTATCTCTTCCTGAAGAAAAATGTCTTACATCTGTAAGATATGATTTCCCCAACACACAACAATGCAGATTCCCCTGTATATGAGAATACGTGCCGTCATTGGAAAAGGTGCAGCGGAAGCTTCCGAGAACAATCCTTGGAATAACATAATGGGACAGTTTGGTGTCTGTGGTTCCTACTCACTGGAGTTTTACAACAGCGAGTAGGGGATATCACTGAACCCTAATAAATATGAAAAGGGTTAGATAAAGTGGACCTGAAGAGCATGTTTCTTATAGTGGGGAGAGCAGGATCAGAGATCACAGTCTCAACATACAAGTGCATCCCTTTAGAACAGAGATGAGGAGGAAATTTGTTTCGTAAGAGGATGATGAATCTGTGCAATACATTGCAAAGACAGGTGTGAGGGTCAAATTGTTAGGTATATTGAAGTGGAGTTTGGTAGGTTCTAGATCGGTAAGTGTGTTAAAATTTAAAGGTGGGAGGCAGGAGAATATAACTGAGAGGGTTAATAAATCAGCTGTGATGGATTTATGCCCAAATGCCCTAATCCTGATCCTACGTTTATGGTCTTAAAAATTCAGCAGCTCCGAGCTGTTATGGTGTGGAGAAAAGACAGAGAGTTCCATGTAGAGACGGAAGCAAGAATTTAATCACTGGAATTCCAACAGAATGTCGGTGGCTTGACTGAGCGACATCGCAACACGAAACATTCTAGAAACACAAGGACCCCGCAGTAAGTGCGAATTGGGAGTCCACTTCAAATAATCACAGTATCATACATGGGAAACCCATGCTAGTCAAAATAAACTTGGCAAGACTAAACAGAAAGCACAACGTCTTAGTGACTCCAGATAAGACCACTTGTAACAAATACAGGTGCACAGGCCTGTAGGGCTCAGGGCACAAGCTGGTGATCTCAGGATTGCCATCCTTGCCACATGCTAGTGAGGCGTGAAATGGAAAGGTAGTGCAGTTTAACACATGGCTAAGGAGATGGTCCAAATGGGTGGGTTTTATATCTTTTGATCATTTTCCGGAGCATATGGGTCCTGTACAAAGGGAACAATTTGCACCTAATCTGGTGGATCCAATGTCACTGTGGAAAGGTTTGCTCTTGATTAAGGGGTGGTTAACATACCAGAGTCGACGGGTTTGGAAACCAGAATAGCTAGGCAGCAAGTGCAATGGATTTGCCAGATCTATACGTTTCTGATGGTAGGTGATTTTAACTTTCAACATGTTTACTGGGACACCCATAGTGTAAAAGGACAAGATAGGATAGAGTTTGTTGAAATGTGTTCAGGAAAATTTCCTTACTTAATATATAGTAGGCACAACTACAGATTAGATTAGATTTTTTAGATTATGAGGACACTCGGTCCTCGTTTATTGTCATTTAGAAATGCATGCATGTATTAAGAAATGATACAATGTTCCTCCAGAGTGATATCACAAAATAAAGGACAAACCAAAGACTCACACTGAAAAAACCACATAATTATAGCATGTAGTTACAACAGTGCAAAACAATACCATAAACTGATAAAAGCAGAGGATGGGCACGGTTTAAAAATACGTTTTAAGTCCCGATCGACTCCAATAGTCCCGATTTCTGGCAGCAAAAGGGAGAAACTATCCCTGCCATAAACTTCCAGGCACTGGCACCTAATGCCCTTGGAAGCAACCGACGACAGCAGACACTGAGTCTGTCCGAAAACTTCGAGCCTCCGACCTGCCCCACCTATACAACCTCCCGAGCCCTATCCTCTGCCGAGCGCCTTCTACCTCGTCTCGGTCGCCGAAAGAAGCAAAGCTGAGGTCTCGCAGGCCATCTCCTCCAGGGATTACGGACCGAATAGTAGCAGCGGAAGTGAAGCGGGCATTTCAGAAGTTTCTCCAGATGTTCCTCCACGCTCTCACGTCTGTCTCCATCAAATCAGGATTGTGCTCGGATCCCTAATTAACATATAACTGATATCCATCTCCAGAGAGGCCGTGCACGCTGCGTCGCGCCGCTATTTTCTCCTCCTCCTCATGTAGCTTGTTACTGATTCTCCTCTTGGGGAATGAGAACGAGGGGTGACCGAAGTGAGTGCAATGGAAAATGTTAGACCTAGTGAACGTTATTCCATTATAGTTAATTATAGAGAAGCATAGAGATGGTCCTCTGGTTAAAATTTTAAGTTGCAGAAAGGTTTTAGTTATAAGAGTCCTTAGTTGAGACTAAGGTTATTGAGACCCTGGTAAGGAACAGTATGGACGGTTAGGATAAAATGAGGAACTTGAGGAATATAAAAGATTCAAGAAAATACTTAGGAGAGAAAGCGTTTGTTGGGGGTAGGGGAGTCTTGTCCGACCATCTTGAAGTAGTTTTTTAAGAAGGTTCAATGAAGGGAAAGTCATTGACAAGCCCTACATGGACTTTAGCATGACCTTTTACAAACTGCTGCATGGTAGGCTAGTCTAGAATGTTAGCTCAGCATAAAGTAGACAACTGGAGTCAACTTTGTCTGAGGAGAAGCAATAGAGTATATTAGATGGTTATCTCACTGATTTGGAGGCCAGTGATTAGATGTATGAAGTAGGGATCTGTGCTGGGTCAGTTGTTCTTTATAAGACCATAAGACAAGAGAACAGATTTGGGCCATTGAGTCTGCTGCAATTATTATCTGATTCAGTCCCACTGTCCTGCCTTCTCAACATCAGATTTAGCACTCTTCCTAATCAAGAACCTATCCAACCTCCGTTTCAAATATAGCCAGTGACTTGATATGCACAGCCATCTGTCTTCACTGGGGAAGACACAGTCAATCTCACGGATGTAATAGTGGCCAGAGGGCCGAATGTAACCGAGGAACTGAAGGAAATTCACGTTAGGTAGAAAATGGTGTTGGGTTGACGGGTGGGACTGAAGGCTAATAAACCCCCAGGGGTTGATGGTCTGCATCCCAGGGTACGTAAAGAGGTGACTCTAAAAATTGTGGACGTATTGGTAATCATTTTCCAATGTTCTATAGATTCAGAATCAGTTCCTGAGGATTGGACGGTAGCTAATCTTATCCCACATTTTAAGAAAAGAGGGAGCGAGAAAACAGGAAATTACAGTCCAGTTAGCCTGACATCAGTGGTGGGGAAGATGCTGGAGTCAATTATAAAAATGAAATGCGGGACATTTAGATAGCATTAACAGCATTGGTCTGAGTCAGCATGGATTTCCGAAGGGGAAATCAGGTTTGACTAATCTACTGGAGTTTTTTGAGGATGTTTTTTAACTATGAAAATGGACAGCGTATGTAGTGGGCCTGGACTTTCAGATAGCCTTTGATAAGGTCCCACATATGAGATTAGTGGGCAAAATTGTTGTTGTTGTTGTATCCGTCGGTCTCGAGAGACCACGGATCTGCGCCTGGAGTTTCCAGGGCGCAGGCCTGGGCAGAGTTGTATGGGAGACTGGCAGTTGCCCAAGCTGCAGGCCTTCCCCTCTCCACGCCACCGATGTTGTCCAAGGGAAGGGCACTAGGACCCATGCGGCTTGGCACCGGTGTCGTCGCAGAGCAAAGTTAAGTGCCTTGCTCAAGGGCACAAACACGTTCCCTCAGCTGAGGCTCGAACCAGTGACCTTCAGGTTACTAGTCTGATGCCTTGCCCACTAGGGCCACGCGCCAACACTAATTAGAGCACATGGTATTGGGGGTAGGGTACTAACATGGATTGACATGGTGCGTGGTACTAAGCGGTTGGCAGACAGGAAACAAAGAGTGGGGATTAACGGGTCCTTTTCAGAATGGCAGACAGTGACTAGTGGGCTACCGCAAGGCTCGGTGCTGGGACTGAGCTATTTACAATATAAGTTAATGATTTAGGTGAAGGTATTAAAAGTAACATTAGCAAATTTGCAGTTGGCACGAAGGTGTCAGTGACATCCTGGGTGGCAGTGTGAAATATGAGGAGGATATTAGGAGAATTCACGGTGACTTGGACAGTTTGGGTGAGTGGGCAGATGCATGACAGATGAAGGTTAATGTGGATAAATGTGAGGTTATCCACTTTGGTGGCAAGAACAAGAAGGCAGATTATTATCTGAATGGTGTCAAGTTAGGAAAAGGGGAAGTACAACGAGATCTGGGAGTCCTTGTTCATCAGTCACTGAAAGTAAGCATGCAGGTACAGCAGGCAGTGAAGAAAGCTAATGGCATGTTGGCCTTCATAACAAGGGGTTTTGAGTATAGGAGCAAAGAGGTCCTTCTGCAGATGTACAGGGCCCTGGTGAGAGCACACCTGAAGTATTGTGTTCAGTTTTGGTCTCCAAATTTGAGGAAGGTCGTTCTTGCTATTGAGGGAGTGCAGCATAGGTTCACGAGGTTAACTCCCGGGGTGGCGGGTCTGTCATATGTTGAAAGACTGGAGCGAATGGGCTTGTATACAATGGAACTAAGAAGGATGAGAGGGGATCTGATTGAAAAATAGAAGATTATTAGGTGATTGGACACGCTAGAGAGAGGAAATATGTTCCCGATTTTGGGGGGAGTCCAGAACAGGAGGCCACAGTATAAGAATAAGGGGTAGGCCATTTAGAACGGATTTCAGGAAAAACGTTTTCACCCAGAGAGTTTTGGATCTATGCAATGCTGTGCCTCAGAAGTCAGTGGAGGCCAATTCTCCGGATGTTTTCAGGAAAGACTTAGATAGAGCTCTTAAAGATAGCAGAGTCAAGGGATATGGGGAGAAGGCAAGAACGGGGTACTGATTGGGGATGATCAGCCATGATCACAATGAATGGCGGTGCTGGCTCGAAGGGACGAATGGCCTACTCCTCCACCTATTGTCTATTGACTATTGACAATGAATTCCATTGTTTTGCTTCCCTCTGGCTAAATAAATTCCATCCCACATCTATTCTAAAGGGACAACATTGTATTTTGAGATTATGTCCTCTGGTCCTAGACTCCCCCACTGTTGGAAACCTTCTCTCCATATCAAATCGATCTAGGACTTTCAATATTTGATCGGTTTCATTGTGATCCATTCTCATTCTTCTAAACACCAGCGAATATAAGCCAGAGCCGGTAAATTTTCCTATACGTTAAACCTTTCATTCCCTGGATCATTCCTGTAAACTTCTTCTACAACCTCTCCAAGGCCAACATATCCGTTTTTAGATAACGGGCCCAAATCTGGTCACAATTGCCCAATTGTGATCTGACCAGTGCGTTAGAGAATCTCAGCATCCTTGCTTCTATATTCCAGTCCTCTCGAAACTGGAAACTGAACCAGGCCAGAATACATGCGTGAATGGTAGGGCTGAGAGAATATTGTTGAACAGAGAGAAGATGTTTCCACCTACACTTCAGGTAGCTCATTCCGGATTCCAGCTATTCTTCATGTGAAATATTCAGCCCTCACTTTCACTCTCAGTCCTTCCCTGACACCTTAGACCATGCTCCCTAATTTTTGACAGTGGTAGAAAATAAAATGAATATGCAAGATACCAAGAGCTGAGGATGAAGAACTTAAAGACAAGTTGTTCTCTTTTCAGCAAAGTGAGGAACGAGTTACCTGACCAGAAAGTTCTAATGGTCCTTTAGCGGTTGATTTAAATTCTCAGCCGGTTTCAGCAATTACATCACTGGTTGACAAATGCCGAAAGTGTACCTGCAGTGAGCCAAATTTATCGTAAGCTGAGAGTGATCTCTAGAATCAAGCCCACACCTGATGTGAAAATGAACATCTAGGTTACTGGATGAATGGCAGTGCTCAGATAATACGAAATGTGTTTAAAATGTCTAGTATCTGATATAGAGAGGGTTCTAAAGGCAGAACATCTATTAGACACATCAGCTAATTACTTCCAAGAAGTGGAAGATGCTTTTGGCAGTACTGTAAGTTCAGCTGATCTTATAATGAAACTTAGCCGCACATTTCCAGAGGAAGAAGAGAAGCTATCTGCCTACCTTTTCAGGTTGGAGACATTGTTGAATTGTTTATGCCACAAAGGGGACATTCAGCTGTCTGAGAGAAATTGCCAGAGGATGGAGCTAGTTGTGAAGGGTAAGTTGTAACATGACATGAGTGCTCTACATGTTTGAATAATCCACAACATGCGTCCTCCTCCATCTTTTGCCAAGTTACTTGGAGAAGTTAGAGAGGAACAAAACATGATTGAGAAGTGGAACATTTCCAATTCTGAGTAGCATATTCAGTGATAGACTCTGCTGCTAAAGGGGCCGCTGATGCCACAGCGATACAGCTTTTGAGGAATCAGGTAGAAAACCTTGGAGCTGAGTTGATTTGAGAGATATCTGATAATGTTTCAGCTAAACGTGACACGTCTGTTGGGAAACCTGATCCATGTAGGACTTACAACGCAGAAGAATGCTGGGGAAAAGGTCTCTTGACTAGAGAGGAAATCAGTATTTTCTGTTATAACTGTGAGAGCATGGGGATTTTAAGAAAAACTGTGAGGGACATGGATATCTTTGAAAAGTAAGTCAGCAGTTAATCAAACAGTGAGGAATAGAAGCAAAGCTATGGAGGGACGCATAAAGGAATAGACTGACATGTCGGAGAGGATACATTCTAAAAAGAGTATCAAGGAATGCACTGAAGTGCAAAACACTATTCCTGAAGGTTTAGTCGGAACAAGGTCTGATGTATCCATATGGATTGAAAATGTTTATTCGAGAGCCATGCATGACATAGGTTCTCAAGTTATTTTGCTTTATAAGGCTTTTACAACAGTTTTCTGATGCATTTACCATTGACACCACTCAGTGCCCTTTAGAGTTACGGGCTTAGTACTGACGAGAACCCATACGATGGTTAGTTGTCATTGAAACTAGAGTTTTCAGAAGCAGATGTTGGAGTAAATGAGACGATTGACACTCCAGTGTTGGTTTGCCTGGATCTGGTTGAGAAGTTGAAGTTTTCATTCTGTGGGAACAAATGCTCCCATTGTGAGAAGGGAGAATGCACGAGAAATGGAAAGAATTTTTTTAGAAACCCTGTCCATTCACTCGGTGTTCAGAGCTGCTTTTGAGATGGTGCAAGTTCTCCAACGCAAAATGATGAGCATAAACGAGGAATTATATGGTACACCCAGTCAAAACCTGCAAAGTTACATCATGGAGGAGTAGCTAGAGTGACAAAGGACATCCTTATCGAAGAAATATCTCACTGGTTAGCAGCAGTGGATGTTCAATAACACCTGCTTAAAATGAATGAAGCTGAATTCAATAATGGGACAGGGGGAACTGAGTTGCCAGAAAGTACGAATAATAGACGAGGGGAAGCGTTCTCCAGTGAACAGGAAAGGTTTGGCTGACACTGTAGAAGCTGAAAGTAAGGAGGTCAGAAAGTCAGTAAACCCCCCGCTAGGCGGGCAGAGAATGCACCTGGGAAACAGAGTGTTAAGTAATTTCCCATGGTGAGATATGTTACTTCCATTTACAAATAGATTGGGAGTCCTGAAATCACAAAATTCATTTGAATACGGTGTTATTTATAATGGTTTATTAAGTTCCAAAGTCATGAGGACAAGGCTATTTTTGATGGGGGAGAATGTAATGCCCTAGTTAAGATTTCTACTACTATGCTGTGAGGTATCCTTTTTTGACACTTTTCTGTAAACACAATGTGTCCTGCTGGAAGAAGTGTTTTGGCTTCCGCTGAAGATAAGGAGCCATGTTGTCCCACTCAGGAATGTGTCCCGGCCAATTTTTTGCTTCGATGAAATCTCCTCTTATTATTCTGCATTCCAGTGAGTACAGTTCCAGGTGACTCAATCTCTCCTTATAGTCTAAACTCCTCATCTCTGGAATCAACCTGGTGAACCTCCTCTGCAACACCTCCAAAGCCAGTATATACTTCCTCAAGTAAGGAGAACAGAACTGCACACAGTACTCCAGGTGCAGCCTCAACACTACCCTGTACATTTGCAGCATAGCTTCCTGATCTTAAATTCAATCCCTCTAGCAAGGAAGGCCAGCATCCCATTTGCCTTATTGAAAACCTGCTGCACCAGCAAGCCAACCTTTTGTGTTCATGTATAAGAACTCTCAAGTCTCTCTATACAACAGCATGCTGCAATTTTTTTATTAATTAAATACTAATTTGCTCGTTCACTTTTCCTTTCACAGTGGATGACCTCGCATTTACCAACATTGTATCCATGTGGCAGAAGTTTGCCCACTCACTGAACCTATGTATATCTCTCTTCAGACTCTCCATATCTTCTGCAGAATTTAATTTTCCAAATAATTTAGTATCAGCAGCAAACTTACTACACTCAGTCTCTACTTCCAGATCATCAATGCATATCATGAACAGTTGCAGGCCCAGCACCGCTCACCACTGATTGCTAACAAGAGTAACAATCATGTATCCCAACTCTCTTTCTATAAGTTAAACAATCCTCCATCCATGCTAATACATCACCCCAAACTCTTAACCCTATGCATCATGTAAGAAGTGCTTTGTGCAGACTTATGGTTCAAAGGAAGAAGGGCCAATACTCCTGAATTAGCCAATTCGTTTGAAATGGTCTTTGAGGGAAGTTCATTTCGGTATAATATATTGCAACAGATTTAAAGGCTCCATATGCTGATTTCTTTCGTACTATTCATCATTGATTCTATTACAGAGGGGCTACACAACAAGTGTAATCTCTGTGTCTGTAGCTGTACGCTACTGGAACGTTTTACAATATACATTGGTGCCTTTTTACATAATAGTTGCTGATCCTGCTCGGATGCGCTGAAATTCCAAACTAGATTTAATTTATACTGCACATGCAAAATGCTGGAGGAACTCAGCAGACCAGGCAGAATCTATGACAATCGTCATTTCCGGCTACGATCCTTCATCAGGACTGACAAAAGGATGTGAAAATGACAAGAAGGTGGGGAGAGCTGAGAAGAGGTACATGGGGTAGGTAGTAGGTGAAAGCGGGAGAGGGGGAGAATTGAAATAAAGAGCTGCAGAGCCAATAGGTGAAAGCAACAAATCGCCGGAGAAGGAGTAATCTGATAGGTGATGGATGAAGACAATCAAAGAAAACTTCTTACGTCAATCCTTACTATCCGCATCGCCAATTAGCTTTGAAATTTAGGCAGGCATGTTTATAGGTATTGGACAGTTGGGATCTTAGAGCCAATGTACGAGTCCGTTTGAAATAAATGATTGTGCAATTCAGGGTGGTACAGAACAATTATTTCCGTCCTTGCAGACACGGCACCTCGGTAAAGTGCACCAGGTTCTCCGTAAAGAGCACCAATTTCACATCAGGAACAACATCAACTTTCTGAATAAAAAGGCACGGCAGCTGCATGAGAGCGTTCTGAAAGGCTGCATGGCCAACAGGTATGGGAGCCGCATACTATCGGACAGGAAGTCCCTACAAAGGATTGTGAGAACAGCCGAGAGGATAATAGGGGGTTACTTCCTTTCCATCAGTGACTTTTATCGGGAACTTTGCGTACTCAAGGCCCTTAGTATGATCAATGATCCCACTTGTTCAACCATCAGCAGGAGACTCTGATGCATAAAAACAAGATCTGGATTGTCAACAGCTTATTCCCTCAGGCCATTAAGTTTCTGAACTTCCTGCCACATTGCACTTGAAGAGTCAACTGATAGTTTGCATTGTACCCTACAATATTTGATTTGTGCACATTATCTCTGCGTGATTCATTTGTAGATTTCCAAGTCATTATGTGTTATATGTTTTCTGAATACTACGGTGCTTTCCACAACGCACAACCAAATTCAAAGTACGAAGGATATTTATGATCAACATATATGTCACCATACGCTACCTTGCGATGGATTTTCTTGCATGCATATGCAGAAAAAATAAAGAAACACAGTAGAATTTATGCAAAACCACAAATCACCAAAGACTGAAAGACAAACTATTTGCAAATTAAGACAAATCGCGCAAATACTAATAACAAAAAGGAAAAAAATGCTGAGAAAATGAGTTGAGGGGTCCTTGTAAGTTAGTGCATAGGTTGAAGAATCTGTTCAGATATGAATGAATGCAGTTATCCACGCTGTTTCAGAAGGATGATGATTGTCGGGCAAAGACTGTTGACGAAGCCATGGCAATTAAAGCTCCTGTGTCTCCTGACCGATGGTAGTTTCGAGGAGATATCATAGCCTGTCTGTTAAGGGCTATTGATGACGGACGCTGCTTTCTCGTGTCGGCGCTCTTTCTTAATGTGCACATTGGTGAGGAGGGCTATTCCTGTTATGGACTGCGCTGTTCCCGCCAAAATTTGTCGACACTTCTGTTCCTAGGTATTGGTATTCCCTTGCCACTCCATGATACAACTAGTCACGATACTGTCCACTGAACATCACGAGATATTACTGAGCAACAAAATAAATCGTTTTTAAAATATCCTTTCTACTAACACACAGTTCGGGACTAATTGGAGCACTTGCTCCGGCCACTCTGTGAACATACAAGTGACTGAATCGCATGAGACGCCTGACAACCGCCCACAAGCTAAGAAACGAATGAGTGTTGGTGGTCAGATTTACAGTTAAAGGGCAGACCATGTTGTGAAGCTATCGGCCCTCCTGAGACCTGTCATGAGCACGAAGAAATGCATTCATTGTTTACTTTCGGCTCGATACTAACATGCAGATAATTGACTCACTGGGGAGTCCCGAGCAAAATATAACAGCTGGAGAAAAGCAGAAACTAGAACCATTTGCGCAGAGAATGCACGCCCCAGCAAGAGGACTGCAAAATGCCATTTTCTATCCTTTTATTGCCATCATTGGTTTTCCCAGTAAGTTGTGCATCCTCAGTCATCTACTGTACCTTACTTATAGTGATTCCAGAGATGTTTGATACCGAATTCGACTGGTTCGTTTCAGCAGCGCTGGTTGTAAGTGAACAATTATAACTAAGATTCTAAATGGCAAAATTGCTATATTTACAGATCAGTCTCCAATGGTGCTTCTAACCGATATTCTTTGACAACTCTCAGAGCTATTCAAGTTTTCCAGTTGAAATATCGCAGATTTCATCTCAAGAAATAATGTGATCTGAATATATCTGTTCACGTTAAATGTCTAACCTATAGTGATTCCAGAGATGTTTGATACCGATTTCTACTGCTTGGCTTCAGCAGCGCTGGTTGTAAGTGAGCAATTACAACGAAGAATCTAGATGGCAACCTTGCAGTATTTACAGATCAGTGTCCAAAGGTGATTCTGTGATATTCTTTGACAACTCTCCGAGCCATTTAAGTTTTCCGGTTGAAATTTCGCAGATTTTATCTCAAGAAATAATGTGATCTGAATATATCTCTTCACGTTAAATGTCTAAGCTTTATTTAATATTGTACTGTATGATTTAACATTAGCAGTTATAGATACATAAATGTATCTGATAACGTGCATGATGCTACGGTGCATTATTGCACATCAGCCAATATAACGTAAATACTATAACGTAAATACAATATAACGTAAATACTATACAGCATGATAGTTCATGATCTAGTTCATGCTGTATAGAATTAATTCAATTTTGTCTTCCATTTTATTGGGAAATGCTCCAAGGACTCCTTTAGGTCCAAAACATTAATTACATGCCAGTATAATATACTGCAATGAATTTAAAGGTTCGATAAGCTAATTTTATCTTCTATTTGGTATTAATTCTATTAGGGAGAGGCTTCACGGATTTTATGTCTGCCAGGCTGCGGTAACATTCCAGACATTTAGTTTATGAAAAAAAAAGCCAAATATTGGACGATCGGAGCATGCCAAGTAGCATCTACGGAAAAGACTAAACAGTTGACGTTTCGGACCGAATACCTTCATCAGGGCAGGAAAAAAAGATGAGAAGTTAGGTCAAGCTGGGAGGAGGGCAGGAAGAAGCTAGGCGATAGGTGAAACCCGGAGAACGGAGGGCAGAAGTGAAGGCTGATAGGTAAAATAGCTACAAGGATCGATAGAAGATGCTTGACAACCATCGAAAAAAAAAGGAATGGGAAGGAACACCACAGCCAGATGATGGGCAGGTAAGGAGATGATGTGGGAGAGGGAACCGGGAATGGGAGGGTCAAGTAATCGATGTTCATGCCATCAGGTTGGAGACTACACAGACACAATATAAGGTGTTGCTCATAAAACCTGAATGTGGCCTCATCGTGGCAATAGAGGATGCCATTAAGTTTAGTTTATGCAGATCTGACATTATCAGCTAAGTTAGTGGTTTAGTATCCAACCAGTAAACATGCCAATGAGTTTCTTGAGAAAAACGGGCAGCGTCAGTCCCATTTCCGGCGATGCCCATGTTGTTTTCTTCAGAAACGTCATTTCATTATTTAAACCTGAAGATGTGGTTGGCTGTTTTCTTCGCAGCACCCAGATTAAACGGGATGGTGGGTTCTGCAGTAGAGCAGAGACATCTATCTCACGATAATACCGGTTACAGACAGGAAGCAATTTAAATAGATCTGTTCAATATACTTTTCAAAGAAAGAAAACAACGAATATGAATATAGATGTGTCGCTGATGAATAAAGTGTACATGATACTGAGTTGTTGGCCATATTCACTGAACTTTTAAGGATAAACCCTTCCTTCCATTTCTCGTAATCGAGGATACAGAGCTCAAAATCAAATATTCTTCCATGGGCCCAGTCGTCCCAATCCTAGATTATACCGTGCTGCAATTTTAGGAATCACTCGAGTGAATTTTATTTTTACCCTTATAGCGTCATTTATAAGGTCATCTCATGAATTCCCATCTGTACTGAGACTTCAAACATTCAATCTCGAACCGTTTTATTGTTCCCTGAACAGCGAGCTTGGTAGCAGTTGTGGTCCTGTCACGGGGAAGATGCGGTCTCTCCAAATGCGTCACTTATTACCTGGTGGCAATGGCGGTGACGGATCTGCTGGTCATTGTCACTGCCGTGATACTGAATCGAATCACTGGTGTCTTTTTCGTGAACAGTTTGCTCTCCATCACTCCCGCCTGTAGTCTCAGCACGGCGCTGATTTATTTCAGCAGGGATTGCTCGGTGTGGTTGACGGTCACTTTCACGTTCGACCGGTTTGTCGCTATTTGTTGTCTGGAGCTGAAAAGAAGATATTGCAATGAGATATCTGCTGCTGTCGTTATATCTGTTGTCTGTTTTCTGTCAACGGTGAAGAATGTACCCTATTGCTTTGTGTATCAGCCCTTGTATATACTAGATGGCGTGCCCTGGTTTTGTGATTATAAACTAAGTTTCTACGCTGAACCAGTCTGGATAGCGTATGATTGGTTGGACAAACTTCTAACGCCGTGCATCCCTTTGCTTCTGATCCTGCTGTTCAATGTTCTGACCATTAGACATATTCTGTTATTGAACAGAGTCCGCAGAGGACTTCGGGGTGAGAAAGAGGGGAAGAATCTCGAAGATGCAGAAACGGAAAAGCGAAAAAAATCCATGATATTACTTTTCACTATCTCCGCCAGTTTTCTGTTCCTGTGGATTACATATGTCATTAATTGTTTATATGTGAAGATTAAAGACGGTTTTTATATATCAGGATTCGATTTCGGGAACCCACGCTACATTCTGCAAGAGAGCGATAACATGCTTTCTAACCTGAGTTTCTGCACGAATTCTTTCATTTACGCGGTAACTCAGGCTAACTTCAGAAAGGAGTTGAAGAAGACACTGAAGTGTCCCATGACTGCAGTTACTAGCTGTTTTACTAAACAAAACTGAATAAATTCTGCTACCTTTGATGTTTCCGTCATTCACTTTTGTTTCTCAATATATTTGAAATTATAGTTTTTATAAATACGTATTTTGATGCACTGCTGCACGAAATCAAGAAATTCCCAGACATTTTAATCCTGATTCTGAAGTGATCAATTTCCAAACCACCCACTTCATCCTCGCAATCCTTATCGCCAATTGGCTTTCACATTTCGGCCGACCTGCATATATTAAACATGTATCATTCAAATCTGGTATACATGTATTGTACAGTTGGGACGTAGAAACAGTGTACGAGTTGGTTTTAAGGAAATGTTTGTGGACTTTAGGAAGGTCAGAAGGACTGTCCCAGTCTTCGTAGACACGGCTCCTCCATGAACTGCGCCAGTTTCCTGGGTGTTCAAATCACAGATGATCTCAACAGGGCCCTCAATTTACCTCTCTGAATAAAAAGGCACACACTCCTCCTCCATCTCCTTTGAATTTTACAGAAGCTCCATTGAGAGTATCCTGAAAAGCTGCATGTCCATTAGGTATAGGAGCAACAGAGCATCAGACGGGAAGTCCCTAAAAAGGATAGTAGGAATTGCCTAGAGGATAATAGCGGTCTCACCCCCAACCATCATTGACATTTATTGGGAGCACTGTACACGCAGAACGCTCAGTATTATCAAGCATTCCACTGTTCCATCCCGCATCCTCCTTAACATTCTACCATCAGGCAGGAAACTTCAATGAATAAAAACTGGACTGATTGTCAGGAACGGGGACAGGATTGGACCCAAATGAAGGACGCAGACACTGATGTACTAGGGGTAGGACAGGATGGGGTTGCCATGGCATGTAAGCAGTAAGGCAGGTGTGGCTGGTAGTTCGGACGAGGCAGGCAGGAGGATCCCAGAGTTCAGACGAGGCAGGCAGGGGGATCCCAGAGTTCAGACGAGGCAGGCAGGAGCATCCCAGAGTTCAGACGTGGCAGGCAGGAGGACTCCTCATGGCGGGCCGCATGGATCCCGGGCAGGGCCGCCTCCCACGCGGAAAACACGGAGGCCTGGGCCAGTCGCGGACAACTGGGCAGGTGCGGAGTACAACCCTTAGGGAGCAATGGGTGGAAAGGGCAGAAACCATCGCCGGCCAGCGGCAATCTGGCCGGCTCAGCCCGACGCAGGTAACGGATAGGAAGGGCCCGCCGGGAAGTGGCAGTCCGGCCGGACCTGCCCGACGGAGGAAACGGGTAGGAAGCAGCAGAACCCCCGCCCGGCTGCGGCAGTACCCATGGCACAGTAATTGGCACGACGAGATCTCGTCACTTCAGGCCTATACCAGTTTGACGATAAGCCTGAAAATTACCGTGAATGGTACTTCTCATTCGCCAACGCTATCCACGGAGTCCAGCTCGGAGCTACCCAAGAGTTGGATCTTATGACGAAATGGCTCGGAAAAGAATCATGCGAACAGGTGAGCCGCATACGTTCAGTGCACATCAACAACGCCAAGCTGGACTTACGCAAAGCATGGGAGAGACTTCGGGAGTGCTATGCGGCCCCTGAAATTATTGAAATGGCACTATTTCCACGTTTGGAAAATTTTCCTAACGTGTCAGCCAAGGACCACACTAACCTAAGAGAGCTCATGGAGATTGAAGCTGCTAAAGAAGACGGCTATTTCACTGGCCTGTCATATTTAGGTACTTCATACGGAATTAGACCAATCGTAGACAAACTTCCATTTGGGCTGCAGGAAAGGTGGG
This sequence comes from Hemitrygon akajei, assembly GCF_048418815.1. Classification (NCBI taxonomy): domain Eukaryota; kingdom Metazoa; phylum Chordata; class Chondrichthyes; order Myliobatiformes; family Dasyatidae; genus Hemitrygon; species Hemitrygon akajei. The sequence continues at coordinate 59,808,135 of NC_133147.1, forward strand.
TGTCTGTTGGCTCAGAGTACAAGGAAAAGAATGATGGTCAATTTCCTCCCTTTGAGGATTTCACTAGGTTTGTGTGCAAGGAGGCGAAGAATCGAAACGACCCTAGCTTTATGAGTCAAGGTAGCAGTACAATTCACACCAAGCCAGTCAAATCCACTTCGAATAATTTTGACATCAATAAACCTGTCTCAGTACGTAAAACTGAAGTCTCTACAACTAACAATGACTCTAGCAAGGAATGTCCATTGCACAACAAACCCCACCCCCTCGTAAAATGCAGAAAGTTTAGGAAAAAACCCTTCAAGGAGAGGATGGCCCTCCTCAAGGAGAAAAAAAATGTTTTAAATGCTGTTCCTCTACCTCTCAGCTCGCTAGAGAGTGTACGATCCCCGTGAGGTGCTCGGAATGTAATAGCACTAATCACGATGGGTCCATGCACTCCGGCCCGTACCCGCAACCTGACAAAGCTCCTTCACCCTCACAAGTGGTCGGCGGGGAGGGAGAGGATCACTGCAAGATAACTATTGTCAGCTCGAGCTGCACAGAAGTTTGCGGTCAAGGTCAGTCAAGCCCTTCTTGTTCAAAGATCTGCCTCACTCAGGTGTACCCTAAGGGAGCCAAATACAAGGCCATCAAAGACTATGTAATTCTGGATGACCACAGCAATCGCTCACTAGTCAGACCAGAGTTCTTTGACCTGTTCAGTGTCGAGACTAATCAGCTCCCATACTACCTTACAACTTGCTCAGGCAGCGTAGAAAGATATGGGAGGAAGGCAGAAGGCTTCCAGCTTTAGTCGATGGATGGTAAAGTTGTCATCTGTCTCCCTCCACTCTTAGGTGCAATGAAATTTTGAATAACCGCACCGAGATCCCGGCGCCAATCGCTGTTCGACACCAGCCGCATCTCCACCGCATCGACAAACACATCCCAGAACTAGACCCAAAAGCAGAAATACTCTTGCTACTTGGAAGAGACGTTCTCCAGGTGCACCAGGTCAGGCAGCAGGTCAATGGACCACACAACGCCCCCTTTGCCCAACGCCTGGATCTGGGCTGGGTGGTGATAGGAGAGGTGTGCCTTGGCAATGTACACAAACCGACAGTTAACACACTCAAGACCAATGTGCTGGAGAGTGGCCGCCGTTCAATTTTAAACACTGCACAAGCTATATGTATATCAAGGAAGCACGACAGGGCTTTAACAAGTGTACTAAAGTAACTGACAGGACACTGGGACAGTTTGTGTTCGCTCAAACTGAGCTTGATAATAAACTTGCTCCATCAGCACAAGACGCCATCTTCTTAAAATAATGGACACCAAGGTCTCCAGAGAAGAAGCAAATAACTGGTTCGCCCCCTACCTTTCAGAGAACCACGCCGGCGCTTGCCAAACAGCAAAGAGCGGGCAGTCAAGCGGTTCACGTCTTTGCAAAAAACCCTGAAAACGAAACCTGAGATGCAGCAACAATACGTAGCATTCATGGAGAAGATCTTCGCTAACGGACATGCTGAAGTAGCACCGCCAATGAGAGAAGGTGAGGAGTGCTGGTACCTCCCAACGTTTGGGATTTACCACCCACAAAATCCCAATCAGATCAGGGTGGTCTTCGACTCCAGTGCTCAGTGCGCTGCTATCTCCCTTAATGACGTGCTGCTTGCAGGCCCCCACCTCAACAATACCCTTCTCGGGGTTCTGCTGCGCTTCCGGAAGGAGAAGGTCGCAATCTTAGCGGACATCCAGCAGATGTTCCATTGCTTCTTAGTACAGGAAGACCATCGCAATTTTCTCCGTTTCTTATGGCACAAGGACAATAACATTAACAAGGAAGTTTTTGAATACCGGATGAAAGTCCTCATTTTCGGCAATAGTCCATCACCAGCCGTGGCCATCTATGGGCTGCGAAGAGTCATCAGAGAGGGCGCATAGGAGCACGGCGATGACACCGTTAAGTTTGTAGAAAGGCACTTCTCTGTCGATGATGGCTTTATATCGCTACAGAAAGAAGACGAAGCAATCGATCTGCTCCGAAGTACACAAGCCTCACTCGCTGAGTTAAAACTCCGCTTGCAAAAGTTCGCATCAAACTGCGAGGCAGTAATGGAAGCCTTCCCACACGATGACTGTGCTCCGGAAATCAAAGACCGAGATCTAGATGGAGAAACCATACCCACACAAAGGTGTTTGGACCTCCTTTGGGAGATTACAACTGACACATTCACGTTCTCCGTGCCGACCGTGAACAAGCCATTCACCCGCCGTGGAGTTCTCTCCAGTGTCAACAGTTTTTGATCCCTTGGGTCTCCTGGCGCCAGTTACGATCCAAGGAAGAGTCCTCCTCAGAGAACTTACCTCTAAGTCTCCGACTGGGATACTCCCCTACCAGAAGACAAGCTAACCAGATGGGAGGCTTGGAGAGATTCACTTCAAGATCTAAAACAGCTTCATATCCCACGTAGGTACACTGCCAACGAACTGGCCCAGGCAAAGGATGTCATCCTTAAAGCAACTCAAAGAGCAGCTTTTTCACAGGAGCTTTCAGCCCCCCAAATTAATAAACCAATACCAAAAGACAGCCCTTTGAGGAAACCCAACTCGATACTGAAGAATGATCTCATTTGCATTGGAGGCCGGTTAATTGAATACTCCACAAATGTGCAACCTGCAGGAAACTGCGAGGGAAGATGGAAGCTCAACGTATGGCGGACCTCCCACCAAAACACCTTGAAGCCTGCCCTCCTTTTACGTATGTGGGGCTCGATGTATTTGGTCCGTGGACTATCACCACTAGACGCACAAGAGGAAGACAAGCAGATAGCAAACGGTGGGCCATCATGTTCAGCTGCATGAGTTCGAGAGCGGTACACATTGAAGTCATCGAATCTTTGGTTACACCCAGCTGCATTAACGCTCTCAGGCGCTTCTTTGCACTAAGAGGCCCTGCAAAACAGTTAAGGTCTGATTGCGGCACGAACTTTGTTGGAGCGTCCAAGGAGCTCGGGATGGACAAGACGGTGCAAAGGTACCTCAGTGAGCAGGGATGCAACTGGGAGTTCAACACACCAGACGCCTCTCACATGGGAGGCTCATGGGAGCGGATGATTGGTATCACCAGAAGGATCCTTGATTCAATCTTTCTGCAGCAACACATCCAACTCACCCACGAAGTACTGTGCACATTAATGGCAGAGGTCACAGCCATTATAAATGCACGACCACTCCTACCTGTCTCTTCTGACCCGGAAATCCTGTTCATACTCTCGCCATGAATGTTCCTTACGCAGAAGACATGAGCTCCCCCTCCACCTGGGGACTTCTCAGATAAGGATTTGTACACAAACCAATGGAGACAGGTTCAGGCTCTCGCAAATCAGTTCTGGTCTCATTGGAGACATGAATATCTACCTTTGTTGCAACATAGACAAAAGTGGACAGAACCTCGCAGGAATCTCCAAGTTGGAGATTTTGTCCTGCTCAGGGACAAGCAGATCGCCCGCAACTGCTGGCTAATGGCCAGAATCACTGCCACATTCCCTGCTAGGGATGGACATGTCAGGAAGGTTGAGTTGATAACTTCTGACCAAGGTGATGTAAAAACTTACCAAAGGCCAGTTGCAGAAGTCATTATGTATGGAAAATTAAAATCTCCCACAACGACAACTTTGTGCTTACTACAAATATCTGCTGTCTCCTTACAAATATGCTCCTCCAATTCTCGCTCCCCATTAGCTGGTCGATAATATACCCTATAAGTGTAACTACACCTTTCCTATTCCTCAATTCCACCCAAATTGGCTCCAGAGATGAGCTCTGTAATCTATCCTGCCAAAGTACCGCTGTAACATTTTCTCGGACAAGCAATGCAACAATTCCTCCTCTTGCCCCTCCAATTCTATCACACGTGAAGCAACGAAATTCCAGGAATATTTATTTGCCAATCAAACCACTCCTGCAACCATGCTTCTCTAACAGCTACAACAACATATTTCCAGGTATCAATCCATGCTCGAAGCTCATCCACCTTTCTTACAATGCTCCCAACATTAAAATAGATTCATTTAACAAACTCTGTACCTCTTCCTTTCTGTTTATCCCTAACGATGCAATCAAATTTATTATCTGTTTCTTCCTTCATTCCTACATCTTCGGTCAGAGCGCTCCCCCTTCTCTATCACCTGCCTATCCTCCCTCACACACCGGCTACTAGTGTAACACTTACCCAAAAAGGCTGGTATATGTCTAGGGGAAAAGGAGATCCAGCCACACACCAATCCCGCCTCCCGTACACGCAGGTGCTGTGAGAATCGAGTTTATGCCTCGCTCCCGCCGACAGTATCAAACCCACAACAAATACCGTTATGAAATACACTTTAAAGAGTTTACTAAAATTAAAAGAGTATTAGGCAATATAATATATATATATATATATATATACACACAAGGAAAAAAACAAAAGGCGCCAACTTATCAAAGTTCAGTCAGGGTAGTGCACTCGTTGGAGCTCAACCAGCGAACGATTCGACCCCTCGTCGCTTGCCTCCGACTTCAACGTCTTCCACCTCGGACTCCCCGGTGGTCTTCCGAGCGCACGTCCACCTTCGTCGGCTTTCCCTCCCGACTGCCTTCACACTCCCAGCCCGCGCAAACCCTCCCCCAAGTTCCCAGCCTCACAAAACACAATAACATTCCCCATTGATTAACAAATGAATACAATTACCATATCAGCCATTCTAAAGTGAAACAACGGCGAGAGAAACATTTATCAGACAAAGAAGCATTCCTACTCGTAACAAACCATAGACCCCATTTTGAGTAACATACACAAGACATTGTACACTAGCTTTCTCTATTTCTGAACTAACCTCCTCTCCCTTAGACTCTTCTAATTGATTCCCATCCCCCAACCATTCTAGTTTAAAGTCTCCCCAGTAGACCTAGCATACCTCCCGGCCACGATATTCGTCCCCCTAGGATTCAAGTGCAACCCGTCCTTTTTGTACACGTCATACCTGCCCCAAACAGGTCCCAAGTAGTCCAAGTACTCCAAGACGTCACAGTACGCCAAGTGGAGTCTGACCAGTGTCCTATATAACTTCGAAATTACCTCTCGGTTTTTAAATTCAATTCCACGGTTAATGAAGGTCAATAAACTGTATGCCTTCTTAACCACAGAGTCCACATGCGCAATTGCTTTGAGCGTACTATGGACTCGGACCCCAAGATCCCTCTGATCCTCCATACTGCCAAGATTCGTACCATTAATACTATATTCTGCAATCATATTTGGCCTACCAAACTGAACCATTTCACACTTATCTGTGTTGAACTCCATCTGCCACTTCTCAGCCCGGTTTTGCATCCTATCAATATCCTGATCTACCCTCTGACAACCCTCCATACTATCCACAGCAACTCCAACCTTTGCGTCATCAGCAAACTTACTAATCCATCCATCCACTTCCTCATCCAGGTCATTTATAAAGATCACGATGAGGAAGGGTCCCTGAACAGATCCCTGAGTCACACCACTGGGCACCGACCTCCATGCAGAATATGACCCGTCTGCAACCACTCTTTCCGTTCTGTGGGCAAGCCAGTTCTGCATTCAGTTCTGTATTTCATTATTTTTATATGGCAATAAGACCGTCCTTGCATTTTGTACATTGACCCTCGTACATTACATTGCATTTGCCCTGCACCGGGTCGAGACACTAATTCTTTTATGTCCCAGTAATTCTCCAGCATTCTATCTCAAGTGTCTATTGCTTTGTCAGCACGGACCTATGGCCGTTAAAAAATGTCCTCTGCCCTCTCTCTGTGACTTTAACAGAGTTCAGACCCGGTATAGTTGTTTTGTGAAACGGATTGAATGTGGAAGAATAGTGTGCACAGACAGAATTGCAAATAATTCAATACTTGCACGATGCGTGTGTATGGGTGTGTATATCGGTGCTTAAGTGCGCGTCTGTTTGTGTGTTTATGACAATGGTGTGTGAAAGGTTTAAACCACTCCAGGAAAGAAGAGAGTGATGTGTGTGTGTGTGTGTGTGTGTGTGTGTGTGTGTGTGTGTGTGTGTGTGTGTGTGTGTGTGTGTGTGTGTGTGTGTGTGTGTGTGTGTGTGTGTGTGTGTGTGTGTGTGTGTGTGTGTTAGGTGATATGTGTCCGCCACTCTTCAGCCAGAAACAGCACCAAGGCAATGTCCAGAACAATACCAAGGATCTTGGCATTTGTGTGTCAACGCAGCAGAAGCAGATTTTTGTGTCGGGGAAGAAATCTGCCCATAACAGAGTTACGGTGATCTTTGGGTTTACCACATTTACACTTAGCAAAAGACTTCGGCAATTAGTCTTTATATCTGAGTATAAATTCGGTTTTAAATTGGAGTGCATTTCTGAACAATGAGTTCCTAAAAGCCGTGAATCCCACACCAGTCGATGCTAATTACAATTCCTTTCGATGTCTGGCGCGGGTGCGAGTCGGGAGGTGTGAAGTTTGTGTGCAGTTTCAAAGAAAGCATTGTAAGTATGTAACTGTCTTTGATGTTTAGCTCATAAATATCGAACCCCACGTTGGGCCAGCCAGACCTTTCGACTGCAAGCGTATCCATTTGATGCCTTTTGTATCTTGTTTGTTCGAATAAAGAAGCTGCTCGTGTCTACCATTATTTTTCTCTGGTGATTTCATTCACGCAACAACAATGTGCTAATTCTCAACAATATTTATACCAGAGATAAACAGCGACGATGGTAGGGCCCGTAACCAGCACGTAGGTGAAAGCAGCCTTATCAGGTTATTACTTCTGATAATGAATTCCGCACGGAAACACTTCACCATATTGTCGTCCCCATGTGGATTTGATAGCAGATCCATTCATCACTCGAAACTTTCAAAATCCAAAGGAAGACCAGTAATTCATCGTCATTTTACATCGGTACATCTGACGCCAGCTACAAACTTGCATCTGATTCACACCTCCGCATTCCCACCAAACCATCCCTGCAGCGCCAACTTTCCATAAATGGGTAAGCGTTCAGCCAGCCATAATAATTCTTCAGAAATCATCGAGGTGAAGATACACAGGGAAGAATACCTCCCCCACCACCACCCCAACCCGACTGAATAAATACAATCTGCACACGACAGTGAATATCTTTAAAGAGGAAATAATATAGTTCCGACAGACGGTACTTTACACAGTGTAAGGACATTTGCACAAAACATATACAGTACAGGTAATTAAACTGTCTTCGACATAGCAGTGAACATAATTTCATGCAAGTCACTTAGGGTCGAAATCATTCCGTTACGTCTTAAGTGGCGGTAACCTTCCTTAACATGAAGTCCAGGTATACATTCGGGAAAATTATTACAATGTGGAACATTTGCACATACATTAAATACAGGGGTCTTCTGGCACCATGCTTGCGGGTCATCTTGACAAATGACAGCACGCAGCTGATGAAGGGCACGGAAATCGCGGGACCTCTGGAGCTAACGGTACAGAAGAGGAAAGAGAAACATTTCCGACCGTTGGTTGAGGCGGAAGGGGACAGGCTGTTCAGGGGACAGGGGTGTGAGGAGAGGCTGTGGGGAAAGTGGCGAGGGGAAAAGTAGGAAAATTCATAAATATTGCATTTACGTGATAGAAGTGATTCATCTACACTAGTTCTAATCTAATCTTAGCATGTCTATATTTAGCAAACACCAGCTGATAATTTCATACAGAGCAAGTTTGAATGATGTTGTTTATATAGGAAGAGTGCGTTTGATGGCATAGAGTTGTACAGCACCTAAACAGGCCATTCGGCTTACCAAGTCCCTGAAATCTGTTTGATTCCCAATGCATGTTGTGACTGTGCCACTGTTACAAGCCTTGTATTCTAAATTTGCTGCCTTGTCCAGCAATCGAATTTGTCACTTACTTAATAAAAAATTCTTACATTTTTAAGATATGTTTTCCCCAACAAACAACAATGCAGAATCTCCTGAATAAGAAAGTATGTGCTGTCATCGGAGAGGGTGCAGAGGATGTTCACAAAACTTATCCTGGGAATGAAAAGTATTAACTTAAGGGGAACGTTTGGTGTCTGTGGTCCCTACTCAGTGGAATTTTAGAAGAGTGAGTAGGAGATATCACCGATGTTTACCGAATATTGACAGGGCTAGATAAAGTGGACCTGAAGAGCATGTTTCTTTTAGTGGGGACAACAGGACCAGAGATCAGAGCCTCAACATGCAAGGGCATCCCTTTAGAACAGAGATGAGGAGGAAATTGGTTTAGCCAGAGGGTGATGAATCTGCACAATACATTGCAAAGACAGGTGTGAGGGCCAAATTTTTAGGTATGTTGAAGTGGAGTTTGAAAGGTTCTAGATTATTAAGGGTGGCAACGTTTACGGGCGTGAGGTGGGAGGCAGGAATAATAATCATCTGTGATGGATTGTGGAGCAAGCTTGATGGGCAAATGACCTAATCCTGTTCCTACGTTTATGGTCTTAAAAATTCAGCAGCTCCAAGCTGTTATGGTGTGAGTTTGAAACCAGTTGTGGAGAAAAGACATAGGCTCCCATGTAGAGACGGAAGCAAGAAATTAATCACTGGAATTCCAAAAGGATGTCGGTGGCTTGACAGAGCGAGATCGCAACAGGAAACAATCTTTAAACACAAGGACCCCGCAATAAGACCTAATTGGGATTTCATTTTAAATAATCACAGCACCTACATGGAAAACCCATGCTAGTCAAAATAAATTTGGCAAGATTAAACAGAAAGCACAAAGGCTTACTGACTCCAGATGACACCACTATTAACAAATACAGGTGCACAGGACTGTCGGGCTCATGTCACAAACTGGTGATCTCAGGATTGTCATTCATACCACTTGCTAGTGAGGCATGAAATAGAAAGGTAGTGCAGTTTATCAATGTTCTCTGGATATATTGTTTTAGACATGGTATAGAGGTTCATTAAATTGGGAGGGGAGGCATTAGTCATCATGGAATATCTCATGACAGTAAACATAAGCTGTTTGTCTCATGAGACAATTTGGGTGGAACAGTGGAATTAAAAAGGATGATCACATTAATGGTATTACAGACTTATCATTAGTATATAGGATTAAAGGAACAAATTTGCAGAGAAATTGCAAACATTTGCAAGATGTATACATTTCTGATGGTAGGTGATTTTAACTTACAACATGTTTTCAACAAACATTTTTGTTTTGAGGGAAATTTCCTTACTTAGTATGTAGTGGGAACAACTACAGATAGCATGTTACTGCTGCTCCTATTGGGGAATGAGAACGAGTGGGTGACCAAAGTGAGTGTAGTGGAAAATGTTAGACGTAGTGATCATTATTCCATTACAGTTAATTATAGCTAAGGATAGAGATGGTCTTCTGGTTAAGATTCTAAGATGGTGAAAGGTTTTAGTTATAAGAGTCATTAGTTGTGTAGTAATATTAAGAACCTGGTAAAGAAGAGCATAGAGAGTTAGCATCAAATGAGACATTTCAGGAATATAAAAGATTCAGGAAAACACTTATGAGAGAAGCCATTCGGAGGATGGGGGGAGTTATGTCCAACCATCTTGAGTTTTTAAGATGTTTCAATAAAAGGAATGTCGTGGACAAATTCTACATGGACTTTAGCATGGCCTTTTACAAACTGCTACATGGTGGGCTAGTCCAGAAAGTTAGCTCAGGATAAAATAGACAACTGTAGTCAACTTTGGCTTAGGAGAAGCAAGAGAGTATATTAGTTGGTTATCTCACTGATTACGAGGCCTGTGATTAGCTGTATGAAGCAGGGATCTATGCTGGGACAATTGTTTTTATAAGACCATCAGACATGAGAATAAAATTAGGCCATTGAGTCTGCTCCAATTACTATGTGCTTGTGTCCCATTGCCCTGCCTTCTCAACATAAGCTTTAACATTCTTCCTAATCAAGAACCTATACAACCTCCATTTCAAATATACCCAGTAACTTGCTCTGCTCAGCAATCTCTGGAGACGAATTCCATAGATTTGCCTCCCTCTGGCCAAATAAATTCCAAACCATCTCTCTTCTAAAGGGACAACCTCGTATTCTGAGACTATGCCCTCTGTTCCTAGACTCCCCCACTATTAGAAACATCCTCTCCATATCTACTCTATCAAGGACTTTCAATATTTGATAGGTTTCACTGTGATCCACTTTCATTCTTCTAAACTCCAGAGAATACAAGCCCAGAGTCATCAAGTGCTCCTTATACATTAATCCTTTCATTCTCTGGATCATTCCTGGAAACTTCTTCTGCAACCGCTTCAAAGCCAGCATATCCGTTCTTAGATAACAGGCCCAAATCTGCTCACAATACTTCAAGTGTGGTCTGACCAATGCCTTACAATGCCTCAGCATTACGTCCTTGCTTCTATATCCCAGTCCTCTCGAAACTGGAAACTGAAGCAGGCCAGAATACATACGTGACTGGTAGGGTTTAGGATAGCATTGTTGAACAGAGAGAAGATGTGTGTTCCTGCTTCCACCTACTCTTATTGTACCTCATTCCAGATCCTAGCTATTCTTCATGTGAAATATCTAGCCCTCACATACACTTTGAATTCCTCCCTGACACCTTTAACTATGCTCCCTAATTTTCGACAGTGGTAGGAAATGAAATAGATAAGCAAGATACCCAGCCTAACAATTTTATATACCTCTATTATGTCAACTTCAGCCCCCAGCAAGAAAAAACAGATAGTTTTTTCAATATCTCAGTATAATGCAAGCACACGAAGCCCAGCATCATACTTCGGAATACTTTCTCTTCACACAAAGCTATCAGTGATTTAACTAAATTCACAGTGTCTGATAAGATAAGAGAGCTTGGAGAGGTGGGGCCATGGGCAGTTCATATTTTTAAGGACGTATTTTATGCAGCTGAGGGTGAAGAACTTAGAGACAAGTAGTTCTCTTTTTCAGCAAAGTGAGGAACGAATTGCCTGACCTGAAAGTTCTAATGGTCCTTTAGGGATTGATTTAAATTCTGAGCTGGTTTCAACAATTACATCACAGGTTGGTAATTGCCGAAAGTGTACCTGCAGTGAGTCAAATTTATCGTCGGCTGAGAGTATTCTCTAGAGTCAAGCCCACACCTGATGGGAAAGAGAACATCTTGGTTACTGGATGATTGGCAGTGCTCAGATAATATGAAAAGGGTTTAAAATGTCTAGTAGCTGATACAGTGAGGGTCCTAAAGGCAGACCATCCATTGGACATATCAGCTAGTTACTTACAAGCAGTGGAAGATGGTTTTGGCACTACTGCAAGTTCAGCTGATCTTATAAAGGCACTTAGCCACCCATTTCAGGAGAAAGAAGAGAAGCTATCTGCCTATCTTTTCAGGTTGGAGAAATTGCTGCACTGTTTACGCCATAAAGGGGACACTTAACTGTCTGAGAGAAATTGCTGGAGGATGGATAAGTTGTGAAGGACACGCTGTAACATCAGATAACTGCTCTGCGTATTTCAATAATCCACAAGATGCGTCCTCCTCCATCTTTTACCAAGTTACTTGGAGAAGTTAGAGAGGAAGAAAACATGATTGCGAAGTGGAACATTTTCCAAAAGCTGAGTAGTATTTTCACTGATAGTCTGTGCTGCTAAAATGGCCCCTGATGCCACAGAGATAGTGCTTTTGAGGAATGACGTTGAAAACATTTGAGCTGAGTTGATTTGACGGATATCTGATAAAGTTTCAACTAAACGTGACGCTTCTGCTAGGAAACCTGATCCATGTAGGGCTTACAACAGAAGAAAGCTGGTGAAAAGGGCTCTGGACTAGAGAAGCAAATTCAGAGAGGACTTGAACAAGATACTGAATTCTTCCATGCGTGTAGTTATTAGCTGTTTTAAAAGATAAAAGCATATATTTTCCGTTATCTGCGATATATGCTTTATTCACTTTACCCTTTAACATATTGTAATTTATAGTTTTATTATTAAGTACCTGCTGCCGGAAAACATTAAAATTCACGACATAATATACCTGACTCTGATCATCAGATGGAAAATTTTCGACGTCATCCAAACAATGCACACCGCCACCGGCTTTCAACATAGGCCAGCTTGCAGATACGTCGTGTATATATCCGAGATATGTATACACATATTGTACAGTTGCGGCCTAACAACCGATGTAGGAGTTATCACTGTCTGCTTACAGTATCAATGCTAATTTGAGTGCGACTATCTTGTCACCAGTTAACCCAGCAATCTCGGGTCCTGAACGTTCTGCACCGACTCATGTAGTTTAATTTGGGGAAAGTAGAATCACGGCGTCAACATGAAATATTTCTTGAAAGTGATGCAAGATCTTACTGTGGACATTGACAGGGAGTGCACCTTCCCTGTGGCAAAATACACACCTTCACAGTATTGAAATGCTTTTACAGTGGAGCAAAGAAATAAAACAGAATCAATTAAACCTACTCACAAGCAAAGACCGTCAAGCAACTAATACAGAATACGTCAAATATTTCAACAAAAATAAACATATAAATGGCAACTGAAATAATTAAATAATTAATTACTAGATGGAAAGATGGATCGATAGATAGATATATAGATAAATGAACATACAAATAAATACGTACGTAAATAAGTGAATAGAAAAATAAAAAGATGGACACATAAATAAATTAGTTAATGAATTAATTCTTCATAGAGCATCAGTTGGAGATTCCTTAGCAGTCAGTCTGAAGTTTGTGGTATCAGTTCAGTGCAGAAGTAAGTGAAGTTTATCGCGCTGCTTTAGGAGTCTGATAGTTAATTCAACAACAGATGACACCTCTTCTTCCCAAAGTTCTACTTGTCACGGTCATTATCCAAAGATAATCGCATTGTTGAATGCAAAGTTGAGTTCATGTAGCTGTTGCTTTGATGACAGATTCATGAAAAAGTTAATATTGTCATGAGGCAAATCTACTGATTTTAACCTGTTGTAGCATTATTATTTTAGTAACTTAGAGGTGGACAACTGTACTCTTTTTAATTATACTTCAGGATAAGCGTGACGAAATGATCTGAACATTCTTCATGTCACACGCTATCACGTTATTTATTCTGCTGCAAACTAATAATGCTACAGGACAAATTAAACATTTCCACAACCTATGAAAACGATAATTTCGACTACTGAAGATATTGGTGAATAAATTCATTGCTATCAACGCCTTCAGTAAATCGCCAAAGACAGGATCAACTGAATGTGTTATTCAACTGACTTCTGGCAAGAATTCATATTTGCAATTCTTTGATGACAATGCAGGCGGCGTGTTGTTTAATGCATAATGGTGGCATAAATTAGCAGTATTTTTGTTGACGGTCTCCTGAAGAAAGGTGTTCATTCCTTAATGCAGCGTCACAAACGGCACGAAATTTACAAAGGCGGGTACGAATCGACACAGTAGAAATAAAAAGAGGGCGGTGCACAGACTGTCGTTACTCAGGACATGTCCTCATTTTTCCTTTGTGGGAATCTGGGCCAGAGTGGGGGTCGGAAGCTTCACTGATGCCAGGATAAATTTACCGCATAAAGGTGATGAATGAAAGTTCCATCTCTGATCTGCAAAGCGGCTAATATTGATTAGGTTCTACTTGAAGATCGAGCTCAAAATTCCTTGCCATTAAATCGGGTCTCTCCAGATGCAAGGTGCAAAATGCAGTATCAGCAGTCTCACACAGAACACAGCACACACAGCAAATATCATTGGAATAGCCCCAAAAAATGGTTACAAAAACATATTTTAAATGTCACCCAACGCAAGCGCGCCGCAGACGAACACAATCCACTTGTCTTCCATCTAATGAATACTGGAGGGCAGCACCGACAATAAATTTGTGACGGGATATGTCTTCCACTCAATGGTCGATCTGAGAGAATACGGGAAGTCGCCGGTGTATTATCGAGGTAGACCAATGTGCCCCTCGAGATCTCTGCTGTTCGTGTTCTGTACGAGCTTCATTTCAGGATAATATACTGCAACAGATTTAAAGGCTCGAAATGCCGATTTATTTTTTCATACTGCTTGTCGTTATTTCTATTACAGAGGGGCTTCACAGCAAGTGTAATCTCTATGTTTGTAGCTGTGCCATACTGGAACGTATTATAATATACATTCCTGCCTGTTTAAATAATATTTGCGAATTCTGCATGGCAGCGCTACAATTCCAGACTAGATTTAATTTACGCTACACACACAAAATGCCGGACCTCAGCAGACCAGTCGACATTTTGGGCTGAAACCCTTCATCGGGACTGACAAAAGGATGAGAAGAAAGGACAAGAAGGTGGGGAGAGCTGATAAGAGATACATGGGGTATGTAGTAGATGAAAGCAGAATATGGGGAGGACTGAAGTAAAGAGGTGGAAAGCTGATAGGTGATAGAGATAAATGGCAATTTGCAATTTAAGACAGGTCGTGCAAATACTAACATTTGAAAGTGAGACCAGAGATTGAAGAATCAGTTCAGAGCTGAAATCAGTGAATTTATCCACGCTGCTTCAGGAGGCTGGTGGTTGTCGGGCAATGCCAGTTAAAGAAGCTGAAGCTGTGGCATTTAAAGCTCCTGTGTCTCCTGACAGATGCTAGTAGCGAGAAGATATCATGACCTGGCTGGTAGGGTATTATTGATAATATATCCTGCTGTCTCGAGGCTGCACTCTTTCTAAATGCGTACAATGGTGAGGAGGCCTATTCCTGTTATAGGCTGCGCTGTATCCGCCACAGTTTGTCGACACTTCTGTTTGTCGCTATTTGTTGTCTGGAGCTGAAAAGGAGATATTGTAATGAGAAATCTGCAGCTGTAGATATATCTATTGTCTGTTTTCTGGCAACCCTTATGAATGTACCCTATTACTTTGTGTATCCGCCCTTGTATATACTTGATGGCGTGCCCTGGTTTTGTGATTATAAACTCAGTTTCCTCACTGAACCATTCTGGATAGCGTATGATTGGTTGGACCAACGTTTAACGCCGTGCGTCCCTTTTCTCCTGCTGTTCAATGTTCTGACCATTAGACACATTTTTTGTATCGAACAGAGTCCGCAGGGGACTTCGGGGTGAGAAAGAGGGGAAGAATATCGAAGATGCAGAAACAGAAAAGCGGAAAAAATCCATGATATTACTTTTCACTATCTCCGCCAGTTTTCTGTTCCTGTGGATTACATATGTCATTAGTTTTCTATACGTGTGAATTAAAGGCGGTTCTTATATATCAGGATTCAATTTCGGGGACCCACGCTACATTCGCCAAGAGAGCGGTAACATGCTTTCAAACTTGAGTTTCTGCACGAATTCTTTCATTTACGCGGTAACCCAGGCTAACTTCAGAGAGGAGTTGAAGAAGACTCTGAAATATCCCATGACTGCCGTTACTAGCTGTTTTGCTAAGCAAAAATGAATAAATTCTGCTGCCATTGATGTAAGCATCATTCACTTCTGGTTTTCAATATATTTTATATTATAGTTTTTATAAATATGTATTTAAATGCACTGCTGCACCAAATCAACAAATTTCAAATCATTTTAATCTTGATTCTGAGGTGATCAATTTCAAATCCACCTACGTCATCACAATCCATATCGCCAATTGGCTTTGAAATTTCGTCCGCCCAGCATATATTATGCATATATCATTGAAATCAGTTATACAGGTATTGTACTGTTGGGGACGTAGAACTAGTGTACGAGTTGGTTTTAAGGAAATGTTTGTGGACTATATGAAGGTCAGAAGGACTGTCCCAGTCTACGCAGACACGGCTCCTCCATGAATTCCACCAATTTCCTGGGTGTTCACATCACAGACGACCTCAGCAGGTACCTCAATTTTCCTCTCTGGGCAAAAAGGCACACACTCCCCCCTCCATCTCAATTTAATTTTACAGAAGCTCCGTTGAGAGTATCCTGAAATGCTGCACCTCCATTAGGTATAGGAGCAACAGAGCATCAGACAGGTAGTCCCTAGAAAGGATAGTAGGAATAGCCTAGAGAATAATAGGGGCCTCAACCCCATCCATCATTAACATTTATTGGGAGCGCTGTGTACGCAGAACGTTCAGCATCATCAAGGATCCCACTCCTCCATCCAGCATCCTCTTCAACATTCTACCATCAGGCAGAAGACTCCAATGAATAAAAACTAGACTGATATGGGAAACAGCTTCTTTCCTCAGGCCATAAGCTTCTGTAGTTCCTGCCACAACTCATTCAAAGTATCACCGGAAAATCTGCGTTGCACCGTACAATATGTAATTTATAGACTTTATTTTGTTTATCTATGCATATTTCATTTCTAGATTTAATTCGTAGTGTTTTTAAGTTATTGTGTGGTATATGCGTTTTGCACATATTACACTTTACACCATGGTCCGAAGAATGTTGCCTCGTTTGCTGGTATTTATGCATATAGTTAAATGACAATAAACTTGAAGTGACTTGATTTGGCTTGTTGAACATAGCGTTCAGCTCATGCACCTATTGCTTTGGTGACAAATTGAAGAAAAAAATATTACTAAGTTATCAAAATGACATATGTTCACATGCAATATCATTGTTGTTTTACTGCTTTGTTTTACCCATCTTATAATTGTACTTCAGTGTAGGCAGGACAAAATAAAACCAACAGGAAAGATGGAAGACTTCTGGTAAGATTATGGTGTGTGCAAACACACTGTCTCTCGAGGAGGTATGGGGTACAACCAATGTTACATACTTCTTTGTAAGATTTCCTTTTATGCAACAAAGACAATTCTACTCCAAGAACTTAGGTAATGTAGGGCTACTCCATCAGTGAACTTCTCATTGATCGGAGTTCCTGGACTAGTGCCGGAGGAGCCGGCCGAGGTGTTGAAATGGCCGTACATGATGTTGGGAGAAGGAGCCAGCTGAAAACCCGAAGGAGACAGTCGGGTTATCGGAGGGTTCTGCGAGACTGTCGGAGCAGACCTTGCTGTCTACTTCCTGAAGCATCGACGTTGGTGCAGCATAACGATGGGAGATTATTTCCTACATTTCACTTGCGATCACAAGACTCTGTTGGACGATACAGGTAATGTAAGTTGCCGCGGGTCTGTTACCCTTGACTGTTGGCGAGAAAGATGACATGGGAGCTGTATAGGCTCGGTTGTAGCGAGGTCTAGGCCTCAAGCCTTGGGCTTATATACTGCTGCACACCAGGTGAAGGACGCAGAAGTCTTACACCATGGTGTCCTCACTCATCTCGGGACTGGCCTCTCCAGTCGGTGCTGCCCTTTCCTGCTGGAAAGGTGGAATGACAGACTGGATTGCACACTTCAGCGCATTGCCGGGAGACTGGACAATCGACTGCCGGACATTGTCAGTCAGATCTTATATATATATATGTATGTATATAGAAAAAATATATATATCTTTGCTTGATTTTTGAATTATACGACATTCATTTTTGGCATTTACTCACTATTTTCAAGTTTTCTTGCTATTTGAATGTTCTGCACCATATCCCAGAAAAAGGCTGCTTATTCCGCTGTCTCTAGGTAAGATTTGAATGACAATTAAATCTGATTTGATTTTTATTTCATTTAATTGGGCCATTGCTTCACATATTCTTCTATAATCTAATAATTCTGCCAGATATATTCAAAACTTCCACAAAATATCAACAGCCATGAATTTGCCATTGCAGGTATTTGCGAATAAACATATTGCTGTCAGCACCTTGAGTAAATCACCTGAGTGGGAATCATCTGAACATGTTCATGAACTGACATCTGGAGAGAAATCTTATTTAGACAGATGTTGATTCAGTAGTTAGACCAGAGGATATAGCAGCAAAATTAGGCCGTTAGTTCAATCGAGTCTGCTCCTCTCAGTTCCTCCCCATACTCTTCATGCCCTGACCAATTAAGGATCTATCAATTTCTGTTTTGAAAGTACATAAAGACTTGACCATTAAAAATTTCACAGATTCACCATCCTCTGGCTAACGAAATTCCTCTGCATCACCATTATAAAAGGACACCCTATCCTGAGGCTGTGTCTTCTAGTCTTTGACTCTCCCACCACAAAAATATCTTCTCCACGTTCACTCTTTCAAGGCCTTTGACCTTTCGGTAGATTTCAATGTGGTCACCCCTCATTCTTCCGACTTGCAGTGAATACAAGCCCAGAGGCTTCAGACGCTCTTCATATAACAAACCATTCACTGCTGGAATCATTTTCGTGAACCTCCTTTGAATCCTCTCCAGTCTCAGCACATGCTTTCTAAGATAATGGGCTCAAAGCAACTCACAATACTGCCAATGCTTTCTGAAGTCTCAAAATTCCATCCTTGCTTTTCTATTCTAGACCTCTTGAAATGAATGCTAACATTGCATTTGCCTTCCTCGACACAGACTTAAACTGTAAACTCCAGGAAATCCTGTACAAATCCTGCATCTCAGTTTTCAGTATCTTCTCTCCATTTAGAAAATAGTCAACCATTTCTTCGACCAAAGTGCATGGCCATACACTTCCCGACACTTTCATCTGCCTTTTCTTTGCCCATTCTCCTAAGCTGTAAGTCCTTCTGCAGCCTCTCTAAATCCTCAGAACTACCTGCCCTTCCAGCTCCCCTGATATTATCGGAAAACTTGGCTACAAAGCCATCAATTCCGTCATCCAAATCATTGACATATAACGTTAGAAGAATTGGTTCCAATTCAGACACTGTGGAACACCACTAGTCTCCTGCAGCCAGTCAGAAAAGGCTCCGTTTATTCCCACTATTTGCCTCCTGCCAATCAGCCACTGTTTTATCTATGTTAGACTCTTTCCTGCAAGGTTCCAGTGACGTCCTCGTCGAGAATGGCAACTTCAGTCATTAGCTACTCCGGAAAAACGCATATTTTGCCACGTTAACACATCAAATACAGTATTTTTCGAAAGTATTTGAACTGATAAGAGGGGCAAGAATGGGGAAAAGAAATGGAAATAAAATAAGGGACACTGCGGACCTTGTGGACGAGAGGAGTGCAGCGAGCGGCTCTCCTACACGACAGCGTGCTAGCGAGGCTGATGCTGGGCCTCTTTCAGGTGAAGCGGCGAATATGATCGACAATTTGAAAGAGATAAGTGAGTTCCAGAATGATATAAAACAGCAGCTGCATGATATTACGTCAGAGCTCGCCACCGTCAATCAAAAATAGCAGTGGCAGAGACTCGATTTGAGAAGGTGGAAGATCGCATGCAAAACGTGGAACGGATGCTAAGTAAGACGAAAAATAGTATTAAATCAACAAGAAGGTAAACTGCTTGACCTGGAGGAAAGATCATGGCGGAAAATTATCAGAATATAAAACGTTCCAGAAGGAGAGGAGGAGTTGGCTGTGACGGAGTTTGTCGGAAAGTTGCTGCGGGATGCGCTGGAGTTTCCTTCGACTATGGAGCGACGCGCAATCGTCCCGAGGCCTACCCGAGGAAGAGCAGATAAGCCACGCTCAATAATAATTAAATTCCTTCGATACAGTACCAAGGCAGAGATTCTACGAAGGGCCTGGAGTAAAAAGAGGGTGTTTTTAGACGATGAACTAATAAATTTCGTCCAAGATTACACCCTCTCCCCCGCGGTTCTGCAGAAACGTAAATAATACTCTGAAGTAAAGCGAATACTAAAGCAGGAAAGGATTAGATTTCAAACTCCGTACCCTGCTAAACTTCGAGTGTTTTATCAAGATGGGATCCAACTGTATCGGACAGTGGAGGAGGCGACTACAGACATGAAGGTCAGAGGGTTGCCCGTCAGCGTGATCAAACCGAGCGAAAGCCTGGCAGAGGAATTATCCCGCTCAGCTTGGGAAATAATGAGAGAATCGAGAAGGCAGGAGACGAGAGGTGGCCGAGAGAAGTATATCAGAAAGTGACCGGGAGTTTTCCAAAGACAGCCCTCACCCCCTCCAGAACAGCCATAAGGTTCGGCTACCTATAAAAATGTTGAGAAGCTAGACACAAGCAAAAGAATACAGTGATATAACTATCTCAAGAAATACTTATTATAATGTGGCTTTTATATTACTCAGTTATTCTTCTTTATTTGCTCACTTACTCCTTTTCCCCACCAAATTAAGAATATATATGTGTGTGTGTGTGTGTGTGTGTGTGTGTGTGTGTGTGTGTGTGTGCGCGCGCGCGTGTGTGTGTGTGTGTGTGTGTGTGTGTGTGTGCGCGCGCGCGTGCGCGCGTATATGTGTATGAATACAATGTATATGTATAGAGGGAAATCTTTTCTGTGTAATGGATTTGTTCACTGACTTTCATGAATACTACAATGGGGGTCCTCAACTCACAGGTAGGAGGGATTATCTCCCACAGCTAAAGCCCGGGTCATCTACCAGAGACCTCAGCCTTGGAATCACACATTATTTCCCTTCTTTGTTCTGGATAGGGTTAGGGTTCCGTCAAAGTAGTGGAAAAGTTACGCTGGTTGCTTTGACCAGTCGGAGGGTAAGGATGTCATGTTTGTCCAGGCTATCAGTGATGTAACTAAAGTCGCACTGTCTGATAATAGATAAGAGAGTTTGGAGAAGTGAGGTCATGGTCAGTGCAAATTTTTAAAGACGTATTTTATGCAACTGAGGGTGAAGAACTTAAAGAGAAGTTGTTCTCTTTTCACCAAAGTGAGGAACGGGTTGCCTGACCTGAAAGTTCTAATGGTCCTTTAGCGGTTGATTTAAATTCTGAGCTGCGTTCAGCAATTACATCACTGGTTGATAAATGCCGAAAGTGTACCTGCAGTGAGCCAAATTTATCGTAAGCTGAGAGTGACCTCTAGAATCAAGCCCACACCTGATGGGAAAGAGATCATCTCGGTTACTAGATGAATGGCAGTATTCAGATAATGTGACGAGTGTTTAAAAGGTCCAGTAGCTGATATAGTGAGGGTCCTAAAGGTAGAACATCCATTAGGCACATCAGCTAATTGCTTGCAAGCAGTGGAGGATGCTTTTGGCAGTACTGCAAGTTCAGCTGATCTTTTCATGAAATTTAGCCACATATTTCCGGAGAAAGAAGAGAAACTATCTGCCTACCTTTTTAGGTTGGAGAAATTGCTACATTCTTTATGCCACAAAGGGGTCATTCAACTGTCTAAGAGAAATTGCTAGAGGATGGAGCAAGTTGAGATGGGCACGTTGTAACATGACATGAATGCACTACATATTTGAATAATCCACTGGATGCGTCCTCCTCCTTTTACCAAGTTAATTGGAGATGTCATTGGGGAAGAAAACATGATTGCAAAGTGGAACATTTCCAAAAGCTGAGCAGTAACTTCAGTGATAGACTCTGTTGCTGAAGTGACCCCTGATGCCACAGCGATAGAGCTTTTGAGGAATGAGGAGGAAACCCTTTGAGCTGAGTTGATTTGACGGATATCTGATAATGTTTCAGCTAATTGTGACACGTCCGTTGGGAAACATGATCCATGCAGGACATACAGCGCAGAGGGATGCTGGTGAAAAGGACTCTTTAATAGAGAAGAAATCGGTATTTTCTGTTATAACTGTGGAGAACATGGGGATTTTAAGCAAAACTATGAGGGACAGGGATGTCTTTGAAAAGTAAGTCAGCAGTTAATCAAACAGAGAAGAAAATAAACAAATCTATGGAGGGACCCAGTAAAGGAACAGGCTGACAACTCAGAGAGGATACATTCTAATCACCGTATCAAAGAAAACAGTGAAGTGCAAAATACGATTCCTGAAGGTTTAGTGGGAACAAGCTCTGATGTATCCATATGGTTTGAAGGTGTTTATTCGAGAGCCATACTTGACATAGGTTCTCAAGTTACTTTGATTTATAACTGCTTTTACAACAGGTTTTTGATGAATTTACTATTGACAGCACTCAGTGCCCTTTACATTTGGGGGCTTAGTACTGTCGAGCATCCATACAATGTTTATTTGTCATTGAAACTGGAGTTTTTGAAGCGGATGTTGGAGTGAGACTATTGAAACACTATTGTTGGATTGCCTGGATCTGGTTGAAAAGTTGAAGCTTTCATTCCTGTGGGAACAAATACTCCCATTGTGAGAAAGGAGAATGCAAGAAGAGAAATGGAAAGATTTTTAGAAACCTTGTCCATTCCCTCGGTGTTCAGAGCTGCTTTTGAGACGGTGCAAGTTCTCCTAAGCAGAATGATGAGCATAAACGAGGAAGTATATGGTACACCCAGTCTAAACCTGCAATGTTACATCCTGGAGGAGTAGCTGGAGTGACAAAGGACATCCTTATCGAAAGAACATCTCTCCGGTTAGCAGCAGTGGCGTTTGAAGATGTTCAATAACACCTGCTTAAAATGAAAGAATCTGAATTCAGTCATGAGACAGGGGCAACTGAATTGCCAGAAAGTACGAGTAATAGACGAGGGGAAGCATTCTCCAGTGGACAGGAAAAGATTGGCTGACGCTGTAGAAGCTGAAAGTAAGGAAGTCAGAAAGTCAGTAGACCCCCAGCAAGGCTGGCAGAGGATGCACCTGGGAAATAGAGTGTTATGTCATTTCCCATGGTGAGATATGTAACTTCCATTTACAAATAGACAATATAGACAATAGGTGCAGAAGTAGACCATTCGGCACTTAGAGCCTGCACCGCCATTCTGAAATCATCGCTGATCATCTACTATCAATACCCGGTTCCTCCCTTGTCCCCATATCCCTTGATTCCCCTGTCCATAAGATACCTATCTAGCTCCTTCTTGAAAGCATCAGAGAATTGGCCTCCACTGCCTTCCGAGGCAGTGCATTCCAGAACCCCGCAACTCTCTGGGAGAAGAAGTTTTTCCTTAACTCAGTCCTAAATGACCTACCCCTTATTCTCATACCATACCCTCTGGAACTGGACTCTCCCAGCATCTGGAACATATTTCCTTCCTCTATCTTGTCCAATCCCTTAATAATCTTATTTGTTGCAATCAGATCCCCTCTCAATCTCCTTAATTCCAGCGTGTACAATCCCAGTCTCTCTAACTTCTCTGCATAAGACAGTCCGGACATCCCAGGAATTAACCTGGTGTATCTACGCTGCACTTGCTCTATAGCCAGTATGTCCTTCCTTTACCCTGGAGACCAAAACTGTACACAATACTCCAGGCGTGGTCTCACCAGGGCCCTGTACAAATGCAAAAGAATCTCCTTGCTTTTATACTCAATTCCCTTTGTAATAAAGGTCAACATTCCATTAGCCTTCTGCACTGCCTGCTGCACTTGTTCATTCACCTTCAGTGACTGATGAACAAGTACTCCTAGATCTCTTTGTATTTCTCCCTTCCGTAACTCTACACCGTTCAGACAATAATCCGCCATCCTGTTCTTACTCCCAAAGTGGATAACCTCACACTTATTTACATTAAAACGTCATCTGCCAAGTATCTTCCCACTCACTCAGCCTATCCAAATCACCCTGGATTCTCCTAACATCCTCATCACATGTCACACTGCCACCCAGCTTAGTATCATCAGCAAACTTGCTGATGCTATTCTCAATGCCTTCATCTACATCGTTTATGTAAATCGTAAACAGCTGTGGTCCCAATACCGAACCCTGTGGCACCCCGCTAGTCACCACCAGCCATTCCGAGAAACTCCCATTCACCATTACCGTTTGCTTTCCATCTGCCAACCAGTTTTCAAACCATGTCAATATCTTCCCCCCAATGCCATGAGCTCTGATTTTACCCATCAAACTCCTATGTGGGACCTTATCAAATGCCTTCTGAAAATCGAGGTACACTACATCCACTGGATCAACCTTGTCTAACTTCCTGGTTACATCCTCGAAAAACTCCAATAGATTAGTCAAGCATGATTTGCCCTTGGTAAATCCATGCAGGCTCGGCCCCATCCTATCACTGCTACCTAGATATACCATTATTTCATCTTTAATAATGGACTCTAGCATCTTCCCCACTACTGATGTTAGGCTGATAGGACGATAGTTCTCTGTTTTCTCCCTCCCTCCTTTCTTAAAAAGTGGGACAACATTAGCCATTCTCCAATCCTCAGGAACTGATCCTGAATCTACGGAACATTGGAAAATGATTACCAATGCATCCGCAATTTCCAGGGCCACCTCCTTTAGTACCCTAGGATGCAGACCATCTGCACCTGGGGATTTGTCAGCCTTCAGTCCCATCAGTTTACTCATCACCGCTTCCTTCCTAATGTCAATCTGTTTCATTTCCTCTGTTACCCTATGTCCTTGGCTCATCCATACATCAGGGAGATTGTTTGTGTCTTCCCTAGTGAAGAGAGATCTAAAGTACTTATTAAATTCTTCTGCCATTTCTCTGTTTCCCATAACAATTTCACCCTATTCATTCTTCAAGGGCCCAACATTGTTCCTAACTATCTTCTTTCTTTTCATATACCTAAAAAAGCTTTTGCTATTCTCCTTTATATTCCTGGCCAGCTTGCGTTCGTCCCTCATTTTCTCTCCCGGTATTGCCTTTTTAGTTAGGTTCTGTTGTTCCTTAAAAACTTCCCAATCATCTGTCCTCCCACTCACTTTAGCTCTGTCATAGTTCCTTTTTTTTTAATGCTATGCAATCTGTGACTTCCTTTGTCAACCACTGTGGCCCCTTTCCCCCCTTTGAATCCTTCCTTCTCCGGGGGATGAACTGATTTTGCACCTTATGCGTTATTCCAAAGAATACCTGCCATTGCTGTTCCACTGTCTTTTCTGCTAGGATATCCGTCTAGTTAACTTTGGCCAGCTCCCCCCTCATGGCTCCATAATCTCCCCTGTTCAACTGCAACACCTCCGATCTGACCTTATCCTTCTCAAATTGCAGATAAAAACGTATCATATTATGGTCACTGCCTCCTAATGGCTTCTTTACTTAGATTGGGAGTGCTGAAATCACAACATTCATTTGAATACTGTGTTATTTATAATGGTTTATTAATTTCCAAAGTCATGAGGACATGACTATTTTTGGTGGGGGAGAATGTAATGCCCTAGTTAAGATTTCTACTACTGTGCTGTGAGGTATCCTTTTTCGACACTTTTCTGCAAACACAATGTGTCCTGCTGGAACACGTGTTTTGACTTCAGCTAAAGATAGGGAGCCATGTTGTCCCACTCAGGAATGTGTGTCAGCCAATTTTATGTTTCTATAAAATCTCCTCTTATTATTCCGAATTCCAGTGAGTACAGTTCCAGGCGACTCAATCTCTCCTTATAGTCTAACCTCCTCATATCTGCACTTAACGTGGTGAACCGCCTCTGCACCACCTCCAAAGCCAGTACATCCTTCCTCCAGAACGGAGACCAGAACTGCACACAGTTCTCCAGGTGCAGCCTCAGCACTACCCTGTACATTTGCAGCATAGCTCCCTGATCTTAAAATGCAACCCATCCAGCAAGGAAGGCCAGCATGCCATTTGCCTTCTTGAAAGCCTGCTGCACCTGCAAGCCAACCTTTTGTGATTCATGCATAAGAACACCGAAGGCTCTCTATACAGCAGCATGCTGCAATTTTTTAAATATTTAAATACTAATTTGCTCTTTCGTTTTTCCTTTCAATGTGGATGACCTCGCATTAACCAACATTGTACTCCATCTGCCAGTCCCTTGCCCACTCATTGAACCCATGTATATCACTCTGCAGACTCTCCATATGTTCTGCAGAATTTGTTTTTCCAGTCAATTTAGTATCATCAGCAAACTTAAATACACTACACTCAGACTCCACTTCCAGATCATCAATTCATATCAAGAACACTTGCAGGCCTAGCACTGCTCAACACTGATTGCCAAGTTAGCAACAACCATGTATCCCAACTCTCTTTCTATAAGTTAAACAATCCTCGATCCATGCCAATACATCACCCTCAACTCTTAACCCTATGCATCATGTAAGAAGTGCTTTTTGCACACATGTGGTTCAAAGGAAGAAGGGCCAATACTCCTGAATTAGCCAGCTCGTTTCAAATGGTCTTTGAGGAAAGTTCATTTCAGGATAATATACTGCAATAGATTTAAAGGCTCGATATGCTGATAATTTTTTCATACTATTTGCTAATCGTGCCCGGCTGCGCTAAATTTCCAGACTAGATTTAATTTATGCTGCACACGCAAAATGTTGGAGGGACTCAGCAAACCAGGCAGTATCTATGAAAATAAGTAAGCAGTCGACGTTTCCGGCGGAGACACTTCATCAGGACTGACAAAAGATTCGGATTCAGATTCAGATTCAGTTTATTGTCATTTAGAAGCCACAAATGACTTTTATAAGGACCTTTGCGTACTCAGTGCCCTTTGTACTCACTTGTTCAACCATCAGGCAGGAGACTACTATGTATAAAAACAAGAACTGGATTGTCAACGGCTTATTCCCTCGAAGAGTCAACGGATAGTTTGCATTGGAACCTACAATATTTGATTTGTGCACATTGTCTCTGCGTAATTCATTTGTAGATGAAATTCGTAGTTTTCTAATTCATAATGTGTTCTATGTGTTGTGAATACTACGGTGCTTTGCACAACGCACAATAAAATACAAAGTACGAAGGATATTTATGATCAAAGTACGTACATGTCACCGTATACCACCTTGTGATGGATTTTCTTGCACGCATATGCAGAAAAAAATAAAGAAATAAAATAGAATTTATGCAAAACCACACATACACAAAGACTGAAAGACAAACAATTTGCAAATTAAGACAAATTACACTAATAGTAATAACAAAAAGGAAAAATAATAATGCTGAGAATAGGAGTTGAGGAGTCCTTGAAAGTGAGCGCATAGGTTGAAGAATCAGTTCAAATATGAATGAGCTAAGTTACCTACGCTGTTTCAGGAGGGTGATGATTGTCGGGCAATAACTGTTGATGAAGCTGTGGCATTTAAAGCTCCTGTGTCTCCTGACAGATGATAGTAGCGAGAAGATATCATAGCCTGGCTGGTAAGGGTAAGGGCTCTGCTTTCTCGCGGTGGCACCCTTTCTAAATGTGCACATTGGTGAGAAGGACTATTCCTGTTATGGACTGCACTGTTCCCGCCACAATTTGTCGACACGTCTGTTGTTGGGTATTGGCATTTCTTTGCCACTCCATGGTGCAAATAGGCACGATACTCTGCACTGATCATCACGAGGTGTTCATCACGAGAGCAACAAACAAATCGACTTTTTAAATATCCTTTCTACTATCACACAGTTCGGGGCAAACGGGAGCATTTGCTACGGCCACTCTTTGAACACAAAAGTGACTGAATCGCATGAGACTCCTGACTGTACCGCCACATCTGAGACCCGGATGAGTGTTGGTGGCCAGATTTACAGTTAAAGGGCCGACCATGTTTTGAAGCTATCAGCCCTCCTGAGTCCTCTCATCAGCACGACGAAATGCATTCATTGTTTACTTTTGGCTCGTTACTAACATGCAGATAATTGACTCACTGGGGAGTCCCGAGCAAAATATAACTGCTGGAGAAAAGCAGAAATTAGAACCATTTACGCAGAGCATGCACGCCCCAGCAAGAGGACTGTTATATGCGGTTTACTATCCTTTTCTTGCCATCATTGGTTTTCCCAGTAAGTTGTGCATTCTCGGTCATCTGCTGTACCTTGTTTATAGTGATTCCAGAGATGTTTGATACCGAATTCCACTGCTTCGTTTCAGCAGCGCTGGTTGTAAGTGAACAATTACAACTAAGAAACTAGAAGGCAAACTTGCTATATTTACAGATCAGTGTCCAATGGTGATTCTAACTGATATTCTTTGACAAATGTCCGAGCCAATTAAGTTTTCTAGTAGAAATGTTGCAGATATTATCTCAAGAAATAATGTGATGCAAATATATCTGTTCGCGTTAAGTGTCTAACCTTTATTTAATAGTGTACTGTATGATTTAACAAGAACAGTAATAGATGTATAAATGTATATGATAACGTGCGTGATGCTACGATGCATTGCTGAACATCAAGCCTTCTTAAACAATATTTTATGTCTGCCAGGCTGCGGTAACATTCCAGACATTTGGTTTATGCAACACAAGCTAAATGCTGGACGATTGAAGCATGCCAAGTAGCATCTATGAAAAGGAGTAAGCAGTCGACGTTTCCGACCGAATACCTTCAACAGGACAGAAAAAAAAATGAGAAGATAGGTCAATCTGGGAGGAGGGCAGGAAGAAGGCAGGTGATAGGTGAAACCCGGAGAACGAAGGGCACAGGTGAAGGGCTCGGAAGCTGATGGGTAAAAGAGCTAAAAGTCTGGAGAAAGGGGAATTTGATAGGAGAGGCTTTAAGACCATCGAAATAAAGGAAGTGGGAGGAGCACCAGAGGCAGATGATGGGCAGGTAAGGAGATGATGTGAGAGAGGGAACCGGGAGTGGGAGGGTCAAGTAATCGATGTTCATGCCATCAGGTTGGAGACTACACAGACACAATATAAGGTGTTGCTCATAAAACCTGAATGTGGACTCATCGTGGCAATAGAGGACGCCATTAGATTTAGTTTTTACAGAGCTGACATTATCAGCTATGTGAGAGGTTTAGTACCCAGCCAGCGAACATGCCATTGATCTTCTTTAGAACAACGCGCATTTCCGGCGATGCCCGTGTTATTTTCTTCAGAAACGTCATTTCCTCATTTAAACCTGAAGATGCGGTTGGCTGTTTTCTTTGCAGCACGCAGATTAAACGGGATAGAGCGTTTTGCAGTAGAGCACGGATATCTATCTCACGATAGTACTGATTGCAGACATGAAGCCATTTAAATAGATCTGTTCAATATACTTTTCAAAGACAGAAAGAAAATAACGGATATGAATATAGATGTAACGCTGATGAATAAAGTATACAAGGTACTGAGTTGTTGGCCATATTCACTGAACTTTTAAGGATAAACCCTTGCTTCCAGTTCTCCTAATCGAGGATACACAACTAAAACTCCAATAGCCTTCCATGGGGCCAGTCGACCCATTCCTACCTTATACCGTGCTACAATTTTAGGAATCACTCGAGTGAATTTTATTTTTACCCTTATAGCGTCATTTATAAAGTCATCTCATGAATTCCCATCTGTACTGAGACTTCAAACATTCAATCTCGAACCGTTCTTATTGTTCCCTTAACAGCGAGCTTAGCAGCAGTTGTGGTCCTCTCACGGGGAAGATGCGGTCTCTCCAAATGCGTCACTTATTACCTGGTGGCAATGGCGGTAACCGATCTACTGGTTATTATCACTGCCGTGATACTGAATAGAATCACTTACACCTTTTTCGTGAACAGTTTGCTCTCCATCACTCCCGCCTGTAGTCTCAGCACGGCGCTGATTTATTTCAGCAGGGATTGCTCGGTGTGGTTGACGGTCGCTTTCACGTTCGACCGGTTTGTCGCTATTTGTTGTCTCGAGCTGAAAAGAAGATACTGCAATGAGAAATCTGCTGCTGTAGTTATATCTGTTGTCTGTTTTCTGGCAACCGTCAAGAATATACCCTATTACTTTGTGTATCAGCCCTTGTATATACTAGATGGCGTACCTAGGTTTTGTGATTATAAACTAAGCTTCTACACTGAACCAGTCTGGATAGCGTATGATTGGTTGGACCAACTTTTAACGCCGTGCATCCCTTTTCTTCTGATCCTGCTCTTCAACGTTCTGACCATTAGACATATTTTTGTATCGAACAGAGTCCGCAGGGGACTTCGGGGTGAGAAAGAGGGGAAGAATCTCGAAGATGCAGAAACGGAAAAGCGAAAAAAATCCATGATATTACTTTTCACTATCTCCGCCAGTTTTCTGTTCCTGTGGATGACACATGTCATTAATTTTCTATACGTGCAGATTAAAGGCATTTTATATATATCAGGATTCAATTTCGGGGACCCACGCTACATTCTCCAAGAGAGCGGCAACATGCTTTCAAGCCTGAGTTTCTGCACGAATTCATTCATTTACGCGGCAACCCAGGCTAAATTCAGAGAGGAGTTGACGAAGA
Source organism: Hemitrygon akajei (assembly GCF_048418815.1). Classification (NCBI taxonomy): domain Eukaryota; kingdom Metazoa; phylum Chordata; class Chondrichthyes; order Myliobatiformes; family Dasyatidae; genus Hemitrygon; species Hemitrygon akajei. Next base: position 59,838,149 of record NC_133147.1, read on the forward strand.
CACTGAAGTATCCCATGACTGCAGTTACTAGATGTTTTACTAGGCAAAAATGAATAAATTCTGCTGCCTTTGATGTTTGCGTCATTCACTTTTGCTTTTCAATATTTTTAAAATTATAATATTTATAAATATTTATTTTAATGCACTGCTGCACCAAATCAACAAATTTCAAGACATTTTAAACATGATTTTGAGATAATCAATTTCAAATCACCGGACTGCATATATTAAGCATGTATCATTCAAATCTGGTATACAGGTATTGTACAGTTGGGAACGTACAACCAGTGTACGAGTTGGTTTTAAGGAAATGTTTGTGGACTTTACGAAGGTCAGAAGGACCATCCCAGTCTACGCAGACATGGCTCCTCCATGAACTGCACCAGTTTCCTGGGTGTTCGCATCGCAGATGACTTCAACAGGTCCCTCAATTTACTTTTCTGAATAAAAAGGCACACACTCCCCCCTCCATCTCAATTGAATTTTACAGAAGCTCCATTGAGAGTATCTTGAAAAGCTGCATCTTTCATTTCTAGATTTAATTCGTAGTGTTTGAAGTTATTGTGTGGAGAAAGTTGGCTCGTTTGTGGGATATATGTATATAGTTAAATGACAATAAACTTGACATGACTTGCTTTGGCTTGTCACTACCTGCTAACGGGATCACTGCCTTGTTAACTGTTAAACCAACAATCCTGGGACCTGAACCTTCTGCATAAACCCATATGGCAAATAATTTTGGGATGTTAGAACTACAGGTCGTGGTGAAATATTTCCTGGGTATGGACTAAGACCTTATAATGGACAATGTCCAGGGAATGTGAATTAACATAAGATGGCCATCGCCAGATACACTCATTTATGATATTCAAGGACCTTCGCAATAGAGCAATGAAATACAATGGAATCAATGAAAGCTACTCACAAACACTAGCAGCATAAGAAGACAAACTGTACAAATACCAAAAAAAATAAGTTAATGGAAAATAAATAAATAGATTCGTTGCTTGATAGACAAGTGGACAGATAGATAGGTAGATACATATAAAAATAAATAAATAAACAAAGAAACACGTAACTAACTAGATAGTAAATAGATAGATAGATAGATAGATAGACAGATAGATGGATAGATGGCGGTGTGGGTCCAAATATAATCAACTTGTTGAACACAGAGTTCAGCTCATATACCTATTCCTTTGGTAACAAACTGCAGAACAAAATATTATTAAGTCGTCAAAATTACCTATCTTCACATGCCATATCATTATTGTTTTACTGCCTGGCTTTACACACACGGCCTCTCGAGGAGGTGTGGGGTGCAACCAAAGGTGCATATTTATTTGTAAGATTTCTTTTCATCAACAGAGACAATTCTACTCCAAGAACTTCGGGTCCTTAGGGCTACTCCATCAGTGAACTTCTCATTGATCGAAGTACCTGGACTGCTGCCGGAGGAGCCGGCCGAGGTGTTGAAATGGCCGTACATGATGTTGGGAGAAGGAGCCAGCTGAAAAGTCGAAGGAGACAGTCGGGATATCGGAGGGTTCTGCGGGAAAGTCGGAACATACCTTGCTGTCTACTACTCGAAGCATCGACATTGGTGCAGCACAACCATGGGAGATTATTTCGAACATTTCACTTGCGATCACAAGACTCTGTTGGACCTTGATACAGGTAATGTAAGTTGCAACGGGCCTGTTAACCTTGTCTGTTGGCGGGAAAGATGACATGGAAACTATATAGCCTCGATTGTAACGAGAACTAAGCCTCAAGCCTTGGGCTTGCCTGCTGCTGCACACCAGGTGAAGGACGCAAAAACCCTGCACCATGGTGTCCTCACTCATCTCGGGACTGGCCCCTCCAGTCGGTGCTGCCCTTTCCTGCTAGAAAGGTGGAATGACAGACTGGATTGCGCACTTCAGCGCATTGCCAGGAGACTGGACAATCGACTGCCGGATATTGTCACTCAGGTCTTATTATATATATATGTTCTTTTTTGCTCGATTTTTGAATTATACGACATTCATTTTTTAACTTTACTCACTATTTTTAAGCTTTCTTGCTATTTCAATGTTTTGCACCATATACCAGAAAAAGACTGCCTTATTCTGCAGTATCTATGTCAGATTTGAATGACAACTAAATTTGATTTGATTTTTATTTGATTTCATTGGTTCATCCATTCACATATTAGGCAATAATCTAATAATTCTGCCAGATATCTTCAAAGGTTCCACAACATATCAACAGCAATAAATTTGCCATTGTAGGTATTAGTGAATAAATTCATTGTTGTCAGCACCTTGAGTAAATCACCTGAGGGAGAATCATCTGAACATGTTAGTAAACTGACTTCGGGAGAGAAATCTTATTTAGATAAATGATGATTCAGTCTTTAGACCATAAGATACAGGAGCAAAATTAGGCCATAATTTCAATCAAGTCTGCTCCTCTCAGTTTCCACTCAGCTCCTCCCCATACCCTTCATGGCCTGACCAATCAAGGATCTGTCAGCTTCTGCTTTAAAAATACATAAAGACTTGACTACCACAGCTGCCTGTGGCAAAGGATTTCACAGATTCACCATCCTCTGGCTAACGAAATTCCTCCTCATCACCATTATAAAAGGATACCCTATCCTGAGGCTATGTCTTCTAGTCTTTGACTCTCCCACCACAGGAAATATCCTCTCCACATCCACTCTTTGAAGGACTTTGACAGTTCGGTAGATTTCAATGTGGTCATCCCTCATTCTTCCGACTTGCTTCAGACGCTCTTCATATAACTATCCCTTCACTTCTGGAATCATTTTCGTGAACCTCCTTTGAATCCTCTCCAGTCTCAGCACATCCTTTCTAAGATAATGGGCTCAAAGCTGCTCACAATACTGCCAATGCTTTCTGAAGTCTCAACATTCCATCCTTGCTTTTATATTCTAGTCCTCTTGAAATGTATGCGACCATTTTATTTGCCTTCCTTGCCACAGACTTAACCTGTAAACTCCAGGAAATCCTGTACAAATCCTGCATCTCAGTTTTCAGTATTTTCTCTCCATTTAGAAAATAATCAACCCTTTCTTCTACCAAAATGCATGGCCACATACTTCCCGACACTTTCCTCTGCCTTTTCTTTGCCCATTCTCCTAAGCTGTAAGACCTTCTGCAGCCTCACTACATCCTCTCAACTACCTGCCCCTCCAGGTATCCTGATATTATCTGCAACCTTGGCTACAAAGCAATCAATTCCATCATCCAAATCATTGTCATATAACGTTAGAAGAATTGATTCCAATTCAGACCCTGTGGCACACGACTGCTCACCTGTAGCCAATCGGAAAAGGCTCCGTTTATTCCAACTCTTTGCCGCCTGCCAATCAGCCACTGTTTTATCTGTTAGAATCTTTCCTGCAATATTATGGGCTCGTCACTTGTAAGCCACCTCGTGTGTGGTATTTTGTCAAAGGCCTTCTGAAAATCAGAGTGCAAAACATCATCCGATTCTCCTTTGTCTATTCTGCTTGTTACCTTTTCAAAGAATTCCAACAGATTTCTCAGGCAAGATTTTCCCTTGAGGAAACCATACTGCCTATGGCCTATTTTATCATGTGCCTCCAAGTACCCTGAGACCTCGTCCTGAATAATCAACTTCATCTTCTCAACCATTGAGGTCAGACTAATTGGCCTATAGTTTCCGTTCTTCTGCCTCTTTCCCTTCTTGATGAGTGAGATGACATTTGCAATTTTCTTGTCTTCCAGAATGATTCCAGAATCTAATGAGTCTTGAAAGATCATTACTAATGCCTCCGCAACTCTTCAGCCACCACTTTCAGAAACATCATCTGGTCCAGCTGACCCACCTAGCATCAGACCTGTCAGTTTCCCAAACCCTTCTGTCCAGATATGGTAACTTCACACTCTTTATGACCCTGACACCTGGGAATTGCACCATACGGCTAGTGTCTTTGACAGTGAAGTCTGATGCAGAATACCTATTTAGTTCATCCATTGTTTCATTGCCCCGTTTTACTATCTCTCAGCATCTCTTTCCAGTAATCCAATATCTATTCTCACCTCTCTTTTATACTTTAGATATCTGAAGAAACTTTCGCTATCCTTTTCAATATTATTGGTTAGCTCACTTTTGTACCTTATTTACCTTAATGACTTTTTACTTGTCTTCTGTTAGTTTTTAAAATCTTCCCAATCCTCTAACATCCCACTAATCTTTACTCTATTATATGCCCTCCCTTTGGACTTTATGTTGGCTTTGACTTTTCTGGTTAGCCATGGTTGTGTCATCTTTCCTTTAGAACACTTCTTCCTCTCTGGGACATGTATAATCTTGTACTTTCTGAACTGGTTCCAGAAATTACAGTTATTGCTGCTCTACTGTCATCCCTGCCAGTGCTCTTTTCCAATCAACTCCAACATAATGAAGATAAGAAATAGGAGTAGGAGTAGGCCATCTGACCAATCAAGCCTGCTCCGCCATTTAATATGATCATGGCTGATCTGGCCATGGTCTCATCTCCATCTACCTGCCTCTCAGGAGATTGACAGCTTGAGATACACCAATCACTCTGACTGGCATCAGATCAATCCACAGTCAAGGCCACTTAGATCACATTTCTTCTCTGTGTCAATGGTCAGTTTGATCAACAACTGAACATCTCGACAATGTCTGAATACTTCTATGCATTGAGTTGAAGCCACATGATTTGCTGATTCGATACAGTATTTGCTTTATTCAGCAGGTGTACAGGTGCACTTGATACAAAGGCCACTGAGTGTGGATTACCTTGGTTCAAGTCCAAATTGGCCCCTCCCTCTATGATTCTTTTGTTATGCCGATGTCTGAATTTCGGAGATGGACAAATGAAACAGACGGAGACAGAAGGAATCTGTGAAACAGAAGACACATCAGAGGTGCTACAAAGAGAAACAGGAATGTTACGCCTGTGAGGCGAAACAATTAAAGAACTTTATGTCGGAAGATACTGATATATGGGCAGTGATATGAAAATGACAAGTATGAGATCTCCGGGTCTGGGTGAAAGAAAATACAGAGATGGAAGAAAAAGAGGGAGGGTTATATTGGGACATGAAGAGATTTGAGAAATATTAGTGTGATAAGCAAAAACAAAACTGAAGTGGGTGAGTAGAAACAGGAAGGAGCTGGGAGTGTGGAAAATATGAACTGCAGCAGATGGGACTAAAGAGATAGAGCATCATGTCCCTATCCCTGTCTCTGTCTTCCTGTCTTTTTCGCTTCTTATTGACGTGTAGGTCCCTGCTGACATGAAATATCTGTGGAATGACACTCGCCAAGATGTGTTAGACCAGGAGTGGACTGTCAAAACTTTCATGGAGAACACATAGGTCCCCATTTAACTGAGAGAGTCCAGAGATCACAGAACAGATTATTTAAATCTATGCATTTATAATGATTGCCTTTATGATTCCAGTAAATTCATTATCCAATTAGGAGGCTTGTCATGGTGGAGGAGGAGCGTTGGGAACGGACCCAAATGCGAGACACATACACTAAAGTAATGGGAACTGTACTGGACCAGAGTTAGGGACGATTCAGGACACGGACGTGGATGATAACTTTGGCTAGAAAAGTGGGACCAGGACAGGTATCTGGGAACTAGGAGCCAGGGCTTGGACTCCAAGCCAGAGACTGGGCAAGGAGTCAGTACCTGGGTCTTGACTCGGTCGTAGACCCCGGCAGTAGGCGAAGACATGGCGTGGCTATAGGACTGGACGAGGCTAGGGTTCTTCGAGGCTTTCCTGGGCAGGACAAGGTACTCCTTCTTAGATCACAGGTCCGGGACCCTTGCTAGGGCGCAAGGCAGGGATGCTTTAGCACGGCCGGGCCCCTTCCTTGGACGGCAGGCCGTGATGACTGCCGAGGTAAAACGCCGAAGAAGCTGTTAGGGATTCAAATTGGGAGGGGAGAGAACAGTCCTGCCTCAGGGTAACGGCATAGGTGGCCTGACTTACCCAACGGAAGCGAGAACAGGAAAGGAGCTCAACCCGGGGTGGATTCGAGACTCGGGGCGGCCAGCAGCCTTGGCCGGCAATGGAAACAGCCAAATCCATTTCTAGATCGGAGAGGCAGACGGCCACTCAGCTGGCCCCTGAAACAGTCGAATCCATACCCCTATGACCGCTCCGACTAGAAACAACAGTGCTCCATAAAGCGGTGGTCCTCCAACCAGGCCTAGAGATAACGAATGGCTGCTCTAGCCTTACACCAGCAGGTTGCTCCAAGGGGATATGGACGAGACGAACCAGCACCCACACTCGATCTTAGGGCCACTTACATTCCGAGCCCCAAGACGAGCGTAAAGTGCCTATGATTGTCCGTCTAAAGCAAAGGACAAACAGAAGACCCGGAGTCCGGAGTCCATGGACCAGACCGTGAACCGTAATGCTGATTTCACGGTCCAGGCCATGACAAGACTATTTCACCAAGTTCCTTAACTCTGCTCGCAATTTGCTCTAAGTAACATTGAAAGTAATCGTGTTGGTGTAGAAACGGAGTACCTGAAGTAGAAGTACTGCTGTGATATTTCCAGTATAAAAATGGATCCGCAGCAGGCTAATAAACAATCTGATTAATACGTTGATAGAAACGAAATCCACAACAACATGAAAGTGCCTGCTGTACTGAAAGGCAAAACCATGGATTTCCTGTAGCTATCAACCCCTGGATCCCTGTCAATCTCCCCATTACTGTGCTCCTGTAGTCTCCTGAAAACTCTGCTGGCTACTGCAATCTGCCTGGCTGTCAAAACAATTAACAGCAAGATCACGTTGAATGGGATACAAGGAATCAAAATACGATGAAATGTATTGAAGGCGGCCCATGCAGGGAATGTATGTAAACTTCATTTCGAGATGCGTCCCCAGGAAACTGCTATTACCTCTACACCAACTGTTATTACATATCTGTAGAGGAATACAGATCTCTCAGCATCACATTGCAGTCACTGTCCTGTCGGTGCAATGTTTTGTCTTTAGCTTCTCACAGCAAATGACCACAAATTGATCAAATGTGAAAGCGACCATCACCTAGATAGCAATCAATGCTTCGATGGTTCAGTTTAATATCAGAGAACGCATAGTGTACAACCTGAAAGTCTTACTCCTCGCAGACATCCACGAAACAAAAAAAAACAAAGAATGACTGACAGAAATGTCTGAACCGCAAGCCCACCCTCCCTCTCTCATACAAAGGCAGCAGCAAAATCATCGACCATCCTCCACTCCCCACTTGCTCCAGCAAACACACTGACCCCTGCACCCCACCATGCAAGCAATTGCAAAGACACCAAAGAGACCATGATCTAGAGAGTTCATCAAAAAAACTACAGTCCAACCCATCTCAAACCTCAGTATCTCAGACAGGTTCTTTCTCACTGGCGACGGAAATAGAGGTCACTCCTGCAACAAAAGAGTTCAGAGGACCGACATCTCACTGTTTCGATAATATGAAATTACACATCACATCTCTGAACTCTTGACTCAAGGACCGACAGCCTCTCACATACCATAAAGAGAGAGAGGATCTCTCAAGTGCAGAGGATTTCTTCCGACGGTAGCACCACACACTGCCTACTACCTCGATATTTCACATTCTCCTGACGTTTCAGTTGTTGACGTTATTGAGGAACCAAGTTGTCTGCCATTTGCACCCTGAAGTGTCATGTCTTCCAGTCCACAGCTGAAGATAGCGAAACACCAGGACCCGTGGCGGGTCTGAGAACCAACCTGCAGAGAATTGCAGCTGTAGATCACAGTCTCCAATAGGACCACAACCATCTTGAAAATAAAAGGAAGACCTGAGAAAAGAAGAATAAACTTTCACAGATGAAATGTAAAACGTCGTCTTGGTCTGCAAAAACATCTGGCACCATAAATTCTAGCTCCCGCTGCTTGCTAAGCAAATCACACAGCTGCATATGGCGGTAAGGTAGAGTAAATAAACCTGGAAATATATCATGAAGTTCCATTTCAGGAAGAGGTCAGAGATAACAGTCATCCGATCCATCACTGTCATTTCCACCAGGTAGCAAGTGATACATTTGGGGAGCCATTACTTTCTGTGGGATAGGATCAAGGTCGCTACTACATTGAGTGTAAGAAAGAGGAAGGGTACCAGGGTTAGCACTGTTAGCCTGCATGGAGAGGAATCTAGTACTGGCAGGTGAGTTGAGAATGTGTGTGTGTGTGTGTGTGAGACAGAGAGAGAGAGAGAGAGAGAGAGAGAGAGAGAGAGAGAGAGAGAGAGAGAGAGAGAGAGAGAAAGTTGTGGAAAGTCCATTCACCTCATGTTTTAGTCCCCACTCCCCCTCCTCATCTCCCAGACTCCCCCTCCCACTTCCACTCTGGCCCTCTCTGTCCCGCTGCCATTCTCCTCGCCGCCCTACCCTCACCCTCACCCCTATCCCCACCTCCCCAATTTCCCCTATGCTCTCTACCCCCTCGCCCCTCTCTCCCCTTCCATCTCCCATCGCCCTCACCCCTCACTTCCCTCTCCATCTCCGCTTTCAATCATATATAATCATATAACCATCACAGCACGTAAACAGGCCATTCCGGCCCCCCTAGTCCGTGCCGAACTCTTAATCAAACCTAGTCCCACCTACCCGCACTCAGCCCATAACCCTCCACTCCTTTCCTGTCCATATACCTATCCAATTTTACCTTAAATGACACAACTGAACTGGCCTCTACTACTTCTACAGGAAGCTCATTCCACACAGCTATCACTCTCTGAGTAAAGAAATACCCCCTCGTGTTTCCCTTAAACTTTTGCCCCCTAACTCTCAAATCATGTCCTCTCGTTTGAATCTCCCCTACTCTCAATGGAAACAGCTTATTCACGTCAACTCTATCTATCCCTCTCAACATTTTAAATAACTCGATCAAATCCCCCCTCAACCTTCTACGCTCCAATGAATAGAGACCTAACTTGTTCAACCTTTCCCTGTAACTTAAGTGCTGAAACCCAGGTAACATCCTAGTAAATCGTCTCTGCACTCTCTCTAATTTATTGATATCTTTCCTATAATTCGGTGACCAGAACTGTACACAATATTCCAAATTTGGCCTTACCAATGCCTTGCACAATTTTAACATTACATCCCAACTTCTGTACTCAATGCTCTGATTTATAAAGGCCAGCGTTCCAAAAGCCTTCTTCACCACCCTATCTACATGAGACTCCACCTTCAGGGAACTATGCACTGTTATTCCTAGATCTCTCTGTTCCACTGCATTCCTCAATGCCCTACCATTTACCCTGTATGTTCTATTTGGATTATTCCTGCCAAAATGTAGAACCTCACACTTCTCAGCATTAAACTCCATCTGCCAACGTTCAGCCCATTCTTCTAACCGGCATAAATCTCCCTGCAAGCTTTGAAAACCCACCTCATTATCCACAACACCTCCTACCTTAGTATCATCAGCATACTTACTAATCCAATTTACCACCCCATCATCCAGATCATTTATGTATATTACAAACAACATTGGGCCCAAAACAGATCCCTGAGGCACCCCACTAGTCACCGGCCTCCACCCTGATAAACAATTATCCACCACTACTCTCTGGCATCTCCCATCTAGCCACTGTTGAATCCATTTTATTACTCCAGCATTAATACCTAACGACTGAACCTTCTTAACTAACCTTCCATGTGGAACTTTGTCAAAGGCCTTGCTGAAATCCATATAGACTACATCCACTGCCTTAAGCTCGTCAACATTCCTCGTAACTACTTCAAAAAAATCAATAAGGCTTGTCAAACATGACCTTCCACGCACAAATCCATGCTGACTACTCCTAATCAGATCCTGTCTATCCAGATAATTATAAATACTATATCTAAGAATACTTTCCATTAATTTACCCACCACTGATGTCAAACTGACAGGTCTATAATTGCCAGGTTTACTTCTAGAACCCTTTTTAAACGATGGAACCACATGAGCAATACGCCAATCCTCCGGCGCAATCCCCGTTTCTAATGACATCTGAAAGATCTCCGTCAGAGCTCCTGCTATCTCTATACAAACTTCCCTCAAGGTCCAGGGGAATATCCTGTCAGGACCCGGAGATTTATCCACTTTTAAATTTCTTAAAAGCGCCAGTACTTCCACCTCTTTAATTGTCATAGGTTCCATAACTTCCTTACTTGTTTCCCACACCTTACACCATTCACTATCCTTCTCCTTAGTGAATACCGAAGAGAAGAAATCGTTCAAAATCTCTCCCATCTCCCTCGGCTCCACACATAGCTGACCACCCTGATTCTCTAAGGGACCAATTTTATCCCTCACTATCCTATTGCTTTTAATATAACTGTAGAAGCCTTTCTGATTTACTTCCACCTTATTTGCCAAACCAAACTCGTAACTTCTTTTAGCTTTTCTAATCTCTTTCTTAAGATTCCTTTTACATTCTTTATATTCCTCGAGCAATTCCTTTACTCCATGCTGCCTATATCTATTGTAGACATCCCTCTTTTTTCGACCCAAGTTTCTAATATCCCTTGAAAACCATGGCGCTTTCAAACCTTTCACCTTTCCTTTCAACCTAACAGGAACATAAAGTTCTGTACCCTCATAATTTCACCCTTAAATGACCTCCATTTCTCTATTACATCCTTCCCATAAAACAACTTGACCCAATCCACTCTCTCTAAATCCCTGCACATCTCCTCAAAGTTAGCCTTTCTCCAATCAAAAATCTCAACTCTAGGTCCAGTCCTGTCCTTTTCCATAATTATATTGAAGCTAATGCTATTGTGATCACTGGACCCGAAGTGCTCCCCAACACAGACATCTGTCAACTGACCTATAGCATTCCCTAACAGGAGATCCAACACAGCCCCATCTCTAGTTGGTACTTCTATGTATTGTTTCAAAAAACTATCCTGCACACAGTTCACAAACTCTAAACTATCCAGCCCTTTTACAGAATGAGCTTCCCAATCTATGTGTGGCAAATTAAAATCTCCCACAATCACCACCTTGTGTTTACTACAAATATCTGCTATCTCCTTACACATTTGCTCTTCCAACTCACGCTCCCCATTAGGTGGCCTATAATACACTCCTATCAGTATTACTACACCTTTCCCATTCCTCAATTCCACCCAAATAGCCTCCCTAGAGGAGCTCTCTAATCTATCCTTCCAAAGCACCGCCATAAGATTTTCTCGGACAAGCAATGCAACACCTCCTCCTCTGGCCCCTCCTACTCTATCACACCTGAAGCAACTAAATCCAGGATATTTAGTTGCCAATCACACCCTTCCTGCAACCATGTTTCACTAATAGCTACAACATCATAATTCCAGGTATCAATCCACGCTTTAAGCTCATCCACCCTTCTTACAATGCTCCTAGCATTAAAATAGATACATTTAAGATACTCTCCACCTCCTCCTCTCTTTTCATCCCTAGCAATGCATTCAAATTTATTATCCTTTTCTTACTTCTCCCCTACATCTTCGGGCTGAGCGCATCCCTTCTCCATCACCTGCCTTTCCTCCCTCACATACTGTCGACTTACTTGCTCTACTGGTGAACTAACTTCCTCTCCCATAGTTTCCTCAAATTGATTTCCACCCCCCCCCCCCCATCTTACTAGTTTAAAGTCTGCCCTGTAGCCCTAGCAAACCTCCCCCTAGGATATTGGTCCCCCCAGGATTCAAGTGTAACCCGTACTTCTTGAACAGGTCACGCCTGCCCCAGAAGAGGTCCCAATGATCCAGAAACTTGAATCCCTGCCCCCTGCTCCAATCCCTCAGCCACGCATTCATCCTCCACCTAATTCCATTCCTACTCTCACTGTCGCGTGGCACAGGCAGTAATCCCGAGATTACTACCTTTGCGGTCCTTCTTCTTAACTGCCTTCCTAACTCCCTATACTCTCGTTTCAGGACCTCTTCCCCTTTCCTACCTATGTCATTGGTACCTACATGTACCACGACCTCTGGCTCCTCACCCTCCCACTTCAGGATATCTTGGACGCGATCAGAAACGTCCCGGACCCTGGCACCAGGGAGGCAAACTACCATCCGGGACTCCCGATCACCTCCATAGAACCGCCTGTCTGAACCCCTGACAATCGAGTCCCATATTACTATGGTCCTCTTTCTTCTATCCCTACCCTTCTGAGCTACAGGGCCGTCCCCTGTGCCGGAGGCCCGGCCACTGTCACTTCCTGCAGGTAGGCTGTCCCCCCCAACAGTACTCAAACATGAGTACTTATTGTCAAGGGGTACAGCCACTGGGGTACTCTCTAGTACCTGCCCCTTCCCCTTCCTGACCGTGACCCACCTATCTGCCTCCCGTGGCCCCAGAGTGACCACCTGCCTGTAACTCCTCTCTATCACCTCCTCACTCTCCCTGACCAGGCGAAGGTCATCGAGCTGCAACTCCAGTTCCCTAACTCGGTCCCTCAGGAGCTGCAGTTCGGCGCACCTGGCGCAGATGTGGACGTCCGGGAGGCTCGGAGACTCCAGGATCTCCCACATCCGACACCAAGAACAAGAAGCTGCCCTCACACTCATACTTCCCGAATAACTGAAAATAACAAGGAGAACTAAAAGATAAGCCTACTGTGCCCTCTTCCGCCTAAGCCCTCTGAGCCCAAGCCCTACACTCTGCTCCCGGCTCACTCCGCTGCCCGCAAACAAAGCTGCCCGCTGCTTAAGGCTGCGTTCTTTTTATATCTTCCCTCCTTCCCAGGCCTCCTTCACGCGCCTGCGCAGTCCCGCCTCTCAGAACTCCGATCTGAGAAGCCATTTGAAAATGGCCGCCGCTGCACTTCTTCTCAATGCCTCGCTGTCCTCTTCCAAAAGAGCATTTTCCCTTCTCCATCCTCATCCTCCCCATTCCCACTTTCTCCCCTGACCCTTCCTCGCTCTCCCCTTCTCCCACACTCAGCCCTCTCTTCCCTTCACCCCTCATTCCCCCTCCCCCATTCTGTGTCCACACTCCATCTCTATCCTCCCATTTTCCCTCCCCTCACCACTCCTCTGCCTCCTCACCCACCTCCCCAACTCTCCATTCTCCTCCCCTCCCACTCTCCTCCCTCCCCCTCTCCCCTCCCACCCTCCCTCCTCCATCACTCCACTCTCCCATTTCCGCTCACCCCACTCTACCCCTCCCTCCCTACTGAACACTCTCTCCCACCCCTTTCCCCACTCTCCCCTTCCCTTACCTTCTCCCCCACCACATCCTCCCCTCCCGACCAATTCGGCACACTCCCACCCTCCTACCATCTGTCCCCTGCCCCTCCTACAATCTCCTCCCACTTCCCTCACCCACTCCCACTCCCCTCACTCCCTCCTCCTTACCTCTCCCCTCTCACATCCTCCCTCTCCCCAAACCCCTCCACCCAACTCCTGAATCCTCCCTCCAGCCTCTAACCCGCCCCCATTCTCCCCTCCCTCCTATAAAACCCCTCTCCCCACCCTCTATACCCCCTACCCGTCCCGCTCCTCCCTCATCTTTTTCTCACTCTAGCCCCTCATTCCCTGCTTCCTCCTTCCCCTCCCCTCTCTCCCTCCCTCCCACTCCATCTTCACCCTCTCACCACCCTGTCCCCTCTCCCATCTTCTACACCTTTCTCCTCCCTCCCGCACCTCTCATTCCTAACCCCTCACCACACTGTACACTCTACACCCTCTCTTTCTTCCTCCCTCCTCCCTCTCTCCGCCTCCCCACACCCTCCCTTCTTCCTACCACACGCTCCTTCCTCCTTCTCCCCACACTCTACCTTCCCCTCAATCTCCCTCTCTCCCCACTCCAGCCCTCCCTGTCTTCTACCTGTTGTCTACACCACGCCCATTCTCCTCTCTCACTCCCCTCACACCTCCACTTTCCTCCACCATTTCTCCCCACTCTGCACACTTCCCCTGCCGGACGCCACCCACCCTACCCCCTTCACCAACCACACCCATCCCCGCTCCTTCTTCCCCTCTCCTCTCCCACTGTTTTCTCCCCCTCCCTCCACTCTCTCCACTCACAGCTGGCCCGTCCTCACTTATTCTCCAAACTACCCTCTTCCTCTCCCCTCTTCTACCCTACACTCCCCCTCCCAGCTCTCAGCTGATCTACTCTCTCCTCCCGTCCACCTGATACTCCCCTCTTCCTCTCCCCTTCCCACCCCGTCCCTCTCTCCTTCCTTCCCCTGCCTCGTCTTCGCTTCCCCCCACGCGCTCCCTCCGCTCAATCTCTCCATCTCTCTCTCCCCCAATCTATACCTCCCTCCTCACTCCACTCTCCCTCTCTACCTCTCCCTCCCCTTATCTCCACCATTCTACCCCTTCCTACCCACTCTGATCTCACCATCTCCCCCTCCCCACATCCCTCACCCAACCTCTCACCCTTCCCATTCCCTCTTCCCCTCTCCCATCTCCCGCAACCTCGTTTACCCTTCTCACCCATCATCTTCCATACCCTAGGCCGCTCTCCACTCTCCTCCCAACCCATTTACATCCCTCACTACCCCACCTCTTCTTTCCTCCTCTGCTATTTCTGCCCTCATCAGCCCCTAACGTCTTCCCTCCTCCACTCCCCCTCTTGCCTCTCCACATCCAGCTCCCCCCATTCTCGCCCTCTCCAATTCCCTCTAACTCCTTACCACACCCTCACTCCCTTTTCCACACACTCCCTCTCTTCCCTAACTCCCTCTCTTCCCTAACTTCCCCTCCACTCCCCCACGCCCTTCTTACCCTCGTTGCGTGTTTCCGCGCGCGCGCCTGTGTGTGTGTGTGTGTGTGTGTGTGTGTGTGTGTGTGTGTGTGTGTGTGTGTGTGTGTGTGTGTGTGTGTGTGTGTGTGCCACCTTTCAGCCAGAAACAGCACTACGGCAATGTCTAGAACAATGCCAAGGATCCTGGCATTTGTGTATCAATGCAGTAGAAGAAGATTTCTGTGTCGGGGAAGAAATCTGCCCATAACAGAGTTAGAGCGATCTTTGGGTTTACCACATTTACACTGAGCAAATAACTTCGGCTACAAGTCTTCAAATCTGAGTAGAAATTGCGGTTTTAAATTGGAGTGCATTTCTGAACAAGGAATTCCTAAAAGCTGTGAAACCCAGACCAGATAATGTTGATTACAATTCATTTCGATGTCTGTGGTGCGTGTGCGAGACGGGAGGTGTGAAGTTTGTGTGCAGTTTCAAAGAAAGCATTGTAGGTATGTAACTGTCTTTGATGGTTAGCTCATAAATATCGAGCCCCACGTTGGGTCAGCCAGACCTTTCGGCTGAAAACGTCTCAATGTGATGCTTTCTGTATCTTGTTTGGTCGAATAAAGAAGCTACTCGTGTCTACCATTATCTTTCTCTAGTGATTTCATTCACGCAACAACAATGTGCTAACTCTCACCAATATTTATACCAGAGATAAACAGCGACGATGGCAGGGCCCGTAAACAACATGTCAGTGAATACAGCCTTCTCTGGGTAGTATTTCTGATAATGATTTCCACACGGAAACACTTCAGCATATTGTCATCCTCATGTGGATTTGACAGCAGATTCATTCATTACTCGGAGGTTTCAAAATCCACAGAACGACTAGTAATTCATCACCATTCTTAAATCAGCACAGGTGACGACAGCAAAAACTTGCATCTGATTCACACTCCCACCAAACCACCCCTACAGCTCCACCTTCCGTAAATGGGTGAACATTCAGTCAACCCTAATAAATCTTGAGAAATCATCGAGGTGAAGATACATGGGGAAGAATACCTTCCCCACCACCTCCCCATCCCCCGACATAATAGACACAATCTGCACACGACGGTGAATATCTTTAAAGAGGAAATAATATAGCTCCCACAAACGGTATTTTACACTGTCTAAGGACAACTTTTGCACAAAACAGGCAGAATACAAGCAATTTAACTGTCTTCGACATCGTAGTGAACATCTGTACATGGAAGTACTGAAGGCCGAAATCATTCCGTTACGTTTTACGTGACGGTGAACGTCTTTATCATGAAGTCCACGTGTACGTTTGGGAAAACTATTACAATCTGGAACTTGCGCACATACATTAAATACAGGGGCTCTCTGGCCCGAAACGTTGTCTGCTCGTTTCCACGGATGCTGCCTGACCTGCTGAGTTCCACCAGCTTGCTGTACGTGTTGCATTAAATACAGGGTTCCTCTGGCCACATGCTTGCGGGTCACCTTGACAAATGACAGCACGCAGATGATGAATCGCACGGAAAACGCGGGGTCTTTCGAGCTAACGGTGAAGAAAAGGAAAGGGAAGCTATTCGGGCCGTTGGTTGAGTGGGGAGGGTCAGAGAGTTCAGGGGGACAGGGGTGTGCGGAGAGGGTGTGGGGAGAGTGGGAAGGAAAAAGGAGGTAAATTCATAAACATTGAATTTACGTGATAGAAGTGATTCATCTACAACAAGTTCTAATCTATATTTATCATGTCTATATTTAGCAACCAGCAGCTGATACTTTTATGCAGAGCAAGCTTGATTGATGTTGTTTACATAGGACCAGTGTGTTTGATGCCATAGAGTTGTGCAGCACCTAAACAGGCCATTCGGCTCATCAAGTCCCTGATATCTGTTTGATTCCCAATGTACGTTATTACCACCAATTTACACTACGTTGGGAGTTTTCCATATCTTGTCCATTCAGATGTTTGATGTTTAGGTATTCAGGGTTGTGAATGTACCTCTTTTACAAGCCTTGTATTCACTGGCTTGTCCTCATCAATCGAATTTATCACTTCCTTAAGAAAAATGTCTTACATCTGTAAGATATGATTTCCCCAACACACAACAATGCAGATTCCCCTGTATATGAGAATACGTGCCGTCATTGGAAAGGGTGCAGTGGAAGCTCCCGAGGACTATCCTTGGAATAACATAATGGGACAGTTAGGTGTCTGTGGTTCCTACTCACTGGAGTTTTAGAACAGCGAGTAGGGGATAGCACTGAACCCTATTAAATATTAACAGGGCTAGATAAAGTGGACCTGAAGAGCATGTTTCTTATAGTGGGGAGAGCAGGACCAGATATCACAGTCTCAACATACAAGGGCATCCCTTTAGAACAGAGATGAGGAGGAAATTTGTTTAGTCAGAGGATGATGAATCTGTGCAATACATTGCAAAGACAGGTGTGAGGGTCAAATTGTTAGGTATATTGAAGTGGAGTTTGGTAGGTTCTAGATCAGTAAGTGTGTTAAAATTTGCAGGTGGGAGGCAGGAGAATATAACTGAGAGGGATAATAAATCAGCTGTGATGGATTTATGCCCAAATGCCCTAATCCTGATCCTACGCTTATGGTCTTAAAAATTCAGCAGCTGCGAGCTGTTATGGTGTGGAGAAAAGACAGAGAGTTCCATGTAGAGAAGGAAGCAAGAATTTAATCACTGGAATTCCAACAGAATGTCGGTGGCTTGACTGAGCGACATCGCAACACGAAACATTCTAGAAACACAAGGTCCCCGCAGTAAGTACGAATTGGGAGTCCACTTCAGATAATCGCAGTATCATACATGGAAAACCCATGCTAGTCAAAATAAACTTGGCAAGACTAAACAGGAAGCACAACGTCTTAGTGACTCCAGATAAGACCACTTGTAACAAATACAGGTGCACAGGCCTGTAGGGCTCATGACACAAGCTGGTGACCTCAGGATTGCCATCCTTACCACATGCTAGTGAGGCGTGAAATGGAAAGGTAGTGCAGTTTAACACATGGCTAAGGAGATGGTCCAAAAGGGTGGGTTTTATATCTTTTGATCATTTTCCAGAGCATATGGGTCCTGTACGAAGGGAACAATTTGCACCTAATCTGGTTGGTCCAATGTCACTGTGGAAAGGTTTGCTCTTGATTAAGGGGTGGTTAACATACCAGAGTCAACGGGTTTGGAAACCAGAATAGCTAGGCAGCAGGTGCAGTGGATTTGGAAGATCGATACGTTTCTGATGGTAGGTGATTTTAACTTTCAACATGTTTACTGGGACACCCATAGTGTAAAAGGACAAGATGGTATAGAGTTTGTTGAATTGTGTTCAGGAAAATTTCCTTACTTAATATATAGTAGGCACAACTACAGATTAGATTAGATTTTTTAGATTATGAGGACACTCAGTCCTCGTTTATTGTCATTTTGAAATGCATGCATGTATTAAGAAATGATACAATGTTCCTCCAGAGTGATATCACAAAATAAAGAAAGGACAAACCAAAGAGTCACACTGACAAACCACATAATTATAGCATATAGTTACAACAGTGCAAAACAATACCATAATTTGATAAAAGCAGAGGATGGCACGGTTTTAAAAAACGTCTTAAGTTCCGATCGACTCCAATAGTCCCGATATCTGGCAGCAAAAGGGAGAAACTATCCCTGCCATAAACATCCAGGCACTGACAACTAATGCCCTTGGAAGCACCCGACGACAGCAGACTCTGAGTCCGTCCGAAAACTTCGAGCCACCGACCAGCCCCACCGATACAGCCTCCCGAGCCTTATCCTCTGCCGAGCGCCTTCTACCTCGTCACGGCCGCCGAAAGAAGCAAAGTCGAGGTCTCGCAGGCCATCTCCTCCAGGGATTACGGACCGAATAGCAGCAGCGGAAGTGAAGCGGGCATTTCATAAGTTTCTCCAGATGTTCGTCCACGCTCTCACGTCTGTCTCCATCAAATCAGGATTGTGCTCGGATCCCTAATTAACGTATAACTGATATCCATCTCCAGAGAGGCCATGCACGCTGCGTCGCGCCGATATTTTCTCCTCCTCCTCATGTAGCTTGCTACTGATTCTCCTCTTGCGGAATGAGAACGAGTGGGTGACCGAAGTGAGTGTAGTGGAAAATGTTAGACCGAGTGATCGTTATTCCATTACAGTTAATTATAGAGAAGCATAGAGATGGTCCTCTGGTTAAAATTCTAAGTTGGAGAAAGGTTTTAGTTATAAGAGTCCTTAGTTGTGTAGTAATATTGAGACCCTGGTAAGAAACAGGATAGAAAGTTAGGATAAACTGAGGAACTTGAGGAATATAAAAGATTCGAGAAAACACTTAGGAGAGAAAACGTTTGTTGGGGGGTAGGGGATTCTTGTCCAACCATCCTGAAGTAGTTTTTTAAGAAGGTTCAATGAAGGGAAAGTCATGGACAAACACTACATGGACTTTACCATGGCCTTTTACAAAGTGCTGCATGGTAGGCTGGTCCAGAATGTTAGCTCAACATAAAGTAGACAACTGGAGTCAACTTTGTCTGAGGAGAAGCAATAGAGTGTATTAGATGGTTATCTCACTGATTTGGAGGCCAGTGATTAGCTGTATGAAGTAGGGATCTGTGCTGGGTCAGTTATTCTTTATAAGACCATAAGAAAAGAGAACAGAATTAGGCCATTGAGTCTGCTGCAATGATTATCTGATTCAGTCCCATTGTCCTGTCTTCTCAACATCAGATTTAGCACTCTTCCTAATCAAGAACCTATCAAATCTCCGTCAAATATAGCCAGTGACTTGATATGCTCAGCCATCTGGCTTCACTGGGGAAGACACAGTCAATCTCACAGATGTAATAGTGGCCAGAGGGCCGAACGTAACCGAGGAACTGAAGGAAATTCACGTTAGGTAGAAAATGGTGTTGGGTAGACGGGTGGGACTGAAGGCTAATAAACCCCCAGGGCCTGAAGGTCTGCATCCCAGGGTACGTAAGGAGGTGACTCTAAAAATCGTGGACGCATTGGTAATCATTTTCCAATGTTCTATAGATTCAGAATAAGTTCCTGAGGATTGGACGGTAGCTAATCTTATCCCACATTTTAAGAAAAGAGGGAGCGAGTAAACAGGAAATTACAGTCCAGTTAGCCTGACATCAGTGGTGGGGAAGATGCTGGAGTCAATTATAAAAGATGAAATGGGGGACATTTAGATAGCATTAACAGCATCGGTCTGAGTCAGCATGGATTTACGAAGGCGAAATCAGGCTTGACTAATCTACTGGAGTTTTTTGAGGATGTTTTTTAACTATGAAAATGGACAGCGTATGTAGTGTGCCTGGACTTTCAGAAAGCCTTTGATAAGGTCCCACATATGAGATTAGTAGGCAAAATTGTTGTTGTTGTTGTATCCGTCGGTCTCGAGAGACCACGGATCTGCGCCTGGAGTTTCCAGGGCGCAGGCCTGGGCAGGGTTGTATGGGAGACCGGCTGTTGCCCAAGCGGCAGGCCTTCCCCTCTCCACGCCACAGATGTTGTCCAAGGGATGGGCACTAGGACCCATGCGGCTTGGCACCGGTGTCGTCGCAGAGCAATGTTAAGTGCCTTGGTCAAGGACACAAACAAGTTGCCTCAGCTGAGGCTCGAACCAGTGACCTTCAGGTTACTAGTCCGATGCCTTGCCCACTAGGCCACGCGCCAACACTAATTAGAGCACATGGGTAGGGTACTAACATGGATTGACATGGTACATGGTACTAACCGGTTGGCAGACAGGAAACAAAAAGTAGGGATTAACGGGTCCTTTTCAGAATGGCAGACAGTGACTAGTGGAGTACCGCAATGCTCGGTGCTGGGACCGAGCTATTTACAATATAAATTAATGATTTAGGTGAAGGTATTAAAAGTAAATTTAGCAAATTTGCAGTTGACACGAAGGTGTCAGTGGCACCCTGGGTGGCAGTGTGAAATATGAGGAGGATATTAGGAGAATTCACGGTGACTTGGACAGATTGGGTGAGTGGGCAGATGCATGACAGATGAAGGTTAATGTGGATAAACGTGAGGTTATCCACTTTGGTGGCAAGAACAAGAAGGCAGATTACTATCTGAATGGTGTCAAGTCAGGAAAAAGGGAAGTACGACGAGATCTGGGAGTCCTTGTTCATCAATCACTGAAAGTAAGCATGCAGGTACAGCAGGCAGTGAAGAAAGCTAATGGCATGTTGGCCTTCATAACAAGGGGATTTGAGTATAGGAGCAAAGAGGTCCTTCTGCAGTTGTACAGGGCCCTGGTGAGAGCTCACCTGAAGTATTCTGTTCAGTTTTGGTCTCCAAATTTGAGGAAGGACGTTCTTGCTATTGAGGGAGTGCCACATAGGTTCACGAGGTTAACTCCCGGGGTGGCGGGTCTGTCATATGTTGAAAGATTGGAGCGAATGGGCTTGTATACAATGGAACTAAGAAGAATGAGAGGGGATCGGATTGAAAAATAGAAGATTATTAGGTGATTGGACACGCTAGAGAGAGGAAATATGTTCCCGATTTTGGGGGGAGTCCAGAACCAGAGGCCACAGTATAAGAATAAGGGGTAGGCCATTTAGAACGGATTTCAGGAAAAACGTTTTCACCCAGAGAGTTGTGGATCTATGCAATGCTCTGCCTCAGAAATCAGTGGAGGCCAATTCTCTGGATGTTTTCAAAAAAGAGTTAGATAGAGCTCTTAAAGATAGCAGAGTCAAGGGATATGGAGAGAAGGCAGGAACGGGGTACTGATTGGGGATGATCAGACATTATCACATTGAATGGCGGTGCTGGCTCGAAGGGACGAATGGCCTACTCCTCCACCGATTGCCTATTGTCTATTGACAAGGAATTCTATAGTTTTGCTTCCCTCTGGCTAAATAAATTCCATCCCACATCTATTCTAAAGGGACAACCTTGCATTCTGAGACTATGTCCTCTGCTCCTAGACTCCCCCACTATTGGAAACATCCTCTCCATATCTAATCTATCTAGGACTTTCATTATTTGATAGGCTTCATTGAGATCCATTCTCATTCTTCTAAACACCAGCGAATACCAGCCAGAGCCGGTAAATGTTCCTATACGTTAAACCTTTCATTCCCTGGATCATTCCTGTAAATTTCTTCTGCAACCTCTCCAAGGCCAGCATATCCGTTTTTAGATAACGGGCCCAAATCTGCCCACAATTGTCCAATTGTGATCTGACCAATGCGTTACAGAATCTCAGCATCCTTGCTTCTATATTCCAGTCCTCTCGAAACTGGAAACTGAACCAGGCCAGAATACATACGAGAATGGTAGAGCTGAGAGAATATTGTTGAACAGAGAGAAGACGTTTCCAACTACACTTCAGGTAGCTCATTCCCGATTCAAGATATTCTTCATGTGAAATATTTAGCCCTCACTTTCACTGTCATTCCTTCCCTGACACCTTAGACCATGCTCCCTAATTTTGAACAGTGGTAGGAAATAAAATAAATAAGCAAGATACCAAGAGCTGAGGATGAAGAACTTAAAGACAAGTTGTTCTCTTTTCAGCAAAGTGAGGAACGAGTTCCCTGACCTGAAAGTTCTAATGGTCCCTTAGCGGTTGATTTAAATTCTCAGCTGGTTTCAGCAATTACATCACTGGTTGATAAATGCCGAAAGTGTACCTTAAGTGAGCCAAATTTATCGTAAGCTGAGAGTGATCTCTAGAATCAAGCCCACACCTGATGTGAAAAAGAACATCTCGGTTACTGGATGAATGGCAGTGCTCAGATAATAAGAAATGTGTTTAAAATGTCTAGTATCTGATATAGAGAGGGTTCTGAAGGCAGAACATCTATTAAACACATCAGCTAATTACTTGCAAGAAGTGGAAGATGCTTTTGGCAGTACTGTAAGTTCAGCTGATCTTATAATGAAACTTAGCCGCACATTTCCAAAGAAGGAAGAGAAGCTATCTGCCTAACTTTTCAGGTTGGAGACATTGTTGCATTGTTTATGCCACAAAGGGGACATTCAGCTGTCTGAGAGAAATTGCCAGAGGATGGAGCTAGTTGTGAAGGGCAAGTTGTAACATGACATGAGTGCTCTACATGTTTGAATAATCCACAACATGCGTCCTCCTCCATCTTTTGCCAAGTTACTTAGAGAAGTTAGAGAGGAACAAAACAAGATTGAGAAGTGGAACATTTCCATATCTGAGTAGTATATTCAGTGATAGACTATGCTGCTGAAGGGGCCTCTGATGCCACAGCGATTGAGCTTTTGAGCAATCAGGTGGAAAACCGTGGAGCTGAGTTGATTTGACCGATAGGTGATAACGTTTCAGCTAAACGTGACACGTCTGTTGGGAAACCTGATCCATTTAGGACTTACAACGCAGAAGAATGCTGAGGAAAAGGTCTTCTGACTAGAGAGAAAATCGGTATTTTCTGTTATAACTGTGAGAGCATGGGGATTTTAAGAAAAACTATGAGGGACATGGATATCATTGAAAAGTAAGTCAGCAGTTAATCAAACAGAGAAGAATAGAAGCAAAGCTATGGAGGGAGCCATAAAGGAACAGGCTGACATGTCGGAGAGGATACATTCTAAGAAGAGTACCAAGGAATGCACTGAAGTGCAAAACATTATTCCTGAAGGTTTAGTGGGAACAAGCTCTGATGTATCCATATGGATTGAAAATGTTTATTCGAGAGCCATGCATGACATAGGTTCTCAAGTTATTTTGCTTTATAACAGCTGTTACAACAGTTTTCTGATGCATTTACCATTGACACCACTCAGTGCCCTTTTGAGTTAGGGGCTTAGTACTGACAAGAACCCATACGATGTTTATTTGTCATTGAAACTAGAGTTTTCAGAAGCAGATATTGGAGTAACTGTGACGATTGACACTCCAGTGTTGGTTTGCCTGGATCTGGTTGAGAAGTTGAAGTTTTCATTCTTTGGGAACAAATGCTCCAATTGTGAGAAGGGAGAATGCACGAGAAATAGAAAGAATTTTTTTAGAAACCCTGTCCATTCACTCAGTGTTCAGAGCTGCTTTTGAGACGGTGCAAGTTCTCCAACGCAAACTGATGAGCATAAACGAGTAACTATATGGTACACCCAGTCAAAACCTGCAATGTTACATCATGGAGGAGTAGCAAGAGTGACAAAGGACATCCTTGTCGAAGACATATCTCACTGGTTATCAGCAGTGGATGTTCAATAACACCTGCTTAAAATGAATGAAGCTGAATTCAATCATGGGACGGGGGAACTGAATTGCCTGAAAGTACGAGTAATAGACGAGGGGAAGCGATCTCCAGTGAACAGGAAAGGGTTGGCTGACACTGTAGAAGCTGAAAGTAAGGAGGTCAGAAAGTCAGTAAACCCCCCGCTAGGCTGGCAGAGAATGCACCTAGGAAACAGAGTGTTAAGTAATTTCCCATGGTGAGATATGTTACTTCCATTTACAAATAGATTGGGAGTCCTGAAATCACAAAATTTATTTGAATACTGTGTTATTGATAATGGATATTATTAAATTCCAGGACAATGTGTTCTGCTGGAAGAAGTGTTTTGGCTTCCGCTGAAGATAAGGAGCCATGTTGTTCCA
Source organism: Hemitrygon akajei (assembly GCF_048418815.1). Taxonomy (NCBI): domain Eukaryota; kingdom Metazoa; phylum Chordata; class Chondrichthyes; order Myliobatiformes; family Dasyatidae; genus Hemitrygon; species Hemitrygon akajei. The sequence goes on from NC_133147.1 coordinate 59,862,523, forward strand.
CTCAGGAATGTGTGCCAGCCAATTTTTTGCTTCGATGAAATCTCCTCTTATTTTTCTGCATTCCAGTGAGTACAGTTCCAGGTGACTCAATCTCTCCTTATAGTCTAAACTCCTCATCTCTGGAATCAACCTGGTGAACCTCCTCTGCAACACCTCCAAAGCCAGTATATACTTCCTCAAGTACGGAGAACAGAACTGCACACAGTACTCCAGGTGCAGCCTCAACACTACCCTGTACATTTGCAGCATAGCTTCCTGATCTTAAATTCAATCCCTCTAGCAAGGAAGGCCAGCATCCCATTTGCCTTATTGAAAACCTGCTGCACCAGCAAGCCAACCTTTTGTGATTCATGTATAAGAACTCTCAAGTCTCTCTATACAACAGCATGCTGCAATTTTTTAATTTATTAAATACTAATTTGCTCGTTCACTTTTCCTTTCACAGTGAATGACCTCGCATTTACCAACATTGTATCCATGTGGCAGACGCTTGCCCACTCACTGAACCTATGTATATCTCTCTTCAGACTCTCCATATCTTCTGCAGAATTTGATATTCCAATCAATTTAGTATCAGCAGCAAACTTAGATACACTACACTCAGTCTCTACTTCCAGATAATCAATGCATATCATGAACAGTTGCAGGCCCAGCACCACTCACCACTGATTGCTAACCAGAGTAACAACGATGTATCCCAACTCTCTTTCTATAAGTTAAACAATCCTCCATCCATGCTAACACATCACCCCCAACACTTAACCCGATGCATCATGTAAGAAGAGCTTTGTGCAGACGTATGGTTGAAAGGAAGAAGTGCCAATACTCCTGAATTAGCCAATTCGTTTGACGTGGTCTTTGAGGGAAGTTCATTTCAGTATAATAAATTGCAATAGATTTAAAGGCTCCATATGCTGATTTCTTTCATACTATTCATCATTGATTCTATTACAGAGGGGCTACACAACAAGTGTAATCTCTGTGTTTGTAGCTGTACGCTACTGAAACGTTTTACAATATACATTGGTGCCTTTTTACATAATAGTTGCTAATCCTGCTCGGCTGCGCTGAAATTCCAGACAAAATTTAATTTATACTGCACATGCAAAATGCTGGAGGAACTCAGCAGCCCAGGCAGAATCTATGAAAAACGACATTTCCGGCTGAGATCCTTCATCAGGACTGATAAAAGGATGAGAAAAGGAAAAGAAGGTGGGGAGAGCGGTGAATAGGTACATGGGCTAGGTAGTAGGTGAAAGCAGAAGAGGGGGAGGATTGAAATAAAGAGCTACAGAACCGATAGGTGGAAGCAATAAATGACCGGTGAAGGAGTAATCTGATAGGTGATGGACGAAGACAATCAAAGAAAACTTCCTACGCCAATCCTTACTATCCGCATCGCCAATCAGCTTTGAAATTTAGGCAAGCATGTTTATAGGTATTGGACAGTTGGAATCTTAGAGCCAATGTAAGAGTCCGTTCGAAATAAATGATTGTGCAATTCAGGATGGTACAGAACAATCATCCCCGTCCTTGCAGACTCGGCACCTCCGTAAAGTGCACCAGGTTCTCCATCAAAAGCACCAATTTCACAACAGGAACAACATCAACACGCTGAATAAAAAGGAACGGCAGTTGCATGAGAGCGTTCTGAAAGGCTGCATGGCCAACAGGTATGGGAGCAGTATACTATCGCACAGGAAGTCCCTACAAAGGATTGTAAGAAAGCCGAGAGGATAATAGGGGGTTACTTCCTTTCCATCAGTGTCTTTTATCGGGAACTTTGCGTACCCAAGGCCCTTAGTATGATCAATGATCCCACTTGTTCAACCATCAGGCAGGAGATTCTGATGCATAAAAACAAGAACTGGATTGTCAACAGCTTATTCCCTCAGGCCATTAAGTTTCTGAACTTCCTGCCACATCGCACTTCAAGAGTCAACGGATAGTTTGCATTGTACCCTACAATATTTGATTTGTGCACATTATCTCTGCGTGATTCATTTGTAGATTTCCAAGTCATTATGTGTTATATGTGTTCTGAATACTACAGTGCTTTCAACAACGCACAATCAAATTCAAAGTACGAAGGATATTTATGATCGAAGTACGTATATTTCACCGTACACTACCTTGCGATGGATTTTCTTGCACGCATATGCAGAAAAAATAAAGAAATACAATAGAATTTATGCAAAACCACAAATCACCAAAGACTGAAAGACAAACTATTTGCAAATTAAGACAAATCGCGCAAATACTAATAACAAAAAGGATAAACATGCTGAGAAAATGAGTTGAGGAGTCCTTGTAAGTTAGTGCATAGGCTGAAGAAGCTGTTCAGATATGAATGAATGCAGTTATCCATGCTGTTTCAGAAGGCTGATTATTGTCGGGCAAAAACTGTTGACGAAGCTCTGGCATTTAAGTCTCCTGTGTCTCCTGACCGATGGTCGTAGTGAGAAGATATCATAGCCTGGCTGTTAAGGGCTATTGATGATGGCGGCTGCTTTTTCGTGGCGGCGCTCTTTCTTAATGCGCACTTTGGTGAGGAGGGCTATTCCTGTTATGAACTGCGCTGTTCCCGCCAAAATTGTCGACACTTCTGTTCCTGGGTATTGGTATTCCCTTGCCACTCCATGATACAACTAGTCACGATACTCTCCATTGAACATCACGAGGTATTACGGAGAAACAAAATAAATCGTTTTATAAATATCCTTTCTACTATCACACAGTTCGGGACTAATTGGAGCACTTGCTCCGGCCACTCTTTGAACACACAAGTGACTGAACCGCATGGGACTCCTGACTGTACCGCCCACAAGCTAAGAACCGGATGAGTGTTGGTGGCCAGATTTACAGTTAAAGGGCAGACCATGTTGTGAAGCTATCAGCCCTCCTGAGTCCTGTCATCAGCACGACGAAAAGCATTCATTGTTTACTTTTGGCTCGATACTAACATGCAGATAATTGACTCACTGGGGAGTCCCGAGCAAAATATAACTGCTGGAGAAAAGCAGAAACTAGAACCATTTACGCAGAGCATGCACGCCCCAGCAAGAGGACTGCAAAATGCCATTTTCTATCCTTTTCTTGCCATCATTGGTTTTCCCAGTAAGTTGTGCATCCTCAGTCATCTACTGTACCTTACTTATAGTGATTCCAGAGATGTTTGATACCGAATTCGACTGCTTCGTTTCAGCAGCGCTGGTTGTAAGTGAACAATTATAACTAAGATTTTAAATGGCAAAATTGCTATATTTACAGATCAGTCTCCAATGGTGCTTCTAACCGATATTCTTTGACAACTCTCAGAGCTATTTAAGTTTTCCAGTTGAAATTTCGCAGATTTTATCTCAAGAAATAATGTGATCTGAATATATCTGTTCACGTTAAATCTCTAACCTATAGTGATTCCAGAGATGTTTGATACCGATTTCTACTGCTTCGTTTCAGCAGCGCGGGTTGTAAGTGAGCAATTACAACGAAGAATCTAGATGGCAACCTTGCAGTATTTACAGATCAGTGTCCAAAGGTGATTCTAAGTGATATTCTTTGACAACTCTCCGAGCCATTTAAGTTTTCCGGTTGAAATTTCGCAGATTTTATCTCAAGAAATAATGTGATCTGAATATATCTGTTCACGTTAAATGTCTAACCTTTATTTAATATTGTACTGTATGATTTAACATTAGCAGTTATAGATACATAAATGTATCTGATAACGTGCATGATGCTGCGTTGCATTATTGCACATCAGCCAATATAACGTAAATACTATACAGCATGATAGTTCATGAACTAGTTCATGCTGTATAGAATTAATTCAATTTTGTCTTCCATTTTATTGGGAAATGCTCCAAGGACTCCTTTAGGTACAAAACATTAATTACATGCCAGTATAATATACTGCAATGAATTTAAAGGTTCGATATGCTAATTTTATCTTCTATTTGGCATTAATTCTATTAGGGACGGGCTTCACAGATTTTATGTCTGCCAGGCTGCGGTAACATTCCAGATATTTAGTTTATGCAACACACGCTAAATACTGGACGATCGGAATATGCCAAGTAGAATCTACGGAGAAGAGTAAACAGTTGACGTTTCGGACCGAATACCTTCATCAGGGCAGGAAAAAAAGATGAGAAGTTAGGTCTCAGCTGGGAGGAGGGCATGAGAAGGTAGGTGATAGGTAAAACCCGGAGAACGGAGAACACAAGTGAAGGGCTCAGAAGCTGATAGGTAAAAGAGCTAAAAGGCTTGATAGAAGATGCTTGACAACCATCTGAAAAAAAAAGGAATGAGAAGGAACACCAGAGCCAGATGATGGACAGGTAAGGAGATGATGTGGGAGAGGGAACCGGGAATGGGAGGGTCAAGTAATCGATGTTCATGCCTACAGGTTGGAGACTACACAGACACAATATAAGGTGCTGCTCATAAAACCTGAATGTGGCCTCATCGTGGCAATAGAGGATGCCATTATATTTAGTTTATGCAGATCTGACATTATCAGCTATGTGAGTGGTTTAGTATCCAACCAGCGAACATGCCAACGAGCTTCTTTAGAACAACGCGTAGCGTCGGTCCCATTTCCGGCGATGCCCGTGTTATTTTCTTCAGAAACGTCATTTCATCATGTAAACATGAAGATGTCGTTGGCTGTTTTCTTCCCGGCACCCAGATTAAACGGGATACAGCGTTCTGCAGTAGACCACGGACATCTATCTCACGATAATACTGGTTACAGACATGAAGCTATTTAAATAGATCTGTTCAATATAGTTTTCAAAGACCGAAAGATAATAACGGATATGAATTTCGATGTGACGCTGATGAATAAAGTATACATGATACTGAGTTGTTGGCCATATTCAGTGAACTTTTAAGGATAAATCCTTCATTCCATTTCTCGTAATCGAGGATACAGAACTAAAGTTCCAATACTCTCCCATGGGCCCAGTTCCTACCTTAAACCGTGCTTCAATTTTAAGAATTATTCGTGTGAATTTTATTTTTACCCTTATAATGTCATTTATAAAGTGATCTCATGAATTCCCATCTGAACTGAGACTTCAAACATTCAATCTCGAACCGTTCTTCTTGTTCCCTTAACAGCGAACTTGGCAGCTGCCGTGGTCCTATCACGGGGAAGATGCGGTCTCTCCAAATGCGTCACTTATTACCTGGTGGCAATGGCGGTGACGGATCTGCTGGTCATTGTCACTGCCGTGATACTGAATCGAATCTCTGGTATCTTTTTCGGGAACAGTTTCCTCTCCATCACTCCCGCCTGTAGTCTCAGCACGGCGCTGATTTATTTCAGCAGGGATTGCTCGGTGTGGTTGACAGTCGCTTTCACGTTCGACCGGTTTGTCGCTATTTGTTGTCTCGAGCTGAAAAGGATATATTGCAATGAGAAATCTGCTGCTGTAGTTATATCTGTTGTCTGTTTTCTGGCAACCGTGAAGAATGTACCCTATTACTTTGTGTATCAGCCCTTGTATATACTAGATGGCGTGCCCTGGTTTTGTGATTATAAACTAAGTTTCTACACTGAACCAGTCTGGATAGCGTATGATTGGTTGGACCAACTTTTAACGCCGTGCATCCCTTTGCTTCTGATCCTGCTGTTCAATGTTCTGACCATTAGACATATTCTGTTATCGAACAGAGTCCGCAGAGGACTTCGGGGTGATAAAGGAGGGAAGAATCTCGAAGATGCAGAAACGGAGAAGCGAAAAAAATCCATGATATTACTTTTCACTATCTCCGCCAGTTTTCTGTTCTTGTGGATTACATATGTCATTTATTGTGCATATGTGAAGATTAACTTCGGTTTTTATATATCAGGATTCAATTTCGGGGACCCACACTACATTCTGCAAGAGAGCGGTAACATGCTTTCTAACCTGAGTTTCTGTACGAATTCTTTCATTTACGCGGTAACCCAGGCTAACTTCAGAAAGGAGTTGAAGAAGACACTGAAGTATCCCATGACTGCAGTTACTAGCTGTTTTACTAAGCAAAAATGAATAAATTCTGCTGCCATTGATGTTTGCGTCATTCACTTTTGCTTCTCAATATATTTTAAATTATTGTTTTTATAAATACGTATTTTGATGCACTGCTTCACCAAACCAACAAATTTCAAGACATTTTAAACCCGATTCTGAAGTGATCAATTTCAAAACCACCTACGTCATCCTCGCCAATTATCGCCAATTAGTTTTGAAATTTCGGCCGGCCTGCATATATTAAGCATGTATCATTCAAATCTGGTATACAGATATTGTACTGTTGGGGACGTCGAACCAGTGTACGAGTTGGTTTTAAGGAAATGTTTGTGTACTTTAGGAAGGTCAGAAGGACCGTTCAGGTCTACGCAGACACGGTTCCTCCATGAACTGCACCCGTTTCCTGGGTGTTCAAATCACAGACGACCTCAACAGGTCCCTCAATTTTCCTCTCTGAATAAAAAGGCACACACTCCCCCTCCATCTCAATTGACTTTTACAGAAGCTCCATTGAGAGTATCCCAAAAAGCTGCATATCCATTAGGTATAGGAGCAACAGAGCATCAGACGGGAAGTCCCGAGAAAGGATAGTGGGAATTCCCTAGAGGATAATAGGGGTCTCACCCGCAACCATCATTGACATTTATTGGGAGAACTGTGCGCGCAGAATGCTCAGTATTATCAAGCATCCCACTCTTCCATCCAGCATCCTCCTTTACATTCTACCATCAGGCAGGAAACTCCAATGAATAAAAACTGAACTGAATTTCAGGAACGGGGACAGGATTGGACCCAAATGCAGGACGCAGACTCTGAAGTACTAGGGGTAGGACAAGATAGGGATGCCATGGCATGTAAGCAGTAAGGCAGGTGGGACTGGGAGTTCGGACGAGGCAGGCAGGAGAATCCCAGAGTTCAGACGAGGCAGGCAGGGCGATCCCAGAGTTCAAACGAGGCAGGCAGGAGGATCCCAGAGTTCAGAGGAGGCAGGCAGGAGGATCCCAGAGTTCAGACGAGGCAGGCAGGGGGATCCCAGAGTTCAGACGAGGCAGGCAGGAGGATCCCAGAGTTCAGACTAGGCAGGCAGGGCGATTCCAGATTTCAGACGAGGCAGGCAGGAGGATCCCAGAGTTCAGACGAGACAGGCAGGAGGATCCCAGAGTTCAGTCGAGACAGGCAGGAGGATCCCAGAGTTCAGACGAGGCAGGCAGGAGGATCCCAGAGTTCAGACGAGACAGGCAGGAGGATCCCAGAGTTCAGACGAGACAGGCAGGAGGATCCCAGAGTTCAGACGAGGCAGGCAGGAGGATCCCAGAGTTCAGACCAGGCAGACAGGGCGATCCCAGAGTTCAGACGAGGCAGGCAGGAGGATGCCAGATACAGACGAGGCAGGCAGGAGGATGCCAGAGTAAAGACGAGGCAGGCAGGAGGATCCCAGAGTTCAGACGAGGCAGGCAGGGGGATCCCAGAGTTCAGACGAGGCAGGCAGGAGGATCCCAGAGTTCAGACCAGGCAGACAGGGCGATCCCAGAGTTCAGACGAGGCAGGCAGGAGGATGTCAGAGTACAGACGAGGCAGGCAGGAGGATGCCAGAGTACAGACGAGGCAGGCAGGAGAATAACAGAGTAAAGACGAGGCAGGCAGGAGGATCCCAGAGTTCAGACGAGGCAGGCAGGGGGATCCCAGAGTTCAGACGAGGCAGGCAGGGGGATAACAGTGTTCAGACGAGGCAGGCAGGAGGATCCCAGAGTTCAGATGAGGCAAGCAGGGTGATCCCAGAGTTCAGACGAGGCAGGCAGGAGGATCCCAGAGTTCAGACCAGGCAGACAGGGCGATCCCAGAGTTCAGACGAGGCAGGCAGGAGGATGCCAGAGTACAGACGAGGCAGGCAGGAGGATGCCAGAGTACAGACGAGGCAGGCAGGAGAATAACAGAGTAAAGACGAGGCAGGCAGGAGGATCCCAGAGTTCAGACGAGGCAGGCAGGGGGATCCCAGAGTTCAGACGAGGCAGGCAGGGGGATAACAGTGTTCAGACGAGGCAGGCAGGAGGATTCCTCATGACGGGCCGCATGGATCCCGGGCAGGGCCGCCTCCCAGACGGAAAAACAGAGGCCTGGGCAGTCGCGGACACCTGGGCGGGTGCGGAGTACAACCCTTAGGGAGCAATAGGTGGAAAGAGCAGAAACCATCGCCGGCCAGCGGCAATCCGGCCGGATCAGCTCGACGCAGGTAACGGATAGGAAGGGCCCGCCAGGCAGCGGCAGTCCGGCCGGACCTGCCCGACGGAGGCAATGGGTAGGATGGGGCAGAACCCCCGCCCGGCAGCGGCAGTACCAATGGCACAGTAATTAGCACGACGAGATCTCGTCACTTCAGGCCTATACCAGTTTGACGATAAGCCTGAAAATGGCCGTGCATGGTACTCCTCATTCGCCAACGCTATCCACGGAGTCCAGCTCGGAACTACCCAAGAGTTGGATCTTATGACGAAATGGCTGGGAAAAGAATCATGCGAACAGGTGAGCCGCATACGTTCAGTGTACATCAACAACGGCAAGCTAGACTTACGCAAAGCATGGGAGAGACCGGGAGTGCTATGCGGCCACTGAAATTATCGAAATGGCACTATTTCGACGTTTTTGAAAATTTACCTAAGGTGTCACCCAAGGACCACACTAAGCTAAGAGAGCTCGGAGATCTACTCATGGAGATTGAAGGTGCGAAAGAAGACGGCTATTTTACTGGCCTGTCATATTTAGATACTTCATACGGAATTAGACCAATCGTGGACAAACTTCCATTTGGGCTGCAGGAAAGTTGGGCGTCTGTTGGCTCAGAGTGCAAGGAAAAGAACGATGGTCGATTTCCTCCCTTTGAGTATTTCACTAGGTTTGTGTGCAAGGAGGCGCAGTATCGAAACGACCCTAGCTTTATGAATCAAGGTAGCATTACAATTCACACCAAGCCAATCAAATCCACTTCGAATAATTTTAACCTCAATAAACCTGTCTCAGTGCGTAAAACTGAAGTCTCAACAACTAACAATAACCCTAGCAAGGATTGTCCATTGCACAACAAACCCCACCCCCTCAAAAAATGCAGAACGTTTAGGGAAAAAAAACCCTTGAAGGAGAGGATGGCCCTCCTCAAGGAGAAAAAGAATGTTTTAAATGCTGTTCCATCTGCCTCTCAGCTCGCTGGAGAGTGTACGATCCCCGTGAGGTGCTCGGAATGTAATAGCACTAATCACGATGGGTCCATGCACACCGGCCCGTTACCGCAAACTGATAAAGCTCCTTCATCCTCACAAGAGGTCGGCGGGGAGGGAGAGGATCACTCCAAGATAACTATTGTCAACTCGAGCTGCACAGAAGTTTGCGGTCAAGGTCAGTCAAGCCCTTCTTGTTCAAAGATCTGCCTCACTAAGGTGTACAGTACGGGATCCAACGATAAGGCCATGAAAGCCTATGTCATTCTGGACGACCAGAGCAATCGCTCACTAGTCAGACCAGAGTTCTTTGACCTGTTCAGCGTAGAGAGTAATCAGTTCCCATACTACCTTACAACTTGCTCAGGCAGCGTAGAAAGATATGGGAGGAAGGCAGAAGGCTTCCAGCTTTAGTCGCTGGATGGTAAAGTTGTCATCTGTCTCCCTCCGCTCTTAGAGTGCAATGAAATTTTGAATAACCGCACCGAGATCCCGACGCCAATCGCTGTGCGACACCAGCCGCATCTCCACCGCATTGACAAGCACATCCCAGAACTGGACCCAAAAGCAGAAATACTCTTGCTACTTGGAAGAGACGTTCTCCAGGTGCACAAGGTCAGGCAGCAGGTCAATGGACCACATAACGCCCCCTTTGCCCAACGCCTGGATCTGGGCTGGGTGGTGATAGGAGTGGGGTGCCTTGGCAATGTAGACAAACCGACAGTTAACACACTCAAGACCAATGTGCTGGAGAGTGGCCGCCGTTCAATTTTTCAACCCTGCACAAGCTACATATGTATCAAGGAAGCACGACAGGGCTTTAACAAGTGTACTAAAGTAACTGACAAGACACTGGGACAGTCAGTCTTCGCTCAAACTGAGCATGATAATAAACTTGCTCCATCAGCACAAGACGCCATCTTCTTAAAATAATGGACACCAAGGTCTCCAGAGACGAAGCAAATAACTGGGTTGCCCCACTATCTTTCAGAGAACCAGGCCGGCGCTTGCCAAACAGCAAAGAGCAGGCAGTCAAGCGGTTCACGTCTTAGCAAAAAAAAACCCTGAAAAGGAAACCTGAGATGCAGCAACAATACGTAGCATTCATGGAGTAGATCTTCGCTAACGGACATGCTGAAGTAGCACCGCCACTGAGAGAAGGTGAGGAGTGCTGGTACCTCCCAACGTTTGGGGTTTACCACCCACAAAATCCCAATCAGATCAGGGTGGTCTTCGACTCCAGTGCTCAGTGCGCTGCTATCTCCCTTAATGACGTGCTGCTTACAGGCCCCCACCTCAACAATACCCTTCTCGGGGTCCTGCTGCGCTTCCGGAAGGAGAAGGTCGCAATCTTAGCGGACATCCAGCAGATGTTCCATTGCTTCTTAGTACAGGAAGACCATCGCAGTTTCCTCCGTTTCTTATGGCACAAGGACAATAACATTAACAAGGAAGTTTTTGAATACCGGATGAAAGTCCACATTTTCGGCAATAGTCCATCACCAGCCGTGGCCATCTATGGGCTGCGAATAGCCATCAGAGAGGGCGCACAGGAGCACGGCGATGACACCGTTAAGTTTGTAGAAAGGCACTTCTCTGTCGATGATGGCTTGATATCGCTACAGAAAGAAGACGAAGCAATCGATCTGCTCCGACGTACACGAGCCTCACTCGCTGAGTTAAAACTCCGCTTGCACAAGTTCGCATCAAACTGCCAGGCAGTAATGGAGGCCTTCCCACACGATGACTGTGCTCCGGCAATCAAAGACCTAGATCTAGATGGAGAAACCATACCCTCACAAAGGTGTTTGGGCCTCCTTTGGGAGATTACAACTGACACATTCACCTTCTCCGTGCCGACCGTGATCAAGCCATTCACCCGCCGTGGAGTTCTCTCCACTGTCAACAGTTTTCTTGATCCCTTGGGTCTCCTGGCGCCAGTTACGATCCAAGGAAGAGTCCTCCTCAGAGAACTTACCTCTGAGCTCTCCGACTGGGATACTCCCCGACCAGAAGACAAGCTAAACAGATGGGAGGCTTGGAGAGATTCACTTCAAGATCTAAAACAGCTTTATATCCCACGTAGGTACACTGTCGACGAATTGGCCCAGGCAAAGGATGTCATCTTTAAAGCAACTCAAAGAGCAGTTTTTGCAAGGGAGTTTTCAGCCCTCCAAGTTAATAAACCAATACCAAAGGACAGCCCTTTGAGGAAACCCCACCCGATTCTGAAGAATGATCTCATTTGCATTGGATCTGGTTAATACACGCTCGCCTTTCAGCTGCAGAAAAGAGCCCAGTAATGCTGCCCAAAGACAGCCATGTGTCCTTACTGCTTACTCGCCATCACCATGAACAGGTAGGGCATCAGAGCCATCACCTGAAGGAAGGAGCAATCAGGGCAGCGGGTCTGTGGATCGGGAGTGAAAACACTGATCAATTCAGTAATCCACAAATGTGCAACCTGCAGGAAACTGTGAGGGAAGATGGAAGTTCAACGTATGGCGGACCTCTCACCAAAACACCTTGAAGCCTGCCCTCCTTTTACGTATGTGGGCTCGATGTATTTGGTCCGTGGACTATCACCACTAGACGCACAAGAGGACGACAAGCAGAGAGCAAACGGTGGGCCATTATGTTCAGCTGCATGAGTTCGAGAGCGGTACACATTGAAGTCATCGAATCTTTGGATACATCCAGCTGCATTAATGTTCTCAGGCGCTTCTTTGCACTAAGAGGCCCTGCAAAACAGTTAAGGGATGATTGCAGCACGAACTTTGTTGGAGCGTCCAAGGAGCTCGGGATGGACAAGACGGTGCAAAGGTACCTCAGTGAGCAGGGATGCAACTGGGAGTTCAACACACCAGACGCCTCTCACATGGGAGGCTCATGGGAGCGGATGATTGGTATCGCCAGAAGGATCCTTGATTCAATCTTTCTGCAGCAACACATCCAACTCACCCACGAAGTACTGTGCACATTAATGGCAGAGGACACAGCCATGATAAATGCACGACCACTCCTACCTGTCTCTTCTGACCCGGAAATCCCCTTCATACTCTCGCCATGAATGTTCCTTACGCAGAAGACATAAGCTCCCCCTCCACCTGGGGACTTCTCAGATAAGGATTTGTACACAAAGCAATGGAGACAGGTTCAGGCTCTCGCAAATCCGTTCTGGTCTCATTGGAGAAATGAATATCTACCTTTGTTGCAACATAGACAAAAGTGGACAGAAACTCGCAGGAATCTTCAAGTTGGAGATTTTGTCCTGCTCAGGGACAAGCAGATCGCCCGCAACTGCTGGCTAATGGCCAGAATCACTGCCACATTCCCTGGTAGGGATGGACATGTCATGAAGGTTGAGTTGAGAACTTCTGACCAAGGTGATGTAAAGACTTACCAAAGGCCTGTTGCAGAAGTCATTCTAATTCTACCTTAAGGATTGATTTAGAGACTGAAGTTTGTATTATGTTCATAGTGACCTTACAAAGGTTAGGAGGAGAGTGTATTGCCCTTAAGGCATTCGTTTAGTTTATTATATTTTCGCTTTAGAAATTCGCTTGTAATCGTTTTCTTGCTTAAAGTTAAGGTTGGTGAAAGTAAGTTCGTTGTCTGTGATATATCGCGGCATGCGATGACGTTCACACCCGGTTTCACTGCATCCTGTGGGAAAATACCGATATGGAGAAAAGGAAAGGAGGGGGCTTGTGTATGCAGGATCAGCGCGAGAAAAGATTTCTTCTACGCACGAGAAACATCATAGAAGCAACGCCGTAAGTTCATAAGATAATCGATATGTTGAAGTAAAAATGTTAACGCTGGTTCTGTTAAAAGTAATGACGGTTGATAAAGTTTATGTTCTTTGTTATTTAAAGAGTTGCGGATAGCTTGTGTTGAAGTGTATTTAAAGCAGTTGATGGCGAAGGCAGATTCTGACTGTATGTTGTACTTTAATGTAATATAGCTTGTTGTAGTTTTATTTTTGCAAGTATTTATGAAGTAAATGTGATGCCAAAAAGGAAACAAATACTTTGTATATACAAATAATATTGTATATATTTTGTTTTGTTTTATCATCAGTTTTCACCATACGTTAATGTGGAAGAGTGAGGAGTAAACGGTTAATCTTACTGTCTTACTGGGATCGCGCCTCGTTGACTGGTTTATACTTGGTGTTTAGTTCAGAGTTTTTACACCTGTGCCAGAACACTACAAACATTCTGTACTGTCAACATTTCACCTTTAAATGACCGCCGTTTCTCTATTACATCCTTCCCATAAAACAAATTGTCCCAATCCACTCCTTCTAAATCCTTTCGCATCTCCTCAAAGTTAGCCTTTCTCCAATCAAAAATCTCAACCCTGGGTCCAGTCCTATCCCTCTCCATAATTATATTGAAACTAATGGCATTGTGATCACTGGATCCGAAGTGCTCCCCAAAACATACGTCCGTTACCTGACCTATCTCATTCCCTAACAGGAGATCCGACACTGCCCTTTCTCTAGTCGATACCTCTATGCATTGCTACAAAAAACTATCCTGCACACATTTTACAAACTCCAATCCATCCAGCCCTTTTATAGAATGGGCTTCCCAGGCTATGTATGGAAAATTAAAATGTCCCACAACCACAACCTTGTGCCTACTACAAATATCTGCTGTATCCTTTCAAATATGCTCCTCCAATTCTCGCTCCCCATTAGGTGGTCTATAATACACCGCTATACGTGTTACTACACCTTTCCCATCCCTCAATTCCACCCAAATAGTCTCCCTAGATGAGCTCTGTAATCTATCCTGCCAAAGTGCCGCTGTAACATTTTCTCGGACAAGCAATGCAACACCTCCTCCTCTTGCCCCTCCAATTTTATCACACCTGAAGCAACGAAATCCAGGAATATTTATTTGCCAATCACACCACTCCTGCAACCATGTTTCTCTAATAGGTACAACAACATATTTCCAGGTATCAATCCATGCTCGAAGCTCATCCACCTTTCTTACAATGCTCCCAGCATTAAAAAAGATTCATTTAAGAAACTCTGTACCTCTTCCTCTTTGTTTATCCCTAACGATGCAATCAAATTTATTATCTGTTTCTTCCTTCTTCCCTACATCTTCGGTCTCAGCGCTCCCCCTTCTCTATCACCTGCCTCTCCTCCCTCACACACCGTCTACTAGCTTTCTCTATTTGTGAACCAACCTCCTCTCCCCTAGACTCTTCAAATTGATTCCCATCCCCCAGCCATTCTAGTTTAAATTCTCCCCAGTAGACTTAGCAAACCTCCCGGCCAGGTTATTCGTCCCCCTAGGATTCAAGTGCAACCCGTCCTGTTTCTACAGGTCACACCTGCCCCAAAAGAGGTCCCAAGTACTCCAAGTACTCCAAGAGGTCACAGTACTCCAAGTGGAGTCTGACCAGGGTCCTATATAACTGTGAAATTACCTCTCGGCTCTTAAATTCAATTCCACGGTTAATGAAGGTCAATGCACTGTATGCCTTCTTAACCACATGTCCACATGCGCAATTGCTTTGAGCGTACTATGGACTCGGACCCCAAGATCCCTCTGATCCTCCATACTGCCAAGATTCGTACCCTTAATACTATATTCTGCGATCATATTTGACCTACCAAACTGAACCATTTCACACTTATCTGGGTTGAACTCCAACTGCCACTTCTCAGCCCGGTTTTGCATCCTAGCAATATCCTGCTCTTCCCTCTGACAACCCTCCATCCTATCCACAACATCTCCAATTTTTGCGTCATCAGCAAACTTACTAACCCATCCATCCACTTCCTCATCCAGGTCAGTTATAAAGATCACGATGAGTAAGGGTCCCTGAACAGATCCCTGAGTCACACCACTGGTCACCGTCCTCCATGCAGAATATGACCCGTCTGCAACCACTCTTTCCGTTCTGTGGGCAAGCCAGTTCTGCATTCAGTTCTGTATTTTATTATTTTTATATGGCAATAAGACCGTACTTGCATTTTGTACGTTGACCCTCGTACATTACATTGCAATTTGCCCGGCACCGGGTCGAGACACTAATTCCTTTATGTCCCAGTAATTCTCCTGCGTTCTGTCACAAGTGTCTGTTGCTTTGTCGGCACGGACCTAAGGCCGCTTCAAAATGTCCTCTGCTCTCTCTGTGACTTTAACAGAGTTCAGACCCGGTATAGTTATTTTGTGAAACGGGTTGAATGTGGAAGAATAGTGTGCACAGAGAGAATTGCAAATAATTCAATACTTGCACGATGCGTGTGTTTGGGTGTGTATATCGGTGCTTATGTGCGCGTCTGTTTCTGTGTTTCTGGCAATGGTGTGTGAGAGGCTTAAACCACTCCAGGAAAGAAGAGAGTGATGTGTGTGTGTGTGTGTGTGTGTGTGTGTGTGTGTGTGTCTGTGTGTGTGTGTGTGTGTGTGTGTGTGTGTGTGTGTGTGTGTGTGTGTGTGTGTGTGTGTGTGTGTGTGTGTTAGGTGATATGTGTCCGCCACCCTTCAGCCAGAAACAGCACTAAGGCAATGTCCAGAACAATACCAAGGATCCTGGCATTTGTGTGTCAACACAGCAGAAGCAGATTTTTGTGTCGGGGAAGAAATCTGCCCATAACAGAGTTAGGGCGATCTTTGGGTTTACCATATTTACTCTTAGCAAAAGACTTCGGCAATTAGTCTTCATATCTGAGTATAAATTCGGTTTTAAATTGGAGTGCATTTCTAAACAATCACTCGAAACTTTCAAAATCCAAAGGACGACCAGCAGTTCATCGCCATTTTACATCGGTACATCTGACGCCAGCTACAAACTTGCATCTGATTCAGACCTCCGCATTCCCACCAAACCATCCCTACAGCGCCAACTTTCCGTAAATGGGTGAGCCTTTAGTCAGCCATAATAATTCTTCAGAAATCATCGAGGTGAAGATACACAGGGAAGAATACCTGCCCCACCACCACCCCAACCCGACAGAATAAAAACAATCTGCACACGACAGTGAATATCTTTAAACAGGAAATAATATAGTTCCCACAGACGGTACTTTACACAGTGTAAGGACATTTGCACAAAACAGATACAATACAGGTAATTTCACTGCCTTCGACATAGCAGTGAACATCATTTCCTGGAAGTCACTTAGGGTGGAAATCATTCGGTTACGTTTTAAGTGGCTGTAAACTTCCTTAACATGAAGTCCACGTGTGCATTCGGGAAAACTATTACAATGTGTAACATTTGCACATACATTAAATACAGGGGTCTTCTGGCACCATGCTTGCGGGTCATCTTGACAAACGACAGCACGCAGCTGATGAAGGGCACGGAAATCGCGGGACCTCTGGAGCTAACGGTACAGACGAGGAAAGAGAAGACTTTCCGGCCGTTGGTTGAGGCGGAAGGGGACAGGCTGTTCAGGGGACGGGGTGTGAGGAGAGGGTGTGGGGAAAGTGGCGAGGGGGAAAGTTGGGAAATTCATGAATATTGAATTTACGTGATAGAAGTGATTCATCTACAATTAGTTCTAATCTAATCATAGCATGTCTACATTTAGCAAACACCAGCTGATAATTTCATACAGAGCAAGTTTGATTAATTTTGTTTATATAGGAACAGTGCGTTTGATGCAATAGAGTTGTGCAGCACCTAAACAGGCCATTCGGCCTACCAGGTCTCTGAAATCTGTTTGATTCCCAATGCACGTTGTGACTGCCACTGTTACAAGACTTATATATATATATATATATATATAAAAAACCATATATAACAATCACAGCACGGAAACAGGCCATCTCGGCACTCCTAGTCCGTGCCGAACTCTTAATCTCACCTAGTCCCACCTACCCGCACTCAGCCCATAACCCTCCACTCCTTTCCTGTCCATTTACCTATCCAATTTTACCTTAAATGACACAACTGAACTGGCCTCTACTACTTCTACAGGAAGCTCATTCCACACAGCTATCACTCTCTGAGTAAAGAAATACCCCCTCGTGTTTCCCTTAAACTTTTGCCCCCTAACTCTCAAATCATGTCCTCTCGTTTGAATCTCCCCTACTCTCAATGGAAACAGCCTATTCACGTCAAATCTTTCTATCCCTCTCAAAATTTTAAATACCTCGATCAAATCCCCCCTCAACCTTCTACGCTCCAATGAATACAGACCTAACTTGTTCAACCTATCTCTGTAACTTAAGTGCTGAAACCCAGGTAACATCCGAGTAAATCGTCTCTGCACTCTCTATAATGTATTGATATCGTTCCTATAATTCGGTGACCAGAACTGTACACAATATTCCAAATTTGGCCTTACCAATTCCTTGTACAATTTTAACATTACATCCCAACTTCTGTACTCAATGCTCTGATTTATAAAGGCCAGCGTTCCAAAAGCTTTCTGCACCACCCTATCTACATGAGACTCCACCTTCAGGGAACTATGCACTGTTATTCCTAGATCTCTCTGTTCCACTGCATTCCTCAATGCCATACCATTTACCCTGTATGTTCTATTTGGATTATTTCTGCAAAAATGTAGAACCTCACAATCCTTGTATTGTGAGGATTTGCAATACAATTCCAAATACAAGAGCCTTGTATTCATAATCTGCTGCCTTGCCTAGCAATCGAATTTGTCACTTCCTTAATAAAAAAAAACTCTTACATTTTTAAGATATGTTTTCCCCAACACACAACAATGCAGACTCCCCTGAATAAGAAAGTATATGCTGTCATCGGAAAGGGTGCAGAGGAAGTTCACAAAAATTATCCTGGAAATGAAAAGCATTAACATAATGGGAAGGTTTGGTGTCTGTGGTCCCTACTCACTGAAATTTCAGAACAATGAGTAGGAGATATCACCGAAGTTTACCAAATATTGACACGGCTAGATAAAGTGGACCTGAAGAGCATGTTTCTTATAGTGGGGACAACAGGACCAGAGATCAGAGCCTCAACATACAGGGGCATCCCTTTAGAACAGAGATGAGGAGGAAATTGGTTTAGCCAGAGGGTGATGAATCTGCACAATACATTGCAAAGACAGGTGTGAGGGCCAAATTGTTAGGTATGTTGAAGTGGAGTTGGAAAGGTTCTAGATTATTAACGGTGGCAACGTTTACGAGCGGGAGGCGGGAGGCAGGGATAATAATCATCTGTGATGGATTGTGGAGCAAGCTTGATGGGCAAATGACCTAATCCTGTTACTACGTTTATGGTCTTAAAAATTCAGCAACTCCAAGCTGTTATGGTGTGAGTTTGAAGCCAGGTGTGGAGAAAAGACAGAGACTCCCATGTAGAGATGGAAGCAAGAATTTAATCACTGGAATTCCAACAGAATGTCGGTGGCTTGACAGAGCGAGATCGCAACATGAAACAATCTTTAAACACAAGGACCCCGCAATAAGACCTAATTGAGAGTTCATTTTAAATAATCACAGTACCATACATGGAAAACCCATGCTAGTCAAAATAAATTTGGCAAGATTAAACAGAAAGCACAAAGGCTTACTGACTCCAGATAAGACCTCTATTAACAAATACAGGTGCACAGGACTGTAGGGCTCATGACACAAACTGGTGATCTCAGGATTGTCATTCATACCACTTGCTAGTGAGGCATGAAATAGAACGATAGTGCAGTTTATCAATGTTCTCTGGATATATTGTTTCAGACATGGTATAGAGGGTCATTAAATTGGGAGGGCAGGTATTAGTCATCATGGAATATCCCATGACAGTAAACATAAGGTGTTTGTCTCCTGAGATAATTTGGGTGGAACAGAGGAATTAAAAAGGATGATCACATTAATGGTATTACAGACTTATCATTAGTATATAGGATTAAAGGAACAAATTTGCAGAGAAATTGCAAACATTTGCAAGATGTAAACATTTCTGATGGTAGGTGATTTTAAATTACAACATGTTGACTGGGACGTCCACATGGTATATAGTATAGAGTTTGTTGAAATGTTTTCAACAAAAATTTTTGTTTTCAGGAAAATTTCCTTACTTAGTATGCAGTAGGAACAACTACAGATAGCATGTTACTGATGCTCCTATTGGGGAATGAGAACGAGTGGGTGACCAAAGTGAGTGTAGTGGAAAATGTTAAACGTAGTGATCATTATTCCATTACAGTTAATTATAGATAAGGATAGAGATGGTCCTCTGGTTAAGATTCTAAGTTGGAGAAAGGTTTTAGTTATAAGAGTCATTAGTTGTGTAGTAATATTAAGAACCTGGTAAGGAAAAGTATAGAGAGTTAGCATCAAATGAGGCACTTCAGGAATATAAAAGATTCAAGAAAACACTTATGTGAGAAGCCATTCGGAGTATGGGGGGAATTATGTCCAACCATGTTGAAGTTTTTAAAATGTTTCAATAAAAGGAATGTCGTGGACAAATTCAACATGGACTTTAGCATTGCCTTTTACAAACAGCTACATGGTGGGCTAGTCCAAAATGTTAGCTCAGGATAAAGTAGACAACTGTAGTCAACTTTGGCTTAGGAGAAGCAAGAGAGTATATTAGACGGTTATCTCACTGATTACGAGGCCTGCGATTAGCTGTATGAAGCCGGGATCTGTGCTGGGTCAATTGTTTTTATAAGACCATAAGACATGAGAACAGAATTAGGCCATTGAGTCTGCTCCAATTATTATGTGATTCTGTCCCATTGCCCTGCCTTCTCAACATAAGCTTTAACATTCTTCCTAATCAAGAACCTATACAGCCGCCATTTCAAATATACCCAGTAACTTGATGTGCTCAGCAATCTCTGGCGACGAATTCCATAGATCTGCCTCCCTCTAGCTAAATAAATTCCAACACATCTCTCTTCTAAATGGACAACCTAGTATTCTGAGACTATGCCCTCTGTTCCTAGACTCCCCTACTATTAAAAACATCCTCTCCATATCTACTCTATCAAGGACTTTCAATATTTGATAGGTTTCACTGTGATCCACTTTCATTCTTCTAAACTCCAGCGAATACAAGCCCAGAGTCATCAAATGTTCCTTGTACGTTAATTCTTTCATTCTCTGGATCATTCCTGGAAACTTCTTCTGCAACCGCTTCAAAGCCAGCGTATCCGTTCATAGAAAACAGGCCCAAATCTGCTCACAATACTTCAAGTGTGGTCTGACCAATGCCTTACAGTGCCTCAGCATTACGTCCTTGCTTTTATATTCCAGTCCTCTCAAAACTGGAAACTGAACCAGGCCAGAATACATACGTGACTGGTAGGGTTTAGGAGAGCATTGTTGAACAGAGAAAAGATGTGTATTCCTGCTTCCACCTACTCTTATTGTAGCTCATTCCAGATCCTAGCTATTCTTCATGTGAAATATCTAGCCCTCACATTCACTTTGAATTCTTCCCTACACCTTAAACTATGCTCCCTAATTTTCGACAGTGGTAGGAAATGAAATGGATAAGCAAGATACCCAGCCTAACAATTTTATATACCTCTATTATGTCAACTTCAGCCCCCAGCAAGAAAAAAACAAATTGTTTTTCCAATATCTCAGTATATCGCAAGCACACCAAGCCCAGCATCATACTTCTGAATACTTTCTCTCCCCACAAAGCTATCAGTGATGTAACTAAATTCACACTGTCTGGTAAGATAAGAGAGCTTGGAGAGGTGGGGCCATGGGCTTTTCATATTTTTAAGGACGTATTTTATGCAGCTGAGGGTGAAGAACTTAAAGACAAGTAGTTCTCTTTTTCAGCAAAGTGAGGAACGAATTGCCTGACCTGAAAGTTCTAAAGGTCCTTTAGGGGTTGATTTAAATTCTGAGCTGGTTTCAACAATTACATCACTGGTTGGTAAATGCCGAAAGTGTACCTGCAGTGAGCCAAATTTATTGTCGGCTGAGAGTGATCTCTAGAGTCAAGCCCTCACCTGATGGGAAAGAGAACATCTTGGTTACTGAATGAATGGCAGTGCCCAGGTAATATTAAAAGTGTTTAAAAGGTCTAGTAGCTGACACACTGAGGGTCCTAAAGGCAGAACATCTATTGGACACATCGGCTAGTTACTTACAAGCAGTGGAAGATGGTTTTGGCACTACTGCAAGTTCAGCTGATCTTATAAAGGCACTTAGCCACCCATTTCAGGAGAAAGAAGAGAAGCTATCTGCCTACCTTTTCAGGTTGGAGAAATTGCTGCACTGTTTACGCCATAAGGGGACATTTAACAGTCTGAGAGAAATTGCTGGAGGATTGAGCAAGTTGTGAAGGACACGCTGTAAAATAAGATGACTGCTCTGCGTATTTAAGTAATCCACAAGATGCATCCTCCTCCATCTTTTACCAAGTTACTTGGAGAAGTTAGAGAGGAAGAAAACATGATTGCGAAGTGGAACATTTTCCAAAAGCTGAGTAGTATTTTCACTGAGAGTCTCTGCTGCTAAAATGGCACCTGATGCCACAGAGATAGTGCTTTTGTGGAATGAGGTTGAAAACATTTGAGCTGAGTTGATTTGACGGATATCTGATAAAGTTTCAACTAAACGTGACGCGTCTGCTAGGAAACCTGATCCATGTAGGGCTTACAACAGAAGAAAGCTGGTGAAAAGGGCTCTGGACTAGAGAAGCAATCGGTATTTTCTTTTATAACTGTGGAGAGCATGCGGATTTTAAGCAAAACTATGAGGGACATGGATATCTTTGAAAAGTAAGTCAACAATTAATCAAACAGAGAAGAAAAGAAACAAAGCTGTGAAGTGACCTAGTAAAGGAACAGGCTGACATTTCAGAGAGGGCACATTCTAATCAGCGTATCAAAGAAAACAGTGAAGTGCGAAACACTATTCCTGAAGGTTTAGTGGGAACAAGCTCTGATGTATCCATATGGATTGAAGGAGTTTATTCTCGAGCCATACTTGACATAGGTTCTCAAGTTACTTTGCTTTATATCCGAGCCAATCTGGATAACGTATGACTGGTTGGACGTCCTTTTAACACCGTGCCTCCCATTCCTTCTCATCCTGCTGTTCAATGTCCTGACCATTAAGCAAATGTTCGTGTCCAACAGGGTCCGCAGGGGACTTCGGGCAAGCAGGTTATGAATCTCAAATATGCAGAAACGGAATATCAGAAAAACACATTATATTATTTTTCACCATCTCCACCAGTTTTCTGTTCTGAGAATTACGTACTTCATTAATTTTTTACACGTGCATATTAAAGGCACTTCTTATGTAACCGGATTCGATTTCGGAGATACACACTCCTTTCTCCAAGAGAGCGCCAACATGCTTTCAAACCTTTATTTACGCGGTGACTCAGGCAAATTCAGAGAGGAGTTGAAGAAGATACTGAATTATTCCATGCGTGTAGTTATTTGCTGTTTTAAAAGATAAAAGCATATATTTTCCGTTATCTGTGATATATGCTTTATTCACTTTACCCTTTTAACATATTGTAATTTATAGTTTTATTATTATGTATCTGCTGCCGGAAAACATTAAAATTCACGACATAATATACCTGACTCTGATCATCAGATGGAAAATTGTCGACGTCTCCTCACAATGCACACCGCCACCGGCTTTCAACATAGGCCAGCTTGCAGATACGTTGTGTAAATATCCGAGCTATGTATACAGATATTGTACAGTTGGGGTCTCACAACCGATGTAGGAGTTATCACTGTCTGCTTACGGTATCAATGCTAACTTGACTGCGACTATCTTGTCACCAGTTAACCCAGCAATCCCGGGTCCTGAACGTTCTGCACCGACTCATGTAGTTTAATTTGGGGAAAGTAGAATCACGGCGTCAACATGAAATATTTCTTGAAAGTGATGCAAGATCTTACTGTGGACATTGACAGGGAGTGCACCTTCCCTGTGGCAAAATACACAGCTTCACAGTACTGAAATGCTTTTACAGTAGAGCAAAGAAATAAAATAGAATCAATTAAACCTACTCACATGCAAAGACCGTCAAGCAACTAATACAGAATACGTCAAATATTTCAACAAATATAAACATATAAATGGCAACTGAAATAATTAAATAATTAATTACTAGATGGAAAGATGGATCGATAGATAGATATATAGATAAATGAACATACAAATAAATACGTACGTAAATAAGTGAATAGAAAAATAAAACGATGGGCACATAAATAAATTAGTTAATGAATTAATTCTTCATAGAGCATCAGTTGGAGATTCCTTAGCAGTCAGTCTGAAGTTTGTGGTATAAGTTCAGTGCAGAAGTAAGTAAAGTTTTTCGCGCTGCTTCAGGAGTCTGATAGATAATTCAACAACAGATGGCACCTCTCCTTCCCAAAGTTCTACTTGTCACGGCCATTATCCAAAGGTAATCGCATTGTTGAATGCAAAGTTGAGCCCATGTACCTATTGCTTTGATGACAAATTCATGAAAAAGTTAATATTGTCATGAGGCAAATCTACAGATTTTAACCTGTTGTAGCATTATTATTTTACTGCCGTACCTTAGAGGTGGACAACTGTACTCTTTTTAATTATACTTCAGGATAAGCGTGTCGAAATGATCTGAACATTCTTCATGTCACACGCTATCACGTTATTTATTCTGCTGCAAATTAATAATACTACAGGACAAGTTAAACATTTCCACAACCTATGAAAACGATACTTTCGACTGTTGAAGATATTGGTGAATAAATTCATTGCTATCAACGCCTTGAGTAAATCTCCTAAGAGAGGATCAACTGAGTGTGTTATTCAACTGACTTCTGGCAAGAATTCATATTTACAATTCTTAGGTGACAATGCAGGCGGCATGGTTGTTTAATGCATAATGGTGGCCTAAATTAGCAGTATTTTTGTTGACGGTCTCCTGAAGAAAGGTGTTCATTCCTTAATGCAGCGTCACAAACAGCACGAAATTTACAAAGGCGGGTACGAATCGACACAGTAGAAATAAAATGAGGGCGGTACACAAACTGTCGTTACTCAGGACATGTCCTCATTTTTCCTTTGTGGGAATCTGGGCCAGAGTGGGAGTCGGAAGCTTCACTGATGCCAGGATAAATTTACCGCATAAAGATGATGAATGAATGTTCCATCTCTGATCTGCAAAGCGGCTAATATTGATTAGGTTCTACTTGAAGATCGAGCTCAAAATTCCTTGCCATTAAATCGGGTCACTCCAGATCCAAGGTGCAAAATGCAGTATCAGCAGTCTCACACAGAACGCAGCACACACAGCAAATATCATTGAGATAGCCCCAAAAAATGGTTACAAAAACATATTTTAAATGTCACCCAACGCAAGTGCGCCGCAGACTAACACAATCCACTTGTCTTCCATCTACTGAACACTGGAGGGCAGCACCGACAATAAATTTGTGACGGGATATGTCTTCCACTCAATGGTCGATCTGAGATAATACGGGAAGTTACCGGTGTATTATCGAGGTAGACCAATGTGCCCCTCGAGCTCTCTGCTGTTCGTGTTCTGTACGAGCTTCATTTCAGGAAAATATACTGCAACAGATTAAAAGGATCGAAATGCCGATTTATTTTTCATACTGCTTGTCGTTATTTCTATTACAGAGGGGCTTCACAGCAAGTGTAATCTCTATGTTTGTAGCTGTTGCATACTGGAACGTATTATAATATACATTCGTGCCTGTTTAAATAATATTTGCTAATTCTGCAGGGCAGCGCTACAATTCCAGACTAGATTTAATTTATGCGACACACACAAAATGCCGGAGGGCCTCAGCAGACCAGTTGACATTTTGGGCTGAGACCCTTCATCGGGACTGACAAAAGGATGAGAAGAAAGGACAAGTAGGTGGGGAGAGCGGATAAGAGATACATGGGGTAGGTAGTAGATGAAAGCAGAATATGTAGAGGATTGATGTAAAGAGGTGGAAAGCTGATAGGTGAAAGCGATAAATGGCAATTTGCAAATTAAGACAGATCGTGCAAATACTAATATTTGAAAATGAGACCAGAGATTGAAGAATCAGTTCAGAGCTGAAATCAGTGAATTTATCCACGCTGCTTCAGGAGGCTGATGGTTGTCGGACAATACCTGTTGAAGAAGCTGATGCTGTGGCATTTAAAGCTCCTGTGTCTCCCGACAGATGGTAGTAGCGAGAAGATATCATGGCCTGGCTAGTAGGGTATTATTGATAATATATCCTGCTGTCTCGAGGCTGCACTCTTTCTAAATGCGTACAATGGTGAGGAGGCCTATTACTGTTCTGGGCTGCGCTGTACCCGCCACAGTTTGTCGACACTTCTGTTCCTGGGTATTGGCATTTCCTTGTCACTCCATGATGCAACTAGTCACGATGCTCTCCACTGAGTATCACAAGATATACGGAGGCTACAAAATAAATCGTCGTTTTAAATATCCTTTCTACTATCACACAGTTCGGACGAACGGGAGCACTTGATCTGGCCACTCTTTGAACACACAAGTGACTATCGTATGTGACTCCTGACTGTACCGTTCACAAGCTGACAACCGGATGAGTATCGGTGGCCAGATTTACATTCCAAAAACCGACAACGTAGTGAAGCTATAAGTCCTCCTGTGTCCTACCATCAGCACAACAAAAAAAGAAATCATTATTAAAATGGTGATAATTGACTCCCTGGGGAGTCCCGAGCTAAATAAAAGCTACAATAGCTGGAGAAAAGCAGAAACTATACCCAATTGTGCAGGAAATGCACGGCCCAGCAAGAGGACTGCTATTTGCCGTTTACTATCCTTTTCTTGCCATCATTGGCTTTCCACGTAAGTTGTGTATCCTCAATCATCTACTGTGCATTGCTTACAGTGATTCCAGAGCAGTTTGATAGCGAATTCGACTGTTTCGTTTCAGCAGCGCTGGTTGTAAGTGAGTAATTGCAACTTTCTTGTTGAAATGTTGCAGATTTTATCTCAAGAAATAAAGTGATGTGAATATATCTGTTCACATTAAATATCTAACCTTTATTGAATAGTGTATTGCATGATTTAACATTGGCAGTAATAGATATATAAATGTAAGTGATAACATGCATGATGCTGCGATGCATTGTTGCACATTAAGCAATATAACTTAAATACACAATATGATATTGTATTTAGTTCACACTGAAAAGTATTAATTCAATTTTGTCTTACATTTTCTGGGGAAGTGCAGGAATCCAAGGACTCCTTTAGGTCCAAATAATTTTATTGCATGCCTGTATAATATTTTGCAATGGATTTAAAGGATCTAAATACTTATTTTATTCTTCTATTTGGTATTAATTCTATTAGGGAGGGGCTTCACAGCAAGTGCAATCTCTATACTTCTAACTGTACCACAGTGGAACGTATTACAATAGAGTTTTTATGCCTATTAAAATAGTATTTGATATTTCTGCCAGGCTGTGGTAACATTCCAAACAACATTTAATTTGTGCAACACACGTTAAACGCTGGACGATCTCAGCAAGCCAGGTAGCACCTATGGAAATGTGTAAGCACTGTACGTTTCGGACCGAATACCTTCATCAGAACCGGAAAAAAAAGATGAGAAGCTAGGTCAAGATGGGAGGAGGGCAGGAAGAAGGTAGGTGATAGGTGAAACCCGGAGCACGGAGGGCACAAGTGAAGGGCTTGGAAGCTCATGGGTAAAAGTGCTAAAAGGCTGGAGACGGGGGAATTTGTCAGGAGAGTCTTCACGACCCTCGAAGAAAGGGAATGAGCACCAGAGACAGATGATGGGCAGATAAGGAGATGATGTGAGAGGGGAAACCCGGAATGGCAGTGACAAGAAATCGATGTTCATGCCATCCGGTTGCAGACTACACAGACACAATATAAGGTGTTGCTCATACAATCTGAATGTGGCCTCATCGCGGCAAAAGAAGACGCCGTTAGGTTTAGTCTATGCAGAGCTGACTTTATCAGCTATGTGAGTAGTCTAGCAATCAACCAGCGTACACTCCATGGAGCTTCTCTAAAACAACGCGCAGCCATCGGGCCCATTTCCTATGATGCCCGTGTTATCTTCTTCAGAGACTTCACTTCCTCATTTAAACCTAAAGATGCGTGATGGCTGTTTTCTTCGCAGCGCCCAGATTAAACGGGATAGACGTTCTGCAGTAGAGCAGGGACATCTATCTCACGATAATACTGATTACAGACATGCAGCAATTTAAATAGATTTGCTGAAAATACTTTTCAAAGACAGAAAGGAAATAACGGGTATGAATAAAGATGTAACGCTGATGAACAAAGTATACATGATACTGAGTTGTTGGACATATTCACTGAACTTTTAAAGATAAACCGTTGCTTCCATTTCTCGTAATCGAGGATACAGAATTAACAATCCTATACCCTTACATGGACACAATCGAAGTAATATTATGCCGCCCTGCTATTTTAGGAATCGCTCGCATGAATTTTATTTTTACTCTGATAGGGTCATTTATAAAGTCATCTCATGAATTCCCATCTGTACTGAGACTTCAAACATTCAATCTCGAACCGTTTTTCTTGTTCCCTTAACAGCGAGCTTGGCAGCAGTTGTGGTTCTGTCACGGGGAAGATGCGGTCTCTCCAAATGCGTCACTTATTACCTGGTGGCAATGGCGGTAACGGATCTGCTGGTCATTGTCACTGCCGTGATACTGAATAGAATCACTGGTATCTTTTTCGTGAACAGTTTGCTCTCCATCACTCCCGCCTGTAGTCTCAGCACAGTGCTGATTTATACCACCAGGGACTGTTCGGTGTGGTTGACCGTCGCTTTCACGTTCGATCGGTTTGTCGCTATTTGTTGTCTGGAGCTGAAAAGGAGACTTTGCAATGAGAAATCTGCTGCTATAGTAATATCTATTGTCTCTTTTCTGGCAACCGTGAAGAATGTACCCTATTACTTCACGTATCAGCCCTTGTATATACTAGATGGCGTGCCCTGGTTTTGTGATTTTAAACTAAGTTTCTTCACTGAACCAGTCTGGATAGCGTATGATTGGATGGACCGCCTTTTAACGCCATGCATCCCTTTTATTCTGATCCTGCTGTTCAATGTTCTGACCATTAGATATATTTTGGTATCGAATAGAGTCCGCAGGGGACTTCGGGGTGAGAAAGAGGGGAAGAATCTCGAAGATGCAGAAACGGAAAAACGAAAAAAATCCATGATATTACTTTTCACTATCTCCGCCAGTTTTCTGCTCCTGTGGATTACATATGTCATTAATTTTGTATACGTGCGGATTAAAGGCGGTTCTTATATATCAGGATTCAATTTCGGGAATCCACGCTACATTCTCCAAGAGAGCGCCAACATGCTTTCAAACCTGAGTTTCTGCACGAATTCTTTCATTTACGCGGTAACCCAGGCTAACTTCAGAGAGGAGTTGAAGAAGACACTGAAGTATCCCATGACCGCAGTTACTAGCTGTTTTAATAAGCAGAAATGAATGAATTCTGCTGCCTTTGATGTTTGCGTCATTCACTTTTGCATTTCAAATTTTTTTTGTAATTTATTTATTTATTGAAGTTCATCATCAAACAAACATTTCCATAAGATCTATTTCAGACATTGTACATATATATCATATAATCATATATATATCAAATCTCCACAAATTATTTATCTGAGGTATAAACTTATAGAAAAGAGTGGAAAGAAAAACACAAGCAAAAGGAAAGAACTATGTACAAGTAGGGAGTGATTGTTTTTACAACAGATTCATTGATTTGTGAGGATAAAATCAAGCCTATGAGGCGTTATGTAGTTAAACCATTTTTTCCAGTATGAATCAAATTGTTGCAGCTTATGATTAACAGATGTTGTTATCTTCTCCATTTTGTAAATGTCCATTGTAATTTCTATCCATGTATTTAAAGTTGGGCTCTCCTGTGATAACCATTTCCTAGTAAGAGTCTTTTTACCAGCCACCAACTGTATATTCATTAAATATTTATCTCTTTCCAGCCATTCTTGACGTATATATCCAAAATATATGGTCTTACTCTCTAATGTGTATTTCACATTTATCGATGTCATGTAGGGCATTGTGTATCCCCCTCCAATAGTCTTTGATAACAGGGCAGTCCCAAAAAATATAATAATGATAATGATTTGCATTTTGATTTCCACAATTTCTCCAGCAAACAGGGAGGTTACTATCATAATGGGATTTCTGAGAGGGTGTAATAAAATATCTTATCAAGTTTTTCCATGGCATATGACTCGGAGTTTACACCAAATAAATTGGATTCTAGATTTAAGGACTGGACAGCTAAAGGAATAACAGTTCTTTGCAACATAATGAAAGAAGGAGCACTGTTCAGTTTTGAAATGCTTAAAGAGAAACACTTATTAGAAAAACAAGATTTTTATCGGTATTTACAGATGCGACAATATGCTAATAAGACGCTTAAAAATGTAACCAAAGCAAGTACATGCTTGTCAGAGCTCTTAGGAAAGCATATAATTCAGATAATTGTAGTAGAATCATTTCAAGCATGTATAAGGGGTTGTCAAATCTCAAAACACATTCGACTTCATGCATTAAAACAAAATGGGAGAAGGAAGGAGGGATATTTATATCTGAGGAAGAATGGACAACAATATGGAGGTATCAATGGAAGTGTATCAGTTCACAGAAATGGAGGAAGATTTTCAATATATTTTAAATAATAGCTTTTATAAATATGTATTGTATTACAATGGGGCCTAAGATCCGATGTAGGAGTTATCCCTGCCTGCTTACGGTATCAATGCTAATTTGAGTGCGGCTATCTTGTCACCAGTTAACCCAGTAATCCCGGGTCCTGAACTTTCTTCACCGAGTCACGTAGAGATTAATTTCGAGAAAGTAGAATCACGGTGTCAACATGAAATATTTCTTGAGAATGATGCAAAATCTTACTGTGGACATTGACGGGGAATGCAACTTCCCTGTGGCAAAAGACACTCCTTCACAGTATCGAAATGCACTTACAGGGAGAGCAACGAAATAAAATAGAATCAATGAAACCTACTCACAAGCAAAGACCGTCAAGCAACTAATACAGAATACGTCAAATTGTGCAAATATTTAAAAAATATAAACATATAAATGGCAAATAAAATAATTAGATATTTAATGAAGGGATGAAAAGATGGATAAATGGATATATAGATAAATTAACAGACAAATAAATACGTATGAAAATAAGTAAATAGGAAAATAAAATGGACACATAAATTAATTAGTTCATGAATTATTTCTTCAAAAAGCATCAGTTAGAGATTCCTTAGCAGTGAGTCTGCATTTTGTGGGATCAATTCAGTGTAGAAGTAAGTGAAGTTTTCCGCGATCCTTCAGGAGTCTGATAGAAAATCCAACAAAATGTGGCACCTCTTCTTCCCAAAGTTCTACTTGTCTCATTCATTGTCCAAATATAATCACGTTGTTGAATGCAAAGCTGAGCTCCTATACCTATTCCTTTGATAACAAATTCATGAAAAAAGTTGAAGTTGTCATGAGGCAAATCTACATATTTTAACCCGTTGTAGCATTATTATTTTACTGCCGTGCCTTAGAGGTGGACAACTGTAGTCTTTTAAATTATACTTCATGATATACGTGGCGAAAATGATCTGAACATTATTCATTCAACGTGATATCACGTTATTTATTCTGCTGCAAACTAATAAAACTACAGGACAAATTAAACATTTCCACAACCTATCAAAGCGATACGTGTTCGACTGTTGAAGATATTGGTGAATAAATTCATTGCTATCAATGCCTTGAGTAAATTGCCGAAGAGAGGATCAACTGAGTGTCTTATTCAACTGACTTCTGGCAAGAATTCATATTTGGAATTCTTAGGTGACAATGCAGGCGGCTTAATACATATGGTGGCATCAATTAGCGGTATTTTTGTTAACGGTCTCCTGAACCATATATATAAACATATAACAATCACAGCACGGAAACAGGCCATTCCGGCCCTCCTAGTCCGTGCAGAACTCTTAATCTCACCTAGTCCCACCTACCCGCACTCAGCCCATAACCCTCCACTCCTTTCCTGTCCATATACCTATCCAATTTTACCTTAAATGACTCAACTGAACTGGCCTCTACTACTTCTACAGGAAGCTCATTCCACACAGCTATCACTCTCTGAGTAAAGAAATACCCCCTCGTGTTTCCCTTAAACTTTTGCCCCCTAACTCTCAAATCATGTCCTCTCGTTTGAATCTCCCCTACTCTCAATGGAAACAGCCTATTCACGTCAACTCTATCTATCCCTCTCAACATTTTAAATACCTCAATCAAATCCCCCCTCAACCTTCTACGCTCCAATGAATAGAGACCTAACTTGTTCAACCTTTCTCTGTAACTTAAGTGCTGAAACCCAGGTAACATCCTAGTAAATCGTCTCTGCACTCTCTCTAATTTATTGATATCTTTCCTATAATTCGGTGACCAGAACTGTACACAATATTCCAAATTTGGCCTTACCAATGCCTTGTACAATTTTAACATTACATCCCAACTTCTGTACTCAATGCTCTGATTTATAAAGGCCAGCGTTCCAAAAGCCTTCTTCACCACCCTATCTACATGAGACTCCACCTTCAGGGAACTATGCACTGTTATTCCTAGATCTCTCTGTTCCACTGCATTCCTCAATGCCATACCATTTACCCTGTATGTTCAATTTGGATTATTCCTGCCAAAATGTAGAACCTCACACTTCTCAGCATTAAACTCCATCTGCCAACGTTCAGCCCATTCTTCTAACCGGCATAAATCTCCCTGCAAGCTTTGAAAACCCACCTCATTATCCACAACACCTCCTACCTTAGTATCATCAGCATACTTACTAATCCAATTTACCACCCCATCATCCAGATCATTTATGTATATTACAAACAACATTGGGCCCAAAACAGATCCCTGAGGCACCCCGCTAGTCACCGGCCTCCATCCCGATAAACAATTATCCACCACTACTCTCTGGCATCTCCCATCTAGCCACTGTTGAATCCATTTTATTACTCCAGCATTAATACCTAACGACTGAACCTTCTTAACTAACCTTCCATGTGGAACTTTGTCAAAGGCCTTGCTGAAGTCCATATAGACTACATCCACTGCCTTACGCTCGTCAACATTCCTCGTAACTACTTCAAAAAATTCAATAAGGTTTGTCAAACATGACCTTCCACGCACAAATCCATGCTGGCTACTCCTAATCAGATCCTGTCTATCCTGATAAATATAAATACTATCTCTAAGAATACTTTCCATTAATTTACCCACCACTGATGTCAAACTGACAGGTCTATAATTGCCAGGCTTACTTCTAGAACCCTTTTTAAACAATGGAACCACATGAGCAATACGCCAATCCTCCGGCACAATCCCCGTTTCTAATGTCATCTGAAAGATCTCCGTCAGAGCTCCTGCTATCTCTACACAAACTTCCCTCAAGGTCCTGGGGAATATCCGGTCAGGACCCGGAGATTTATCCACTTTTAAATTTCTTAAAAGCGCCAGTACTTCCACCTCTTTAATTGTCATAGGTTCCATAACTTCCTTACTTGTTTCCCACACCTTACACCATTCAATATCCTTGTCCTTAGTGAATACCGAAGAGAAGAAATCGTTCAAAATCTCTCCCATCTCCCTCGGCTCCACACATAGCTGACCACCCTGATTCTCTAAGGGACCAATTTTACCCCTCACTATCCTCTTGCTTTTAATATAACTGTAGAAGCCTTTCGGATTTACTTCCACCTTATTTGCCAAACTAAACTCGTAACTTCTTTTAGCTTTTCTAATCTATTTCTTAAGTTTCCTTTTACATTCTTTATATTCCTCGAGCAATTCCTTTACTCCATGCTGCCTATTTCTATTGTTGACATCCCTCTTTTTTCGAACCAAGTTTCTAATATCCCTTGAAAACCATGAAGAAAGGTGTTCATGTCTTAATGCAGTGTCACAGACAGCATGAACTTGAAAATGGCGGGTACGAATCGACAGAGTAAAAATAAAAAGAGGGCGGTGCACAGACTGTCGTTACTCAGGACATGTCTTCCTTTTTCCTTTGTGGGAATCTGGGCCAGTGTGGGAGTCGGAAGCTTCACTGTTGCCAAGATAAATTTACCGCATAAAGGTGATGGATGGAAGTTCCATCTCTGATCTACCAACCGGCTAATATTAATTAGGTACGGGTTCAAGTTCGAGCTCAAATTTCGTCGCCATTAAACCGGGTTCCTCCAAATCCAAGCTGCAAAACGCAATTGCGCCGCAGACGGACAGAATCCACTTGTCTTCTATTCAATCAACATTGGAGGGCAGCACCGACAATAAATTTGTGACAGGATTTGTCTTAACTCAGTGCTCAATCTGAGAGAATACAGGAAGTCGCCGGTGTAATATCGAGGTAGACCAATCGGCCGCTCGAGATCTGTACTGTTCCTGGTCTGTACGTGCTTCATTTTAGTATAATATACTGCAATCGATATAAAGGCTTGATATAATGATTTTTCCATATTACGTCATTGATTCTATTACAGAGGGGCTTTACAGCAAGTGTAATCTCTATCTTTGTAGCTGTGCCCTACTGGAACGTTTTACAATATACATTGGTGTCTTTTTACATAATAGTTTCTAATTCTGCCAGGCAGCGCTAGAACTCCAAACTTTTTGCTACACACACTAAATGCTGGAGGAACACAGCAGACCAGGCAGTATCTATGAAAATAAGTACAGTCGGCGTTTTGGGCTGAGACCCTTCATCAGGACTGACAAAAGGATGAGAAGAAAGGACAAGACGGTGGGGAGAGGAGATAAAAGATACATGGGGTAGGTAGTAGATGAAAGCGAGAGACGGGGAGGATTGAAGTAAAGAGCTGGAGAGCTGACAGGTGAAAGAGATAAATAGCCGGAGAAGGGGTAATCTGATCGGTGAGGGAAGAATACAATCAAAGAAAGGGAAGGGGAGGAGTGCCGGAGGAAGATCATGGTCAGGTAAGGTGATTTGCTCAGAGAGGAAAACGGGAATGGGAATGTTGATGGGAGGGGGCGTGCATATTAAGCCTGATTCAGATTTTGAGATTATCAATCAAAAACTTCCTACGTCAATCCTTATAATCCTTATCGCCAAACAGCTTTGAAATTTATGCAGGCATGTATATAGGTATTGGACATTTGGGGTCTGAGAGCCGATGTACGAGTCCGTATGAAATAAATGATTGTGTAATTTAGGATGGTACAGAACAATCATCCCCGACTTTGCAGAGAAGACTCCGCCGTAAAGTGCACCAGGCTCTCCGTAAAGTGCAACAAATTCACATAACGG
The DNA here is from genome assembly GCF_048418815.1 of Hemitrygon akajei. Taxonomy (NCBI): domain Eukaryota; kingdom Metazoa; phylum Chordata; class Chondrichthyes; order Myliobatiformes; family Dasyatidae; genus Hemitrygon; species Hemitrygon akajei. The sequence goes on from NC_133147.1 coordinate 59,897,090, forward strand.
ACAACGTCACTTCCCTGAATAAAAAGGCACAGCCGTTACACGATTGCGTTCTGAAAAGCTGCATGTTCATCAGATATGGGAGCACCTTACCATCGGACAGGAAGTCCCTACAAAGGATTATGAGAACAGCCGAGAGGATAATAGGGGGTTGCTTACTTTCCATCTGTGACTTTTATCGGGACCTTTGCGTGTGCGGGGCCCTTAGTATTATCAAGGATTCCACTCGTTCAACCATCACGCAGGAATCTCCGATGCATGAACTGCAGATTTCCTCGTGTTTGGTGAATTGCTTGAATTTCCAGCATCTGCAGATTTCTTCGTGTTTGCATAAAAACAGGAACTGGATTGTCAACAGTTTCTTCCCTCAGGTCACTAAATTTCTGAACTTCCCGCCACATCACATTCGAAGAGTCATCGGATAGTTTGCACTGTACCCTACAATGTTTGATTTGTGCACTTTGGCTCTACGTAATTCATTTATAGATGAAATTCTTAGTTCCCCAAGTCATTATGTGTTATATGTGATGTGCATACTACGGTGCTTTCCACAACGCGCAACGAAGTTCAAAGTGCGAAAGATATTTATTATCAGAGTATGTATATGTCACGGTACGCTATCTTGCAATAGATTTTCTTGCACGCATATGCACAAAAAATAAAGAAACACAATAGAATTTATGCGAAAATAAACTTAAACAAAGACTGAAAGACATGTAATTTGAAAATTAAGACAAATCGCGCAAATACTAATAAGAAAAAGGGAAAAATAATGCTGAGAAAATGAGTTGATGAGTCCTTGAAAGTGAGTCTATAGGTTAAGGAATCAGTTCAAATGTGAATGAGTGAAGTTATCCACGCTGCTTCAGGAGGCTGGTGATTGTCGGGCAATAACTGTTGGTGAAGCTGAGGCATTTAAAGCTCCTGTGTCTCCTGACAGATGGTAGTAGCGAGAAGAGATCATGACCTGACTGGTAGGGGTTATTAATTATGGACGCTGCGTTCTCGTGGCAGTGCACTTTCTAAATGTGCACAATGGTGAGGAGGGCTATTCCTGTTATGGACTGCGCTGTTTCCGCCACAGTTTGTCGACACTTCTGTTTCTGGGTATTGGTATTTCCTTGCCACTCTATGATGCAACTATTCACAATACTCTTCACTGAACATCACGAGATATTACGGACCGAAACATATATCGTCTTTTTAAATATCCTTTCTACTATAACACAGTTCGGGACTAACGGGAGCACTTGCTCCGGCCACTCTTTGAACACACAAGTGACACATTCGCATGAAACTCCTGACTATACCGCCCACAAGCTGAGAACCGGCCAGATTCACAGTAAAAGGACAGACACGGTCGTGATGCTATCATTCCTCCTGAGTCCTGTCATCAGCACGACGAAAAACATTCATTGTTTACATTTGGCTCGTTTTTAACATGCAGATAATTGACTCACTGGGGAGTCCCGAGCTAAATATAACAGCTGGAGAAAAGCAGAAACTAGATCCATTTGTGCAGAGAATGCACGGACCAGCAAGAGGACTGCTATTTGCCATTTACTATCCTTTTCTTGCCATCATTGGTTTTCCCAGTAAGTTGTGCATCCTCAGTCATCTACTGTACCTTGCTTATAGTGATTCCAGAGATGTTTGATACCGAATTCGATGCTTCGTTTCAGCAGCGCTGGTTGTAAGTGAGCAATTACAGCTAAGAATCTAGATGACAAACTTGCTATATTTACAGATCAGTGCCCAATGGTGATTCTAACAGATATTCTTTGACATCTCTCTGAGCCATTTATGTTCTCTAGTTGAAATGTTGCAGATGTTATCTCAAGAACTAATGTGATGTGAATATATCTGTACGCGTAAAATGTCTAAACTTTATTTAATAGTGTACAATATGATTTAACATTGATAGTAATAGATATATAAATGTATGTGATAACGTGCATGATGCTACGATGCATTGTTGCACATCAAGCAATATAACGTAAATACAGAATTTGAGATTGTAAACTGGTTCATATTGTATAGAATTAATTCAATTTTGCCTTGCATTTTATTGTGAAATGCAGGAATTCAAGGACTCCTTACGGTCCAATACATTAATTGGGTGCCAGTATAATATAATGCAACAGATTTAAAGTTTCGATATGATCATTTTTTCTTCTTTTTGGCATCAATTCTATTAGGGAGGGGATTCACTGCAAGTATAATCTCTATATTTGTGACTGTACCATACTGGACCGTATTACAATTTAGTTTTGGTGCCTTTTTAAATGATATTTTATATGTCTGCCAGGCTCCAGTAACATTCCAGACATTTAGTTTATGCAACAGACGCTAAATACTGGACGATTTGAACATGCCAAGTAGCATCTATGGAAAGGAGTAAACAGTCGATGTTTCGGACCAAATTCCTTCATCAGGACCGGGAACAAAAAGATGAGACGTTAGGTCAAGCTGGGAGGAGGTCAGGAAGAAGGTAGGTGATAGGTGAAATCCGGAGAACGGAGGGCACAAGTGAACGGCTCGGTAGCTGATGGGTAAAAGAATTAAAAGGCTGGAGAAAGGGGTAATTTGATAGGAGAGGCTAAAAGACCATCGGGAAAAAAGGAAGCGGGAGGAGCATTAGGGCCAGATGATGGGCAGGTAAGGAGATGATATGCGAGAGGGAACCGGAAATGAGAGGATCAAGAAATCGATGTTCATGCCATCAGGTTGGAGACTACACAGACACAATATAATGTGTTGCTCATACAACCTGAATGTGGCATCGTGGCAATAGAGGATGCCATTAAATTTAGTTTATGCAGAACGGCCTTTATCAGCTATGTGAGTGGTTTAGTATTCAACCAGCGAACGCGTAATTGAGTTTCTTTAAAACAACGCGTAGCGTCGGTCCCATTTCCGGCGATGCCCATGTTATTTTCTTCAGAAACGTCATTTCATTTAAACCTGAAGATGAGGTTGGTTGTTTTCTTCGCAGCGCCCAGATTAAACGGGATAGGGGGTTCTGCAGTAGAGCAGGGACATCTATCTCACGATAATACTGATTACAGACATGAAGAAATTTAAATAGACCTGTTCAATATACGTTTCAAAGACAGAAAGAAAACTACCGGTATGAATATAAACGTAACGCTGATGAACAAATTATACATGATACTGAGTTGTTGGCCATAGTCACTAAACTTTTAAGAAGAAACCCTTGCTTCCATGTCTCCTAATCGAGGAAACAGAAGTAAAATTCCAAAAGCCTTCCATGGGCCCAGTCGACCCATTCCTACCTTATACCGTTCTACAATTTTAGGAATCACTCGAGTGAATTTTATTTTTACCCTTATAGCGTCATTTATAAAGTCATCTCATGAATTCCCATCTGTACTGAGACTTCAAGCATTCAATCTCGAACCGTTCTTCTTGTTCCCTTAACAGCGAGCTTGGCAGCAGTTGTGGTCCTATCACGGGGAAGATGCGGTCTCTCCAAATGCGTCACGTATTACCTGCTGGCAATGGCGGTAACGGATCTGCTGGTCATTGTCACGGCCGTGATACTGAATCGAATAAACGGTATATTTTTCGTGAACAGTTTGCTCTCCACCACTCCCGCCTGTAGTCTCAGCACGGTGCTGATTTATTTCAGCAGGGATTGCTCGGTGTGGTTGACGGTCGCTTTCACGTTCGACCGGTTTGTCGCTATTTGTTGTTTCGAGCTGAAAATGAGATATTGTAATGAGAAATCTGCTGCTGTAGTTATATCTGTTGTCTGTTTTCTGACAATCGTGAAGAATGTACCCTATTACTTTGTGTATCGGCCCTTGTATATACTAGATGGCGTGCCCTGGTTTTGTGATTATAAATTAAGTTTCTTCACCGAACCAGTCTGGATAGCGTATGATTGGTTGGACCGCCTTTTAACGCCGTGCGTCCCTTTTCTTCTGATCCTGCTGTTCAATGTTCTGACCATTAGACACATTTTTGTATCGAACAGAGTCCGCAGGGGACTTCGGGGTGAGAAAGAGGGGAAGAATCTCGAAGATGCAGAAACCGAGAAGCGGAAAAAATCCATGATATTACTTTTCACTGTCTCCGCCAGTTTTCTGTTACTGTGGATTACATATGTAATTAGTTTTGTATACGTGAGGATTAAAGGCGGTTCTTATGTATCAGGATTCAATTTCGGGAATCCACGCTACGTTCTTCAAGAAAGCGCCAACATGCTTTCAAACCTGAGCTTCTGCACGAATTCTTTCATTTACGCGGTAACCCAGGCTAACTTCAGAGAGGAGTTGAAGAAGACACTGAAGTATCCCATGACTGCAGTTTCTAGCTGTTTTAATAAGCAAAAATGAATAAATTCTGCTGCCATTGATGTTTGCGTCATTCACTTTTGCTTTTCAATATATTTTAAATTATATTTTTATAAATCTGTATTGTAATGCACTTCTGCACCAAATCAACAAATTTCAAGACATTTTAAACCTGATTCTGAGATGATCAATTTCAAAACCACCTACGCAATCCATATCGCCAATTGGCTTTGTAATTTTGGCAGTCCTGCATATATTAAGCATGTATCATTCAAATCTGGTAAACAGGTACTGTACAGTTGGGAATTTAGAACCAGTGTACGAGTTGGTTTTAAGGAAATGGTTGTGGGCTTTAGGAAGGTCAGATGGATCACCCAGTCTATGCAGACTGGCTCCTCCATTAATTGCACCAATTTCCTGGGTGTTCACATCACGGACGACCTCAACAGGTCCCTAAATTTTCCTCTCTGTATAAAAAGGCACACACTCCCCCTCCATCTCAGTTGAATTTTACAGAAGCACCAGTGAGAGCATCCTGAAATGCTGCATCTCCATTAGGTATGGGAGCAGCAAAGCAATCAATAAACACTAGAATGAGATGGGAAATAGCTTCTTCCCTCTGGCCATAGGTTTGTGAACTTACTGCCACATGGCATTCAAAGTATCACCAGAAAATTTGCATCGTGCCCTGTAATAATTTATTTGTAAACTTTATTTTGTTTATCTATGCACTTTGCATTTCTAGATTTAATTCGTAATGTTTTTACATTATTGAGTCTTATATATGTGTTCTACATATTACACTTTACACCATTGTCCGGAGGAAGTTGGCTCGTTTGGTGGTATATATGTATATAGTTAAATGACCATAAACTTGACGTGACTTGACTGGGCTTGTCATTGCCTGCTAACAGGATCACTGCCTTGTTACTAGTTAAACCAACAATCCCTGGACCTGAACGTTCTGCATCAACTCATATGGCAAATAATTTTGGGAAGTTTGAACTACAGGTCATGGTGAAATATTTCCTGGGAATGGACTAAGACCTTACAATGTGCAATGTCCAGGGAATGCGAATTAATATGAGATGGCCGTTGCCAAAATCACTCATTCACGGTATTCAAGGGTCTTCATCATAGAACAAAGAAATACAATAGATTCAATGAAATATACTCACAAACATTAGCAGCATAAGAAGGTAAACTGTTCAAATACCCCCCCAAAAATAAGTTAATGGTAAATAAATAAATAGATTCATAGCTTGATAGACGAATGGACAGATAGATAAATATGCAGATTTAAATAAATAAATAAATAGATAGATAGATAGATAAATAAATAAATAAATAAATAAATAGATAGATACATAAATAAATAAACAAACAAACAAAGAAACAAGTAACTAAACAGATAATAGATATGTAGATGGATAGATGGCAGTGTGGGTCCAAATGTAATCAGCTTGTGAACTTAGACTTCAGCTCACGTACCTATTGCTTTGGTGACAAATTCCAGAAAAAAAAATATTATTATCAAGTTATCAAAAGACTTATGTTCACATGCCTTATATTTGTTGTTTTATTGCCTAGTTTTACTCCTTTTATAATTGTACTTCACTACAGACAGGATAAAATAAGCCCAACACTAAGGGTGGATGATTTCCGGTAAGATGGCGTTGCGTGCAAACGCAAGGCCTCTCGCGCGGGGTGTGTTGGGGGACGTTGGCAATCAAAGGTGCATATTTCTTCGGAAGATTTCTGTTTACGCAACAAAGAACTTCAGGTACTGTAGGGCTACTCCATCAGTGAACTTCTCATTGATCGGAGTAGCTGGATTGGTGCTGGAGCAACCACCCAAGGTGTTGAAATAGCCAGCCGTGATGTTGGGGGAAGGAACAGGCCGAAATGTTGAAGGGGACAGTTGGGATATCGGAGGGTTCTGCTGGAATGTCGGAGCAGGACTTGCTGCCTACTACTCAGAAGGATCGACCTTGGTGCAGCATTACCATGGGAGATTATCTCGTACATTTCACTTGCGATCACAAGACCCTGTTGGTCCTTGATACAGGTAATGTAACCGCAGGCCTGTTACCCCTGTCTGGTGGTGGGACAAATGACATGGGAGCTATATAGTCTCGACTGTAGCAAGAATTAGTCCTCAAGCCTTGGGCTTGCCAGCTGCTGCACAACAGGTGAAGGATGCGGAAGCCCTACGCCATGCTGTCCGCACTCAGCTGTGCCTGGCCTCTCCAGTCGGTGTTGCCCTCCCGTGTTCGAGAGGTGGAATGACAGACTGGATTGCGCACTCCAGCGCATTGCCGGGAGGACCATCGACTGCCGCATATTGTCACTCAGGGCCTTATAATATATATCTATTATAACATATGTTATTTTGCTCGATTTTTTTGAATTAAAAAACATGTTTTTTGAACTTTACTTGTTGTTTTCAAGTTTGACTGCTGTTTTAATGTTTTGCACGATGTCCCCAGAAAAAGGCTGTCTTATTCCGCAGTATCTATGTATGATTTGAAAGACAATTAAACTTGATTTGAATTTCATTTGATTTCATTGGGCCATCCCTTCACATATTTGGCTATAATCTAATAATTCTGCCAGATATATTCAAAAGTTCCTCAACATATCAAAAGCAATGAATTCGCCATTGTAAGTATTTGTGCATAAATTCATTACTGTCGCCACCTTGAGTGAATCACCTGAGAGGGAATCATCTGAACCACCGATCTCCTTTGTCTACTCTGCTTGTTACCTTTTCAGATAATTCCAACGGATTTGTCAAGCAAGATTTTCCCTTGAGGAAACCGTTCTGACTATGGCCCATTTTATCATGTGCCTCCAAGTACCCTAAGACCTCTTCTTTAATAATCAACTTCATCTTCCCAACCATTGAGGTCAGACTAACTGGCCTATAGTTTCCTTTCTTCTGCCTCTCTCTCTTCTTGATGAGTGGGATGACATTTGAAATGTTCTTGTCTTCCAGAAACATTCCAGAATTTAATAATTATTAAAAGATCACTCCCAATGCGTCCATAACCCTTCAACTACCTCTTTCAGAACCTTGGGGCATACAGCATCCAGTTCAGGTGAATCATCCACCTTCAGACCTGCCAGTTTCACAAAATCTTCTGTCCAGATATCGTAACTTCACACTCATTATGACCCCTGACACCTGGAACTTGCAGCATACTGCTCGTGCCTTTGACAGTGAAGTCTGAATCAAAATACTTATTTAGTTCGTTCATTAATTCGTTGACCATTTTACTATCTCTCAGCATCTCTCTGCAGATTTCCTTGTGTTTGCATAAAAACAAGAACTGGATTGTGAACAGCCTCTTCCCTCGGGCCATTAAGTTTCTGAAATCCCTGCCACATCACATTTGAAGAATCACCTGATAGTTTGCATAGTACCCTACAATATTTGATTTGTGCACTTTATCTCTACGTAACAATTTGTAGATGAAATTCTTAGTTCCCCAAGTCGTTATGTGTTATATGTGTTGTGAAAACTACGGTGCTTTCCACAACGCACAATCAAATTCAAAGGATATTTATGATCAAAGTACGTATATGTCACCGTAAGCTACCTTGCTAATGACTTTCTTGCAACGGATATGCAGAAAAAATAAAGAAACAACGGAATTTATGCAAAACCACACATAAACAAAGACTGAAAGGCATGCAATTTGCAAATTAAGAGAAATCGCACAAATACTAATAACAAAAAAGAAAAAATGCTGAGAAAATGAGTTGAGGAGTAATTGAAAGAGAGTGCATAGGTTGAAGAATCAGTTCAGATATGAATGAGTGAAGTTATCCACGCTGCTTCAGGAGGCTGATGATTATCGGCCTATAACTATAACTTTTTAAAAAGCTGTGGCATTTAAAACTCCTGTGCCTCCTGACAGATGGTAGTAGCGAGAAGATATCATGGCCTGGCTGGTAAGGGCTATTGATAATGGACGCTGCGTTCTCGTGGCGGCGCTCTTTCTAAATGCGCACAGTGGTGAGGAGGGCTGATCCTTTTATGGATTGCGCTGTTTCCGCCACAATTTGTCGACACTTCATGTTCCTGGGTATTGGTATTTTCTTGTCACTCCATGATGCAACTAGTCACGATACTCTCCACTGATAAAACGAGATATTACGGAGCAACAAAATAAATCGTCTTTTTAAATATCCTTTCCACTATCACACAGTTCGCGACAAACGAGAGCACTTGCTCCGGCCACTCTTTGAACACCCAAGTGACTGAATTGCATGGGACTCCTGACTGTACCGCCCACAAGCAAAGAATCGGATGAGTGTTGGTGGCCAGATTTACAATTAATGGAGAGACCATGTTGTGAAGCTATCAGCCCTCCTGAGTCCTGTCATCAGCACGACGAAAAGCATTCGTTGTTTACTTTTGCTCGTTACTAACATGCAGATAATTGACTCACTGGGGAGTCCCGAGCAAAATATAAAGGCTGGAGAAAACCTGAAACAAGAACCATTTGTGAAGAGAATGCATGGACCAGTAAGCGGACTGCTATATGCCATTTACTATCCTTTTCTTGCAATCATTGGTTTTCCCAGTAAGTAGTGCATCCTCAATCATCTACTGAACCTTGCTTATAGTGATTCCAGAGATGTTTGGTACCGAATTCGACTGTTTCGGTTCAGCAGCGCTGGTTGTAAGTGAGCAATTACAACTAAGAATCTAGATGGCAAACTTCCTGTATTTACAGATCTGTGTCCAATGGTGATTCTAACAGATATTCTTTGACAACTCTCTGAGCCATTTATATTTTCTCGTTGAAATGTTGCAGATTTCATCTCAAGAAATAAAGTGATGTGAATATATCTGTTCACGTTAAATGTCTAACCTTTATTTAATACTGTACTGTATGATTTAACATTAGCAGTAATAGATATATAAATGTTTCTGATAACATGCATGATGCTACGATGCATTGTTGCACATCAAACAGTATAACGTAAATACTCAATTTCATATTGCAAACTAGTTCATGCCGTATAGAATTAATTCAATTTTGTCTTCCATTTTACTGGCAAATGCTCCAAGGACTCCTTTATGTCCAAAACATTAATTGCACGCTAGTATAATATACTGCAATGAATTTAAAATTTCGATATGCTCATTTTTTTCTTCTATTTGACATTAATTCTATTAGGGAGGGGCTTCACAGCAAGTATAATTTCTATATTTGTGACTGTACCATACTGGAACGTATTACAATTTTGTTTTGTTGCCTTTTTAAATAATATGTTATGTCTAGCAGGCTGCCGTAACATTCCAGGCATTTAGTGCATGCAACACAGGTTAAAAGCCGCACGATCTGAGCATCCCGAGTAGCATCTATGGAAAGGAGTTAGTTGTCGACTTTTCCGACCGAATACCTTCATCAGGGCAGGAAAAAAAGATAAGAAGTTAGGTCAAGCTGTGAGGAGGTCAAGAAGAAGGTAGGTGATAGGTGAAACCCGGAGAACGGAGGGCAGTAGTGAAGGGCTTGGAAGCTGATGGGTAAAAGAGCTAAAAGTCTGGAGAAGGGGGAATTTGACAGGAGAGGCTAAAAGACCATCGAAAAAAAAGGAAGGGGGAGGAGCACCAGAGGCAGTTGATGGGCAGGTAAGGAGATGATGTGAGAGAGGGAACTGGGAATGGGAGGGTCAAGAAATCGATGTTCATGCCATCAGGTTGCAGAATACACAGACACAATATAAGGTGTTTCTCTTAAAACCTGAATATGGCCTCATCGTGGCAATAGAGTTCGCCTTTAGATTTAGTTTATGCAGAGCTGAGATTATCAGCTATGTGAGTGGATTAGTACCCAACCAGCGAACATGCCATTGAGCTTCTTTAGAACAACGCGCAGCGTCGGTCACTTTTCCCCCGATGCCACTGTTATTTTCTTCAGTAATGTCATTTCCTCATTTAAACCTGAAGATGCGGGTTGTCTGTTTTCTTTGCAACGCCCAGATTAAACGGGATAGAGGGTTCTGCAGTAGAGCATGGACATCTATCTCACTGTAATACTGGTTACAGACATGAAGCAATTTCAATGGATCTGTTCAATATACCTTTTAAAGATAGAAAGAAAATAATGGATATGAATATAGATGTAACGCTGATGAACAAAGTATACATGATTTGTTGCCCATATTCACTGAACTTTTAAGGATAAACCCTTGCTTCCATTTCTCGTAATCGAGGATACAGAACTAAAAATCCAATCCCCTTCCATGGGCCCAGTCGACCCATTCCAACCTTATACCGTGCTACAATTTTAGGAATCACTCGAGTGAATTTTAATTTTACCCTTACAGGGTCATTTATAAAGTCATCTCATGAATTCCCATCTGTACTGAGACTTCAAGCATTCAATCTCGAACCGTTCTTCTTGTTCCCTTAACAGCGAGCTTGGCAGCCGTTGTGGTCCTGTCACGGGGAAGATGCGGTCTCTCCAAATGCGTCACTTACTACCTACTGGCAATGGCGGCAACGGATCTGCTGGTCATTGTCACTGCCGTGATACTGAATAGAATCACTGGTGTCTTTTTCGGGAACAGTTTGCTCTTCATCACTCCCGCCTGTAGTCTCAGCACGGTGCTGATTTATTTCAGCTGGGACTTCTCGGTGTGGTTGACGGTTGCTTTCACGTTCGACCGGTTTGTCGCTATTTGTTGTCTGGAGCTGAAAAGGAGATATTGTAATGAGAAATCTGCTGCTGTAGTTATATCTATTGTCGGTTTTCTGGCAACCCTTATGAATGTACCCTATTACTTTGTGTATCGGCCCTTGTATGTACTAGATGGCGTGCCCTGGTTTTGTGATTATAAACTAAGTTTCTTCACTGAACCATTCTGGATAGCGTATGATTGGTTGGACCAACTTTTAACGCCGTGCGTCCCTTTCCTTCTGATCCTGCTGTTCAATGTTCTGACTATTAAACACATTTTTGTATCGAACAGAGTCCGCAGGGGACTTCGGGGTGAGAAAGAGGGGAAGAATCTCGAAGATGTAGAAACAGAAAAGCGGAAAAAATCCATGACATTACTTTTCACTATCTCCGCCAGTTTTCTGTTCCTGTGGATTACATATGTCATTAGTTTTCTATACGTGCGAATTAAAGGCGGTTCTTATATATCAGGATTCAATTTCAGGGACCCACGCTACATTCTCCAAGAGAGCGGTAACATGCTTTCAAACCTGAGTTTCTGCACGAATTCTTTCATTTACGCGGTAACTCAGGCTAACTTCAGAAAGGAGTTGAAGAAGACACTGAAGTATCCCATGACTGCAGTTACTAGCTGTTTTACTAAGCAAAAATGAATAAATTCTGCTGTCATTGATGTTTGCGTCATTCACTTTTGCTTTTCAATATATTTTATATTATAGTTTTTATAAATATGTATTTAAATGCACTGCTGCACCAAATCAACAAATTTCAAGACATTTTAAAATTGATTCTGAGGTGATCAATTTCAAAATCACCTACGGCATCCTCGCAATCCATATCGCCAATTGGCTTTGAAATTTCGGCCGGCCTGCATATATTAAGCATGTATCATTCAAATCTGGTATACAGGTCTTATACTGTTGGGGACTTAGAAGCAGTGTACGAGTTGGTTTTAAGGAAATGTTTGTGGACTTTAGGAAGTTCAGAAGGACCGTCCCAGCCTACGCAGACACGGCTCCTCCATGAATTGCACCAATTTCCTGGGTGTTCACATCACAGACGACCTCAACAGGTACCTCAATTTTCCTGTCTGGGCAAAAAGGCACACACTCCCCCCTCCACCTCAATTGAATTTTACAGAAGCTCCATTGAGAGTATCCTGAAAAGCTGCATCTCCATTAGGTATAGGAGCAATAGAGCATCAGACAGGAAGTCACTAGAAAGGATAGTAGGAATTGCCTAGAGGATAATAGGGGCCTCAACCCCATACATCATTGACATATATTGGGAGCGCAGTGTACGCAGAACTTTCAGCATCATCGAGGATCCCACTCCTCCATCCAGCATCCTCCTCAACATTCTACCATCAGGCAGAAGACTCCAATGAATAAAAACTAGACTGATATGGGAAACAGCTTCTTTCCTCAGGCCATAAGCTTCTGTAGTTCCTGCTGTTACGTACCCCGTAACTGGGTGTCTAACCAGCAGAGAAAGAAGAATCCGTTGGAGTCTGGTGGTACTATTTTTAAACAGTGTTTATTAGTAAAATACACAAATCAATATCAATAATGCAAATATATAGATAATACACGTTAGCAATACTAAACCTAAAAGTGTGGGTACAATAATAATAAATAATAAACAAGCTCTATCGATGTCTAGGGGATATTGAATTGTCATATACAAGTGTAAAGTTTAGTTCAGTTCAGACGTGCTGAGGTACATGTTGGTTGGTGTGTCGTAATCGTTGGGGAGAGAGAGAGAGAGAGAGAGAGAGAGAGAGAGAGAGAGAGAGAGAGAGCAGTAACAGCTACAGACAGGCAAACCTTCCTTTACCTTCTTGATCCGTCGATCTGTTGTGGCCATTCAGGTATGACCCCTCTGTCCTTCGGCTGGACCGTTCTTCTGTGGTGGACTCGTCACTCTGGCATGAGTGGACACACACACAAGCCCCCACCGTCCCTGCTATAACACTGTGAGTCAAACTGACCGATCCTTTGTTCGGTATCCGATGCCCCACACCTTCACCTGGGTTCCGACACTCAACCAGTGCTCAATAGTGCATCTCCTGATGTGTCTGAGGGGTGTCTCCCCAGACCTCACTTTTATCCCTACTCACGGGGTCTCAGGTGTCAATCAGTTTTGATTGGCTTTGTCCATCAAACCAGCCCACTCCGGCTGTCCACTGAGGAATTTTAATGAACAGAATAGTATAAGATAAACAACCCTCTCAGAAGCCATAAGTCTTTCAGAAGTCATAATATGGTGAATCAACAAGTCTTTCTCCCCCTGCTTTATCTCTCTTATCTGTAGCAGATGTTCCAGTTCCAGCATGTTTTCCCTTACATCTCTCTCTCTCTCTCATTTGCAGCATAGCAACAGTAACGGTTTGCGATTCTTCCGGGGGGGGGGGGGGTTGGGGGAAACATGGGCAACTCTGCACCCTTCTGCCCATCAGAGCTGTTCATCCTTCATAACACTGCCACAACGCATTCAAAGTATCACCGGAAAGTTTGCATTGCGCCTACAATATGTAATTTATAGACTTTATTTTGTTTATCTATGCATATTTCATTTCTAAATTTCATTCGTAGTGTTTTTAAGTTATTGTGTGGTATATGTGTGTTGTACATATTACACTTTGCACCATGGTCCGAAGAAAGTTGGCTCGTTTGGTGGTATATACGCATATAGTTAAATGACAATAAACTTGAAGTGACTTGATTTGGCTTGTTGGACATAGCGTTCAGCTCATGTACCTATTGCTTTGGTGACACATTGCAGATAAAAATATTATTAAGTTGTCAAAATGACACATGTTCACATGCAATATCATTGCTGTTTTACAGTCTTGCTCTACCCCTCTTATAATTGTACTTCAGTGTAGGCAGGAGAAAATAAAACCAACACTAAAGATGGAAGACTTCCGGTAAGATTATGGTGTGGGCAAACACACGGCCTCTCGACGAGGTGTGGAGTGCAACCAAAGGTGCATATTTCTTTGTAAGATTTCTTTTTACGCAACAAAGACAATTCTATTCGAAGAACTTAGGTAATATAGGACTACTCCATCAGTGTACCTCTCATTGATCGGAGTACCTGGACTGGTGCCGGAGGAGCCGGCCGAGGTGTTGAAATGGCCGTACATGATGTTGGGCGAAGGAGCCAGCTGAAAAGCCGAAGGAGACAGTCGGGATATCGGAGGGCTCTGCGGGAATGTCGGAGCTGTCCTTGCTGTCTACTACTCAGAAGCATCGACGTTGGTGCAGCATAACCATGGGAGAGTATCTCGTACATTTCACTTGCGATCACAAGACTCTGTTGGACGATACAGGTAATGTAAGTTGCCTCGGGCCTGCTACCCTTGTCTGTTGGCGAGAAAGATGACATAGGAGCTGTATAGCCTCGATTGTAGCGATGTCTAGGCCTCAAGCCTTGGGCTTGCCTGCAGCTGCACACCAGGAGAAGGACGCAGAAGTCCTACACCATGGTGTCCTCACTCATCTCGGGCCCGTCCTCTCCAGTCGGTGCTGCCCTTTCCTGCTAGAAAGGTGGAATGACAGACTGGATTGCACACTTCAGCGCATTGCCGGGAGACTGGACAATCGACTGCCGGATATTGTCACTCAGATCTTATTATATATGTTCTTTTTGTTTGATTTTTGAATTATACGACATTCATTTTTGAAATTTACTCACTATTTTCAAGTTTTCTTCCTATTTGAATATTCTGCACGATATTCCAGAAAAAGGCTGTTTATTCCGCTGTCTCTAGGTAAGATTTGAATGATAATTAAACCTGATTTGATTTTTATTTGATTTAATTGGGCCATCCCTTCACATATTCGTCTATAATCTAATAATTCTGCCAGATATATTCAAAATTTCCACAACATATCAACAGCCATAAATTTGCCATTGCAGGTATTTGTGAATAAATTCATTGCTGTCAGCACCTTCAGTAAATCACCTGAGTGAGAATCATCTGAACACGTTAGTGAACTGACTTCGGGAGAGAAATCTTATTTAGACAGATGTTGATTCAGTAGTTAGACCATAAGATATAGCAGCAAAATTAGGCCTTTAGTTCAATCGAGTCTGCTCCTCTCAGTTTCCTCTCAGTTTCTCGCCATACCCTTCATGTCCTGACCAGTTAACTATCAACTATCAACTATCTATCAACTTCTGCTTTAAAAGTACATAAAGACATAACCATAAAGAATTTCACAGATTCACCATTCTCTGGCTAACGAAATTCCTCTGCATCACCATTATAAAAGGGCACTCAATCCTGAGGCTGTGTATTCCAGGCTTTGACTCTCCCACCACAGGAAATATCCTCTCCACATTCACTCTTTCAAGGCCTTTGACCTTTCGGTAGATTTCAATGTGGTCACCCCTCATTCTTCCGACTTCCAGTGAATACAAGCCCAGAGGCTTCAGACGCTCTTCATATAACAAACCATTCACTGCTGGAATCATTTCCGTGAACCTCCTTTGAATCCTCTGCAGTCTCAGCACATCATTTCTAAGATAATGGGCTCAAAGCTGCTCACAATACTGCCAATGCTTACTGAAGTCTCAAAATTCCATCCTTGCTTTTATATTCTAGTCCTCTTGAAATGAATGCTAACATTGCATTTGCCTTACTCGACACAGACGTAACCTGTAAACTTCAGGAAATCCTGAACAAATCCTGCATCTCAGTTTTCAGTTTCTTCTCTCCATTTAGAAAATAGTCAACCATTTCTTCTACCAAGGTGCATGGCCATATACTTCCCGACACTTTCATCTGTCTTTACTTTGCCCATTCTACTAAGCTGTAAGTCCTTCTGCAGCCTCTCTAAATCTTCAGAACTACCTGCCGCTCCAGCTATCCTGATATTATCTGCAAACTTGGCTACAAAGCCATCAATTCCGTCATCCAAATCATTGACATATAACGGTAGAAGAATTGGTTCCAATTCAGACCCTGTGGAACACCACTAGTATCCTGCAGCCAGTCAGAAAAGGCTCCGTTTATTCCCACTCTTTGCCTCCTGCCAATCAGCCACTGTTTTATCTATGTTAGAATCTTTCCTGTAAGGTTCCGGTGACGTCATCGTCGAGAATGGTAACTTAAGTCATTAGCTACTCCGGAAAAACGCATATTTTGCCCCGTTAACCCATCAAATATAGTATTTTTCGAAAGCATTTAAACTGATAAGAGGGGCAAGAATGGGGAAAAGGAATGGAAATAAAAAAAGCGACACTGCGGAGCCTGTGGACGAGAGGAGTGCAGCGAGCGGCTCTCCTACACGACCGCGTGCGAGCGAGGCTGACGCTGGGCCTCGTTCAGGTGAAGCGGCGAATATGATCGAAACTTGAAAGAGATAAGTGAGTTCCAGAAAAATATAAAACAGCAGCTCCATGATATTACGTCAGAGCTCGCCACTGTCAATCAACAATTAGCGGTGGTAGAGACTCGAATTGAGAAGGTGGAAGATCGCGTGCAAAACGTGGAACGGATACTAAGTAAGACCATAAATAGTATTAAATCAACAAGAAGGTAAACTGCTTGACCTGGAGGGAAGATCATGGCGGAAAATGATCAGAATATACAACGTTCCCAAAGGAGAGGAGGAGTTGCCTGTGACGGAGTTTGTCGGAAAGTTGCTGAATGTTGTCGGAAGTTGCGGGATGCGCTGGAGCTTCCTTCGACTATGGAGCTGGAAATTGAGAGAGCGCGACGCGCGATCGTCCCGAGGCCTACCCGAGGAAGAGCAGCTAAGCCACGCTCAATAATAATTAAATTCCCTCGATACAGTACCAAGGCGGAGATTCTACAAAGGGCCTGGAGTAAAAAGAGGGTGTTTTTAGACGATGAATTAATAAATTGCGACCAAGATTACACCCCGTCCCCCGCGGTTCTGCAGAAACGTAAAGAATACTCTGAAGTAAAGCGAATACTAAAGCAGGAAAGGATTAGATCTCAAACTCCGTACCCTGCTAAACTTCGAGTGTTTTATCAAGGTGGGATCCAACTGTAACAGACAGTGGAGGAGGCGACTACAGACATGAAGGCCAGAGGGTTGCCCGTCAGCGTGATCAAACCGAGGGAAAGCCTGGCAGACGAATTATCCCGCTCTGCTTGGTAAATAGTGCGAGAATCGAGAAGACAGAAGACGGGAGGTGGCCGAGAGAAGTATATCAGAAAGAGACCGGTAGTTTTCCAAAGACAGCCCTCACCCCCTCCAGAACAGCCATAAGGGTTGGCTAACTTTAAAAATGTTGAGAAGCTAGACGCAAGCAAAAGAATACAGTGATATAACTATCTCAAGAAATACTTATTATAATGTGGATTTTATATACTCAGTTATTCTTCTTTATTTGCTCACTTACTCCTTTTTCCCCACCAAAATAAGAATATATGTGTGTGTGTATGTGTGTGTGTGTGTGTGTGTGTGTGTGTGTGTGTGTGTGTGTGTGTGTGTGTGTGTGTGTGCGCGCGCGCGTATATGGGAATGTATATATGTATATATGTGTATATGCATACTTATATATATGTTTGTGTGTGTATATGTATGTATGTGTACATATATATATATAGGAAGAGTACAGAGGAAAATATTTTCTGTGTAATGGATTTGTTCACTAACTTTCATGAATACTGCAATGGGATCCTCAACTCACAGGTAGGAGGGATTATCTCCCATAGCTAAACCCCGGGTCATCTACCAGATTCCTCAGCCTTGAAATCACACATTCGTTGCCTTTTTTCTTCTGGTTAGGGTTAGGGTTCTGTCAAAATATTGGGAAAAGTTACGCTGGTTGTTTTGACCAGTCAGAGTGTAAAGATGTCATGTTTGCCCAGGCTATCAGTGATGTAACTAAAGTCGCACTCTCTGATAAGATAACAGAGTTTGGAGAAGTAAGGCCATGGGCAGTGCAAATTTTTAAAGACATATTTTACGCAGCTGAGGGTGAAGAACTTAAAGACAAGTTGTTCTCTTTTCAGCAAAGTGAGGAACGAGTTGCCTGACCTGAAAGTTCTAATGGTCCTTTAGCGGTTGATTTAAATTCTGAGCTGGGTTCAGCAATTACATCACTGGTTGATAAATGCCAAAAGTGTACCTGCAGTGAGCCAAATTTATCGTAAGTTGAGAGTGATCTCTAGAATCAAGCCCACACCTGATGGGAAAGAGAACATCTCGGTTACTGGATGAATGGTAGTGTTCAGATAATGTGAAAAGTGTTTAAAAGGTCTAGTAGCTGATATAGTGAGGGTCCTAAAGGTAGAACATCCGTTAGACACATCAGCTAATTGCTTGCAAGCGGTGGAAGATGCTTTTGGCAGTACTGCAAGTTCAGCTGATCTTTTCATGAAATTGAGCCACACATTTCTGGAGAAAGAAGAGAAACTATCTGCCTACCTTTTTAGGTTGGAGAAATTGCTGCATTCTTTATGCCACAAAGGGGTCATTCAACTGTCTAAGAGAAATTGCCAAAGGATGGAGCAAGTTGTGAAGGGCACGCTGTAACGTAACATGTATGTTCTACATATTTGAATAATCCACTAGATGCGTCCTCCTCCTTCTTTTACCAAGTTAATTGGAGATGTTAGAGGGGAAGAAAACATGATTGCAAAGCGGAACATTTCCAAAGGCTGAGTAGTAACTTCAGTGATAGACTCTGCTGCTAAAGGGTCCCCTGATGCCACAGCGATAGAGCTTTTGAGGAATGCGGTGGAAAACCTTTGAGCTGAGTTGATTTGACAGATATCTGATAATGTTTCAGCTAATTGTGACACGTCTGTTGGGAAACATGATCCATGCAGGACTTAAAGCGCAGAGGAAAGCTGGTGAAAAGGACTCTTTAATAGAGAAGAAATCGGTATTTTCTGTTATAGCTGTGGAGAGCATGGGAATTTTAAGCAAAACTATGAGGGACAGGGATATCTTTGAAAAGTAAGTCAGCAGTTAATCAAACAGAGAAGAAAAGAAGCAAATCTATGTAGGGACCCAGTAAAGGAACGGGCTGACAACTCAGAGAGGATACATTCTAATCAGTGTATCAAAGAAAACAGTGAAGTGCAAAATACTATTCCTGAAGGTTTAGTGGGAACAAGCTCTGATGTATCCATATGGTTTGAAGGTGTTTATTCGACAGCCATACATGACATAGGTTCTCAAGTTACTTTGCTTTATAACTGCTTTTACCACAGATTTTTGATGAATTTACTATTGACAGCACTCAGTGCCCTTTACATTTGGGGCCTTAGTACTGTCGAGCATCCATACAATGTTTATTTGTCATTGAAACTGGAGTTTACAGAAGCGGATGTTGGAGTGTGACTATTGACACACAAGTGTTGGTTTGCCTGGATCCGTTTGAAAAGTTGAAGCTTTCATTCTTGTGGGAACAAATACTCCCATTGTGAGAAAGGAGAATGCAAGAAGAGAAATGGAAAGAATTTTTTAGAAACCTTGTCCATTCACTCGGTATTCAGAGTTGCTTTTGAGACCGTGCACGTTCTCCTAAGCAGAATGATGAGCATAAACGAAGAAGTATATGGTACACCCAGTCTAAACCTGCAATGTTGCATCCTGGAGGAGTAGCTGGAATGACAAAGGACATCCTTGTCGAAAGCACGTCTCACTGGTTAGCAGCAGTGGAGTTTGAAGATGTTCAATAACACCTGCTTAAAATGAAAGAATCTGAATTCAGTCATGGGACAGGGGCAACTGAATTCCCAGAAAGTACGAGTAATAGACGAGGGGAAGCGTTCTCCAGTGGACAGGGAAGGGTTGGCTGACGCTGTAGAAGCTGAAAGTAAGGAAGTCAGAAAGTCAGTAGACCCCCAGCAAGGCTGGCAGAGGATGCACCTGCGAAATAGAGTGTTATGTCATTTCCCATGGTGAGATATGTAACTTCCATTTACAAATAGACAATATAGACAATAGGTGCAGAAGTAGACCTTTCGTCCCTTCGAGCCTGCATTGCCATTCTGAGATCATGGCTGATCATCTACTATCAATACCTGGTTCCTGCCCTGTCCCCATATCCCTTGATTCCCCTATCCATAAGATACCTATCTAGCTCCTTCTTGAAAGCATCCAGAGAATTGGCCTCCACTGCCTTCCGAGGCAGTGCATTCCAGACCCCCACAACTCTCTGGGAGAAGAAGTTTTTCCTTAACTCAGTCCTAAATACCTACCCCTTATTCTCAAACCATGCCCTCTGGTACTGGACTCTCCCAGCATCTGGAACATATTTCCTGCCTATATCTTGTCCAATCACTTAATAATCTTATATGTTGCAATTAGATCCCCTCTCAATCTCCTTAATGCCAGCGTGTACAAGCCCAGTCTCTCTAACCACTCTGCGTAAGACAGTCCGGACATCCCAGGAATTAACCTCGTGAATCTACGCTGCACTTCCTCTATAGCCAGGATGTCCTTCCTTAACCCTGGAGACCAAAACTGTACACAATACTCCAGGTGTGGTCTCACCAGGGCCCTGTACAAATGCAAAAGAATTTCCTTGCTTTTATACTCAATTCCCTTTGTAATAAAGGTCAACATTCCATTAGCCTTCTTCACTGCCTGCTGCACTTGTTCATTCACCTTCAGTGCCTTATGAACAAGTACTCCTAGATCTCTTTGTATTTCTCCCTTACGTAACTCTACACCGTTCAGACAATAATCCGCCTTTTCTGTTCTTACTCCCAAAGTGGATAACCTCACACTTATTTACATTAAACGTCATCTGCCAAGTATCTTCCCACTCACTCAGCCTACCTAAGTCACCCTGGATTCTCCTAACATCCTCATCACATGTCACACTGCCACCCAGCTTAGTATCATCAGCAAACTTGCTGATGTTATTCTCAATGCCTTCATCTAAATCGTTTATGTAAATCGTAAACAGCTGTGGTCCCAATACCGAGCCCTGTGGCACCTCACTAGTCACCACCTGCCATTCCGAGAAACACCCATTCACCATTCCCCTTTGCTTTCTATCTGCCAACCAGTTTCCTATCCATGTCAATATCTTCCCCCCAATGCCATGAGCTCTGATTTTACCCACCAATCTCCTATGTGGGACCTTATCAAATGCCTTCTGAAAATCGAGGTACACTACATCCACTGGATCTCCCTTGTCTAACTTCCTGGTTACATCCTCGAAAAACTCCAATAGATTAGTCAAGCATGATTTGCCCTTGGTAAATCCATGCTGGCTCGGCCAAATCCTATCAGTGCTATCCAGATACGCCACTATTTCATCTTTAATAATGGACTTTAGCATCTTCCCCACTACTGATGTTAGGCTGACAGGACGATTGTTCTCTGTTTTCTCCCTCCCTCCTTTCTTAAAAAGTGGGATAACATTAGCCATTCTCCAATCCTCAGGAACTGATCCTGAATCTAAGGAACATTGGAAAATGATTACCAATGCATCCGCAATTTCCAGGGCCATCTCCTTTAGTACCCTAGGATGCAGACTATCTGGACCTGGGGATTTGTCAGCCTTCAGTCCCATCAGTCTACTCATCACCGTTTCCTTCCTAATGTCAATCTGTTTCATTTCTTCTGTTACCCTATGTCTTTGGCCCATCCATACATCTGGGAGGTTGCTGGTGTCTTCCCGAGTGAAGACGGGTCTAAAGTACTTATTAAATTCTTCTGCCGTTTCTCTGTTTCCCATGACAATTTCACCCAATTCATTCTTCAAGGGCCCAACATTGTTCTTAACTATCTTCTTTCTCTTCACATACCTAAAAAAGCTTTTGCTATCCTCCTTTATATTCCTGGCTAGCTTGCGTTCAGACCTCATTTTCTCTCCCCGTATTGCCTTTTCAGTTAGGTTCTGTTGTTCCTTAAAAATTTCCCAATCATCTGTCCTCCCACTCACTTTAGCTCTGTCATACTTACTTTTTTTTAATGCTATGCCATCTCTGACATCCTTTGTCAACCACTGTGGCCCCGTTCCCCCCTTTGAATCCTTCCTTCTCTGGGGGATGAACTGATTTTGCACCTTGTGCATTATTCCCAAGAATACCTGCCATTGCTGTTCCACTGTCTTTTCTGCTAGGATATCCGTTCAGTTAACTTTGGCCAGCTCCCCACTCATGGCTCCATAGTCTCCCCTGTTCAACTGCAACACTGACACCTCCGATCTGCCCTTATCCTTCTCAAATTGCAGATAAACACTTATCATATTATGGTCACTACCTCCTAATGGCTTCTTTACTTAGATTGGGAGTGCTGAAATCACAACATTCATTTGAATACTGTGTTATTTATAATGGTTTATTAAATTCCAAAGTCATGAGGACATGACTATTTTTGGTGGGGGAGAATGTATTGCCCTAGTTAAGATTTCTACTACTGTGCTGTGAGGTATCCTTTTTCGACACTTTTCTGCAAACACAATGTGTCCTGCTGGAAGACGTGTTTTGACCTCAGCTAAAGATACGCAGCCATGTTGTCCCACTCAGGAATGTGTGTCAGCCAATTTTATGTTTCTATAAAATCTCCTCTTATTATTCTGAATTCAAGTGAGTACAGTTCCAGGCGACTCAATCTCTCCTTATAGTCTAACCTCCTCATATCTGTACTCAACCTGGTGAACCGCCTCTGCACCACCTCCAAAGCCAGTATATCCTTCCTCCAGAACGGAGACCAGAACTGCACACAGTTCTCCTGGTGCAGCCTCAGCACTACCCTGTACATTTGCAGCATAGCTCCCTGCTCTTAAATTCAACCCCTCCAGCAAGGAAGGCCAGCATACCATTTGCCTTCTTGAAAGCCTGCTGCACCTGCAAGCCAACCTTTTGTATTCATGCATAAGAACCCCCAAGGCTCTCTATACAGCAGCATGCTGCAATTTTTTAAATATTTAAATACTAATTTGCTCTTTCGTTTTTCCTTTCAATGTGGGTGACCTCGCATTTACCAACATTGTACTCCATCTGCCAGACCCTTGCCCACTCATTGAACCTAAATATATCTCTCTGCAGACTCTCCATGTCTTCTTCAGAATTTGATTTTCCAATAAATTTAGTATCATCAGCAAACTTAGATACACTACACACAGACTCTACTTCCAGATCATCAATGCATATCATGAACATTTGCTGGCCTAGCACCGTTCACCACTGATTGCCAATCAAAGCAACAAACATGTAATCCAACTCTCTTTCTATAAGTTAAACAATCCTCCATCCATGCTAATACATCACCCCCAACTCTTAACGCTATGCATCATTTAAGAAGTGCTTTGTGCAGACTTATGGTTCAAAGGAAGAAGGGCCAATACTCCTGAATTAGCCAGTTCGTTTCAAATGGTCTTTAAGGGAAGTTCATTTCAGTATAATATACTGCAAAAGATTTAAAGGCTCGATATGCTGATATTTTTTTCATACTATTTGCTAATCATGCCCGGCTGCGCTAAAATTCCAGACTAGATTTAATTTATGCTGCAGACGCAAAATGCTGGAGGGACTCAGCAAACCAGGCAGCATCTATGAAAATAAGTAAAATGTCGACGTTTCCGGCGCAGACCCTTCATCAGGACTGACAAAAGATTCAGATTCAGATTCAGTTTATTGTCATTTAGAAACCACAAATGCAATGCATTTAAAAAATGAGACAACGTTCCCCCAGAATGACATCACAAAAGCATATGACAAAACAGACTACATCAGAAAATCCATGTAACGTTTAACAATCCCCAATCCAGAGTACGGAGAGGCTGCTGCGTATTAATATCGCGCTACCGTCTGGCGTGTTCCCTGGAGAGGAGCTCCAAATCCACCAGACAAAAATAAGACCAAAACTAAAGCTACAAGACCTGCACAAAACCACATAATTACAACATATAGTTACTACAGTGCAAACAATAGCATAATTGATTTTAAAAAAAAACAGACTATGGGCACAGTAAAAATAGTCCAAGATGTTAAAGGACTGTAAGTTCAAAAGAAATCACCACAGTTTCCACAAGTCCCCAGGGTTCCGACAGACTCGCCATCCCACGCCAGCGACAGAAGGGAGTACCCCTGCTCTGGACTTCCAAGGCGCCGCCCGTCTCAGCGTCGCAGACGCAGCACACAATGAAAGCTCCGTCGAAAGCAGCCTCACACTGAATGCGACCTGGAAAAGGATGAGAAATGGACAAGAAGGTGGGGAGAGCAGATAAGAGGTATATGGGGTAGGTAGTAGATGCAATCAGGAGAGAGGGAGCATTGCAATAAAGAGCTACAAAGCCGATTGGTGAAAGCAATAAATGGCTGGAGAAGGGGTAATCTGATAGGTGATGGAAGAACACAATCAATGAAAAATTCCTATGTCAATCCTTTCAATCCTCATCGCCAATCAGCTTTGAAATTTAGGCAGGCATGTATATAGGTATTGGACAGTTGGGATCTCAAAGCCAATGTACGAGTCCGTTTGAAATAAATGATTCTGCAATTTAAGATGGTACAGAACAATCATTCCCGTCCTTGCAGACACAGCACCTCCGTAAAGTGCATCAGGTTCTCCGTAAAGAGCGCCAATTTCACATCAGGAACAACATCACCTCCCTGAATAAAAAGGCACGGCAGTTACATGAGAGCGTTCTGAAAGGCTGCATGGCCAACAGGTATGGGAGCACCTTACCATCGGACAGGAAGTCCCGACAAAGGATTGTGAGATCAGCCGAGAAGATAATAGGGGGTTGCTTACTTTCCATCAGTGACTTTTATAGGGAGCTTTGCGTACTCAGTGCCCTTAGTATAATCAATAATCCCACTTGTTCAACCATCAGGCAGGAGACTCATATGTATAAAAACAAGATCTGGATTGTCAACAGCTTAATCCCTCGAAGAGTCAACGGATAGTTTGCATTGTACCCTACAATATTTGATTTGAGCACATTGTTCTGCGTAATTCATTTGTAGATGAAATTCTTAGTTTTCCAAGTCATTATGTGTTATATGTGTTGTGAATACTACGGTGCTTACCACAACGCACAATTAAATTCAAAGTACGAAGGATATTTATGATCAAAGTACGTACATGTCACCGTATAGCACCTTGTGATGGATTTTCTTGCACGCATATGCAGAAAAAATAAAGAAACACAATAGAATTTATGCAAAACCACACATAAACAAAGACTGAAAGACAAAAAATTTGCAAATTAAGACAAATCGCACAAATACTAATAACAAAAAGGAAAAAAAATAATGCTGAGAAAAGGAGTTGAGGAGTCCTTGTAAGTTAGTGCATAGGTTGAAGAATTAATTCAAATATGAATGGGTGAAGTTACCCACGCTGCTTCAGGAGGCTGATGATAGTCGGGCAATAACTGTTGACGAAGCTGTGGCATTTAAAGCTCCTGTTTCTCCTGACAGATGGTAGTAGCGAGAAGATATCATAGCCTGGCTGGTAAGGGCTATTGATGATGGACTCTGCTTTCTCGCGGTGGCACCCTTTCTAAGTGTGCACAATGGTGAGAAGGACTATTCCTGTTATGGTCTGCACTGTTCCCGCCACAATTTGTCGACACGCCTGTTCCTGGGTATTGGCATTTCTTTGCCACTCCATGATGCAAATCGTCACGATACTCTGCACTGAACATCACAAGGTGTTCATCACGAGAGCAACAAACAAATCGACTTTTTAAATATCCTTTCTACTATCACACAGTTCGGGGCAAACGGGAGCACTTGCTACGGCCACTCTTTGAACACAAAAGTGACTGAATCGCATGAGACTCCTGACTGTACCGCCCACATCTGAGACCCGGATGAGTGTTGGTGGCCAGATTTACAGTTAAAGGGCCGACCATGTTTTGAAGCTATCAGCCCTCCTGAGTCCTGTCATCAGCACGACGAAAAGCATTCATTGTTTACTTTTGGCTCGTAACTAACATGCAGATAATTGACTCACCGGGGAGTCCCGAGCAAAATATAACTGCTGGAGAAAAGCAGAAACTAGAACCATTTACGCAGAGCATGCACGCCCCAGTAAGCGGACTGCTATATGCGATTTACTATCCTTTTCTTGCCATCATTGGTTTTCCCAGTAAGTTGTGCATCCTCAGTCATCTGCTGTACCTTACTTATAGTGATTCCAGAGATGTTTGATATGGAATTCCACTGCTTCGTTTCAGCAGCGCTGGTTGTAAGTGAGCAATTATAACTAAGAAACTAGATGGCAAACTTGCTGTATTTACAGATCAGTGTCCAATGGTGATTCTAACTGATATTCCTTGACAGATGTCCGAGCCATTTAAGTTTACTAGCAGAAATGTTGCAGATATTATCTCAAGAAATAATGTGATGTGAATATATCTGTTCACGTTAAATGTCCAACCTTTATTTAATAGTGTACTGTATGATTTAACATTAACAGTAATACATGTATAAATGTATCTGATAACGTGCGTGATGCTAAGATGCATTGCTGCACATCAAGCCTTCTTAAATAATATTTTATGTCTGCCAGGCTGCGGTAACATTCCAGACATTTAGTTTATGCAACACAAGCTAAATGCTGGACGATTGGATCATGCCAAGTGGCATCTATGGAAAGGAGTAAGCAGTCGACGTTTCCGACCGAATACCTTCATCAGGACAGGGGAAAAAAAGATGAGAAGTTAGGTCAAGCTGGGAGGAGGTCAGGAAGAAGGT
The DNA here is from genome assembly GCF_048418815.1 of Hemitrygon akajei. NCBI lineage: Eukaryota > Metazoa > Chordata > Chondrichthyes > Myliobatiformes > Dasyatidae > Hemitrygon > Hemitrygon akajei. Next base: position 59,923,765 of record NC_133147.1, read on the forward strand.
AGGCGATAGGTGAAACCCGGAGAACGGAGGGCACAAGTCAAGGGCTCGGAAGCTGATGGGTAAAAGAGCTAAACGTCTGGAGAAGGGGGAATTTGATTAGGAGAGGCCAGACGACCATCGAAAAAAATGGAAGGGGGAGGAGCACCAGAGGCAGTTGATGGGCAGGAAAGGAGATGATGTGAGAGAGGGAACCGGGAATGGAAGAGTCAAGTAATCGATGTTCATGCCATCAGGTTGGAGACTACACAGACACAATATAAGGTGTTATTCATAAAATCTAAATGTGGCTTCATCGTGGCAATAGAGGACGCCATTAGATTTAGTGTATGCAGAGCTGACATTATCAGCTATGTGATAGGTTTAGTACCCAGCCAGCGAACATGCCATTGATCTTCTTTAGAACAACGCGCATTTCCAGCGATGCCCGTGTTATTTTCTTCAGAAACGTCATTTCCACATTTAAACCTGAAGATGCGATTGGCTGTTTTCTTCGCAGCACCCAGATTAAACGGGATAGAGGGTTCTGCAGTAGAGCACAGACATCTATCTCAGGATAATACTGATTACAGACATGAAGCAATTTAAATAGATCTGTTCAATATACTTTTCAAAGACAGAAAGAAAATAACGGATATGAATATAGATGTAAAGCTGATGAATAAAGTATACATGATACTGAGTTATTGGCCATATTAACTGAACTTTTAAGGATAAACCCTTGCTTCCATTTCTCGTAATCGAGAATACAGAAATAAAAATCCAATAGCCTTCCATGGGCCCAGTCGGCCAATTCCTACCTTATACCGTGCTACAATTTTAGGAATCACTCGAGTGAATTTTATTTTTACCCTTATAGCGTCATTTATAAAGTCATCTCATGAATTCCCATCTGTACTGAGACTTCAAACATTCAATCTCGAACCGTTCCTCTTGTTCTCTTAACAGCGACCTTGGCAGCAGTTGTGGTTCTGTCACGGGGAAGATGCGGTCTCTCCAAATGCGTTACTTATTACCTGGTGGCAATGGCGGTGACGGATCTGCTGGACATTATCACGAACGTGATACTGAATAGAATCACTGGTATCTTTTTCCGGAACAGTTTGCTCTCCACCACTCCCGCATGTAGTCTCAGCACGGCGCTGATTTATTTCAGCAGGGATTGCTCGGTGTGGTTGACGGTCGCTTTCACGTTCGACCGGTTTGTCGCTATTTGTTGTCTGGAGCTAAAAAGGAGATATTGCAATGAGAAATCTGCTGCTGTAGTTATATCTGTTGTCTGTTTTCTGACAACCGTTAAGAATGTACCCTATTACATTGTGTATCAGCCCTTGTATATACTAGATGGCGTACCCAGGTTTTGTGATTATAAACTAAGCTTCTACACTGAACCAGTCTGGATAGCATATGATTGGTTGGACCAACTTTTAACGCCGTGCATCCCTTTTCTTCTGATCCTGCTGTTCAATGTTCTGACCATTAGACATATTTTGTTATCGAACAGAGTCCGCAGGGGACTTCGGGGTGAGAAAGAGGGGAAGAATCTCGAAGATGTAGAAACGGATAAGCGGAAAAAATCCATGATATTACTTTTCACTATCTCCGTCAGTTTTCTGTTTCTGTGGACTACACATGTCGTTAATTTTCTATACGTGCAGATTAAAGGCATTTTATATATATCAGGATTCAATTTCGGGGACCCACGCTACATTCTCCAAGAGAGCGGCAACATGCTTTCAAGCCTGAGTTTCTGCACGAATTCTTTCATTTACGCGGTAACTCAGGCTAACTTCAGAGAGGAGTTGAAGAAGACACTGAAGTATCCCATTACTGCATTTACTAGCTGTTTTACTAGGCAAAAATGAATAAATTCTGCTGCCTTTGATGTTTGCGTCATTCACTTTTGCTTTTAAATATATTTTAAATTATAGTTTTTATAAATATGTATTGTAAAGCACTGCTGCACCAAATCAACAAATTTCAAGACATTTTAAACCTGATTCTGAGATAATCAATTTCAGAACACCTACGTCATCCTCGCAATCCCTTTCGCCAATTGGCTTTGAAATTTCGTCCGGCCTGCATATATTAAGCATGTATCATTCAAATCTGTTATACAGGTATTGTACAGTTGGGGACGTAGAACCAGTGTACGAGTTGGTTTTAAGGAAATGTTTGTGGACTTTAGGAAGGTCAGAAGGACCGTCCCAGTCTACGCAGACATGGCTCCTCCATGGGCTGCACCAGTTTCCTGGGTGTTCGCATCACAGATGACTTCAACAGGTCCCTCAATTTACCTCTCTGAATAAAAAGGCACACACTCCCCCTCCATCTCAATTGAATTTTACAGAAGCTCCATTGAGAGTATCCTGAAAAGCTGCATGTTCATTAGGTATAGGATCAACAGAGCATCAGACGGGAAGGATAGTAAGAATTGCCTAGAGGATAATAGGGGTTTCACCTCCAACCATCATTGACATTTGTTGGGAGCGCTATTTACGCAGAACACTCAGTATTATCAAGCATCCCACTATTTCATCCAGCATCCTCCTTAACATTCTACCATCAGGCAGAAGACTCCAATGAATAAAAACTAGACTGATATGGGAAACAACTTCTTCCCTCAGGTGATAAGCTTCTGACCTTCCTGCCACATTGTATTCAAAGTATCACCGGAAAATTTGTATTGCACCCTACAATATGTAATTTATAGACTTTATGTTGTTTATCTATGCATCTTTCATTTCTAGATTTAATTCATAGTGTTTTAAGTTATTGTGTGGAGAAAGTTGGCTCGTTTGTGGGATATATGTATATAGTTAAATGACAATAAACTTGACATGACTTGATTTGGCTTGTCACTACCTGCTAACGGGATGACTGCCTTGTTACCAGTTAAACCAACAATCCTGGGACCTGAACGTTCTGCATCAACCCATATGGCAAATAATTTTCGGAAGGTAGAACTGCAGGTCGTGGTGAAATATTTCCTGGGAATGGACTAAGACCTTACAATGGACAATGTCCATGGAATGCGAATTAATATGAGATGGCCATCGCCAGATACACTCATTTATGATATTCAAGGGCCTTCACAATAAAACAATGAAATACAATGGAATCAATGAAAGCTACTCACAAAAACTAGCAGCATAAGAAGACAAACTGTACAAATACCAAAAAAATAAGTTAATGGAAAATAAATAAATAGATTCATTGCTTGATAGACGAGTGGACAGAAAGATAGGTAGATACATATAAAATAAATAAATAAACAAAGAAACACGTAATTAACTAGATAGTAAATAGATAGATAGATGGATAGATGGCAGTGTGGGTCTAAATATAATCAACTTGTTGAACACAGAGTTCAGCTCATATACCTATTCCTTTGGTAACAAATTGCAGAAAAAAAATATTATTAAGACGTCAAAATTACAAATGTTCACATGCCATGTCATTATTGTTTTACTGCCTGGCTTTACACACACGGCCTCTTGAGGAGATGTGGGGTGCAACCAAAGGTGCATATTTCTTTGTAAGATTTCTTTTCATGCAACAAAGACAATTCTACTCCAAGAATTTCAGGTCCTTAGGGCTACTCCATCAGTGAACTTCTCATTGATCGGAGTACCTGGACTGTTGCTGGATGAGCCGGCCGAGGTATTGAAATGGCCGTACTTGATGTTGGGAGAAGGAACCAGCCGAAATATCGAAGGAATAAGTTGGGATATCGGAGGGTTCTGCGGGAATGTCGGAGCAGACCTTGCTGTCTACTACTCAGAAGCATCGACGTTGGTGCAGCATAACCATGGGAGATTATCTCGTACATTTCACTTGCGATCACAAGACTCTGTTGGACCTTGATACAGGTAATGTAAGTTGCAGCGGGCCTGTTAACTTTGTCTGTTGGCGGCAAAGATGACATGGGAACTATATATTCTCGATTGTAGCGAGAACTAAGCATCAAGCCTTGGGCTTGCCTGCTGCTGCACACCAGGTGAAGGACGCAGAAACCCTACACCATGGTGTCCGCACGCATCTCGGGCTCGGCCTGTCCAGTCGGTGCTGCCCTTTGCTGCTAGAAAGGTGGAATGACAGACTGGATTGTGCACTTCAGCGCATTGCCAGGAGACTGGACAATCGACTGCAGGATATTGTCACTCAGGTTTTATAATATATATATATATATATATATATAAGACTCAATATAATATATATATAATATAATATATATAATATATACACTCCCCATATAATATATATGTTCTTTTTTGCTCGATTTTTGAATTATACGACATTCATTTTTGAACTTTACTCACTATTTTCAAGTTTTCTTGGTATTTGAATGTTTTTCACCATATCCCAGAAAAAGGCTGTCTTATTCTGCAGTATCTATGTCAGATTTGAATGACAAGGAGTAGTATAGGAAACTGATACAGGACTTTGTGATATGGTGCAACTCAAACTACCTGCGTCTCAATATCACCAAGACCAAGGAGATGGTGGTGGACTTTAGGAGATCTAGGCCTCATATGGAGCCAGTGATCATTAATGGAGAATGTGTGGAGCAGGTTAAGACCTACAAGTATCTGGGAGTACAGTTAGACGAGAAGCTAGACTGGACTGCCAACACAGATGCCTTGTGCAGGAAGGCACAGAGTCGACTGTACTTCCTAAGAAGGTTGGCGTCATTCAATGTCTGTAGTGAGATGCTGAAGATGTTCTATAGGTCAGTTGTGGAGAGCGCCCTCTTCTTTGTGGTGGCGTGTTGGGGAGGAAGCATTAAGAAGAGGGACGCCTCACGTCTTAATAAGCTGGTAAGGAAGGCGGGCTCTGTCATGGGCAAAGTACTGGAGAGTTTAACATCGGTAGCTGAGCGAAGGGCGCTGAGTAGGCTACGGTCAATTATGGATAACTCTGAACATCCTCTACATAGCACCATCCAGAGACAGAGAAGCAGTTTCAGCGACAGGTTACTATCGATACAATGCTCCTCAGACAGGATGAAGAGGTCAATACTCCCCAATGCCATTAGGCTTTACAATTCTACCGCCAGGACTTAAGAACTTTTTAAAAGCTATTATTAATGCTTTTTGAGATAGTGATTTAGATGTATATCATATTTTTTACTGAGTTAAGTATTGTATGTAATTAGTTTTGCTACAACAAGTGTATGGGACATTGGAAAAAAGTTGAATTTCCCCATGGAGATGAATAAAGTATCTATCTATCTATCTATCTATCTATCTATCAACTAAACTTGATTTGATTTTTATTTGATTTCATTGGACCATCCATTCACATATTCGGCTATAATCTATTAATTCTGCCAGATATATTCAAAAATTCCACAACATATAAACAGCAATGAATTTGCCATTGTAGGTATTAGTGAATAAATTCATTGCTGTCAGCACCTTGAGTAAATTACCTGAGGGAGAATCATCTGAACATGTCAGTGAACTGACTTCGGGAGAGAAATCTTATTTAGATAAATGATGATTCAGTAGTTAGACCATAAGATATAGGAGCAAAATTAGGCCATTATTTCAATCAAGTCTGCTCCTCTCAGTTTCCTCTCAGCTCCTCCCCATACCCTTCATGTCCTGACCAATCAAGGATCTATCAATCTGCTTTAAAAATACATAAATACTTGACCTCCACAGCTGCCTGTGGCAAAGAATCTCACAGATTCACCATTCTCTGGCTAACGAAAGTCCTCCTCATCACCATTATAAAAGGACACACTAACCTGAGTCTGTGTCTTCTAGTCTTTGACTCTCCCACCGTAGGAAATATCCTCTCCACATCCACTCTATCAAGACCTTTGACCTTTCAGTAGCTTTCAATGCGGTCACCCCTCATTCTGCCGACTTCCAGTGATTACAAGCCCAGAGGCTTCAGACGCTCTTCATAAAACAAACCATTCAATATTAGAATCATTTTCTTGAACCTCCTATGAATCCTCACCAGTCTCAGCACATCCTTTCTAAGATAATGGCTCAAAGCTGCTCACAATACTGCCAGTGCTTTATGAAGTCTCAACATTCCATCCTTGCTTTTATATTCTAGTCCTCTTGAAATGAATGCTAACATTGCATTTGCTTTCCTCGCCACAGACTTAACCTGTAAATTAAACCCCAGGGAATCCTGTAAAAACCCTGCATCTCAGTTTTCTGTATTTTCTCTCCATTTAGAAAATAGTAAACCATTTATTCTACCAAAGTGCATGGCCATACACTTCCCGACACTTTAATCTGCCATTTCTTTGCCCATTCTCCTAAGCTGTAAGTCCTTCTGTAGCCTCTCTACATCCTCAGAACTACCTGCCCCTCCAACTATCCTCAGATTATCTGCAAACATTGCTACAAAGCCATCCATCCTGTCATCCAAATCATTGACATATAACGTTAGAATAATTGGTTCCAATTCAGACCCGGTGGAACACCACTAGTCACCTGTAGCCAGTCAGAAAAGGCACCGTTTATTCCCACTCTTTGCCTCCTGCCAATCAGCCACTGTTTTATCTATGTTAAAATCTTTCCTGCAATATCATGGGCTCATCACTTGTAAGCCACTTCGTGTGTGGCATTTTGTCAAAGGCCTTCTGAAAATCAAAGTACACAACCGATTCTCCTTTGTCTATTCTGCTTGTTACCTTTTCAAAGAATTCCAACAGATTTGTCAGGCAAGAATTTCCCTTGATGAAACCATGCTGTCTATGGCCTATTTTATCATGTGTCTCCAAGTACCCTGAGATCTCTTCTTTAATAATCAACTTCATCTTCTCACCACTGAGGTCAGACTAACTGGCCTATAGATTCCTTTCTTCTGCCTCTCTCCCTTCTTGATGAGTTCGTGACATTTGCAATTTTCTTCCAGAATAATTCCAGAGTCTGATGATTCTTGAAAGATCATTATTAATGCCTCCACAACTCTGCAGCCACCTCTTTCAGAACCTTGGGGTATACATCATCTGATCCAGGTGACCCACCTACCCTCAGACCTGTCAGTTTCCCAAACCCTTCTGTCCAGATATGGTAACTTCACACTCTTTATGGCCCTGACACCTGGGACTTGCACCATACGGCTAGTGTCTTTGACAGTGAAGTCTGATGCAGAATACTTATTTAGTTCATTCATTGTTTCATTGCCCCGTTTTACTATATCTCAGCATCCTTTTCCAGTAATCCAATATCTATTCTCACCTCTCTTTTACACCTTAGATATCTGAAGAAACTTTCGCTATCCTTTTCAATATTATTGGCTAGCTCACTTTTGTACCTTATTTACTTTATTGACTTTTTACTTGCCTTCTGTTGGTTTTTAAAATCTTCCCAATCCTCTAACTTCCCACTAATCTTTACTCTATTGTATGCACTCCCTTTGGGCTTTATGTTGCCTTTGACTTTTCTTGTTTTCCATGGTCGTGTCATCTTTTCTTTAGAACACTTCTTCCTTTTTGGGACATATATGTTCTTGTGCCTTCTGAACTGGTTCAAGAAATTACAGTGATTGCTGTTCTGCTGTCATCCCTGCCAGTTTTCTTTTCCAGTCAACTCCAACATAAGAAACATAAGAAATAGGAACAGGAGTAGGCCATCTGGCCAATCGAGCCAGCCCCGCCATTCAATATGATCATGGCTGATCTGGGCATGGTCGCAGCTCCAACTACCTGCCTCTCAGGAGATTGGGAGTCTGATATACACCAACCACCCTGACTGGCATCAAATCAATCCACAGTCAAAGTCACTTAGATCACATTTCTTCTCTGTGCCAATGTTCAGTTTGAACAACACCTGAACATTTTGACCATGTCTGCTTTCTTCTATGCATTGAGTTGATGCCACATGATTTGCTGATTGGATACAGTATTTGCTTTATTCAGCAGGTGTACTTGATACAAAGGCCACTGGGTGTGGATTACCTTGATTCAAGTCAAATTTGGGTCCCTCCCTCTATGATTCTTTTGTTACGGCAATGGCTGAATTTCGGAGATGGATCAGTGAAACAGACAGAGACAGCGGGAATCTGTGAAACAGAAGAAGAGAGAGGCAGAAGGTACATCAGAGTTGCTACAAAGAGAAACAGGAATGTTACCCTTGTGAGGTGAAAGAATTGAACATGTTTATATTGGAAGGTGCTGATATATGGTCAATGATATGAAAATAGCAAGTATGAAATCTCCAGGTCTGGGTGAAGGAAAATACAGAGAGGCAAGAAAAAGAGAGAGGGTTATATTGGGACATGAAGAGATTTGAGAAATATTAGTGTGATAAACAAATACAAAACTGAAATGGGTGAGTAGAAACAGGCAGGGGCTGGGAATGTGGAAAATATGAACTGCAGCTGATGGGAATAGAGAGATAGAGCATCATGTCTCTATCGCTCTCTGTCTCCCTGTCTTTCTCTCTTCTTATTGAAGTGTAGGTCAATGCTGACATGAAATATCTGTAGAATGACACTCGCTAAGATGTGTTAGACCAGGAGTGGATTATCAGATCTTTCATGGAGAACTCATGGCTCCCCATTTCATTCAGAGAGTACCAGAGATCTATTTATTTATAGATTTTATTTATATAAATCTATGCATTTATAATGATTGCCTTGATGATTCAATGAAATTCATTATTCAATTAGGAGACTGTTTCACCACGTTCATCAACTCTGCTCGGAATTTGCTCTAAGCAACAATGTAAGTAATTGTGTTGGTGTAGAAACTGAGTACCTGCAATAGAATTGCTGCTGTAATATTTACAGTATAAATATGGATCAGCAGCAGGCTAATGAACAATCTGTCACAAGGTGGGGACATGGGTGCTGGGAGAGGACCCATAAGCAGGACACAAACACGTCTTTCTTAGGTTCAATAAAATAGTGTTTATTACTCGCTCTACAGAAAATCGGGAAATCAAGGAGGACAAAGAGGAACATGAACCTCGGACTAGGAGATTAGGGACTTGGATCGCCGCGGACCTGGGACTTGGAAAAAGGGAACTGGGATCGCTGCAGCCCTGACTTGGACAGTGGGAACATGGATCGCCGCGGCCCTTGGACTTGGACAGTGGGAACATGGACAGTCGCAGACCTTGGACTTGGACAGTGGGGACATGGACAACCGCGGACCTCGGACTTGGACAGTGGGGACATGGACAGCCGCGGACCTTGGACTTGGACAGTGGGGACATGGACAGCCACGGACCTTGGACTTGGACAGTGGGAACCATAGATCGCCGCAGCCGGGAACAGGGAACCTGGATCGTTGCGGACCTTGGACTAGGAGACTAGGACCTTGATTCACCGCAGCCAGGAGCATGGACACCATGGATCGCCACAGCCAGAAACATGGACACCAAAACACAGGTCAGGAACACGGAGTCAGGACTCCTACTTCAGATCAGGCATTGAGCTGGGACTTTTCTTCAAGGGAACAGACGTCGACACAGGGCATGAACATCAAGCCAGGACTCCGTCTTCAGATCAGGCATCGAGCCGGGAATCTTCTTCGAGGGATAGACACAGACACTGGGCATGAACATCGAGCCAGGACTCCGGCTTGCACTCACCCCTGGCAGTTTGACCTTGCCCGGACCCACTCTGGCAAAAGAATGCGAATTGTTGGTAGTCCGACATGGGTTGGATAACTCTGGTTTGTGGTATTCAACAGCAACTTGCTGATGCTTCTTAACACTCTCACCCTGAATGGCTAAAGCCAAGGGCTTATAAGCTGCCGGTTCAGGTCAAGGGTAGATTACCTTGATTGCCAAGCTCAAGGGACACATGAAACGGAATTAGAAGGGAACAAGGAGTCAATGGTCCGGATCGCAACCTAACTAAGTTTAAAGTGGAACCGATCCGGACCATGACACAATCTGATTAATACGTTGATTGATATCGAAATCCACAGCAACATGAAAGTGCCTGCTATACTGAAAGGCAAAACCATGGACTTCTTGCAGCTATCTATCCCTGGAACTCTGTCAATTTCCCCATTACTGTGGTCCTGCAGTCTCCTGAAAACTCTGCTGGTTGCTACAATCTGCCTGGCTGTCAAAAAAATTAACGCAAGGACATGTTGAATGGGATACAAGGAATCAGAATATGATGAAATGTATTGAAGGCGGCCCATGCAGGGAATGTATGCAAACTTCATTTCGAGATGTGACCCCAAGAAACACCACTAACTGTTATTACATATCTGTCGAGGAAGTACCGGAGATACTGTATAAACATCACATCGCAGTCACTGTTCTGTCAGTGTTTTGTCTTTAGCTTCTCACAGCAAATGGCCACAAATTGATGAAATGGTAAAGCGACCATCGCCCAGATAGCAATCAATGGTTCGATGTTTCAATTTAATATCAGAGAACACATAGAGTTAGCAACCTGAAAGTCTTACTCCTCGCAGACATCCACGAAACAAAAAAAACCAAAAGAATGAGGGACAGAAATGTCTGAACCCCAAGCCCACCCTCCCCCTCATACAAAAGCAGCAGCAAAAGCATCGACTATCCTCCACCCCCACTTGCTCCAGCAAACCCACTGACCCTTGCTCCCCACCCCACCATGCAAGCAATTGCAAAGACATCGAAGAGACCATGATATAGATAGTTCATCAAAAAACTACACTCCATCCCAAAACTTCTGTATGTCAGAAAGGCATTTTCTCACTGACGGTGGAAAAAGAGGTCGCTCCTGCAACAAACGAGAGCAAGACACCTACAGCTCACTGTTTCGATGTTATGGAATTACATATCACTTCTCTGAACTCCCTGACTCAAAGACCAACAGGCTTTCACCTACCTTCAAGAGAGAGCGAGAGAGGATCACTCAAGTGCAGAGGATTTTTTCTGACGGTAGAACCACACATTGCCTACTGTCTCGATATTTCAGATTCTTCTGACGTTTCAGTTGGTGGCATTGGTGAGGAACCAAGTTGTCTACCATCTGCACCTTGAAGGCTCATCTCTTCTAGGCCACAACTGAAGATATCGAAACACCAGGTCACGTAGCATGTCTGAGACCCCACTTGCAGAGAACTGGAACTGTACATCACAGACTCCAATAGGACCACAGCCACCTAGAAAATAAAAGGAAGACCTGAGAAAAGAAGAATAAACTTCCACAGATGAATTGTAAGAAGTCGTCTTGGTCTGCAAAAACATCTGGCACCATGTATTCTAGCTCCCGCTGCTTGCTAAGTAAATCACAAAGCTGCATTTGGCGGTAAGGTAGAGTAACTAAACTTGGAAATATACCATGAAGGTCCATTTCAGCAAGAGGTCAGAAATAACAATCATCAGATCCATCACCGCCATTTCCACCAGGTAGCAAGTGATACATTAGGGGAGCCATTACTTTCTGTGGGATAGGATCGAAATCACTACTACATTAAGTGGAACAGAGAGGAAGGAAAGCAGGGTTACACTATTAGCATGTTTGGAGAGGTGCTGGGACTGCCAGGAGAGTTGAGAATGCATACATGCATGTTGCTCTGTGTGTGTGTGTGTGTGTGTGTGTGTGTGTGTGTGTGTGTGTGTGTGTGTGTGTGTGTGTGTGTGTGTGTGTGTGTGTGTGTGTGTGAGAGAGAGAGAGAGAGAGAGAGAGAGAGTTGAATGTCCATTCACGTTATGTTTTTAGTCCCTGTTCCCCCTCTCCCCCACACCAACACCCCCATCCCACATCCCTCTCTCCCCCTCCCCACTCCCCCTCATCTCCCAGACTCCCCCTCCCCTTCCCAATCTGCCCCTCTCTCTCCTCTCCATCTCCCCTCAGCCATTCTCCTCACCGCCCTACCCTCTCACTCTCCCCTATCTCCACCTCCCCAATTACTCCCTATGCTCTCTACTCCCCTCTCCCCTCCCTCCCCTTCCATCTCCCATCCTCCTTCCCACTCACTCCCCTCTTCCTCTCCACCTCCCCTTTTGCATCCTCACCATCTCTGTTCCCAATTTCTCTCCTGCCCCGTCTCCCTCTCCCGTTCTATCCCCACTCACCCCTCATTCCCCCTCCCCCCTCTGTGTTCCTACTGCATCTCTATCCTCTCATCTCCCTCTCCCCACTCCTCTGCCCCTCCCCCTCACCTCCCCCAATCTCCATTCTCATCCCCCTGACCCTCTCCTTCTTCAGCCTCCCCATTTCCTCCCTCCCCCTCACCCCTCTCCTATCCCACTCCCTCGCTCTCTTCTCCCACTCTCTCCACCCCCATCCTCTCCCCTCCATCTACCCTCTACTCCCCCACTCTCCCTCCTCCTCCCACCACATCCCCCTCTCCCCTCTCCCACCCCCTCCTTCCTCCCTCACCTCACTCTCCCATTCCCGCTCCTGCCAATCTCTCCATCCCCCACTCTTCCCCCTCTACATCCTCCCCACGGTACCCACACAGACCTCTCCCACCCTCCCCATTATTCCCCTGCCCCTCCTGCCCTCGACCTGTCTCCCCTCACCCCCTCCCCCTCTCCCTCCCCTTACCACTACCTTCTCAACTCCCCCAACTCCCTCCCCCAGCCCCCTCCACCCATCTCCTGCATCCACCCTCCAGCCTCTACCCCGCTCCACATTCCCACCTCTCTCACCCCTTCTCTTTCTCCCTGCACGCCCCCATTCTCCCCTCGATCCAACCAACACCCTCTCCCCCTACCATCCCCTACCCCTCCCCTCCTCCCTCACCTCTTTTCTGCCCCCTCATTCCTTGCTTACTCTTCCTTCCCCTTTCCCCTCCTTCCCCTCCCCCTCGCACCCTATCCCCCTCCCCCTCTATCTCCACGCTCCACCCTTCCCTGTGCCCCTCTCCCCTCTTCTACCCCTTCTCCTCCCCCACTCCTCTGCCCATCCCCACTCCCTTCCCCTCACCACACTCTACACTCTACAGTCCACCCCCCCTTTCCCTCTCCCTTCTCCCTCTCTCCCCCTCCCCCATGCCTTCCCTCCTTTCTCCCAAACCCTCCCTCCCCCTCACCACACTCTCTCGCTCGCCCCTCAATCTCCCCTCCCTGCCCACTCTGCCCTTTCTCACCTGCTCTCTCCATCCCCACATCCCCTCCACTCTCCCCCTCCCTCCCTCATCCTCTCCCTCTTCATTCTACCTCTACCTCTCCCTATACCACCCTCTCCCCTTCCCCTCACCCCGTCCCCTCCTTTCTCCCCTCTCCTATCCCCCCTCCCATCTCCTCCAGCACCCTCGACATCTCACCCATCATCCTTCACCCTCTACCCTGCTCTCCGTCTTCTCCCTGCTCTCTCCCCAACCCCCATTCTCCTCCCTCCCTACCCCCACAACTCCACTTTCCTCTCCAGCATTTCTCCCCTCTCTGCAGTCTCCCGCACTCGGTCGCCACCCTCCTTACCCCCCTCACAATCCTCTCCCATCCCCACTCCCCTTTTCTTCCCCCACTGCTTTCTCCCCTTCTATCTCTACACTCACACATCCCCCTTCCCCACTCAATTTCCTCCCTAAACTTCCTCTCCCCTCTTCTACCCTAATCTCCTCGCTAATCCACCATTCTCTCACCTCCCCCTCCACCCTCTACACACCCTCCCTCCCCCTCCCACCCCTCCCTCCTCCCTCACTCCACTCTCTCCCTCCCCTCCAACTCTCCATCTCTCCCTCTGCCCTACTCTACCCCTCCCTACCCACTCAACCCACTCTTCCTCTCCCTTCCCCCTCTCCGTTATACCACTCCCTAACCACTCTGATCTCTTCCCCACCCACCTCACCCTCTCCCCCTCCCCACTGCCCTCAACCAACCTCTCCCCTCCCCTCACCCTCTCCCACTCTCCCATCCCCTTCTCCACCTCTCCCATCTCCCGCATCCCCATCCACCCCTCTCACCCATCCTCCGCCACCCTCTACCACTCTCCCCACTCCCCCTTTCTCGCCCCTTCCTGTGCTCTCCTCCCAGCTTCATTCACCTCCCTCACTCCCCACCTCTTCTTTCCTCTTCTGCTATCTCTCCCCTCCCCAACCCCTCCCCTCTTGCCCCTCCACCTCCCGGCCCTGTTCCCCATTTTTTCCCCTCTGCCATTATCCCCCTCCCCAACAGCTTCTTACACCCTCATTCCACTTTTTACCCTCACACTCTTCCCCCTCACTCCGTACTCATTCACTCCCTCGCTCCACAAACTCCCTACCCTCCCCGTCCCTCTTTCCCACCTCCCTCCGTTCCCCCATTCTCTCTACTCCCCTCTCCCCTCTATCCCTTCCCTGTCTCCCCATACTCGTCCCTCTCCCTTCACGTCCCTCCCCCCTCCACATTCCCCCTCTGCCTCTCCTTTCTCCCTGCCTCCGCCTCTCTCCCCATCCCCCTCTCACCCCCTTCCCCCCTTTATTCCCCTCCCTCTCCCTCCACTCTCCATCTCTATCCTCCAATCTCCTCCTCCCCTACACTCTTCGCTACCCTCTCCCGTACCACTCCCCTCACCATCACCCTCTCCTCTCTCCCCACCTATCTCCTCCCCTACGCTCATCCCTCCCCTTCCCCTCTCTCCTCCCCTCACACTCACCCTCTCCTCTCTACTTCCTTCTCCCCCCCTCCCCTCTCAGTCTGTACATGTCTAGTACTAGAGATTGACAGGACAGTATTAGCCCACACTTTGTACTATAACAGTGGCTGACAAGTAAAGAATGAATCCTGAAATCTCCTTCTACTAGACAATTTCAGATAGAGGTTGATGTCCACACTCTCACACTATACCATCCATTACCATGTGTAGAATAAACCCCCAATCACACTATAACAGAGACACATAGGTACAAAATGAATCCCACCCTCTCACAATGTCCAACAGAATGGCAGGCGGAGAATGCATCAACGCAGTCACAATCTACCAGAGAATCACAGGTATAAGTTACATCCTACATTCTCACACTGTACCAGAGACTGACAGGTACAGAATGAACCCCACACTCGCACACTGTACTAGAGACTCACAGCTACAGACCAAGTCCCACAGTCCCACATTTATCCAGAGTTTGAAATCAGGACGCTCACAATACCTCAGAATCCCTTTTGCTGATTCTCCCAGTGCTGCTATCGCGTGCTCTCTCTTCAATTCTGCATTTTAGAAACATAGAAAACCTACAGCACAATACAGACCCTTCAGCCCTCAAAGTTGTACCGAATATGTCCCTACCTTAGAAATTACTAAGCTTATGCATAGCCCTCATGTACCTATACAAATAACTCTGAAAAGACCCTATCATATTCACCTCCACCATCATTGCTGGCAGCCCATTCCACACACTCACCACTCTCTCAGTAAAAAATGTATCCCTGATATCTCCTCTGTACCTACTCTCCAACACCTTAAACCTGTGTCCTCACAGTCTGCTGTATACTTCCAAGTTTCCCATTAAGCGTTTTCAGTTCATATTTAACCAGGTCGAAGGAATTCTGTAACAAGTCAAACTTGGATTCCAAATCATCCAGTTTATCAAATTTTTCGAGTCTCTCTGACATTTGTTGAAACATTTCAGTCAAAGCCTCTAAAGTAGCCTCTTTTTTAGAGTGTTTTCTACTCATGGTGCTCTCACCGAGATAGGTTTAAACAGCAAAGTAAGCAAATAATTTCAGAGCATGTAGCTACTGCAACCTACTCCATTACAGCCACCGGAAGTCTCCCTGCACCATGCGCCTTCTTAACCACAGAGTCAACTCGTGCAGCTGCTTTGAGCATCCTGTGGACTCAGACCCCAAGATCCCTCTGATCCTCCACACTGCCAAGAGTCTTACCATTAATATTACATTCTGCCATCATATTTGACCTACCAACATGTACCACTTCACAATTATCTGGGTTGAACTCAATCTGCCACTTCTTAGCCCAGTTTTGCATCCTATCAATGTCCCACTGTAACCACTGACGGCCCTCCACTCTATCCACAACACCTCCAACATTTGTCATATCAGCAAACTTACTAACACATCCCTCCACTCCCAGGTCATTTATAAAATTCACAAAGAGTAGGGGTCCCAGAACAGATCCCTGAGGCACTCCACTGGTGACCGACCTTCATGCAAAATATGACCCATCTACAACTACTCTTTGCCTTCTGTGGGCAAGCCAGTCCTGGATCCACAAAGCAATGTCCGCTTGGATCCCATGCCTCCCTACTTTCTCAATATTCAGCTGACATTCTCTCAATACTCAATACTCAGCTAACATAAACTCCGACAAAGATGTTGCCTCAAAAATATCATGATTTCAAATTTGTCCTTTTTTAGAAAGTTAAGACTGGTTCAACTAAGATGCTCACTGATATGTTGAACTATGTGCTTAAAAACCAGGAATTTGAAGAACTGTCAATTCATGTTGACATAGTTGAAGCTTCTAGTGCTGACTGTAAGTGTGGATTCAATCAACTGTAAATCCAGAAACAGACTAGAAGTGGAACATTTGGATGATCTAATGAGGATTAAGACATATTTTTCATCAGAATGTGAAAGTAAACTGGACAGTGCTTATAGAAAATGGATTTGTAGTAAAGACAGCCAAGATAAAGTTTACAAAACTTAAAAGATTTTCTTTGTAGTCCTGTATTTCATTAAACCTTCCAATTAATAAATAAATTAAAATGCATGTACTCTTTCAATTTTCATTTTAATTATCTGTATCGTACATTTACCAAAAAAAACATTTAAATTGCTCAGCAGTTTTCAGGCTATGGAAAATTTTTCTGCCAGTTGTGAAGGTTAGTCCACACATCTGTGAAAGTATTAGAAGGCACATTGACAAAATATCTCTGAAAGGGACTCTCCTCGGTCTCCGACAGCAGCCAGGAAAACATCTCCCCAGGCTCTGCGGATTTAATTTTTTTAAGTAAATCTTTTAAATCGTGGTAATCTCAAAGCTGGTTTTCACTACTCCAGCTGAAAATTCTTTATATAATATCTTTCGCTTACGTGGATATAGATGAGAACTATTCGCTTGGACCTTGCCCAAAGTCTCTGGGCCCATCAAAGTGTTATAACTTTGGCCCTTTACAGGTCCCACTCATTTCCCGATTACCCTGCTGCTCTCGGTGTACTTAAAACACATTAACGAGGGTGCAGACGAGGGTAAAGCATAAACGGCACAATAGGTGCGCGGCAGAAGATAAGAAAGAAGGCGGAGGGAAAGTGAAAGCAGGAAAAGGGGAATCAACAAAGTTGCATTAAGTGGTCAATTCTTGTCAGTCACCTTATGTACACTCCGACACCTAGCATCACTTTATGTACACATAATTTGTCCATTTATATATGGTATATACGCCATATTCAGATACTTGTACATTGTGTACAATGTTTGCTTTCATATTTATATTTATTGTGTAAATATACTGTAACCATCATTTGATTCTCCTTTACATTCGTGTACCGAAGAATGACAATAGACAGTCTTCAATTTTGAATCTGAAGTGAAGCGAGTAAATGGAATGAAGTGGATTTCACGGACCGGCACACGCACACTCACAGACAGACTAAGAGAGAGAAAGAAAAATGGAAATAGCTTTTCTCAACAGCAGAGTGGCGCAGCGGAAGCGTGCTGGGCCCATAACCCAGAGGTCGATGGATCGAAACCATCCTCTGCTATGGCAATGGTCGTTAATTGCCGGTGTTTTTGAAAACACGGGAAGTTTCATATTTTATGTACTATTTCAATTGAAGTCCTACCGATACCTTTTTATCTCATCAGTTTTTAGTTCTGTTGAGTTTTTACTTGGCTAGGAAGATTCTCCCATTGTGTGCAGTTCTATCTGCTGTATAAAACAGAAAATCTACAGCACAGTACAGGCCCCTCGGCCCACAATGCTGTGCCGAACATGTACAGTACCTACTTTAGAAATTACCTAGGGTTACCGATAGCCCTATATTTTTCTAAGCTCCATGTACCCTCTATAAAGTCATATTCTTCTGTAACACATAATATAAAAGACGCTGGAAACGCACAGCAGATTGGGCCGCAGCCACGGAAAGTGGAACGAATTTAAACATTCAGATGGATGCTTGCTCATCAGAATTGAGAAAGCGAAAACAAGCAATAAACACTTCTTAATTTTTAATTAATTAAACGTGTGTGTGTGTGTGGGGGAGAGAGAGAGAGAGAGCATTTTATTGAGTATTACGCTGGACTGCTGCACATTTCGCGACGTACAGTGGTATGAAGCTTGATTTTGATTCTGAGGCTAAGTGAGTGGCTGCGATGATTAGACTCAGGTAATTAACACTGTGTAGTGTTAGGTGTTCTGAGCAACAGAACGGTGGGAGCTGTGCCGCGAGGCGCTGTGGGAAAAGAGAAAAAGAAACAGCCTAACTATACATGTCAGGCACAGATGAGTGTTCTAGCACAAGGAGCAGAGGAAGCTCTCCCCACTTCCCCCGATTCCCTCCGGAAGGTCGGGATCAGCAACGCAATGTCTCCATTGATGGTGAACGTTGCTTACCGAAGCACAATCAGGCCCGAATCGGAGCGTCTCATCCGGCCTTGAAACCAGGAGTGTCAAAACCGCAAAAGCATTAATGTCTCGAGGATCTGGAATATAAAAGCACAGGTGTAACACTCAGAATTTGTAAGGCGCTGGTCAGACCGCACTTGGGAGTATTGTGAGCAGTCCTGGGCCCCTTATCTGAGAAATGGGGTGTTGGCATTAGAGAGGGTCCAGAGGTTTACGAGATTGACCCCAGGAATGACAGTAGTTAACGTATACAAATGGCTTTAGGCCCTGCACTGGCTGGCTAGAGTTTAGAAGAATGAGGTTGAGAGTTGAGAGAAATATCATTGAAACCTGTCGAATATTGAAAGGGTGAACGTGGAGAGGGTGCTTTCCATAATGGATGAGCCTAGGACCAGAGGGCACAGTCTCAGAATACAAGGGCGTTCCTTTAGAACAGGGATGAGGAGGAATTTTAACCAACGGGTGGTGCATCTGTGGAATTCATTGCCACACATCGCTGTGGAGGCCAAGTCATTGGCTACTTCTAAAGCGGTAGTCCGGGTGTCAGAGGGTACGGTTGAGAGGGATAGTAAATCACTCACGACGGAATGGCGGAGCAAATAAGATGGGCCGAAGCGGCTAATTCGTTCCTATGTCTTATGCCCTTATGATCTTATGGAAAGCAATCCTGAGATCTCCGAGAGGCTTCACGGTTAAAAAAACAAACAATGCTGTAGTCCCATCGCAAACAAAAGAAAATCCGCAGATGTCGCAATACTGTCTTCCTGTACTCTGTTAGGGGAATGATACAGCATGCTGTTACATCAGTTCCTCGTTAGTATAGTGGTTAGTATCCCCGCCTGTCACGCGGGAGACCGGGGTTCAATTCCCCGACGGGGAGAAGCATTCTTTTATGTTTCTATATTAATACA
Source organism: Hemitrygon akajei (assembly GCF_048418815.1). Classification (NCBI taxonomy): domain Eukaryota; kingdom Metazoa; phylum Chordata; class Chondrichthyes; order Myliobatiformes; family Dasyatidae; genus Hemitrygon; species Hemitrygon akajei. Next base: position 59,943,109 of record NC_133147.1, read on the forward strand.
AATCTAAGTCGCTTTTTTATCAATGCTGAAAGAAAACGATTAAAGCGCTAGTTTAGTTTTAGGTTTGAAGTAATCCGTCCGTTTAAGGTTGCGAATATACTAGTAAATTTTCTTTCCTGTTAGTACATAGTTAGTGGGCTGTGAAAATGTGGAAAATTTGGGAGACCTCTCGTCTCCCTGATAACTACACCTACAAGAAATGCATCAAGCTATAGCTGCTTAGAGACTGTTAGCGAACTGGACTGAAGTTGGACGACCTTCGGCTCATACTGGGAAATGAGGAGGTGATAGATCGAAGCTGGAGGCGGGGAGTCACCCCTAAAATGCAGGAGTCGGGTACCTGGGTGACTGTCAAGAGGGGGAACGGAAATATGTAGGCAGTGAAGAGGGGGAAACCGCAGCGACATGATTTCTCGCAGTGTGCCTGCCTCTGTAGCTCAGAAGGGGAGGGGTGGGGGTAGTAGAGGAGTGCAGTAGTGATAGGGAGTTCCACAGACACCAGATTCTGTGGACCTGAAAGAGCCACCCGCATGGTTTGTTGCCTCCCACATGTCAGGGTCTTATCTGGTCCACAGCATTCGAAAGCGGGACGCTGAATAGCCGGAAGTCGTGGTACATATTGGTACCAACGACATGGGGAGGAGGTGCTTAAGAGAGAATATGGGGAGTTAGGCAGAAGGCTGAAAAGCAGAACCTCGTAGTTATCTCTAGCCTGCTGTCTGTGCCATGCATGAGTGAGAGTAAGAAATAGGATGATTTGGAAGATGAATGCGTGGGTGAAGAATTGATGAAGGGGGCAAGGATATTACTGAATCATTGGAATTCCTTCTGGGGAAGGTATGACCTGTACAAAAGTGGTGAGTTGCACATGAACCGGAGGGGGTGGGGAATCAGTCAGTACCCACCCATACAGGCAAGTTTGCTCGAGCTGTTGTATAGAGTTTAAACTAATTTGGCAGGGAGATGGGAACCGACGGGATAGGCAGAGGATGGGCCAATTGACTGGAAGACTTCAGTCATTCCGGATCGGGAGCAGCATCTCCAACAGCATCATATTAAGCACGGGGGCCAGGCTGTGTACTCAGTCCACTGCTGTTCACTCTGCTGACCCACGACTGTGCAGCAATACGCAGCTTGAACCACATCATCAATTTCGCCGATGACACGACCGTGGTGAGTCGCATCAGCAAGAACGACGAGACTGCATACAGAGAGGAGCTGAAGCGGCTCACAGACTGGTACAGAGCCAACAACCTATCTCTAAACGTGAGCAAAACAAAAGAGATGGTTGTTGACTTCAGGAGAGCACGGAGCGACCACTCTCCGCTGAACGTTTACGGCTGCTCCTTTGAGATCGTTAAGAGCACCAAATTTCTTGGTGTTCACCTGGTGGAGAATCTCAACTGGTCCCTCGACACCAGCTCCATAGCCAAGAAAGCCCAGCAGCATCACTACTTTCTGCGAAGGCTGAGAAAAGTCAATCTCCCACCCCCCATCCTCACCACATCCTACAGAGGATGTATCGAGAGCATCCTGAGCAGCTGCATCACTGTCTGGTCGGGGAATTGCACTGTCTCGGATTGCAAAACCCTGCAGTGGATAGTGAGGTCAGCTGAGAAGATCATTGGGGTCTCCCTTTCCGCTATTACAGACATTTACACCACACACTGCACCCGCAAAGCTAACAGTATTGTGAAGAACTCCACGCACCCCTCACACAAACTCTTCTCCCTCCTGCCATCTGGCAAAAGGTACCGAAGCATTTGGGGTCTCAAGACTAGACTGTGCAACAGTTTCTTCCCCCAAGTCTTCAGACTCCTCAATACCCAGTCTAGACTGATATCTACATTATTTATTATTATATTGTAATTTGTCCTCTACTGTACCTATTGTCTTGTTTATTCATTATTTTACTGCTCTGCACTGTTTTGCGCACCTTATGTAGCCCTGTGCAGGTCTGTAGTCTAGTGCAGTTTTTATGTTGGTTTATGTAGTCTAGTGTAGCCTTGTGCTGTCTCACATAGTCCAGTGCAGTTTTGTGTTGTTTCATGTAGCACCAGAGTCCTGGAGGAACATTGTTTCATCTTTACTGTGTACTGTACCAGCTGTTTATGGTCGAAATGACAATAATCTTGACTTGACTTGACATCCAACTCGGTGCAGATGATACAGCAAAATTGCTGTCAGTGGGATGGAGTTAAGGTGTAACGGGGGTCAAAATCGAAAAGGGTGATGAATGGAGGACTGAAGGTGTTAAATTTGAATGTATTCAATATATGGAAGAAAGTGGCTCCTCTTGTATCACAGTTAGTATTTGGCAGGTGTGATGCTATGGGCAATGCTGAGTCATGCCTGAAAGAAGATTATAGGTAGGACTTAACATCCAAGAATACTCATTGTATCAAAATGACAGGCAGTTAGCCAGAGTAAGTGGGATGGCTCTGTTGCTAAAGAAAATAAATCCTTAGAAAGAGGAGATAAAGGATCTGAAGACGTAGAATCCTTGTTCGAAGAGATAAGAAATTCCGGAAGTAAAAAATTCCTTGATAGGAGTTTTCTACAGGCCTCCAAACAATAGCCAGGATGTGGGCTACAGATTACAATGGGAGATAGAAAAGGCATGTAAAATGTGCAATGGGACAAAAATCATGGAGGATTTCAATATGCAGGCAGATTGGAAAAATCAGGTTCATGCTGACTCCCAAAAGAGGCAATGTGTAAAAGGTCTATGAAGTGGCTTTTTAGAGCATCTTGTGGTAGAGCCCACTAGGGGAATAACAATTCTGGATTGGGTGTTATGTAATGACCCAGTTTGATTAGTAAGCTTAATGTGAAGGAACCTTTAGGAAGCAGATATCATAATATGAAAAAAAAAATCACCCTGCAGTTTGAGGAGGAGAAGCTAAAAGAGCATGTGTACATACTACAGTGGAGTAAAGGGAACGACAGAGGCAAGACAGAGGAGCTGACCAAAGTTGATTGGAAGGGGACGATAGAAGAAAAGCAATGGCTGGAGTTTCTGGAAGGTGCTGGAAAGATAAAGAAGATAAAGGGAGGATGAGGCAATTGTGAGTGATAAGCAAAGTTAATGATAACAACAAGCAAAAGTGAGGGCATATAATAGAGCAAAAATTATTGGGAAAGTAGAGGATCGGGAAGCTTTGAAAAACCAACAGAAGGCAACTAAGAAACCCATACAGAAAAGATGAAATATGAAGGTAAGATAGCCAATAATATAAAAGGATTACAAAAAGCTTTTTAAGATGTATAAAGAGTAAAAGACAGATAATAGCATATATCAGACTGTTGGAATGGTAGTAATGGGGAACAAATAAATGATGGACAAACTTAATAAATATTTTGTGTTAATCTTCAGTGTGGGAGATACTAACAAAATTCCAGAAATGCAAGAGTGTCAGGTGTCATTGTTTTTACTAAGGAGAAGTCACTTACGAAGCTGAAATGTCTCAAGGTAGATAAGTCACCTATTTGAGTAGCCCAGGTAGCTGAAGAGATTGTGGAGGATTATTCAAGAATCACTGGATGTTGAAATGGATCCAGAGTACTGGAAAATTGCAAATAGATAGATAGATAGATAGATAGATAGATAGATAGATAGATAGATAGATACTTTATTCATCCCCATGGGGAAATTCAACTTTTTTTCCAATGTCCCATACACTTGTTGTAGCAAAACTAATTACATACAATACTTAACTCAGTAAAAAAATATGATATGCATCTAAATCACCATCTCAAAAAGCATTAATAATAGCTTTTTAAAAGTTCTTAAGTCCTGGCGGTAGAATTGTAAAGCCTAATGGCATTGGGGAGTATTGACCTCTTCATCCTGTCTGAGGAGCATTGCATCGATAGTAACCTGTCACTGAAACTGCTTCTCTGTCTCTGGATGGTGCTATGTAGAGGATGTTCAGAGTTATCCATAATTGACCGTAGCCTACTCAGCGCCCTTCGCTCAGCTACCGATGTTAAACTCTCCAGTACTTTGCCCACGACAGAGCCCGCCTTCCTTACCAGCTTATTAAGACGTGAGGCGTCCCTCTTCTTAATGCTTCCTCCCCAACACGCCACCACAAAGAAGAGGGCGCTCTCCACAACTGACCTATAGAACATCTTCAGCATCTCACTACAGACATTGAATGACGCCAACCTTCTTAGGAAGTACATTCGACTCTGTGCCTTCCTGCACAAGGCATCTGTGTTGGCAGTCCAGTCAAGCTTCTCGTCTAACTGTACTCCCAGATACTTGTAGGTCTTAACCTGCTCCACACATTCTCCATTAATGATCACTGGCTCCATATGAGGCCTAGATCTCCTAAAGTCCACCACCATTTCCTTGGTCTTGGTGATATTGAGACGCAGGTAGTTTGAGTTGCACCATATCACAAATGTCCATGGTAGGAAAGCTGTTGGGGTCCATTATTAAGCATGAGATTTTGGGGTACTTGGAGACACAAGACAAAATAGGACTGAAGAGGAAACCTTGCTTGACAAATCTGTTGGAATTCTTTGAGGAAATAATAGACATGATAGATAAAAGATAGTCGGTTGATGTAGTTTATTTGGATTTTCAGAAGTACTTTGTCAAAGTGCCACACATGAGGTTGCTGAACAAGGTAAGAGCCCATAGTACTGCAGGAAAGATACTATCATGGATAAAAGGTTGTCTGACTGGTAGGAGGCAAAGAATGAGAATAAAAGGAACCTTTTCTGGTTTGCTGCCTGTGACTAGTAGTGTTCCACAGGGGCAATATTGGGACAGCTTCTATATACATTATATGTCAATGATTTAGATGCATTAATTGAAGGCTTTTTGGCCAAGTTTCCAGATGATCCAAAGATATGTGGAAGGACAGGTAGTGATGAGGATGCAGGGTGTCTTTAGATTGGGAGAATGGGCAAGGAGTGACAGATGGAACATAGTGTAGAGAAGTACATGCATGCACTTTGGTCAAAGAATGCACTGTTTTCTAAATAGCGTGAAAATTCAAAAGTCAAAGGACAAGGGAGTTCTCGTACAGCGTTCCCTAAAGTTTACCTTGCAGTTGCGTTGATGGCAAGGAGAACAAATGCAATGAAAGCATTCATTTCAAGAGGACTAAGTTTTTAGAAGCAAGAATGTAATGCTAAGGCTTGGAGTATTGTGAGCGGCTTTCCCCACTTATCTAAGAAAGGATGTGCTGGCTTTGGAGAGGGTCCAGAAGAGGTTTGCAAGAATTAACCCAGGAATGAAAGGGTTAATGTGTGGGGAGAAGTCGATGGCTTTGTGTCTATACTGACTGGAGGTTAGAAGAATGAGGGGAGCAGGATCTCAATGAAAACTATTGAATATTGAAAGGCCTAGTCAGAGTGGGTGCGGAGAGAATGTTTCCTATAGTGGGGGAAGTCTGGGACCAGAGGGGTCAGCCTCAGAATAGAGGGACATCTATTTAGAGCAGAGATGAGGAAAGTATTCATAAGCGGATGATGGTGAATCTGGGTAATTCTTTATCACAGATGGCTGTACAAGCCAAGTCATTGGGTATAGTTAAGGAATTTGATAGGTTCTTGCCTAATCAGTGTCAAAGGTTACAGGAGAAGGCAGGAGAGAGGTATTCAGAGGGATAATAGATCAGCCATGGTGGAATGACAGAGCAGACTTGATGGTCTGAATGGCTTAATTCTGCTCCTATGTGTTACGGTCTCAAAGCCCAATGGAACATCCAGGCCTGCAAGTGAGCAGAAGAAGGGAAGAATCTTCCAAGAGGAAGGGAGATTCTTTCCATCAATACCCTCCCAGTGAGTGTGCATCTGAATGCCATCCGGAGTTACACTCAGTAACCAAATTTTATACTTGGTGCCTCAATGATTTGAATGTTAAGCAAAACCTGGTCATCTACTTGATTAAAGGATCAGTAATGAGCCAGAGCCCAGCTGATCAGTCCAGTACCCCCATCGCCATTACTGCCTGAGAGCTGGGTCCAAATCTAAGATTCTTTTCATTGAAAGCCCTCACCACACAAACCATCGTGGCTCTAGAAGGCGACCTGGGCACCACCTTCACCAGGCGAGTGGAAACGATCACTGCCCCTGCTGCTGAGTCAACCCTAGGGATTACTGTAGTCATGGCTGAGTAGTTAAAATAATGGTCTAGAAACCCATTAGGGTTTCTCTGCAAGGTTCAAATCCTGCTGATTTCATGTTTCCACTGTGGCAGATATCAACCCTCAACAATAATGATCTGTTAAGCACATGGGGAATCTGTTTTAATGCACAGTTATCTTTATTGGCTCAGTTGACATGCACACAAATTTACAAAACTAAATACCTCTCTGCACACCCATTGGGTTTTCATGACCCTCGCTGCAGAGTCAAAAAATAGAAAAGGTAAAACTTGGGAAAAGGAGCCTACACTGGCCATACATACTCAGTATGTGCGGTTGGGAGACTGTAGGTCTGACACGGTGGTCAGCAGCACAGGAGCGCCGCAGGGAACCGTACTCTCTCCGGTCCTGTTCACCCTGTACACATCAGACTTCCAATATAACTCGGAGTCCTGCCATGTGCAGAAGTTCGCTGATGACACGGCCATAGTGGGGTGTGTCAGGAATGGACAGGAGGAGGAGTATAGGAAACTGATACAGGACTTTGTGATATGGTGCAACTCAAACTACCTGCGTCTCAATATCACCAAGACCAAGGAGATGGTGGTGGACTTTAGGAGATCTAGGCCTCATATGGAGCCAGTGATCATTAATGGAGAATGTGTGGAGCAGGTTAAGACCTACAAGTATCTGGGAGTACAGTTAGACGAGAAGCTAGACTGGACTGCCAACACAGATGCCTTGTGCAGGAAGGCACAGAGTCGACTGTACTTCCTAAGAAGGTTGGCGTCATTCAATGTCTGTAGTGAGATGCTGAAGATGTTCTATAGGTCAGTTGTGGAGAGCGCCCTCTTCTTTGTGGTGGCGTGTTGGGGAGGAAGCATTAAGAAGAGGGACGCCTCACGTCTTAATAAGCTGGTAAGGAAGGCGGGCTCTGTCGTGGGCAAAGTACTGGAGAGTTTAACATCGGTAGCTGAGCGAAGGGCGCTGAGTAGGCTACGGTCAATTATGGAAAACTCTGAACATCCTCTACATAGCACCATCCAGAGACAGAGAAGCAGTTTCAGCGACAGGTTACTATCGATACAATGCTCCTCAGACAGGATGAAGAGGTCAATACTCCCCAATGCCATTAGGCTTTACAATTCTACCGCCAGGACTTAAGAACTTTTTAAAAGCTATTATTAATGCTTTTTGAGATAGTGATTTAGATGCATATCATATTTTTTTTACTGAGTTAAGTATTGTATGTAATTAGTTTTGCTACAACAAGTGTATGGGATATTGGAAAAAAAGTTGAATTTCCCCATGGGGATGAATAAAGTATCTATCTATCTATCTATCTATCTATCTATCTATCTATCTATCTATCTATCTATCTATCATTCCTCTTCGTCCCAATGTAATCTCCATGTTTCTGACATGGGGGGCATCTGTCCTGCAATGGTTGGTTTCCAGAGAGATGTCACTGCTTGTATTCTTAAAATTCTCCATTCTTATCCTTTTTGCTTAACAGATTAATCTTTTGATATTAAAATCAAAAAATTCTGCAGATGTTGGAAATACAAAGCAACACACACAAAATGCTGGAAGAACCCAGCAGGTTCTTAAAATCCTGTGCTTCTATTGTCCATACTGTTTTGGACCTCACTGCTGGTGCTACGGTCTTCAGTCTCTGCCTATACTCAGGGAGTAGAAGTACAGCCAGGTGATCAGACTTTATGAAGTTTGGGCATGGAATAGCAACTAGGCATTCTTGAATGTGGTCTAACAGTGCTCCAGTGTGATGTTGCTGGGACTGGAGGACCTGAGATAGGAAAGATTGAATAGGTTAGGACTTTAATCCTTGGAACATAGAAGATTGAGGGGAGATTTGTCAGAGACATACAAAATTTTGAGGGATATACATAGGGTAAGTGCAAGCAGGATTTTCCACTGAGGTTGGGAACTACAGGTCAGGGGTTAAGGGTAAAAAGTGAAAAGTTTAAAGGTAACATGAGGGGAAACCTTTTCACTCAGAGGGTTGTGAGGTTGGGGAACAAGCCAATGCACGTGGTGCATGCAAGTTTGATTTCAAAATTTAAGAGGTTTGGATAGGTACATGGATGGTAGGAGTATGCAGGGCTATAATCCTGGTAAGGTCGATGGAAGAAGGCAGCTTAAATGGTTCAGCATGGACTAGATGAGCTGAAGGGCCAATATAACTCTATCCTGTTCTCCTTGTGCATAAGTAAAATGAAGTATGATTGAGGAGTAAATATGCATGTGTTCTGAGTCCAGTTCTCCATGATGACCATACCAGTGGGTCATTTGGATAAGCTCCCCCACTCTGGAACCACAAATTTTGCATTAAAACAACTCATTCTTAAGAGTTTTTGCAATTCTGTTTATATATTTTTTTATTTCTGTTCAACCTTAAACTGCTTTTCCTTCTTTCTTCCAGTAATCCCAACTGCCCTGTCCATATGAAACACCTTATTTCACTAACTTGCTAGTCTTCCTATTACTCCTCAAGATTACTTTGACCTGCGATTTCATCTTTATGACTCTGTATTCTTATTCTTTCAACTCTGCTCAATAGCCATGTTATTAAGTACAGGAGTGAAACTTAGTGAGGTCTTCTGCTGTTGTAGCCCATCCAAACTCCAAAGTTCAAAATTCAAAGTAAATTCTATTATTGAAGTACACATATGTCAATCTATAGAAAACTGAGATTTATTTTCTTGTGGGCATAATCAACAAATCAATAGAATTGCAACTGTAATAGAATCACTGAAAGACCATTCAACTAGGGTGTACATGCAGAATACAAAAGACAAAAAACTGTGCAAATGCAACTAGTAATAAACAAGCAATAAATATTGAGAACGTGAGATCAAGAGTCCATTGGTTGTAGGAACGCCTCACTAACAAGGCAAGTGAAGTTAATTGAAGTTAGCCCTTTTTGTTCAAGAGCCTGTTGGCTGAGGGGCTGTAATTTGTTCCTGTACCTGGTGGTGTGATTCCTGAGGCTCCTGTACCTTCTTCTTGATGGTAGCAGTCAGAAGAGAGGATGTCCTAGATGGGGGAGATTCCTGATGATGGGTGCCAACATTTCGTGTAGATGTGCTCAATAGTTGGGAGGACTTCACCCATGATGTACTGTGCCCAATCCACTACATTTTGCAGGATCTTCCGCTCAAGGCATTACTGCCCCTCACACCAGACCGTAGTGCAGCCACTCAACATGTTCATCATTACTCATCTATAGAAGCTTGTCGAAATTTTAGATGTCATGCTGAATCTTCTCTTCCAGGCTGGACATGTTATGCACTCAGATATACACTTCTGCACACCACTGTTGTAACGTATGGTTCTTTGAGTTACTGTCAGCTTAAGTCCATCTGGCCATTCTCTACTGAATTCTCTCACTAACAAGGCATTTTCCCTCACAGGTCTGATGCTCACTGGATGTTTTTTTTTTGTTTTCCGCATCATTCTCTTAAAGTCGCGAGACTGTTGTGCATGAAAATCCCAGGAGATCAGCAGTTTGTAAAATGCTCAAGCAACTCCATCTGGCATTCCTCAGTCAGTCACTAGATCACATTTCTTCCCCATTCTAATGTTTAGTCTGAACAACAACTGAACCTCTTGATCATGAATGCATGTTTTTATGCATTGTGCTGCTGTATCATAGCTTGCTAATCAGATATTTGCATTAATGAGCAGGTAACAGGTGTAACTAATAAAGTTGCCACTGAGTGCATATCTGACAGTCAATTCTCCTTTCACATCTCATAGACATGAGGAACCTTCTTCAAAAAAATTTATTTTTTTCCTTTTCCTTAGTAACATACACAAATTGCTGAAGGAACTCAGCAGATCAGGCAGCATTTATGCAGGGTAATAAACAGTTAACATTTTGGGCTAAGACCCTTCATCAGAACTGGAAATTAGGGAGAAAGAACCCAGGGTGGTACAAGGAGATAGAGTACAAGCTGGCAGATGATGGGTAAAGACAGCTGAGGGTGAGGTAGGTAGGTGGGTGAATTGGGAGATGAAGTGTAAAGCTTGGAGATGATTGGTGGAAAATGTAAAGTGCTGAAGAAGAAAGAATCTGATAGGAGAGAAGACTGGGCCATGGGAGAAAGGGAAGGTAGAGGGGCACCAGAGGGAGGTGATGGGCAGGCGGGGCAATGAGAAAGAGGTAAGAGAGGAGCTAGAATGTCGAATGGAAAAAGAGAGGAGGGGAATTACTGGAAGTTAGAGAAATTGATGTTCATGACATCAAGTTGGCATCTACTGAAATGGAATATGAGGTGTTTCACCTCCAACCGGATGCATAATTTCACTCACCTCAACTCTAAACTGATTCCACCACCTTTGGACTGACTTTCCAATACACTATAACTCATGTTCTCAGTATTATTTTTTTTTGCATTTGCACAGTTTGTCTTCTGAAGTTTATTTATTTATTTATACATTTATCGTTAGTTTTTTTGGGATTTGAACAAATTGTCTTCTTTTACGCATTGGTTGTTTGTCCTATGTCAGGCTCCTATTTGTTGATTACATCTCAGCATTCAACACAATCATACACTCAGTTCTAATCACCAAGCTTCAAAACCTGGAGTCTGTACCTCCCTCCTTGAAGTCATTACTAGGAGAACACAGTCTGTGCGGAACGGAAATAACATCTCCTCTTTGCTGACAATCAACACTGGAACACCTCAAGGATACATGCTTAACCCACTGCTATACTCTGTCTACACCTACTACTCTGTGGCTGGGCACAGCTCAAATGCCATCAATTTATAAATTTGCTGATGATGTAATTCTTGTTGGCAGAATTTCAGGTGATGATGAGGAAGCTTACAGGAGCGAGATAGATTAGCTAGTTGAGTGGTGTCGCCAGAACAATCTTGCATTCAATCGCAATAGGATCAAAGAATTGATTGTGGATTTCAGGAAGGGGAAGTGGAGGGAACACACATGAGTACTTAATGAGGGATCATCATTGGTAAGTGGGTGTAGTTTCAAGTTCCCGGATGTCAACCTCTCTGAAAATCTATCCTGTGTCCAACATATTGATGCAATACAAAGAAGGCACAACAGCAGCTATATCTCAGTAGGAATTTAAGAAGACTCGGTATGTCACCAAAGATTTGCAAATTTCAACAGATGTACCATGAGCATTCAAACTAGTTGCATCACCATCTACTATGGAAGGGCCACAAGATTGGAAAAAGCTGCAGAAAGCTGTAAACCTAGTCAGTACCATCATGGACACTGGCCTCCTCAGCATCGAGGACACCTTCCAAAGATGATACCTCAAAAAGGCAGCATCCATCATCGAGGACTCCTATCACTAGGATATGCCCTCTTCTCATTGCTACCAGTAATCAGCATTTCAGCAATTGTTTCCTCCCTTTCTGAATGGACAATGAAAATAACACTACATCTTTTTTTTGCATTTTGCATGATTACTTAATTTAATATTATATATTTTTCTATGTGGATATGCCAGTGATATTAAACCTGATTCTGATCCTGTCTTTGTGTGTAGTTTTTCATTGATTCTATTGTATTTCTTTGTATCTACTATGAATACCTGCAATAAGTGTATGAAGACCATACGTGTACTTTGACAACAGAGTCATAGGAAAGGACAGCACAGAAACAGGCCAGTTGGCCCATTTAGTTCATGCCATCTACTCCCATCAACCCGTACTGGGAAAATAGCCCTCCATTCCCCACCCTTCCATGTACCTATCCATACTTCTCTTAAACGTTGAATTCAAGCTCACATGCACAACTTGTGCTGACTTCTTGTTCCACACTCTCATGACCCACTGAGTGAACAAGTTTCCCTTCATGTTCCCCTTAAACTTTTCACCTTTTACCCTTAACCCATGACTTCTGGTTATAATCCCACCTAAGCTCAGAGGGAAAAGCCTGTTTGCATTTAACCTGACTATTTTGTGTACCTCTGTCAAATCTCTTCTCAACCTTCTAAATTCCAAGGAATAAAATCCTGACCTGTTCAAGCTTTCTGTAAATCCTAATATTTCTTTCCTTTTAACCTGGCAGAGCTGTAAACTTTCTCTGTATTCTTTCAACCTTATCTACATCTTTCCTGTATGTGGATAACCAAAACTGCTCACAATACTCCAGACTGTAACTATCTTATATGACTTCAACATAACACTCCATCTCCTGTACTCAGTACGTTGATTTATGAAGGCCAATGTACCAAAAGTTTTCTTGATGACCCTATCAGCTATCTGTATTCCTGAAAATCTCAAATGTTTATCCTTTTCCTTATCTGGTCAATCTGTTATCTTTCGATTTTGTTGGCTTGCGCTCATTCAGCTGACCTCTTGGATCTGGCCCAAGGCTCCAGTGTTAATTATTGGCACTTCCTCGCTCCACCACCTCCCGATTTGTGCCTCAGGTAACTTTCTTTGTTCTTTCTAACTCAGACTAGTTCAGCCAGTTCAGCAGGTCAGCTGGGCACTGGGCTCAGGCAAGTTCAGATCACAGGCTGCTCTTTCTACAAGTCTGCAGTTTGTTATTTACCTAACCAAATGTACAGCTTTTTAAATGGAAATGTTCCAAAGTCTATCAGATAATCAGCATGTGAATGGCTGGAAGATGTAATCATCGGAATATACCTGTAAAATGTAAACTAAAACAAAGCAAATGCATATACCGTGAAGGATATTTTGATAATGATGCTCCGTGAGGTTTACTCATCTCTGCTGAACAGAGGCTGTGACCTGCAGTTTAGGGCTTCTGAGTCAGCTGCAGTGATGCCGTGACTGTATCGCACATTTGCAAACTTCAGTTGTAAATGCTGTTTGCTTACTTTTATTGTTTGGATGACTTGTTTTCTTTTCTCTGCACATTGGGGGTTTGGCGGTCTTCTTTTGTTTTGGTGGGTTTTCTTGGGATTCTTTGTTTCTTTGATTCTTTGGTTCTTTGTAGGGAGACAAATCTCAGGACTATATAAAGTATACATACTTCGATTAAAAAAATGTAATTTGATGTTTGAGTACACTTTCATTTGCTCTGATCCATGAGCAAGAACCAGTTCACTGAACAGTTCACAAAATGGCGTCTGCACTAACGGTCTCACAAAATGGTCACCTCATTCCTTCCACCGCGTGGCAAGGACAAAGACTGCCTTCCACTGTCCTTGACTCATTCCTGTTTGCTGATTTGCAGATTTCAGTTCTTTCTGGCCAAAACGACCATTTTCCTTTTAACATTTTCAGCGACTCCTTGATCTAAACCATTGATGTTAATTATGAAAAGGTGGGTCCCAGCAACAATACCCAGTCACCGCCTTCAAACTCCCCACTTCTTTCAGGTTGTCTCTGTGGTGTAATCTGTTAACTAAATAGTTTGTGAAAAGGTTTGAGGGACAGAATGACCAGTGCCAGCTCCTTTTAAGAACATAGAACAGTACAGCACAGGAACAGGCCAGAATGCTGTGCCAAACCAATGAAATTAATAATCAGATGCCTAACTGAGCTAATCTCTTCTGCTACATAATGTCCATGTCCTTCCATTTTCCTCATGGTCATGTGCCTATCTAAATGTTTCATAAAAATCCCTATTGTTTCTGTCTCTACTACCAACCCAGGCAGTGCATTCCAGGCACCCATCACTCTCTGTGTAAAAAAACTTGTCCTTCACATCTCCTTTAAAATGACCCCCTCTCACCTTGCATGCATGCCATCTAGTATTAGACATTTGAGCCCTGGGAAAAAGATACTGTCTGTCTACTAAATATGTCTCTCTTAATCTTGAGTGTCTATCAGGTCTCCCCTCAGCCTCCGCCACTCCAGAGAAAACAACCCAAGTTTGACTAATCTCTTGTTATAGCTCATATCATCAAATCCAGACAACATCCTGGTGAACCTCTTTTGCATCCTTCCCAAAAGCCTCGCCATCCTTCCTAATATGGGGCCTCTCAATGTCATATACTTGAAGCTATCATTAAGGAAGAAAAAGCAAAGTATCTGGATATAAATGGTTCCATCATGCAGACTGGTTCTCATCCTCAACAAACTCTCTTCTGTCTCCTTCAACTTTTTGCAAATTTCAGGTGTCGGCGTGAACACCCACATGAGCCCCAGCTACTCCTGCCATTTTGGTGGCAATGCGGAACAGTCCATGTTTCAAGCCTTCCCTGTTAATGCTTCTCGACTCTTTTTGCGCTATATCAATGACTGAATTAGTGCTGCTTCATGCACCCATGCTGAGCACAATTTCATCAATTTTGCCTTGATTTTCCATCCTGTCCTTAAATTGACTTGTTTCATTTTTGACATCACACTCACCTTTCTTGATTTCTATTTCTTCAGCTCTGGAAACAAACTATCCACTGATATCCTTTATGAAGCTACCAATTCTCCTGGCCAACTTGACTATACCTCTTCAAAACATGTCTCCTGTAAAAATCCTTTTCTCTTTTCTCAGTTCCTTTGTCTCCACCTTATCTATGACCAAGATGAGGCTTTCCATTCCAGAAAATCATAGATATCCTCCTTCTTAAGAAAACGGGTTTTGACTTCCTCCACCATTGACGCTACCCTCACCTGCATCCATGCTCACCCCATCCTCTTGCTGTTTTAACAGGGGTGGAACTCCGCTTGTCCTCATTATCCACCTGATAAGCCCAACATCTAAAACTTCATTCTCCGCAACTTCCATCATCTTCAACTGGACCCTACCACCAAACACATCTTTACACTCCCTCTGCTGCTTTCCACAGGGATCTGTAATTAACTTGTCCATTTGTTCCCACCTCACTAATCTCCCTCTAGGAAAGTGACAGAAATGCTACATCTGCCATCACCTCCATTCGGGGCTGCAAATGCCCCTTCCTGGTGAGGCAGCAATTTACCTGTATATCCATTGGGGTCGTCTACTGTCTTCAGTGTTCCTGATGCGGCCTCCTGTAAATTGGGAGATCCAACGTAAATTGGGGGACCACCTTGTTGAGAACCTCTGCTCCATCCACACAAAGTAGAATTTCCCAGTGGCCAACCATTTTAAGTCCTATCCCCATTCCTGGTCTGACATGTTGGTCCATGGCCTACTGTTCTTCCACAATGAGGCCACTTTCAGGTTGGAAGAGCAACACTTCATATTCTGTCTCGATAGCCTTCAAACTGATGGCAGATTCAACAACTTCTCCTTCCAGTAATTTGTTTCCTCCCCTTTCCCTCTTCTTCTATTCACCAGTCTGGCCACTTACCACTTCTCCTTACCTGCCTATCCCATCGTCGCCCCACCTCGGTGCCTCTCTCATTCCCTTTTTTCAGTGGTCCACTTTCCGCTGCTTTCAGATTCCTTCTTCTTCAGCCTTTTACTTTTTTCCAATTATCACACCCTCCCCACCAGTTTATTACTTCATCCTCTCCCCAACCCACCTGGCTTCAAAGTTAAAAGTTCACAGTTCAAAGTAAGGTTTATTATCAGAGTACATTCATGTCACCATGTACAACCATGAGATTACTTTTCTGAGGGCATACTGAGGAAATTGATAGAACAGTAATCGTAAACAGGATCAATGGGCAACAATGCAAATGCAGATACAGGTATAAATAAATATCAATAAATAATGAGCATGAAATAACAAGATAAAAGAGTTCTTCAATGAGTGTAGTTATTCATTTTTGTTCAAGAGCCTGATCGTTGAGGGGTAGTAATTGTTCTTGAACCTGGCGGTGCGAGTCCTAAGGCACCTGTATTTTCTATCTGATGGCAGCAGTGAATAAAGGGCATGGCCTGGGTGGTGAGGATCATTGATGATGGATGCTGCTTTTCTACAGCAATGTTTCATGTAGATGTGCTCAATGATTGGGAAGGTTTTATCCATGATGTACTGAACCGAATCCACTACCTTTTGTAGAATTTTCTGCTCAAAGTCATTGCTGTTCCCTTATCAAGCCATAATGCAACCAGTCAGCACACTTTCCACCACATATCTATAGAAGTTTGCCAAAGATTTGATGACAAGCCAGATCTCTGCAGACTCCTGAGGAAGTAGAGGCGCTGTCATACTTTCTTTGCAATAATATTTATATGAAGTGTCTAGGACAGGTTCTCTGAGATAGTGACACCCAGGAATTCAACGTTACTGACCCTCTCCACCTATCATCCTTTGATGATTACTGGATAATGATCAAAAACAAGAACAAATCTGCAGATGCAATCTGAGCAAAACACACAAAATGTTGAAGGAACTCAGCAGGCCAGGCAGCATCTACGGAAAAAAGTACATTTGACATTTCGGACCAAAACACTTCTGTAGGACTAGAGATAAAAAGTTGAAGAGTAGATTTGAAGGATGGGGGGAAGGGGAGAAACTCCGGGCGATAGGTGAAACTTGGAGTGGGAGGGATGAAGCAAAGACCTAGGAAGTTGATTGGTGAAAGAGACAGAAGGCCATGGAAGAAAGTAAAAAGTGGGGGGGGGGGGGGTTAGGAGGATCAGAGGGAGGCAATGGGTGGGGGTAAGGAAATAATATGAGAGAGGGACAAGGGGATGGAAAATAGTGAGGGAGAGGGTGTTGGAGGCATTATTGGAAGTTTGAGAAATCAATGTTCATCTCATCAGGTTGGAAGCTACCCAAATGGAATATAAGGTGTTGTTCCTCCAACCTATATGTGGTCTTATCCTGACAGTGGAGGAGGCCTTGGATGGACATAACAGAATGGGAGTGAGAAGTGCAAATAAAATAGGTGGCTACTGGGAGATCCCGCTTGTTCTGGCAGGCAGAGCGTAGCTGCTTGGTGAAGCAGTCTTCTAATCTACATCGGGTCTCACCGATATACAAGATGTCACGCCTGGAGCACTGAACACCACCCCCATTAGGCTCACAGGTGAAGTTTATCCTGCCTGGAGGGACTGTTTGGGGCCCAGAATAGTAGTGAGGGGAGAGGTATAGGGGCAGGTGTAGCACTTATTTTGCTTGGAAGGATAAGTGCCTGGAGGGAGATCAATGTGGAGGGATGAATGGACAAGGGAGTCGCATAGGAAGCGATCCCTGCGGGAAGCAGAAAGTGAGGAGGCGGAAAAATGTGTTTGGTGGTGGGATCCAGTTGGAGGTGATGGAAGTTTTGGGGCTTTTTCTCTCGAGTCCTGTCGAAGCGTTTCCTCCCGAAATGTCGACCGTACTGTCGATCCTTTGGGTTTCCTCTCCTGAAGTCTATAATTAGTTCCCTGTTCTTATTGACATTGAGTGAAAGGTTACTGTTATTACACTACTCAGTCAAATTTTCAACCTCCTTCCTTTAAGCTGATTCATCACCTCCTTTAATAAAGCCCACAACAGTGGTGTCATCAGCAAACTTGCATATGGTGTTGGAGGTGGACTTAACCACACAGTCATAGGTGTAAAGCGAGTAGAGCAGGAGGCTAAGGATACATCCTAGCTGTACCCCTGTGGCTTCATCTATTTTGCTTGTCTCATTCCCCTCCCCGCCACTGACATCTTCCCCCCTTCCTTTCCAGTCTTGATAAAGGGTCTTCACCCAAAATATTGACTGTTGATTTATTGGCATAGAAGCTTCCTGACCAGCATTTTGTGAGTGTTGTTCTGTATTCCCAGCACCTGCAGAATTGTTTGTGTTCATGAAGGGCGGCTTCTGTTGGACAAACTTACTGGAGTTCTTTGAGAGAATAATGCGTCCACTGGATAAAAAGGTGAACAGGTGGATTTTGATTACTTGGATTCCCAGAAGGTGACTGGTAAGGTGCTGTAGAAAAGACAAATCCATAAATCAGGATGCATTAAATTGGGGTAACTTATTAGATGGGTGGTGAGGTAGAGATACACCTCCACCAAAGGAGGTGTAAGTTGCTACTTCCCTCCACTAGCCTGCAGGTCACCCTTGGGTAAGGTATAGCACCTGCTTAGGCCCCGATGAGGGCCACGTGACACCACTGGAGGAAACGCAGGAGACCAAAGTCCTGGTTATGCGACCACTGATGCCAGGCAGATAATCTTAGAAGAGAATTGATAATGGCTGGGGTCACCCATCTTCTAAAGACACAATCCAGAAGAAGGCAAAGGCAAATCAGTTTTGCAGAAAAAATTACCAAGAACAAGTCTGGTCATAGATCATGATCATCTATGTCACATGACACAGCACTTAATAATGAAGACTGTATTAGGATGGATAGTGAATTGGTTAGTAAAAGTTGGGATAAATGGGGCTTTCTCTGGTTGGCTATAGAGAGTGGCACAAGGGTCAATGCTGGTCAAACATTGTAACCCAGGTACGGTTCAGGGTCCTCATTTCTGCTTCTACGGTATAGCACTTTATTGACTGTGGTCTCCCGTGTTTCCTCTACCCATCAGGGACCCAATGAAGAGCTGTCTTGATGATGAAGTTTGCCTCCCCTCTCTTCATGTGCCCAATCAATCTTTAATGTTTCCTCATGATGATCGTGTAGATGGACACATGGATGATAGAAAAACGGAGACTTACATAAGAGATAAGGGTTATATTGATCTTACAGTAGGTTAAAAGTTCAGGCCAATGGGCCTGTAGTATTCTATGTTCTACGTCCCCCTGCACAACAGCAGGCCACAATCGTTCATAAATAAATTAATTAATTAGATCCAAGTGAGTAAAATTTCTTTTGTTGCATCTCTGTCGCAATGTACAAGAAATAAAGAGGGGAAATCTGGGATGATATTGCCTAAACACTAAAATTGTATATGTAATTGCTTTGTATACATGTATGTTACGATAGAGAAGATGGCCATCTCTGTTGGGACAGAGATGGAGGATCTCTATCGCTGCCCTAAACGCCAGTGATTAATTTGTCTATCTAAGAGGTTCTTAAATTTTCCCACAGTATCTGCTTCTACCACCAGCCCTAGCTGAGTATTTCACCCACCTTCCCGATCTGAGTAAAATACATGCCTTTGACATCACCTTATACTTTCCGCCAGTCACTTTAAAATTATGACACCTGCAATCACCCTTTCCACCCTAGGAAGTAGCCTCTAGCTATATACTCATTCTATGCCTCTTATCATTTCGTACACTTCTATCATATCCTTTTGCTTCAAAAGAAAAGCTCTTGCTCACACAACATATCTTCTTAAAACATGCTCTCTAATCCAGGCATAATCCTGGTAAATCTCCCTGCAACCTCTCTAAAGCTAACACATTCTCCTTATAATGAGGCGACCAGAATTGAATATCATATTCCGAGTGCGATCTAACCAGGGTTTTACAGAGCTGCAATGTTACTTCGCAACTTGGGAGTTCTTATGCATAAATTGCAAAAGGTTGGTTTACAGGTGCAAGATGGCAAACGGAATGTTGGCCTTCACTGCTAGAAGGAATGAATTTAAGAGCAGGGAAGTTATAATGCAACTGTACATAGTACTGGTGTGGTCACACCTGGAGCACTGTGTGCAGCTGTTGTCTTCTTACTTGAGGAAGGATATACTGGCTTTGCAGGCGGTGCTGAGGAGGTTCACCAGGTTGATTCTAGAATGAGGGGGTTCACCTATGAGGAGAGATTGAGTTACCTGGGACTATACTTGCTGGAATTCAGGTGAATTAGATGAGATAAGACAATAAGATACCAGGAGCCCAACTGGCCCATCAAGTCTGCTCTGTCATTTCATCACTGATCCATTTTCTGTCAACCCCAATCTCCTGCCTTGTCCCATGCCTCTTCATGCCCTGTCTAATCCTCTTCATGAAATATACTCAATGACTTGGCTTTGACAGCCATCTGAGGCAACAGAATCCATGGATTCACTACTCTCTGGCTAAGGAATTTCCTCCTGATCTGTTCTAAATGGACGTCCCGCTATTCTGGTCCTGTGGTCTTAGACCACTTTAGGAAACATACTCTCCACATCCATTTTCGGCCTTCCAACAATTGATAGGTTTCAATGAGATCCTCTCTCATTCTTCTGAATTCCAGTGAGTAAGGCCAAGAACCATGAAACATTCCGCATTTGATAAGCCTTTCCTATCAGAATCATTTCTGTTAAACTCCTCTGAACCCCCCTCCAAAGTCAGCACATCCTTCCTTAGATAAGAGGCCCAGAACTGCTCCCAATACTCCAAGTGAGACCTCACCAGTGTCTTATAAATCCTCAACATTTCATCCTTGGTTTTATATTCCAATCTGCTCAGAATGAATGCTAACATTGCATTAGTCGTCCTCACCACTGAGTCAACCTGCAAATTAATCTTTAAGGAATCCTGCATGAGGACTCACAAGTCCCTTTGCAGCTCCAAGTCTTGAATTTTCTCTCTGTTCAGAGAAAACTCTTCTCTTTTATGACCATGCACTTCCTGACACTGTATTTCATCACTTTGCCCACTCTCCTAATCTGTCTAACTTCTTCTGTATCTTGTCTGCTTCCTCAACAATACCTGCCCCCTCACCAATCTTCATTTTGTCTGCAAACGTGGCCACAGAGCCATCAATATTGTCATGCAACTCATTGACATATATTGAACACCACTAGCCTCTGGCAGCCAACAGGAAATGACTCCCTGTATTGCCACTCTGCTTGCTGCCAATCAGATAATGCTCTATCCATGCTAGTATCTTTCCTATAATATTGTGGGTTCTTAATTTGTTCAGCAGCCCTGTGTGTGGCACCTTGTCAAAGGCCTTGTGAAAATCCAATTACACAACATCCACTGATTCTCCTTTGTCTATCCTGCTTGTTATTTCATCAGAATTTCAACACATTTGTGAGGCAGCATTTTCCCTTATGTAAACCATGCTGACTTTGGACTGTTTCATCATGTACCTCTTCTGGAACCATCTGAAGTTAAGAAAGGGATAGATAAGATAGAGGCAGGAAAGTTGTTTCCACTGGTAAACGAGACTAGAAGTAGTTTCAAGATTTGGGGGAATAGATTTAAGTTGCAGATAAGGGGAAACTGCTCATAGAATAGTGCATCTATGGAATTCTCTGTCCAGGGAAGCAGTAGAGACTAGTTCATTAAATATACTCAAGACAAGCTTAGATTTTTTTTGGCATAGCAGGGAATTAGTTAAGCGGAATAAGCAGCCACGATTTAATGGTGGAGCAAGCTCAATGGGCTCATTTAAAAATCCTGCATTGCCTGCAAGAAAAAGAATATCAAGGCGATATATATGGTAATATATTCGTACTTTGAGAATAAATTTACTTTGACTTTATGTTACTTTGTTCTGATGGAAATTAAGATATCCGGAATGTGATACAGCCGAGTCTGCAACGAACCAGGGACGAAAGAGTTACCAGGAGAGCCTCTCTCCCCAGATATACCCTAAGCGCTTTTATGCGTTACACTCAGTGGGCGAGTTCGTTACTCCGAGTCCCGAAAAAGGGTTTCATTTCCATCGATGCTGCCATCCATACCTGCTGAATTTCTCCAGCATTTTGAGAGTGGGGCTGTTCCTGACGGATATCAGCTCCCGCAGGTTTTCAGTACACACTTCGACTCGAGTGAGGGATTTTAATTTTAACTTTTTAAATGCTTTTTATTTGCTCAACCACTTTTTAGGAGCAGTACAAGCTGATCCGTGTTTAAAATGGACAGAAGTCCCTCAAACTCTGAGCAGAATAGATTAGGTCAAATTCCGGCGACCTTCACTTTCACGTCATCCGAACGGGAACAGGTCCCCCTGACCAGATTGCGAGTTGGCAGCAGAACATATACGCCTTCTGGTACGGCTCCTTGACCCTATTAAAATCTCGCCCCCATGATCTTATTGACAGCGGGGAGCAGAGAGCATGCACAGTGTGGTCCCGCCTCCTTAATCTGATTGACAGCGGGTAGCAGCGTTTATGCGCCGTGCGGTCCCGCCCCTTGACCTGATTGACAGCCGGCAGCAGAGCACATGCGCAGTCTGCTGTAGCGCGACCTGCGAGCGCCATTTTGTCAACGAGCGGCGGGAGTCGTTTTTGGAAATAGAGTCCCGGGGAGGAATGGAGAGCTCTCGGTTCCGGGGTCAGGTCGCGGACAGCAGCCTCTTTCCGGCAGCGAATCGCTTTAGGAGCGGTTCCGCAGACGGACTCAGAGATCGGCACCGGAGCCGGGGAGGTTGGGGAGAAGAGGCGGAGTGGAGAGGCGACTGGGCCCGAAGCATGGAGTAAGTGTGGGGAGGGAGGAGAACGTTCACCGGGCGGAAGGTGGGTAGGCGGAGTGAAAATAAGTTGTTTCCTTTACTTAGATCAGTGGGGAATGCCCCCCCCCCCCCGAGAGTGTTAGTGGGAGCGCCACTGTTTACAGAACCGGGTACTCGGTGGGAGCAGTTCAACAAAGAGTTGCTATTGCAGGCTGACTGGGGCAAAATCAGATTTGCAGGTTCATTTTTTGAATCACATGCACATGCAAGCGTGCAGTAAAATGCGTTAACAACTCAGTGTTGGGGGCAGCTCGCAAGTTTCGCCACACTTTGGTTAAAATGGCGCCGGAGAGTGGCAACTCTTTGTGTGCAGCTTTGAAGGAAATCATCAAATATTATCGTTTAAGGACTAAAATTATATTTTGCAAAGACTGTACATGAGCCAGAAGCATATTAAGGACTCGGGGCCCTGCCTTAAAATTTTCCCTGCAGTCCTGTCCGTCAGCCTATTTTCTTGAATCAAAATCCGGTTAACATCAGCGGTACTTGAATTTGTTGACTTTGTGCCAGCAGTACAATGTAATGCATAGTAACAGGAAACAATTAAATAGTTAAATAAGTACTGCACAAATAAAAATAAAAAAGTAGCTAAGTACTGTTCAATGTCCATTCAGAAATCGGATGGCAGAGGGAAAGAAGCTGTTCCTGAATCGTTGAGTGTGTGCCTTCACGCTTCTGCATCTCTTCCCTGATGGTAAAGAGGCGTGACCTGTGTGATGCAGGTCTTTAATGATAGGTGCTACCTTTTTGAGGCATTGCTCAATGATGGAGCTGGCTAAGTTTACAACACACTGCAAACTTATTTCGATCCTGTGCAGAAGCCCCCCCCCTCCCCCCCCATACCAGATAGTGATTCCGGCAGTTAGAATGCTCTCCGTGGTGCAACGGTAGAATCTGTAGAATCCGTGAGAGTCTACAGTACCAGCCTTGGGTAATTCAGAAAGCTACATTCTTTAATATGTTTTGAAAAAAAATCTATTGAGCTACACATTTTGGACTGCAAGGCCATAAGGTCCGTCACTCGCTACAATCCTGGCTAATGTACATGCTCTGCAAAATAAAATTGATGCCCTCAGAGCAAGATTACAGCACCAGAGGGACATCAGAGACTTTGCTTCACAAAGACATAGCTCTTCCCCTACGATAGCTTGAATTTTAGGAACAGCTTCTTCCTGTCCGACGTCAGATGGTTGGATAGTTCATGCGTATTACATCACTAGCTTTCTGGTTGCACCTCTTATTTTTCAATATTCTTATTGTGACGTAGTCTTTTGATGTGTGGCACTGTACCAATGCCACAAAACAGTGAATTTCTTAATGTATCAGTGATAACCTGATTCTGACATCGTATGTCCACAAGCGAAAACAACACAGCAGCAACTGGTCGACACAGTTTAGTGACTGTTTCAGATTCACTTTATTGCCAGCATGTGAAACATTGCTTATGGTTCAGTTTCAAGCATAAAACACTGTTCAATAACATAACAGACAACACAATCGCAACCAACAATTTACAAGATGATAATTCAAACAGCCATGATCAATTAACAGAACAGTCACATGTGCAAATGTCACTAATTAAACTGGAACAAATGTGAATGTATAATTATCAACAGAACAAGGAGAGCAGGAAGGGCCATTGTGCAAGACAGTTGGGATATTTCACCTACAAATGAGAAATTCTGCAGATGCTGGAAATCCAAGCAATACATACAAAATGCTGGAGGAACTCAGCAGGCCAGGCAGTATCTATGCAAAAGAATAAACTTTCGGCGTTTCGGACTGGGACCCTTCAACAGGACAGGAAAAAAAAAGATGAGTTAGAGGGGAGGGAGAAACACAAGGGGATATGTGAAACTGAGAGTGAGGGAAGGGTGAAGTAAAGAGTTGGGAAGTTGATCGGTGACAAAGATATAGGGCTGGAGAAGGGGGAACCTGATAGAGGATAGAAGACCATGGAAGAAAGAAAGAGCACCAGAGGTAGGTGATAGGCAGGCAAGGATTTAGGTGAGAAAGGGGATGGGGAATGGTGAGGGGGTGGGGGCGGTGGGCATTACCGGAAGTGCGAGAAATCGATGTTCATCCTATCAGGATTGAGGCTACTCAGACGTAATGTAATGTGTTGCTCCTCCAACGCTGCCTGGCCTGCTGAGTTCCTGCAGCGTTTTGCGTGGGGATATACACCTATTTTGTTGAGAAGCTGGATAGCTACAGGAGAAAAGCTGTAGTTAAGGTGGTGATGGTTGTAGCACCTGCCTGATGACAATCTGGTGAATGGGCAACTGCTAGGGTGGGCGGTCAGTAAGATTTTCAGCTCTTTCCTTCACTCTGGCGATGAACTGGTCTTTAAATGTTGCCAGCTGTTGAGCACTGAGTCCCAGTGGAGAGCAGACTGGAAATGCGAGGTGTGCCTGTTGCATGAACAGTCCCATGCCCAGACCAGTGGTGAGGTGTCCGTCCTTCCTTTCGTGGAGAGCAGCTGCTCTCTGCTGCTTGAACGAAGCTGAGAGTTGCAGTCTTGCAGTGGCCTCCAATACTGGCACTGGTTACACCAGCTGTTTCACACAATGTCTGCCTCACTCACTGACCGATTTTTCTTTTCCTCTCCACAGGGAAAATCTTCCATCAACTCCGATGTTCCGACCTCACGAGGCACAAGGAACAGAGCGTCCATTCCGTCACTCACAGACAAGGTACGTTACAGAGCACAGAGGCAGTGGCAACTCATCAGTTCCACAGTTTCAGAGCAGAGATTTCTGGACTTACACTGACCCAAAATCCAGCCACACATTTCCCTGCATCATTTAGATGGTGGGAGGGGACAAGAACCAGTAAACAGCATCAAGGTCTCATGTGGAAACACAGGAGATGGGGTGAGACAGTAACAAATACTTCACATCTGTGTTTACCGTGAAGGACATGAATGCTAGCAAACCCAGGAAGTTAATAATGTTATTTTGTAACAGGCTAAATTAGACAAGGTTCTGAGTGTATTAGAATGTATAAAGCTGATAAATCTGTGATGCCTGATCTGTAAAGCCAGGGAAAGAATTGCGATGAACCTTGCGGAGATACTTGGGCCGTGGATAGCCACAAGGGAGAGGAACAGAAGACTAGACGGTGACACTGTTGTGCCTTTATTTCAGGAAAGCTCCAAGGTACTATAGACATAGCATCAGTGGTGGTTGGGCTATTGGAGAGGCTTCCTAGACAGCATGCATTTGGAAAGGTGCGGCCTGGTCAGGGTGAGTCAACATGGCTTTGTGCCTAATGAGTATTGAATTTGGTTGAACTTTCTGAAGCGGTGGATACAAATACAGTTGAAGGAAATGATGTTAGTAGACATTCTCTGCATGGACTGTAGCAGTGTCTTTTGACAGACTACTATATGGTCATCTGTTCTGGGAAATTTGATCAAATGGAATCTGGGGTGAGTTATCCGAATAGTCATGTAACGCTGCAGTACTGAGCAAGCCGTTTAGCCCACCTAGTCCATGACATGTTGTTTTCTGCCTCGTTCCATCTACCTGCATCTTGTCCATAGTCCTCCATACCTTTCTCTTTCATGTACCTATCCAGGCCTCTTTTCAATGTTGCATTTGGACCCCCATCCACCATCTTAGCTAGCAGCTAGTTTCACACTTGCACCACCTTCTGAGTGCAGAAGTTTCCCCTCAGGTACCCCTTAAGATTTCTGTCTTCACTTATGACTTCTAGTTGTAGTTTCACTCAGCCTCGGGTGGGGGGGGGGTGGGTGGGAGCCTGCATGTATTTACTTCATCTGTGCTGCTCAATTTTGTATGCCTTTCTAAGATCACCCCTCATTTTTCTAAGCTGCAGCGAATGACTGTGTGGCTAGGCATAGCTGAAGTACTGTCTGTAAATTTGCTGACGATACAACCATTGTTGGTAGAATCTCAGGTGGTGACGAGAGGGCCGACAGGAGTGAGATATGCCAACTAGTGGAGTGGTGCCGCAGCAACAACCTGGCACTCAAGTAAGACGAAAGAGCTGATTGTGGACTTCAGGAAGGGTAAGATGAAGGAACACGTACCAATCCTCATAGAGGGATCAGAAGTCGAGAGAGTGAGCAGTTTCAAGTTCCTGGGTGTCTAGATCTCTGAGGATCTAACCTGGTCCCAACAGCGGCTATACTTCAT
Organism: Hemitrygon akajei; assembly: GCF_048418815.1. NCBI lineage: Eukaryota > Metazoa > Chordata > Chondrichthyes > Myliobatiformes > Dasyatidae > Hemitrygon > Hemitrygon akajei. The sequence continues at coordinate 59,969,534 of NC_133147.1, forward strand.
TAGCTGGAAGAGATTTGGCATGTCAACAAATACACTCAAAAACTTACATAGTTGTACCGTTGACAGCATTCTGACAGGCTGCATTGCTGTCTGGTATGGTGGGGGGGGGGGGGGGGGGTGGGTGGAGGTGGCGGGAGCCTGCACAGGACTGAAAGAAGCTGCAGAGGGTTGTAAATCTAGTCAGCTCCATCTTGGATACTAGCCTACAAAGTACCCAGGGCATTTTCAGGGGGCAGTGTCTCAGAAAGACCACTAGAACCCAGGGCATGTTAGGAGGTACCAAAGCCTGAGGCACACACTCAGCAATTCAGGAACAGCTTCTCCTCCTCTGCCATCCGATTCCTAAATAAACATTGGATCTTTAGAAACTACCTCACTTTTTTAATATACAGTATTACTGTTTCTGCGCATTAAAAAAAATCTATTCAATATACGTTTACCATAATTGACTTGCTAATTATTATTTTAAATTTTATTTATATTTTTTTTCTCTGCTAAATTATGTATTGCATCGAACTGCTGCTAAGTTAACAAATTTCACATCACATGCTGGTAATAATACACCTGATTCTGAATGAAATCCTCACATTTTCAACCTTTCCTTGTAACTTGGGTTCCAGCGACCTTGTAAATTTTCTCAGCACTCCTTCCAAGCTTGTTTGCATCTGCGGTAGGGAGGTGACCAGACCGTACACAACACTCCAATTTCAGTCACGACAACGTCTTAATACAACTTCAATTTAACGTTCATACTCTTGAACTCAATACTTGATTTATAAGGGCCAGTTCCAAACGCTGTCTTGACGATCTTATCTATTTCATGACGGCACTTTGAAGGGAAGCTCCATTGTATTTCAAGATCCCTTTGTTCTGTAACACACCTCAGTGCTTGACTATTCACTGTGTCAGCCTCATCCTTGTTTGTTCTGACAATGTGCAACCCCTGACACTTGTCTGCATTAAATTCCATCTGCCCATTTTTTTGCACCTGCGTTGCAAGTTTTGATGGTCTTCCTTGTTGTCCTCTACGCCCTCAATCTTGGTATCATCTGCAAATTTGCCTATCCAGTTTACCGCATTTAAGTTATTAATATAGATGACAAATGGCATTATACCAATGCAGGGCTTCAATTATAGCAGGGGTCCCCAACTTGGAGTTCTGGGGCCCCTTGATTAATGGTGTTGGTCCATGGCATAAAAATGATTGGGAACAGCAGAGTTAGAGAGAAAACCATCTACTACCACTGTCTTCTCCACCTAAGGCAATGTTGATTTGAACTTATGTGCCTACAAATATGGACTTGCACACTACATGCTAAAGTCCATTGGGGGTTCCCAACCTGGGGTTCACGAATCACTCGGTTAATGGTAAGGATGCATGGCATAAAAAACGTTGGGAACCCCTGATGTAGACAATATCCACCGACTTCCCTTCATTGACCTTCCTTTGTAATCTCAGAACTCTAAGGTTGGGTAGATGTGTGCCATGCACAAAATCATGTTGACTGTCCCAAATCATTCCCTGTATCCAAAAGGTCTGTTGGTGCAGTTGTTGTGGATGTTCCTGTGTTGTACTGATTTATGCAGTGTAGAGTGTGCTTGATGTAGACCACATGGCTGTTAGCAATGTATTGGGCAAATCCCACAGGTCTGATTGATTCCATTGGATACAAAGAAAATTGACAGGTTGGATTCTGGACTGTCTCAGTGACAGGGAGTGAGAAGACTTGACAAGTGCTTTAGTGCCTGAAGACTGCATGAGTGGGAGTGCCTGGAGACCTGTGCCAGGGCCCTGACTTTTGGTGGAAAGGGGCAACTCTGCTGTCAGTGTGGTGACTTGATCAAGGGGATGTGACAGTTGTCTGTGTGGATGACGATGAGGAGGGAAGCTAAAGACTGCATGAAGGTATCAGTGGACTGGGGAGGTAGGCAGGCAGGAAGCAAATGGAATTTATTCCAGGCATGTGAGATGTTGCAGCAGGGGAGCCCTGGCAAGGCATTGTATATGAGAGAATGAGGAGAATTGTAGTAGGGCAGAAAGACCTTGGAGCCCATGTGATCAGGTCCCTGAAGCTAAGGGATAGATTGGGGGGGCTCAGAAGGCAGACAGGAGACTTGGTTTTGTTGGCTAAAGGTATAGAATGCCTGAGCAGAGGTTCTGCTGAAACTGTAAAAGCACAAGTTGGCCCAAAGCTGGCGTGCTGTGCGCAGTCCTGGTCATCACACCACAGGAATTAGGAGCAGGAGTCCCTATTCAGCCCCTTCCACCTTCTCTGATGTTTAATGAGGTTACAGCTGGTCTCATTTTAACATCAAACCATGGGCATCCGTATGGGTCCCAGCTATGCCTGCCTTTTTGTTGGCTTTGTGGAACAGTCCATGTTCCAAGCCTATACGGGTATCCGTCCGCCATTTTTCTTTTGCTACGTCGACGACTGCATTGGCGCTGCCTCCTGCACGCATGCTGAGCTTGCTGACTTCATTAACTTTGCCTCCATCTTTCATCCTGCCCTCAAATTTACCTTGTCCATTTCCGACACCTCCCTCCCCTTTCTTGATCTTTCTGTCTCCTTCTCTGGAGACGGCTTATCTACTGATATCTACTATAAACCTACGGATTCTCACAGCTACCTGGACTATTCCTCTTCCCACCCGTCTCTTGCAAAAATGCTACTCCCTTCTCGCAGTTCCTCCGTCTCTGCCGCATCTGCTGTCAGGATGAGGCTTTTCATTCCAGGGCGAAGGAGATGTCTTCCTTTTTTAAAGAAAGGAGCTTCCTTTCCTCCACCATCAACTCTGCTCTCAAACGCATCTCTCCCATTTCACGCACATCTGCTCTCACCCCATCTGCCGGCCACCCCACTCAGGATAGGGTTCCCCTTGTCCTCACCACCCCACCAGCCTCCGGGTCAAACATATAATTCTCCGTAACTTCCGCCACCTCCAACAGGACCCCACTACCAATCACATCTTTCCCTCCCCCCCCCGCCTTCTGCTTTCCGCAGGGATCGCTCCATATGTGACTCCCTTGTCCATTCGTTCCCCCCCTGCCCATCCCTTCCCACCGATCTCCTTTCTAGCACTTATCCTTGTAAGCGGAACAAGTGCTACACCTGCCCTTACACTTCCTCCCTCACCACCATTCAGGGCCCCAGACAGTCCTTCCAGTTGAGGTGACACTTCACCTGTGAGTCGGCTGGTGTGGTATACTGCATCCGGTGCTCCTGGTGTGGCCTTTTATATATTGGTGAGACCCGATGCAGACTGGGAGACGTTGAACACCTACGCAGACTGGGAGACGTGTTTCGTTGAACACCTGCGCTCTGTTTGCCAGAGAAAGCATGATCTCCCACACATTTTAATTCCATGTCCTATTCCCATTCTGAGATGTCTATCCATGGCCTCCTCTACTGTCAAGATGAAACCACATTCAGGTTGGAGGAGCACCTTATATTCTGTCTGGGTAGCCTCCAACCTGATGGCACGAACATTGATTTCTCTAACTTCCGTTAATGCCCCTCCTCCCCTTCTTACCCCATCCCTTATTTATTTATTCCCCCCTTTTGTTTTCTTCTTTCTCTGTGCTTCTCACAATCGCTCCTTGTCTCTGGGGCCCTGGTGAGACCCCACCTGGAGTATTGTGTGCAGTTTTGGTCTCCAAATTTGAGGAAGGACATTCTTGCTATTGAGGGAGTGCAGCATAGGTTCACAAGGTTAATTCCCGGAATGGTGGGACTGTCATATGTTGAAAGATTGGAGCAACTCGGCTTGTATGCACTGGAATTTAGAAGGATGAGAGGGGATCTGATTGAAACATATAAGATTATTAAGGGATTGGACACACTGGAGGCAGGAAGCATGTTCGCGCTGATGGGTGAGTTCAGAACTAGAGGCCACAGTTTAAGAATAAGGGGTAGGCCATTTAGAAAAGAGATGCGGAAAATCATTTTCACCCAGAGAGTGGTGGATATGTGGAATGCTCTGCCCCAGAAGGCAGTGGAGGTCAAGTCTCTGGATACATTCAAGAGAGAGTTAGAGCTCTTATAGATAGCGGGGTCAAGGGATATGGGGAGAAGGCAGGAACCGGGTACTGATTGTGTATGATCAGCCATGATCACAGTGAATGGTGGTGCTGGCCAGAAGGGCCGAATGGCCTACTCCTGCACCTATTGTCTATTGTTCTCCATCTCCCTCTGGTGCTCCCCTCCCCCTTTCTTTCTCCCTAGGCCTCCTGTCCCATGATCCTTTCCCTTCTCCAGCTGTGTATCCCTTTTGCCAATCACCTTTCCAGCTGTTAGCTTCACCTTTCCCCCTCCTGTCTTCTATCATTTTGGACTTCCGCCCCCCACCCATTTTCAGATCTCTTACTATTTTCTTTCAGTTAGTCCTGATGAAGGGTCTCGGCCCGAAACGTCGACTGTACTTCTTCCTATAGATGCTGCCTGGCATGCTGCATTCCACCAGCATTTTGTGTGTGTTGCTTGAATTTCCAGCATCTGCAGATTTCCTCCTGTCAGTCCACAGTAAGATTTCACCCCCTAATTTATATCTGCTCGCCTTGTCTTTTCCCCACCTGTCCTGTCAAGGCCTCTCTCCTATCTTCTAAACACCAGCAGGTACAAACCCAGACTTTTCAGTGCTTTCCTCATCAGCCTATTGCCAGTGTTATCCCACAACCCTCCCTGAACTGCTTCCAGTACATTGATGTCTTAAAAGAAACCTGAGCTGATCAAGAGGTCTCGATGTGGCCTCCAGATGTATTGTACTGTTATGAAACCAGTAACTGGTTTCACTTACCAGCAAAGATAGATATGTCAGTTGAAGTCCAATGGTACTATTTTCAAAAGTTTTATTAATAAAGGGGCACAAAAATTAAGGTTAATACAAACATTCAGATAACATGCGTCAATACTCAATCTAAAACGCAGGTACATTAATAATCACTCAGAAATAAGCTCTTTCGTTGTCTAGGGTATAATACTGAGTCCAATTGGAAATATAAAGAGTCACTCTGAAGTCTGCAGGCTTTTCCCTTTTGGTTTCACGTGTTGGAGAGAGAGAGAGATAAACGGAAAAACTTGCCCAAAACATCCGTGGAATCAGGGGAGCGATCTTCCCCGTTGTTAGTTAAAAGCGATCTTCCGTTGGTTCTAGCCACAAACTCCGCATTCGGAATTTAACGCACGTGGCTTCCTTCAAAATGGCTTCCCGTTCCCACGGGAAGCGGTATCGTGCTTCTTGGTGTCTCCTTGGTGCGTCTGAGGGTCGTCCTCTTTCAGACCCTTCTTTATACTGCCTCACGGGATCTCAGGTGTCAATCAGGTTGTAGGTGATGCAATCTCTCTCTCAACCAGCCCACTTTGCCCGAGGGCTTTACAATGTCCCTGCGAGTTGGCACGTCTGCAGTTCCCAGGTGTCTCCTGAGAACAATGCCACAGTCGCCAGCTTTTGTCCCAGTGGAATGCGGTATCCAGCACGTCGCTGTCTTTCCATTTCCTGTGTCCATTCGGCATGTCTCTCTCTCTCTCTTGCTCTCTCTCGGGTCATTGACCCCCCTTTCACTAGGGCTCTTGCAATTCTCACAAAGGAGGGGGCTGGTATCATAACAGTACCTCCTAATGTTTATATTCAGTTCACCATCAGTGAACTATAATATTCAGTCAGCTTTTCTTATTCAATCAAGGCCTCTGTTGGTCAGGGTCAACCATGGATGTTGTGTCCTAGCTGTATAGATACACAAGCCTGGGCAGTATATTATGGAGAGCAAGCTGTTTCCCATGTAGCAAGTTCCTGCTCTCCATGCATCTGATGAGCTCAAAGGAACGGCAGAGACTGATACGGTTCGTCCCAGGATCACTGTAGGAGTTGCTAGTCAACACTGAGCTCAAGGTAGGGCTACTTTAGGGACTCCAGCTCTGGATTTTTCCCTCAGGGGGTTGGGTGGGGTGGTGTTTACTCGCAAGCATTCCCCACGAGTGAGCAGAGCCTTAAGGCAGCGGAGGTTTGAGTTCAGCTGCCAACCACAACTGATGAACCCTACCTGCCTGAAGTAACTGGCTTTAAAACCCACCTTGCCATTCTGTCAGTAGAAGCAGTTCCGCCAGGCTTAGTAGCTAAGCTACATGTGAAGGTCAGGAGCTGGACTAAGTTGTCAGAGGCTATTTGAGGCGCACACCACTGGGGGCTTATCTCCACTTCCTCCCACAGTTGTAACAACCTTAAGGAACCTTTCCATATCATTGTAGCTGCAAGCAAGCCCAAGAATAGGCCCCTTAGCATGTGATGCCTATGCAGACATAGATGTCAATTGAAACTGCACTTCTACTGACACTTCTATGTCCCTTCATCCCTCGTCTGTTCATGTAACTGACTAAATGCCTCTTTAATGCTTCCACCACCTCCTCTGGATGTTGTTCCAGGCATCACCACCCACTGTGTAAAACAAAACCATCTCTGTTAAACTTTCACCCTGTCACCTGCAGATTATTTGATGCCTCAACCCCAGGAGAAAAAGAAAGACCTAGATGCAAATGATGAATGTTGCTTTTAATTTTGAATACTTTCATTAGGCCTTTCTTCAGCCTCTGGAACTCCAGAGAACTGCTGAAGGATTGGTCCGCCCCAGTTCAGAGTATCTGTCCTCTGGGTGTCGGCATTAAAATAATTTGGGCAAAATGTCCACTTCCCACATGGACTCCACACCCCTGAGGTGGCCTGTCCCATCCCTCCCCGGTTCATCTGTCCCTGAAGAGAAGTGCCAAATCTTAGCTGAGGTCTCGATTTGTCCCATGTTTCAGGGGAAGGCTGGCTGGGTTGGAAATAGGTGTCTCTCTGCTCCTTTTGTGAGCTATGTGGGAGGGGTGTGGGTCTTCTCGTTTAAATTCTGATAGGTCATATGCTCTAATCTGTACACGCCTAGGTGTCAAGATCTCTGAGTACAATACTGGTCCCAACATATTGATACAGCTATCAAGGCAAGACAACTACCATACTTTATTTGGAGTTGGAAGAGATTTGGTATGTCAACAAAAAACACACAGTGACTTTCAATGTGCTGCGGAAAGCATTCTGATAGGCTGCATCACTGCCTGGTTTGGGGGGGTGGGGCTACTGCTTAGGACCGAAAGAAGCTGCAGAGGGTTATAAGTTTAGTCAGCTCCATCTTGAGAACTAGCCAACAAAGTACCCAGGGCATCTTCGAGGAGCGGTGTCTCAGAAAATCACTGTCTATTATTAAGGACCCCCAGCACCCAGGGCATGCCCATTGCTCACTGTTACCATTAGGTAGGAGGTGCAGAAGTCTGAAGACATACACTCAGTGATTCAGGAACAGCTTCTTTTCCTCTGCCATCTGATTCCTAAATGGACATTGAACCTGTCAACACTACATCACTTATATATTCTGTTTTTGCAGGAATTTTAATCTATTCAAAATTACACCAATTTATCTATTTTTTATTATTACTTTTTTTCTTCTATATTGTGTTTTGAATTGAACCGCTGCTGCTAAGTTACCAAATTCCACGACACGTGCTGGTGATAATAAACCTGATTCTGATAGTCCAGGCAATGTTCTGATAAACGTTTTAAGCATCTTCCACAGAGTAACAACAATAGTAACCAGATTGTTTCCAAAACAATGGATACCACGGTAGCGTAGCAGTCAGTATGACATTCCAGAGTTCAGAGTTCCATTCTACTGCTGTCTGTAGGTGGTTTGTACATACAGTTGGCTCTCCTTATCTGCGGATTCCGCCTGTGGATTCAACCAACTGCGGATCAGGAAAACCCGGAAGTTCTCTGTCCAGCACTCGTCGTTTGAGCATGTACAAACTATTTTTCTTGTCATTATTCCGTAAACAATGCAGTATAGCAACTATTTACATAGCGTTTACATTGTATTAGGTATTATAAGTAATCTAGAGATGATTTTAAAGTACAAACACGGGTTATGAACGAATACTGTTCCTGAGTCCGTCTTTTAAGTTGGATTTGAAGTCGGAACACGTACGTCTGGTATTATTTAGTGTCAGTTAGTCATATGTTTGTCTTAGTATATAGTGTGTATTTTACCTTTTTATGCATATAAAACACTTAAGAAATGTATGTATTTCAATAATTAAACCTTGAAATTGTAGCTTTCATTGGGGCAGGGCCTTTCACATGCTCCATTAAAATTGTTGACAGACTAACCTAACGCTTTTCCAATGATCGATGGCATTTCACCTCTTTCCGATCGCTTTATTACTTCCACTTTATTTTTAATTGTGATGGTGATTATTTTCTTGAACAGAAACACTGGGGATTCAGACCTGCGCTGGGTCTTAAAGTCCACTGCACTGAGACAGGTTAAATAAGGTCCGGGGTTCTGTTGGGTCCTAAAGACCACCGCTCTGAAGCATATAGGTCCTGGGTTCCGCTGGGTCCTAAAGACCACTGCACTGAGCTAGATTTTGTACAATGTCCTGTGTATGTTACTCAAAATGGCTTCTTTGGTTTGTTAAGAGTAGGAATGCTCCTTTGTCTGCTAAGTGTTTCTCTCGCAGTTATTTAGCTTTAGACTTGCTGATATGGGGATTGTATTCATTTGTTAACCAATGGGGAATGTTATTTTGTCTTGTGAGGCTGGGAGCTTGTGGGGGGGGTTTTCGCGGGTTTTCAGGGGAGTTGGGAAGAAGACGTCGAGGAAGGTGGACGTGCGCTGCACTGCTTGGTTGACCACCGGGGGTGGTCCCAGGTGCGAAGACGTGGAGGTTGGAGGAGAGTGACGAGGGGTCGAATGGTTCGATGGTTGAGCTCCAACGATGTGCACTAAACTGACTGAACTTTGATAAGTTGGCGCCTTTTGCTTTTCTTTCATATATATTGTATTGCCAGTTCTCTTTTAGTTTTAGTAAAATCTTTAAAGTGTATTTCATGACGGTATCTGGTGTGAATTTGATACTGTGTGCGTGCGCGAGGCATAAACTTGATTCCCACAGCACCTGCGTGTACGGGAGGTGGGGGTGGTGTGTGGCTGGATCTCATTTTTGCCCTAGATATATACCAGCCTGTTGGGTGAGTGTTACATTTGTGGGCTGCTCGTCCCGGGATTGGATTGTCAGGGGCTGTGGAATCGCACAGGCAGCAGTGCGAGATGGACAGAGATAAGATTGTTAACTGGTGCGAGTTGGAAGATGTACCGGTGCAGTATGCCTGTGTAGTGAGCGGAGTGGATTTTCGAGTTTCGGGAGACGCGTTAGTGCGGGGATCAAGTTTGGTAAAAGGTATTGGGCAGGTTGAATTGGTAGCTAGACGGTGTGGTAAAGAGGTGGAGTCTAGCTGTGTGTTGGTTGGTACGAATGCTGAGGTCATGACATTGGTACTGCCAGCGACGGTCAGTGTTCTGGGGGAGGCAGAGCCATGGGGACTCCAAACCCTCACAGAGGATGAGTATGACGAGACCCTGGAGGAGGAGCTAGAGGCAGCCCCCGGAGAGGTGCCCGTCACTAGTAAAGGGAGGTCGGAGGAGGGAGGCGTGACTAGGCCCCGCCCCCCCAGGTAGGGGGGAAGCCTCGGAGCTGCTCCCTGGTGGAAGTGGCCGAGAGACCACGGCTGAAGCTGGGGGTGTTCTCCGGAGCCAAGCCTACCCCGGATGGGGAGGTGGACTATGATACCTGGATCGAGCATATGTCTTTGATGTTAGAGGAGTGGCCAGGCTCGGAGGAGGAGAAGAGGCAGCGATTGGTGGGAAGTTTGAGGGGTTCGGCAGCCAAAACAGTCTGGGAGTTGAAAGCTGAAAAGCCTGGGGCTTCAGTGGAGGAATGCATAGAAGTTTTGGAGGAAGCGTTTGGGTTGTCAGGGGAACCCTGGCTGCTTTTAGCAGAGTTCCAACACCTGGAACAACGGAGAGTGGAAAAGCTCTCCAAGTACATATTTAGGATGGAGGGGATGCTTATGGGGTTGCGGCGCCGGGGGGTAGTGAAGGCGCCTGACTTGGCTAGCGTGAGGATGAGTCAGATATTCAGTGGCACTCTGGAGGAGGACAAGGTGGCGTGGACTATCCAGCAGGCTTATAGGAAAGGCCCCCCTCCATCGTTCAGGCCACTGATTAGAGAGGTGCGGGAGGAAGAGAGAGCGTTGGGGCGGAAAAGGGGCTCGGGCCTCTGGGAGCGATCCTCAGCGATACAGGAAGTGGTGGCTGGGTGGAGGACCAACAACCCCCAGGGGAGTAGGGACCCACCTCTGGAGGGGAAGGACAGGGGAGGTACCCACCCCTGGGGGCGACCAGTGCAGTGGGTTGGGAGCGGGAGCTGTCCTGGGAGAGGAGGGACGGCATGCAGCGTGTGCTTTAACTATGGGAAAGAGGGGCATTTCAGGCGGGACTGTGGGCGGCCAAGGGTGTGCTGTAGCTGTGGAGAGGAAGGACACTTTAGGTGGAATTGTGAGAGACAAGGAGTCCCGCGGAGGGAAACTCCCCTGCGACTAAGAAGGGAGAGGTGTCGGGAAACTTAGGAGAGGCTCAGTGAGGGAACGGAATGGAGCCTCTGGAGGAACACGTTCCCAGAGATCAGCCAGGGGACCACCGGGTGCCCATGCCTTTATTCCGGATGGGCTGGTAGGACCCCGTGCCAGTGTGTGTCTACGGAAAGAGGGAGTTTACGCGAAAGTCGTTCTTGATGCGGGATCGCAGGTGACCTTATTATGCCGGACGTTCTACAACCAATATCTAAAGCATTTGCCTGTAACCCCATTTGACACCCTGCAGATTTGGGGTGTGAGCGAGGGTGACTACCTATTGGTGAGATTGGAGTTCTCGGAGGGCGATGTGGGAGTGTCTGAAGCTATTGAGATGTTGGTGTTGGTGTGTCCTGACCCGGTGGAAACCGGTGGTGCTGCCCTCCTGGTGGGGGTCTAACTCCCCCGTTGTGCGACGGCTCCTGGGAGCTTGTAAGGAGAAAGGGGGGGGGAACACTTTCTGGAGACCCTCTTGGTGCATCCAGTGTTTCGAGCGGTGTTCGAAGAAGGGGTTGCCTCTCAAGGGCTGGACCAGGAGTGTAAACGAGGGACGGTGTGGTGTACGCAGGCGAGGCCCAAGGTGATCCGACCAGGGGAGGTAGCACTCGTGATGGGGACTCCCAGATTCCCAGGAGTGCCGACGGGCAAAGCCCTGTTAGTAGACACCCCGGACGATCTTGAAGGGGAGACACGATTCCCAGCGGGGGCGCTGGTGAGGTCCGAAGTGCAGAGACCAGGGGTGGTACATGCGAGGCCTATAGCCGTAAGTGTCAGGAACACTACAGCAAGAGAAATCACCTTTAAGAGGGGAATGCCGCTGGCACATGTGTTCCCGGTGACGGTAATGTCTAGCGCCCCAGTGAGGACCGCTGAAGCCTTTAACTTCGGGGATTCCCCTGTGTCGCCGGAGTGGAAACACAGGCTAGTGGAGAAGATGCTGAAGATGGAAGCTGTTTTTTCTTGGGGCGAGTTTGATGTGGGCTGCAACAAAAGCACTCACCACATCATCCGGGTGATGGAGGACACCCTGTTCCGAGAGAGATCCCGGAGGCTGGCCCCAGCAGATGTTGAGGATGTGTGGCAGCACTTGTACATGTTGAAGGAAGCCGGAATCATAGCTGAGTCTCGAAGTCCTTATGCGTCCCCAATAGTGGTGGCACGGAAGAAGAATGGGAGGGTGCGCATGTGTGTTGACTATAGGACTTTGAATCGGCGAACTGTCCCTGATCAATATACTGTCCCAAGGGTCGAGGACGCGTTGGCCTGCCTTAGTGGAGCGAAATGGTTCAGTGTGCTGGATTTAAGCAGTGGGTATTACCAGACCCCGATGAGTGACAGCCTTTATCTGCCCACTGGGGTTCTTTCAGGTCGAACGAATGCCCCAAGGCATATCGGGGGCTACAGCCACCTTCCAGAGGCTCACGGAGAGGACTGTGGGGGATATGAGTCTGTTGGAGGTGCTGGTGTACCTGGACGATTTGATAGTGTTTGGATTGACTTTGGAGGAACATGAGGAGAGGCTGTTGAAGGTGTTAAGCCGGCTTAATGAAGAAGGGCTGAAGCTTTCCCTGGACAAATGTCAGTTCTGCAAGTCGTCGGTTAGCTATGTTGGCCATATCATTTCGCAAGAGGGACTGGCTCCTGATCCAACCAAGATAGAGGCTGTGACCACCTGGCCGAGACCCCAGAAAGTGAGCGCTCTGCGCTCATTTTTGGGGTTCTGTGGGTATTACCCGCCGATTCGTGAAAGGATAAGCCAAAATGTGTCACCCGTTGACTCAGCTGTTGTGTGGATATCCCCCACTGGGAAAGAAAAGGAAGGGGGAAAGGAGGCAAGACACTGGAGGATACTGGAACCTGGTGGAACCTTTTGGCTCAAGATGGGATGATTGATGTGAAGAGGCATTCCGATCTTTGAAAAGGGTGCTGACCCAGACCCCGGTGTTGGCTTTTGCCGATCCCCAGAAGCCATATGTGCTGCACACGGATGCCAGCTGAGAGGGTCTAGGGGCTGTTCTGTACCAGTAGCATGGCAAAGCATTGAGACTGGTAGCATTTGTCAGCCAAAGCTTGTCGCCCTCTGAGAGAAACTATCCCACTCACAAGGTGGAGTTCCTGGCGCTGAAGTGGGTGGTGGTGGACAACCTGAGCGATTACCTGTACAGAACCAAGTTTGAGGTGAGAACGGATAACAATCCTCTCACTTATATTTTGACTTTGGCTAAGCTGGATGCCACAGGACATCGGTGGCTGGCGGCCTTGTCGGTATATGAGTTCAGCCTGAGGTACCACCCAGGAAGCAAGAATGTCGATGCGGATGCTTTGTCACGTCGGGAGCCAGGGGAACAGGAGAAGGACGAGGAGTGGGAGAGTGTCCCTGCCCCTGGAGTGAAGGCGATGTGTCAGTTTGCTATCACCGTGAAGGCCGAGGGAAGAAGGCGGCTGGAGCGAGCTGTGGACCATTTGGGGGTTTTTGACGACGCCATACCCCGAGCTTACTGTGACCTGACTGCACTGCAGACTAAACAGTTGCCAGAACTGAGTCCGGGGGAAGTGGCAGCTGCTTAGCAGAATGACCTGGGTCTTGGCACTGTGTGGAGAGCGGTAGAGAAGGGGGATGTGGAGTTGGCTGATAAGGCAAAACACCCGTCTTATTGAAGGAGTGGTCTCGGTTAAAGTTAAAGAACCACATCTTGTACCGGTAACGGCGCCTCCGGACCAACCCCGCCGATACGGCAGACTGTACTCCAGGCCTTACATGATGATTCTGGACACTTGGGGGTGGAAAAGACCTATGGATTACTCAAAGACCGGTTCCACTGGCCCCAGAGGAGGGGGGAGGTCGAAGAATACTGTAGGGGATGCAGTCGTTGCATCCGGAGGAAGACCCTGCCAGCGTCGGCGGCTCCACTGTCGCACTTGCAGAGTGTGGGACCTCTGGACCTGGTATGTATGGATTTTCTGTCGATTGAGCCTGACACCAGCAACACCGCGAATGTCTTAGTCATCACCTATCATTACACTCGCTATGCTCAGGCATTTCCCACTAAGGGTCAGAAGGCGACGACAGTGGCGAAGGTGTTATGGGAGAAGTATTTTGTTCATAACGGCCTTCCCAGGCGAATCCATAGTGATCAGGGGTGGGACTTTGAGAGCCGCCTTATCCATGAATTACTGACTATGCTTGGGGTTGAGAAATCCAGGACTACCCCTTATCACCCACAGGGTGATCCTCAGCAAGAGAGGTTCAACAGGACCCTGTTAGACATGCTCAGGACGCTGGAGATTGGGCAGAAAAATAAGTGGAATTGTCATATTGGACAATTGGTACACTATTACAATTGTACTCGCAATGATGCTACAGGATACTCGTCCTATTATCTGATGTTCGGGCGGGAAGCGAGGTTGCCCATTGACTTGTGTTTTGTGGTTGAAGCGGGTGAATTACCCAGGAAGCCCTATCTAAAGTATGTGTCTGACATGAAGAGAGAGTTACTGCGGGCGTACGAGTTGGCCGAGGCGGCGGCTACCAAACAAAATCAGAGGAATAAGATGAGGTATGACCAAAAGGTGAAGTTTGTACAATTATTGCCAGGCGACCGGGTCCTAACTCAGAATTTGGGACTCCCTGGTGAGCACAAGTTGGCAGATCGATGGGCGGCCAAGCCCCTATGTAATAGAGAGCCAGATGCTGAATCTACCAGTTTACCGGTTGAAACCTGAGGATGGGAAGGGGCCTATCAAGGTACTCCATCGGAATCACCTGCTGCCCCTGGGTCAAACGGTGCGGGTGGACAAGGAGTCAGAGTGGGAGTTTGCGCCTAGTACAAGGACTCTGCGAGGGAAGAGGCCGCTGCTGAAGAGCGGGGACGGGTCCTTAACCCGGGAATGGATACCGATTCGGAAGATGACGACTCAGATGAGTGGCCCCTGTTCCCATTCGCTGGCGCTCCAGTACCAGAAGAGGAGGCTCCTGGCCCTTCCCATACTGAGTTGGGTGAGAGGAGGGAAGGTATTGAGGGTCAGATGGAGAGGCAGCCAGCGTTGGGGGGAGAGAGGGTGGAACCCGAACGTGAGCCGGAGGGTTCTCAGGTGAGGGGGGAGCCCAGTGAGGGAGGGGGGTGAGGGTCTGTCAGGTAGACCTGGGGTGTCCGAGGCAGCGGGTTCGCAGGTGAAGAGGGAGCCCAGTGAGGCGGAAGGGTCGGCAGAAGGGGTACGGAGATCTCAGAGAAGTAGGCGCCCCCTGGAGCGGTTGACATGTGTGGTACCAGGAGAACCGAGTGTGATTTCTACTGCTCTGGGTAGTTATGTTACTGCTTTCTGCACCTGGGTTGGGTTTTGTGTGTTGCAAGAAGCTTTGGGGAACTCTGGTAATGTCATGAGGGCATGACATTTGCTGGTGGGGGGAGAATGTACAATGTTCTGTGTATGTTACTCAAAATGGCTTCTTTGGTTTGTTAAGAGTGGGAATGCTTCTTTGTCTGCTAAGTGTTTCTCTCACAGTTGTTTAGCTTTAGACTTGCTGATATGGGGATTGTATTCATTTGTTAACCAATGGGGAATGTTATTTTGTCTTGTGAGGCTGGGAGCTTGGGGGGGTTTTCGCGGGTTTTCAGGGCAGTCGGGAAGAAGACGCAGAGGAAGGTGGACGTGCGCTGCACTGCTTGGTTGACCACCGGGGGTGGTCCCAGGTGCGAAGACGTGGAGGTTGGAGGAGAGTGACGAGGGGTCAAATGGTTCGATGGTTGAGCTCCAACGATGTGCACTAAACTGACTGAACTTTGATAAGTTGGCGCCTTTTGCTTTTTCTTTTCTTTCATGTATATTGTATTGCCAGTTCTCTTTTAGTTTTAGTAAAAACTTTAAAGTGTATTTCATAACGGTATCTGGTGTGAATTTGATACTGTGTGCATGCGCGAGGCATAAACTTGATTCCCACAGCACCTGCATGTACCGGAGGTGGGGGTGGTGTGTGGCTGGATCTCATTTTCCCCTAGACATATACCAGCCTGTTGGGTGAGTGTTACAATTAAATAAGGAACTTGAGAATCCGCGTTTTTTGCTATCTGTGGGGGGGGGGGGGGGGGGCCGGTCCCGGAACCAATCCACTGCAGATAAGGAGGGCTGACTGTACATACGTGAGTGAATGGGTTTCCTCCGTGTGCTTTGGTTTCCTCCCATGGTCAAAAGACGCATTGTTTGTAGGTTAATTGGTCATTGTAAATTGTCCTGAGATCAGGCTTGTGTTAAATAGGTAGGTTGCTAGACGGTGCAACTTGATAGGCTGAATTGACCCAGACTCTCAAATGTTCCAGAGATTGCCAGGTACAGAATCAACTGCATGCCTTCAGGCTCTATCAGAGACTCACCAGTACAATATGAACCCCACACTCTCACTGATCCAGAGACTGACAGGTACAGAATGAGCCCCAAACTCTCATTCTATATCAGGGACTGACAAGTACAGAACAAATCCCACTCTTACTGTACAAGATACAGACAGCTACAAAGAAACCCCACTCTCTTGCTATACCAGGGATGAGCTGGAACAGAATTTTTAGATGGGCCCTGATTTCTGGAACCTACTGAAAGGGTACTGCTGAAATCCTCACCCGCCTTCCTGTTACCACCACAGTAAATCCAGCTGTTACCTGACCCTGTCTAATGTCTGCCCTTCCAGAGTTTACACTGGAGTGTTCCTTCAGAACAGATTTCAAATGTTACCCCACCACTCAAGTACAGTAACGTCTGTGATTGCATAGTGTTGTTTTCTCACATTTTAACCCACGCGACACAAGTATCATCTGATCCTGTGGTCCCACTTTTTGTAGCTGGAGGAAGAATGAGCAATGACATCCTAAGCCTCCACAATACATTCTCCTTCCACTTCCTTCAACAGTCTAGAATATATTTTATCCAGTACTGGGTTTTGTCATTTTTAATAGAACCTACGCCCACTAGTACTCCTTCAGTTCTCAGACCAATGTTTACCTGATCCACTAATTAGGTTTATTATCACTGACCAATATGAAGTGCTGGAAGATGAGAATAATACAAATAGATTACCACTAGTCAGTGCTGGGGCTGTAAGGCTTCTTTCTGTGCTATAAACATCTCTGAAACTAGGAATTTAGCTGCTATCAGCAGCTCTTAAGGGAATTCGTTTATTTGAAATACAGCACAGAATAGGTCTTTCGAGCCACGCCACCCAGTAATCCCTTGATTTAATCCTAGCCAAATCACAGGACAATTTATAATGACCAATTAACCGACCAACCTGTATGTCTTTGGACTCTGGAAGAAAGCTGGAGCACCTGGAGGAAACTCACGTGGTCATGGGGGGAAAACATATGCACTCCTTACTGTTGGGATTTCGATCCACGTTACTGGTACTGTAAAGTGTTGTGATAATCATTATGCTACTGTGCCTTTCATGTAATCATAGTTGCTATCTGTCTTGTCTCCATACAATGTGGGTTATGCTGTATAAGAAATTAATTTCATTTTGTAGGTCGTTTTTTTCCCCATACTTTTCTGCAAATTAGCTTTTTGCCTCCCTTTCATGGTTCTCACCTGGAATGTTCCTTCTCCTACCCTCTCCACAGCTGCTACCTGAGCTGCCAACTGTTACCAACACTGTGTTTGTTCCATGTTTCTGACATTTCAGTAATCTTCAGTCTTTTAGTCATTTAAAACCACCTGCAGTATTGTAAAGAGCAAATTGGTCTGACAGTTAATTTTTCCCCCCAATTTCTTCAAAGTTTTATCTTTTCTGAAAACGTAGATGAACCATTACAGGAAGGATTTGGGAAATGTCCAGGAATTTACCAGGATGCAGTGTATGGACTGTGAGGGCATTTTGAACAAAGTTGGGTTATTCTCCGTAGAGCAACAGAGGGAAATGTGAGGGCTGATGGAGGTTTAAACAATTATGAAAAGCATAATAGGGCAGTCAGGATGTGCTTCCCAGGTAAAAATGTCAAACATCAGAAGACATGCTTTTATGGTTCGAGGGGGCAAGTTTAAAGTGGCAATTTTATACATTGTGTGCCAAATGGCCCAACTAGTGTCGGTACTATTTCATGGTGCTTGCATTAGAATATTTCCCTTTGATGCCCACAATGAAAATTCCTATTTCCTTCCTAATGAAGGATCTCTGCTGGAAATGTTGACTCTTTATTCCTCTGTGTACATGCTGAGTTCTTTCAGCATTTTGTATGTGTTACTCGTATTTCCCTTCCTTGGTTGCTGATTTTACACCAAAATGTCCCTGTGCACAAAGACTTCCCTGCCAGATCCCTTTCAATTGACAGTTCAGTCTGCCCCACATCCCAGCTGCTGTCTGTTCTTCACGTGGAGTCCAGCAGCTTTTCGCCAGATTATGTGTGCTGACGGCACAGAATGCACACGATCCCCTACATTGTTCCATCAGCAATGGGCTTCTGTGGGCACGAGGAAGTGGCGAAGTCCACAGAGGGAATTGTAGCTGGGTGGAAGTGAGACTTCCACCTTGGGCAGTGTAACTGAACTGATGTGTAGTGAGGTTGGCTTGTACTTGCTGGAGTGTCAAAGAATGAGAGGTAATCTAATGGGCTTCTACTTTGGTTTGCAGGTCGATGTGGAGAGATGAAGAAGGTGGCGAATGGCGAACTGCCCCTCGCTCACTGCCATTCCCAAGTGGATCTGGAAGTGGACTGATAGAGTCTGGTGGTCCTGACTACTCATCCTCTGTGGGTTGCTTCTCTTCCCGCCAGCCGCCAAGGGAACAGTAAGTGTCTTGCCAGTGCCCTACTACACTGGCTCCCAGCCTCAGGTTCAGATCCCTCATTCTCTCTGTAATCTCCTTCCATTTTTGCAGCCTCACAGCTTTGCTTTCTTCCATTTCTGGCACTTTGTGGATCATTGCATTCCTTTTCAGATTGGAAGTCTCTGGCTAGTGGTGGCTTATAGGTATACGGGCTGGGGTCCTGTTGTTCATGGCCACTTATTGAGACTTAGTGGCCACTTTATTAGATACCTTCTTTATTAATGTGTACCTCCATGTCAGCTTGAACCAGTCTGGCCATTCTCCTCTGATCTTTTATTGAGATAAATTCACTCCCTTTTTTTTTGCACCATTAAAATAAGAGACTGTTGTGTGTGAAAATCCCAGAAGATCAACTTCTGAGATACTCCAACCACCCTTACTGGCACCAACAGTCCATCTACGGTCAAAGTGACTTGGACAACATTTCTTGGCATTCTGATGTTTGGTACAAACAAGAACTGAATGTCTTGAACACGTCTGCATGCTTTTCTGCCACGTGATTGGCTGATTTGATGTTTACATTAATGTGCAGCTTTCAGGTTGCTGTGTACAACCGCAGAATCAGGATATATTGTATATGTTGATGAAACTGCAGTTGTTGTTGCCTTGCATCAGAAGGGTATGATTCAGCTGGAGAGGGGGCAGAAAAGATTTACAGGTAAACACAAAGTACACTGCAGATGCTGTGGTCAAATCAAGATGTACAAAAAGCTGGATGAACTCAGCAGGATGGGCAGCATCCAAGGATGTGACTAGGAGCTGAGAGTTTGGGTTAGAAGGAGAGATTGTGAAGCCTCAAGTTTTTCCCAGAAAGTAGAAAACTGAGGGGTTCCCAACCTTTTTTATGTGATGGACCAATACCATTAAGCAAGGGGTCCATGGACCCCAAGTCAGGAACCTGTTGTAGAGGTATACAAGATCTTGAGGTGCATGGTCAATTGAGGTCATTTTCCCTGTTCAAGGCTGTCTAACACTGGTGGGCATGGATTTCTGGTGAGGGGGAGAGCAATATAAAGCAAACCTGGTGGGGGCAACTTTTTCCACACAAGGTGGCAGGTCTGTGGAATGAGCTATCACTGGAAGTTGAAAAGGCAGATATACCTTCAACATCTAAGACGTTTAGACAGGGATGGGTATGCTTTAAAATGATATAGGCCAAATGCAATCTGATGAGAGTAGCTGAGGTAGGCTACTTGGTCAGCATGTTTTAGCTGAAGGGTCTGCTTCAGCGCCGTGTAAATTAAATTCTCTATATTGCGCAGTTAAACCAAAGTAGGGTGTACACAGTGAATGGCAGGTTCCTGGGGAGTGTTGATCAAAAGACACTTTGTGCGTTTCTGCCTCCTCCACCCCCCTTGGCAGCTCATTCAGATACCAACTATTTACCCTTCAGATCACCTTTAAAACTTCCTGTCACCTTATAACTATATCCTCGAGTTTTAGACACCCACACCGTGGGAAGCAGTCTCTGGGTATGTAACCTATGTATGCCTCATAATTATATCTACCTCCATGTACCCACAGCCAACTTTGTGCCTGGCATACCAAGCATTTAATATTCAATCTCTCCCGATACAAACCCTCCAGTCTGAGGACTACCCTTCTGAATCTTTTCTGTATCCTCTCAAGCTTAGTCACACCTTTCCTGTTAGAACTCATAAAATACATCGTGGCCTCAATTATTTGTACATTTACAACATGAATTCACAGCTCCTGTCCTCAAAGCCCTAACCAATGAAAGGCAGCATGCCAAATGCCTTCCTCATCATCATCTCTACACTTTCAGAGAATGATGTACTCCCTAGTCTCTCTGTTCTCCAACACTCTTAATTTACTCTGTGCGTCCTGTCCGGGTTTAACTGATCAAAATATGCTGCACATCACAATTGTCGAGATTAATTCTACCTGTTGTTTCATCTGATTTAGGTTATAATCTTTTTTAACCTTCACTGTGCACTACACCACAGGCATGGTCTCATCTGCAAAAATGTTCTCACCAAATTGACCAAATTGAAATGGTTAAAAGGTTCTTCAGCAGTAGGAGGGTCAAAGGGTTACAGGGAAGAAGGCAGGAGAATTTGGTTTCAGAGTAATAATAAATCAGCCATGATGGAATGGCAGAACAGAGTCGATGGGCTGAATGGGCTAATTCTGTGCTTATGCCTTTATTGTCATCCAAGTAAGACAAAAAGATATTTGAGCACAGTTAGGCCATTCAGTCTATTGAGTTTGCTCTGCCATTCCATCATGGCTTATCCCAGATCCCATTTACCTGCCTTCTCACCATATCCTTTGATGCCCTGATCAATCACAAACTCTCAACTTCTGCTTTAGATATACCCATGGACTTGGCCTCCACCGCAGTCTGTGGCAGAGCATTCCACAGATCACTACACTCTGGCTAGAAAAAAATCACTCCTCTTTGTTCTAACAGGTCACCCCTCAATTTTAAGCCTGTGTCCTCTAGTCCCCTAATATTCTGTGTCAACATGTGTTCTCTTAATCCAGCCATCTTTGCCCTTCACACAGGAACCTGTTGTCTCTAAATTTTCCCCATTTCATGCCACATCACACATGGTAAGCACCACTTTACCCACAAACAACTTCTAGAAATCAACCTGTGCAAATTCCTGTGTAAATCTGGGCCACAAATTTTTTAAACTAATGAAGTTTAATTTTCTGATCCCAAAATACTGACATCTCAGTCACTGCTTCATTTCCAACAGGAGGTTCAGTGTTACACCTTTTCTAGTAGGATCATCTACATGCAGATTGGGAAAACTTTTTTGAGGGACTTCTGTTCGCCCGAGCTCTTTGAACTGTGGCGGTCCAGTCGATATGGGGGAAGCTGAAAACCCTATAATCCTTTTAGTTATCTGCATTCTCCTGACATATTGGCGCCTCTTATGCTGACTGATGGTATAATTATAATACAATCCCATTAAAGTTGTCATCCCGTTCTTATTTAAAATGTCAACTGAATAACATCACTGGATAATCCCCAAGAACACCTCTCAACATCAGTTATGTTCTCCATGATCAAAACACGTTTCTCCCACCTTTCTTACCTTTATCATGCTTGTAGCATTTGAATAATGGAAATGAGTTGCCAATCAACCCCTCCTGTAGGAGCCATCTATCTGTTTTCTGTCTGTCTATGTCTTGCGCATTCATTATGGCTCATGGTAATTTGTCATGTGGGTCAGGGTGTGGCAGAAGCCAGTGAGTATAGTTACATATTTACACTGTCCTTGTTAGTTTAGTTGAGAGGGATGGGATGGGGGAGGTGATTTTTTTTTTGTGTTGACTGCTTATTTTGTTAGTTTACTTAATTATGCTAATTTGAATGCAAATAGTCTTATTTCACTCGTTTAGTTTAGTTTTTTATTCCTATAAGATCTCTCATCTTTGTTGGTTTCATAGTAAAGGGTCGAAACAGCTTCTTTCAACTTGGAACTCAGTTATTCGGGAGTGCATCATAAGGTGTCAATACCCATACTCAGTCTTTCAGTGGTTTTGGTTTGTTTTCAAGAAACCGCTACACCGCAAAACCGATGCACCTAGGTGCAACTTGAGTAGCAGCAGTACTCTCAATGGATACGATTAAATATTCCCATTTCGGCCTGACTCAGCTGAAAAGCACAACTGTTTCCAAGATTAGTACAGTCAACAAAGATGTCTTATTGCGTTTAAATGAACTATCGCTGCTTAAAACTGAAGGAAGCAATACTGATTGTGATCGGAAGCGCCCACCTAAGATACCTTGGAGGAAGCGCGGGTGTAGAGCGGGGTTACAAGTATGTTTAAGGAAAAGGGGTTTTAAACTCCCTATACCAACTATCTTGCTGGCGAATGTGCAGTCTCTGGTGAATAAAATTGATGATCTCAGAGCTAGGGTGTTGAATCAGGCGCACATTCGGACCCCGTGTGTCCTTTGTTTCACTGAATCCTGATTCACCCCTTCTGTACTGGATGTAGCGATTCAGATTGACATATTTACTATACACCATCACGAAAGATGTATAGAATCTCTTAAAAGCAGAGGTGGAGGAGTATGCTGCATGATTAACTCTTCTTGGTGCAAAAATATATCAGTGCTGTCCCAATTCTGCTCGCCAGACCCACAATATCTAGCAGCTAAGTGCAGTCCTTTCTACATACCACGGGAGTTCTCTGAGGTCAGTTTGGTAGCAGTTTACATTCCACCTCAGGCCAATGTCAAGCAGGCTTTAAATGATCCAAGCAATGGGATCAACATGCACAAAACAGCGCTTCCTAAAGCCTTCACCATCGTTTTGGGAGATTTTAACCAGGCCAGTCTGAAAAAATCACGAAGCAGCTACCATCAACAGATCATTTGCAATACCAGAGAAAACAACACACTGGGCCATTGCTACACCACCATCAAGAATACCTACAGTGTAATTCACGCCCTCACTTCGGGCAGTCTGATCACCTGGCTCTACTTCTACTCTGAGTATAGGCAGAGACTGAATACTGCAACACCAGTAGTGAGGACCAAGAAGGTATGGACAAGGGAATTGCAGGAGTGCTGACAGGACTGCTTTGAATTGGTGGACTGGACTGTATTCAGAGATTCATCTTCGAACCTGGATGAATATGGTTCAGTTGTTACCGACTTCATTAAAACCCGTGTGGATGAGTGTGTGCCTACAAAGATTTACTGTATGCTCCCAAACCAAAAGCTGTGGATCAACCAGGAGTTATGTCGTCTCCTGAAGGCTAGATCTGTGGCATTCAAGTCTGGCGACCCAGGCCTATACCAGGAAACCAGATATGATTTGCTGAGGGCTATATCAAGGGCGAAAAGACAATTTTGAAAGAGGTTGGAGGCGACATCAGATGCATGGCAACTCTGGCAAGGTCTCCAAGACATTACTTCCTACTGAGCGAAACCCAATAGTATGAATGGCAGTGATTTTTCACTACCACAATGCCTTCTATGCCTGCTTTGAAAGGGAGAACACAACTACAGCTGTGAAGATCCCTGCTGCACCCGATGACTCTGTGATCTCTATAACTCTGTGAATCAGTTCATAGTTGAGGTTATCCATGCTGCTTCAACAGCCTGATGATTCAATGTTAATAACTGTTTCAGTTATGGACGTAGTGGTGTGAGACCTGAGGCACCTGTACCTCCTTCCTGCTGGCAGTGGTGAGAAGAGAGCATTGGCTGGATGGTCTTTGTCCTTGCTCATGCACCAATTTAATCATTACTTAAGTACCCCTATATCAACTGCCTCTACCATCAGCCCTGGCAGTGTATTCCTGGCTAAGGTGAAATACATTCCTTCTGTACTGGCCAATTAAATCTTGGCAAAGAATACCGACTGTCTAACTATACCTCACAAAATTTTGATAACTTCTGTCAAATATCCCTTGAGGCTCTGCCACTCGAGAGGAAATGGCCTGTTTGTTCCGCCTTACCTCACAGCACATCTCCTTCAAACAAGGCTGCATCATGTAAACCACCTCCACACCCTCTCGAAAACCTACACATCCTCCCTGTAGCAAGGTGAGCGGTGTTGAACATTATACTCTAAATGTAGCCTAATCAACTTGTAATAATCTCAAAGGTAATATATAGTGACATATACAGTCGGCCCTCCTTATCCGCGAATTCCGCATGTGCGAATTCAACCAAGCGCTAATCACGAAAACCTGGAACTGCTCTTCCAGCACTTGTTGTTCGAGCATGTACAGACTTTTTTTCTTTTCATTATTCCCTAAACAATGCAGTATAACAACTATTTTACATAGCATTAGGTATTATAAGTAATCTAGAGATGATTTAAAGTATACGGGAGGATGTGCGTGGGTTATCGTGGACCAGGATCGGACATTCTGTTACTAAGCAAGTCGGAACAGGTATCTGGTATTATTTAGCGTCAGTTAGTCAAACGTTTGTCTTCGTATATAGTATATATTTTACCTTTCTATGCGTATAAAGCACTTAAAAACGTATGTTTCAGCGCTGGGCTTGGGAGGGGAAATTTCCGAGTTCAATCTAGTGTCAGATCGCTCCCAAGTGCGCTCTCCACTGTGCCTGGTTGATGTGGAGGATCAAAAACCCAAAACCCAATAATTAACCACTGCGTTGCTTAGTAATAATTGTAGCTTTCATCAGGGCACAGCCTTTCTCACTTTATTCTTTAAAATTGTTCCGATTGTTGACCGACGTAGCCTAACGCTTTTCCAATGACCGATGGTGTTTCACCTTTTTCCGAACTCTATTATTTCCACTTTACTTTCAATCGTTATCGTAATTATTTTCGTGAACAGAAACACTGCGGATTCAGATCTCTGCCACCGGGTCTTAATATCCACCACATTGAGACAGGTTGAATAAGGGACTTGAGCATCCGCGAATTTTGGTATCCGCAAGTGGTCCCAGAACCAATCCCTCGCGGATAAGGAGGGCCGACTGTACTTTGATAACTTGGGTGGGAGGGTGCAGTAAACATCTACCAAAGGAGGTGCAAGGTGCTCCTTCCCACTAGCCCATAGGTCACCCTTGAGCGAGGTGCAGCACCTGCTTAGAACTCCCCCTCCCCCACTATTCCCCCCCCCCCCCCCATCAATCAGGGTCACGTGAAGCTATGGGAGCAGGTGGTGGATGGTTGTGTGATTTGTCCCAGTTACTTATAAATCCTGGTTATTTGACCACCGATGCTCGGCAGACAGTCACTGAAGAGTATTGATCGTGATCGGGATCATCTGTCTTGTAAAGACACAGCCTAGAAGCAGGCAGTGACAGACCTGCTTTTTTGGAGGAAAATTTGCCAAGACCATGATTGTCTACATCATAACAAATGTACTTTAATAAGTTTATTTTAACTTCGACTAAAGCTGTAACCTTATTTCCTGGTGCTTGAACTGAATGCCTCAATTAACGAAGGTAATCACTGCATGCACATTTTTATCAGCCTATCAGTGTGTGTGGCCACTTTAGGGAGCCTCATAGCTGGGCTGCAAGGTCCATCTGTTTATCAATGATAGTGTTCCTCCCACAAACTAATGGCCTTCATGTTGGATCTCCCAATATACAGCACCTTACACTTACCCAGATTAAACTCCATCTGCCTCTTCACCCATATCTGCAACTGATCTATATCCTGTTGTATCCTTTGGCAATCTTCGATGCAGTACACAATGCCACCAATTTTTGCGTTCCCTCTGCTGCTGCTGCGATGTATTGCTGCTCCACTGATGTGCACGTTAGGCCTGTTTGTGTGTTTGTTACTCCACAGATTACCATGTATACATAAAATATGCATATTGGGTTTGATTTTTTAAACAGAGTCCGGCACATGTCCATTTACATAATGTTATAATGACCCCAAAGTGCACTGATTTACATACTGCTCCACCTCCGAGAAACACATCCTCAGCGTTAAGTGGGGTCTGAGTGTATTTTCTGCCCTGGTACCAAGTTGTATTTCCTTTCCCCAGTCGCAGATTTTATACTGAATGTTGCGTGCAGCTTCTGTGCGCCATGGCTATCCGCTGTAGCTCATCTGAGAGCTCGCTGCACTGGCCTCCTGAGCTGTGTGCAGGGTGTCATGTGATGCAAAACCACTTTCAAATTTGTGGCTATTTTTGTGCTGGCATCATTAATGCTATTCCCTTAGTGATGGGCCAGTACAGGCGCAGAATGGTAGTGAAGTCCATGGAGTAGGGTGCGTACTGGGTTTGGGGATGGTGGTGAGGCTCCACTGCGGGCGAGGCGGCAGAGACTGAAGTGCACTGGGGTCAGTGTGTACTTGCTCGGGTTTCAAAGAATGAGAGGTGATATGATAGGTGTCTCCTGTGGTTTGCAGGTTGATGTGGCGAGGCAGTGAAGGTGGCGACTGGCAAGGCGGTGAAGGTGGTGACTGGCGAGGCGGTGAAGGTGGCGATTGGCGAGGCGGTGAAGGTGGCGACTGGCAAGGCAGCGAAGGTGGCGACTGGATCAGAAGAACTGCTCCCCGCTCCTTGCCCTTCCCTTCTGGATCTGGAGCAGACAGTTGGAATCGAGGTGCCGTGGCTGCTCCTCCACTGTGGGCATCGGCTTCTTCTGTTTCTGCCTGCCGTCCAGGGAACAGTGAGTGTCTGTCAGTGCCTTAGTGTACTGGCTCCCTGCCTCAGTTTTCCCGTTCTGATCCTTGGTCCTCACCCCCTTAATCTATCTGTAACCTCTTGGGTCCTGGCTCCCTCTTACAGTTATGCTCTCCAGATCTTTTTCAAATTAAAGTTTATTGTCAATTCAACTGTTCACGTAAATACTGCAGACATTTTTCTGGGCCAAGGTGCTTAATACAGTACCAATAACCTGCACAGCACAATTAATATTACCACGAAGAAGTTAACAAATAAAACCTATTCCAGAAGATTGACATTTTGCATAAAGTGCATTTATGACACAAGTTAAACATAAGTAATTAAAAGTTGGGCGGTGGTAGGGAGTTTAGTTGTCTCACGGCTTCGGGAAAGATGTTTCCCATCCAGTCAGACTTTGTTCTGCTGGTAGGGTGTCAAAGATTTGGGATGGGTGAGAGGGTTCCTTGACAATGCTAAGAGCCCTGTGTAAGCAGTGCTCCCGATATCTCGGATAAGTGGAAGAGAGACCCAGTGTTCCTGTAAGCAGTCCTTGCAATCATCTGTAGCGCCTTGCGGTCAGATGCTTTTCAACTCACATACTGGACAGTCATGCAGTACCTCCTCCTCTCTGCATGCCATCTTGTCTTTGGTGATGAGGCCAACCATTGTGTCATCAGCAAGTTTGGTTTGGGCTGGAGCTACCTATTATTCCATCCCTTTTCAGATTGGAGGCCTGTGGCTATGTGTTAATGATTTTGATGAGAATGTAGATGCCATATTTAATACGTGATAGATAATTAATGACACAAGTGAAGATGATTGCCGAAGCTCACAACAGGAAATAGACTAATTAGTAATATAGGCAAGGATATAGCATTTGGAATTTAACCCAGACAGACACAAAGTGAAGTATATTGGTTATTTAAATCAGGATAGGGGCAACATGGTAAATGTCAGAGCCATGTGTGTGTTGTAAAACCAAGAGGGGCAAAGGGTTAAAAGTGTATAGTTCCCTGAAAGCGGCAGCATAGGTTGGGCAGCAAGAAAGATATTTGTTTGCTTTGCCGCCTTCTTGAATGTCTTGTTACTGTTGCGCAAGACATTCTTGAGGTTGTACTTGGTGGAACGTGTGCAACTTTGATCGCAGAGGCTTATGCTGGCTTGTCCTTGTAGCCTTAAAGCTGTAGCGTTAACCATACACTTGGTGGTTAAAATAGGTGCCCATTTCTATGCTGATGCCCCTTCATTACTTCCTTAGCTTCCTGCATTGTCCGAGGATACAGTTAATCTGCTCCTGGGGATTCAGGCACTGCAGAGTGCTCTCCTCTGAAAGGCTGTATTCTGTACCCGCGGTAATCCCACACTCCCTCCGGCTGATCAACTTCATCATCAGTGCATATATCTTCATCACTGGTACATTAAAGTAGATTGTTTCCTCTTCCACTCCTCTCATGTCAAGGCCTCTGCCTGTCCTGCCCAATGGACTGACCTCATTGTGAGGATGTGCCTCCCGACATCTCCATTACACAGTCTCCCTTGTTTAGGACTCCCCCACCAAGCTTTTTTGCTCTTATCAGTTCCATGAATCACAGTCCAGTGTCAGGTTTGTACGGGTCTCAGTCCTTGAAGTGGTCAGGTTGTGTTGGTATTTAATGGTGGAATAGTGCTTGGTGTGTATAGGTCTGTGCTCATTGCACAGTGTGGAGAGCTTTTTTTTTGGATCTTTGTCCTTATGGTTAAAGACTTGGTGTTCTAAAGTTCATTGTATATATCGTCCATTGCTGTCTGTTCCTATACAGAGCAGTATGGTGGGTTTATATAGCTACATCCTTAAGCTGCGGCCTTGTGGTTTGTACACTCTGTCTTTGCAGTGTAGTTCTATGTGTTGTATCATTCTGTGTCCTCAGACTACTGACACTTGTCTGCACTGCCTGGAGCTGTAATGTGTGTCTTTTCAGTGCTGAAATTATCTTTTTCCTTACAATCCATTGCAAATTTGCCCTGCTCCTTGTACAGTACACCATGTTGTAAAGACCTGTGTCCTCACATTACCACCAGATCACATGGGAGCAGGAGATCAGCAGGCTGCTCCTATGCCCAGCAAATTGTCGTTAGTTGGTGCCAGAGCACGGCAAAGTTGCTCCCTACACATCCACATTTTAGAACTACTAGAATCATTCTGCTCTTTAAAATCCTAAGTTCTCTGTCTTTAAGAATTATTAATGTCATTCTTTCTTTTTTTCTTTCTTTTCAAATCTTTTTATTAATTTTAAGAAAACATAAGTGAAATATGAGTACAAAACGTTTGAGAGTACACAATTAATAATTTAAATAAACAATCAGATATGTAATAATTAATATATAAGGCCTCCCAAACTCATAGTATTAATGTAAAGGAATTAAGAAAAAGAGAAAAAAGAAAAAAAAAACCCAAAAAAACTAAAAGAGAACTTAAAAAAAAACTAATAAAAAAAAACTAACCAACATGGGCAATTGCATAATGTTAGATACATACAGTAGTGCCGATAACTCCGAACCTCCATCCACACAATTAAGGGTAGTAACAATAAGGTTCTGGATCAGACCATTTAATTCATATGAAAATGTTGAATAAATGGTCTCCAAGTTTCCTCAAATTTAACTGAAAATGTCATTCTTTTAAATATTCTTGCAGGTCTGGCAACCTTCCATCCTTCGGGAGCTGATCTACCAACCCAACTCGTGGACCCTGACAGAACGGACCAGCGAGGCCTAGGGTGGGCCCGGCCAGGTCGCAGCCGACTCCGACCTCAGCGAACCCCCGCTATTGAGACCCGACTGCCGGAAGAAGTGGCCCGTGGATTCACTGGAATGAAGACCCGACTGCCTGGAACACCTGATGCTGACCCCAGAGGCTGGTTCTACCAGGGTACCCGTTCACCCGAGACAGGTGGATTTGACGCCCGAGGCTCAACTTGGCGCGAAGCCCGAGGCCCGACTCGACCTGTGGGGGTCGAGGCCCAAAATGACCGGAACCAGCAGATAACTCGGAAGCGAGGCAAGAGGGCAGGGCTGCAGGCGAGACTGAAAACTCGTGGGTTCAAGACCCCCCTCCCCAGCATAGTACTAGCTAACGTCCAGGCCATCGAGAACAAAGTTGATGAACTAAGGTCCAGACTGACCTCGCAAAGAGAGCTGAGGGACTGTTGTGTGCTTTGTCTTACTGAAACGGGTCTTACGTCAGATTTGCCTGACAGCGTCATTCAACCTGAGGGCTTCTCCATTCACCGGATGGACTACGCGGCATCCTCCGATGAAAATAGAGGCGGAGGGGTCTGCTTCTTAATCAACTCCTCATGGTGCTCGGATGTGAAGGTTCTAGCGAGCGCCAGCACAGCAAACTTGGAATATCTAACGGTGAAGTGTCGCCCATTCTACCTGCCACGAGAATTCACTGTAACTATCCTGACGGCAGTCTATATCCCACCTCAGACAGACACGAAACCAGCACTTGATTCGCTATGCGCTGTGATTAACAGCTTTGAAAGAAGATACCCAGAAGCCCTGTTCATTATTGCCGGACACTTCAACCATGCCGACTTCAGAAGTGTGTCACCACATTACTACCAACACGTCTCCTTTGCCACCAGTGGCCCAAACACCCTTGACCATTGCTATACGACCATCAGAGAGGCTTATCGGTCCATTCCTCGTCAACACTTGAGTAATCCAGCCCACCGGGCTGTGTTCCTTATCCCTGCATATAGACAGAAAGTGAAACGGGAGAAGCCAGAACAAAAACTGGTACCGTGCTGGTCTGAGGAAACAAAGGAGATTCTACGTGACTGCTTTGAGTCGGTCGACTGGAAAATGTTCAAGGACTCGGCTGCCAGTCACGAAGAGTATGTCACTACCGTCACAGACTTTATCACCAAGTGTGTCGAGGACTGTGTACCAAAGAGGACAATTACTGTGTTTCCAAACCAGAAACCATGGATGAACGAGGAGATACGTTCTCTTCTGAGGGCTAGGACTGCAGCATTCAAATCAGGCGACCCTGTCCTTTATAAGAAAGCGAAATATGATGTACGTAAAGCGATCAAAGAAGCCAAGAGACGGTACCAGTCTGAAAACGAGTCTCAGTCTGGCCGTCAGATGTTGCAGAACTTGCAAGCTATAATGGGTTGCGATACAAAACCAGAAAACAGCACTGACAACAGCACATCCCTTCATGATGTACTTAAGACCATCTTGGAAAGTTTTGAACAGAAGGACACGGGTATGTCCCCACCCGTCATGTCAGACTCCAGTGAACCTGAATCTACAGCCAATGATGGTGAACATTCCGAGAGTGAACCTGTGGAAAGCATCGTCCCCTGATGATATCCCTGGTTGTGTCTTTAGATCTTGTGTGGATTAGTTGGCAATGTTCAAAGTAAAATTTATTATTAAAAGTTGGTATATATACGTTATAGATTGGTGTTTTCTTTTGCAGGCATTTACAGGAAAATACAAAAACAGTGGAATTTATGACAAACTATACATTAACAACCGATTTGCTAAAGAAGACATTATACAAATAAAAATAAGACTGAGAATATGTTGTAAAGAGTCCTTGAAAGTGAGTTTTTACGTTATAGAATCAGGTTTAATATCACTGGCATCAGTTGTGAAATTTATTAACTTCTGAGTTCAGACTTGCCATGAGTGAAGTTATTCATGCCACTGAAAGTTGTCAGGTAATAACTGTTCCTGGACTTGTAGTGTGGGACCTAAGGCAACTAAACTCAGTGCTGATGGTTAGTAGTGAGAAGAATGCCTGCCCTAGTTGGTAGGGGTCTTTAATGCATGCCGCTTTCTTGTGGCAGTGCTCCATGCAGGTGTGGTCAGTGGACTTCTCAGCCCAGCTCTGCATTCTATCAATGTTTTGTAACCTACAGCAACTTTCCACACTATCCACAACACCATTGATGTTCACATTATTTGCAGACTTCCTAAACCACTGTTCCACTGTAAATGGGCTTTGCTTGTGATGGACTGGCTAAATCCATTACATTCTGTAAACTTTTCCTTTCCAGGGCTTTGGTGTTTCCATTCCAGGCTGTGATGCAACCAGTTAGAAAACTCTCCACTGTGCATCAATAGAAGTTTGTCAGATTTTGTTGTGACATGTTGAATTGTTGAAAGTTGACTAACTGTTGTGAATTCTTTGGGAATTCTCTTGACTGCTGGTTCTAGGAATAATCCTCTGATATGATGATGCGAGGGAATTTAAAGGTATTGGACCTTTCCACCTCCGAGCCCCTAATGAGAACTGGTTCATAAACTCCTGGCCTTTTCCTCCTGTGGTCAATAATCAGGGGTTTTGATGAAATGATTTAATGGGCTTCTGTAGTTTGCAGGCTTAACTGGTGAAGGAGGCAACTGGATGGATCAGTTGAGCTACTCTTTGCTCTCTTTCATTCCCACGTAGATTTTGGAGTGAGTCTGGTGGGCCTGACTGCTCTTCCACTATGGACATTGGCCTCTTCCTGTCTGCTGCCCTGTGAACAGTGAGTGTCTGTCAGTGTGTTTTTGCAGCACTTCCCTGTCTCAGTTTTCCCATTCTCATACTTGGGCTCACATCCCCCCGGTCCACAGTGCCTGTCACCTTCTGTCCTAGTGCCTTCTCACAACTCTGTCTCCTCCCTTCTTCACATTACATATTTAGACTGCAGGTCCATGACCAGTGGTGTCTTGGTGGGCATGAGTGCTGGTTTTTATGACAATGATGTCATCATTTGGAAGGGTGTGCACATTTCAATAATTAATAAGTTTGTAGATGACACCAGAATTGATGGTATAGTGGACTTTAAGGAAGGTTGTCTTAAGATACAGTAGGATGTACTGTGCATTAACTACAAAACTGGGCAAGGACAGGTAGAAATTAATTCGACATGCAAAGTATTGTGCTTTGGCCAGTTAAACCAGGGCAAAAAAATCACACGGTAAATGGTGGCCTGCAGAGTATTGCACAATAGAGATACCTCAGTAGATTTCATGAAAATGCTAATGTAGTAATGAAACTGCTAGACTTTCCTTGCCTTCTTTGGATGCATTAGCATGTTACAACTGTGCAAGATGTTGGTGAGATTGCACTTGGGGTATTGTGTGCAGTTCAGGTCAGAGGAAGGATGTGACTACTGGAGAGGGTGCAGGAAACATTGACAAGGATGTGACTGGGGCTGGAGGGCTTGAGTAGATGGTCTGCAGGGATTTTGTAGATGCTGGAAATCAAGACAAAATGCTGGAGGAATTCAGCAGTTTGGGCAACATCGATGGAAAGGAATAAACAATTGAGATTTTGGGCTGAGATTCTTCACTGGGAAGGAGTAAGAATACAGAATAAGGTCGAGGGAGGTGAAGCTAGGTGGATGGGAGAAGAGAATGGTGAGAAGTTTGGAGGTGATAGGTGGAAAAGGTAAAGGACTGAAGGAGGAGGAATCTGATAGGAGAGAAGAGTGGACCATGGAAAAAGGAAAGAGGCACCAGGGGGAGGTGATGGGTGGGGAATGGAAGAAGAGGAAAGTGGGAGGAGGAAAATTTGCCAGAAGTTGGAGAAATTGATATTCAGGTTATCATGTTGGAGGCTAAGCAGATGGAAAATTAAGTGTTCCTTAATTTGAGGGGCCTCATTGTGGCAGTAGAGGAGGCAATAGACTGACATGTTGGAATGGGGATGGAGATTAGAATTAAAGTGGTTGGCTACCAGTGAATCTTCAGTGAATCTTGTTTATTGTGCATGGAGTGGATCATAGAGTTTGGACTGTTATATCTCAATGACTATGATAGTCCTCCACTGCCTGCAGTAATTTTGGCTTTTTAGACTCTCAACTCCTTTATCTTACCGAACGTCTTGATCTTTGAAATTGACATCCCCAATGGCTCACCAATTTCCTGTACTAAAGGAGTGTTATTCATACATGCAGGCGTAGCACACTTGGTGATTGGGGGGGGGGGGGGGCAGATTTTGCTGCTCTACAGGAGGAAAAGGTTCTTTATTTGACACTTAGCAGCCTTGTCCTACTGAAATCAATCTGCCGAGTACTGAATGTTTCAGGTGAGTCTGGCCTGAAGGGCCGTGCATCAGGTTGCCTTTGTACTTTTGCAGTCCTGGGTTTATGCAGCAGAGAAACAGGGCTTTTGGCCCATTGTGTCGAAGTTGACCATTGAGCATCTGTCCACTAACCACCTCCTGTACCTTGATGATTCAAGTGCGCATCCAAGTGTCCTTATTTACTTGTCTGCACCACCCCTCAGCCAGTGTGATCTAAAGTAACTTTTCTTTTTAAAGTAAAGAGGATATTCTTAGATCCCACCCAAATCTCTTGCTCCTCTGTATTTTCATGCCATCTTGTACACACCTTTTGCTTGGACCCATTGTTATACAGCATAATTACCTGGGGCTGGCCTGTATTCCTCTGAATCTTTCCTATCTATGTACCTGTCTAAATGTTTCTGAAATCTAGTGATAATGCCTACTTCCTCTGGCAGGTATTTCGCATACCCACCGCTTCCTTGAAAGAGTTGAACCCCCCCCCCCCCCCCCCCCCCCGGCGTTAAGCCTATGCATTCCAGTTTTACACACCTTCATGCTGGAAAAAGAACTACCTTTTTTCCCTATAATTTTATACACCCCCATAAGGTCACCACCCCTCAGCCTCCTCTGCTTCAGGCAAAAAATAAAACCCTTGATCGGGTGTGGTGAGCGTATGACACCCAAGCCCAAAATGGTATATGGAAAAAATATGTAGGTATGTGACATACACAAAGCTCCTTGATGTTTTTAAACTCCACACATAATAAAAGACATCGAAACAATTATCTTTACTGCAAAATGAAGCCGCGAAAAATGATTTTACAACCCGAGTGCACTGAGATTTTCAGAGCATCGCAGCACTTTGGCGCCACCTAGAGTACGTGACGTGGAAGATACCGTAAACGCTTTAAATTCGTTGCAGACCTGGTATATACATTAAGTATTTGGACAGTAACTTGTTGCAATGGAAGTGCTAATTAGCAATGATGTTTTTCAATTGCCTTATGAAAAGATTGATGTTAATAATTTTTGAAAATATTTTCTTAGATGCTTTATTTCAATCTGCTCGTTACAGTAAAACAATGAATACACGTAAAAAAAGCAACATAACTCGTCTACTTTGCTTAAAATGGTCCTTAATTATTGTTACTAAGTCACTAATCAATTATTAACTGCTTAAAATTACCATACCATACTAGATTATCCAGAACTTTTTCCAATATCTTTCCTTCCAGTCGGCCCAATTGAGTCTGCTCTGCCATTCCATTATGGCTGATGATCTTCTTAATCTTAATATTCCACAGAATTTCACTGCACCAGCTGCACAAGATAGAAATAAGCTGCAGAGAGTTGTAAACGTAGTCACTTTCATCATGGGCGCTAGATGCCCAGGACATCTTCAAGCAGCGTTGTCTCAAAAAGGCAGTATTTATCATTAAGCACTCTCATCACCCAGGTTATTCCTTGTTCTTATTGCTACCATAAGGAACGAGCCACAGAAACTGAAAGGCACGCACACAACGATTCAGGAACTGCTTCTTCCCCTCTGCCGTCCAATTTCTGAATGGATATTGAACCCATGAATACTATCTCACTACTTTTTTATTTCTATTTCTGCAATTCTTACTTAATTTAACTATTACACGTTTACTGTAATTCTCCTTTTTCTATTAGCATGTATTGCATTGTACTGCTGCCGCAAAGACAACAAGTTTCACAACATATGCTGGTGATATTAAATCTGATTCTAATTCTGAAAACACCACAATGTCTTTCATCTTGGTGAATACAGATGTTACCAAGTGTCTTGGCCAGAAACGTCGACAGTGCTTCTCCTTATAGATGCTGCCTGGCCTGCTGTGTTCCACCAGCATTTTGTGCGTGTTGTGTGAATGATACATTTCAGATACTACCCACATCACACAGACCCACACATGTGTTAATAGACCCCACTCATTCCCCCTTGCTTCTAATCTACTTATAAATCTTAATATTTATAAACATTCTTGTTTTCCTTAATATTAGGTGTCAGTTGCTTTTATAATTTCACCTTGCACCTAGCTTCGTTTCCTTGAATGCCTTGCACACTGACCATACAGCTGAATATCTCCCCCTCCCCCCCAGTTTTCAGTGCTCTTATCTTATGACAAGTGTCTTTGTCTTATTCGTTTAACAAAACCCTCAATATAGCTTGACGTCCAGAGTTCCTTGTCCTTTCCGTTTACAGGAATATGATACATTCACTATTTCCACTCTGAAATGACCCCCACTCCCCAAATATAGATAAATTCTTCCCATGCACACGTGCCAGGTACTGTTTAATATTAATGAAGTGGGCCTCAATTTCTAGACCGTCCATTTCCCTGTTCGAGAAAAACTTTGAAACTTACCCAGTTATGTTCAGGTGCCTTCAAATCCTCACGCTCCGACACATAATGCAGCTCGCTGCCCTATAGCCAGGAAAACTGCTGGCACAAAACTGCAGGTTAAAAATCCCACCTCTAATCCTTTCACACAAAAGTGATCCGATTAATATTGTGGAAGTTGAAATGCCCGACTGCAGTAACCTTATTTCCATTACATATCTGTGTGATTTGCCAGCACTTCCATCTTAAATTCCAACCAGTTGTTGGCAGGCCTGCAGTATAATCCCAGCAACGTGAATATGGCCTTTTATTTCTAAGCTCTACCCATGTGAAAAGTCTTCTGAGACACCCTCCCTCATTACTGCATTAATGGGCTGATTTATCAATGCAAAGTCCGCTCTGCTCTTACATGCCTCCGTATCACATATGTTAACTTTCTGCAGCCAGAGTGGCGAGCTGCTAGTCCTACTCATCTTTCACTCACTAAGTCACAGAGTTACACAGCACAGAAACAGACCATTCGGTCCAACTCATTCATGTTGACCAAGAACCGAGGTCGTCTCATTTGACTATGTTTGGTCTATATTCCTCTAAACCAGGATTCCCAACCTTTTTTTTGTGTCATGACCAATATCATTAAGCATAGGGTTGGGCACCCCTGCTCGACACCATTTCTATCCAAATGTCTTTTACCTTTCTACTACTTCCTCTGACAGCTCATTCCATATACCCACTATCCTCCGTGTAGGAAAGGATCGCCCGTGGAAATCGTTTCAAGCTATATTCTCCAGTCAGACTCCCTTAGTTGTTACCATCCAGCAGATCCACACCCCATGATCTTATATATTTCTAAATGGTCACCTTCAGCTTATTACATTCCAGGGAAAATGGTTCTTGTCTGTGCCCTTTCTCCTTATAACTCATGTCCTCCTTTTACGGTAATAGCCCTGTTTCCACACTCTTTCCAACTTCCCGATACGTTGCTTGACTGGGCAACCAGAACTGTGCACAATTGTGTGTAGTATCGTACATGATGGCCCTATCCCTGCACCTTGTACTGTGACGAATGAAGACGAGCTCAAGGGGTACAAGGTAATGTTGCAGCTCTGTTGAACTCTGGTTGGACCACTGTGGAAGTCATGGGAAGACAAGGATAGCCTGGGGCAGTTGTAGTCAAGTGTGACCATTGGAGTGAGACTGCCGGAGAAGCCTCTGCTTACTACAGGCGAGATAGGGTCGGTAGAGCGGCAATATGTTCTGAAGCCGAATGAGTGAAGCCTCTGTAGTGAGACTTTTCCAGAAAGGTCTTCCTGAGGCAGAGTATCTCTTTACACAATGAGGGTGGGAGGGAAATGCCAGAGACAGACGAGATAATAGAACTGAAGGGATGTGAAACATGCCCAACATCTAAGACTCTGCTGTCTTTAGTAACTTCAAGGTAGTTGGGAAATAGGCTGTCCTCCTGAAGTTTCAATTGAGTTTATTATGAATAGTAATTTATCTTGCGGTTAAGGAATTCAAACATATACACTTTACAATGATCAATATCCACAACTGATAGGTCAATTCTGTATGCAAATAATGATTTTCTGTTCAGAGTTCAGCAGTGTGGGCGACAGGAGTCCATGCTGTTCCTCTCGTGAACAAGTAAAATATAAGGTATGCTTGACTCCCAAAGACCATAAGACATTGGATGACATAAGACATTTGAAGATGTCCTGGATAGTATGGAGGCTGGTGCCCATGATGGAGCTGACTACATTTACACTACTTTGCAGTTTATTTCAAGCGTGTGACGTATTATCCCCTTTCCTACCAAGTGGTGATGCATACCAAATCTCCATAAAACCATGAGATATAGGATCGGAGTCAGGCCATTTGGCCCATCCAGTCTACTCCGTTATTCCATCATGGATAATTTATTAACCCCCCACCCCGACCCTATTTTGCTGCCTTCTCCAGTAACGTTTGATTCCTTGACTAATCAAGAGCCCAACAATCTCATATATACTCAATGACGTCCTGCACAGCCGTACATACAATGAATACCACAAATCTTCCACGTTCTGGCTAAATAATCGAATCTGCTTTGCCATTACATCATGGCTGATCCATCATTCCTCAGCCTCAATCTCCTGCTTTCCCCTTGTATCCCTTCACACCTTGACCAATCAATAATCGATTAACCCCTGCCTTAAATGTTCATAAAGGCTTGGTCTCCGCAGGTGCCTGTGGCAACGAATTCCACAGATTCACCACTCTCTGGTTAAAGAAATTCTTCCTCATCTGCGTTCCAAAAAGACGCTCCTCTATTCTTAGGTTGTGTCCTCTGGTATCCACTTTCATCTCTGTTTTATTTATTACATACTCGTAAAAGCTTTTACTATCGACTTTGATATTGTTTGGCAACTTACTTTCACGCTTCACTCAACTTCACTTGCCTCCATCATTGAAATGTTCCTAAAACCAATGCATATACTTTCATCTCAGCTCGGGGTGCGTGCAGGATAACGAAATGTCGACCTGTGATTAAACCACCACGCGTGGGATGTGGGGACGGGGTTGGGAGAGGCTGTTAAAGCACATGCTCCAAGCCTGGTGCAGGTGCAAAGTCTCGTCGGGATAGAGAGCAGGTTTGTGTGTTTTTTTAACCGGACTATCGATTATGCTGAAAAAGGATGAAGAAATAGAAAAGTAATTTTAAGAGATGGAGGCAATAGATTTCAGAAAAGGGTGGCAGCATCAGTTCTTATTCCAAGTTGAAGACCCTTATGTTTGCCTAGAAGGTCTCAGTTATACATTCGATGAAGATTTGCACGCAGTAATGTGGAAAACAAATCTAATGCAGTTCTATCTTTTGTCGCAGAGTCAGTGTGATCGTGCTAAATGGGCGCATCGGCCAACTACGTGCATGCAACCAAGCTTCCCTTCTACAGTCATCTAAGCAATTCAGATTAGGACCCTACCATTCTGTGCCTTGTCTATTAATGAGCCTGTCTGGAAGACTCTGTAACACGGTATTGTACCTGATTCCATCACCTCCACCGAGAGCGCACTCAGATACTACCCACCCTCCGTGGAGAAACGAGTTGCCAGAGGAAGTGATGGTTATGGGTTCAATTGCAGCTGTTTAGAGAAGTTAGGATGGGAGGAATATGAAGGGCTGTGGTCCAGGTGCGGGTCGATGGCATTAGTTAGAATAATACTTCAACATGGACTAGATGGACAGAAGGGCCTTTTTAGAGCTGTATTGCTCTATGTCTTCGTGATTCAGTCCGATCTCCTAGCAATCTAAGGACAAAAACCGTGACTGTGTACTTACAGAGCACTCACCCTCGCAGTTATCTAGTCACACTGTTCCTACATTTCTAAAACCATTTCAGCTTTCACACTCAACAATAGCTGCTGTTATCGCTGTGTTCCAGCGTTTCTGTTCGAAATTCAGATTTCAGCACCCGTATTACTTTCTTTAGATAGAATACACAATTTTATTTTTATCTATTTATTTCGAGATGCAGTATGGAACAGGATCGTCAGACCTACCAGGTCGCGCTGCCCAGCAACCGACCGATTTAACCCTAGCCTAATTACAGGTCAATTTACAACGAACAATTCAAAGTTCAAAGTAAATTCATTATCAAAGTACATAAGTCACCATATGCAACTCCGATTCATTGTTTTGCGAGCATATTCAATACATACATAGAATAATAACCAAATCAACCAATGAAAGACTGCATCGACTTGGGCGTTCAACTAGTGCATAAACTGTGCAAATACTAAAAGCAAGAAATAATAAATATAATGCATAAGAGAATAATAAATATCAATAACATGAGATTAAGAGTCCTTGAAAATGCATCTTCAGGTTGCGGAAGCATTTCTATGCGGGGCAGGTAAAGCTCAGTGAAGTTATTCTTCTTGGCTCAAGAGCCTGATGATGGAGGGGTAATAACTGTTCCTAAACCTGGTTGTGAAGCTCCTGAGGTTTCTGTACCTTCTTCCCGATGACATCGGCGAGAAGAGAGCATGTCCTGGATGGCGGGGATCCATGATGATGGATGTTGCTTTCTTGCGACAGCGTTTCGTGTATATGTGCTCAATGGCGGGGAGGGCCTTGCCGCGATGGACTGGGCCATATCCAGCACCTTTTGTAGGATTTTCCGTTCAAGGGCATTAGTGTTTCCCGATAGAGAGACTTGCCTGCAGTTAATATTCTCTTCTCTGCACATCTGTAGAAGTTTATCAAAGTTTCAGATGTCATGCCGAATCTTCGCAAACTCTTAAGGAGCTCGAGGCACTGCCGTCCTTTCTTCGTAGGAAACGACGAGATTCTCCATTTTGTAGCACATGGAGTAGGTCGCATTTCTAGCTGCTCTCTCTCTTTTAATATATTTTATATCCCTTTTAGTTTTGATGATGTACTACTTCTACTGAAGGATTTATTATTTCTACTGAAGGATTTACGACTTAATCACAATGGCCGAAAAACGTCGTTCTGGTATTGAACTGAGAAGCGGCAAGCCTTTCCCTGAAATGGAGCAAACGGAACAAACCAAGAAAACGGAGGAATCTATCACACTAGCAGGAATATCTTCTTCAATACAAGACATGAAGTCGGAATTCGGATCGCTTATTATCAAAATTGATAATTTAGCCGGTTCAAACGTGAAGCTCGAAAAAGCTATTTCTACGATTCAAGACTCTCTGAAAAACTTGGACTCTCAACTTCAAACACTTCAGCAGACTACAACCCGAATCGAGAGTGAGCGTGTTTTATTCAAGCAAGCTATTAAAGATCAAGGAATGAAGATATCTTCGATGGAAAAGAAAATCAATGAAATTACCTCGGAACTATCTAAAACGAAGAAAAGAATGGTTGATTTAGATAGTAGAGGGCGTCGGAGGAATCTGCGTATTCTGGGACTGCCTGAAAATACTGAAGCTGGCGATCTGCTAACATTCTTTTCAGATATGCTGTACTCACTTTTCAATGAGACCCTCGAAGCTAGTCCCTTAATCGACAGAGCTCACAGAATTCCATTTTCTTAGCGTTCAGCCGAATTACGTCCTCAAGCAGTTGTACTTTCTTTGCATTATTATACGACTAAAGAAGCTATTCTTCAAGAAGCCAAAAAGAAACGGAAATTATTCTTTAATTCAACACAGATTCGTATAGTTGAAGATTATCCTCCCGAAATCTTTCCGAAAGAAAGAAATATCGAGAAATTATGAGTGAAATGTATAAATTAGATTTAAATCCCTCCCTTCGCTTTCCAGCAAAGCTGACAATTTTTCCTGAAAAATCTCAATCATTGAGAATCTACTCTCCTCAGGAGGGATGGGTGTATATTAAAAACCTTAAAGTTAAGCCTACTGAATAAAATATTAAAGTTACACCGATTACTCAGTAGGCAATTTTGAAGTATCTGCTGTATGAGTTGTTTATGGAGCTTTTGAGTTAAGTACATGCTATACCTTTTCATTCTCTGGTATGGGACGTGGTCGATTTAATTTTTTTTACCTTATTAATAATTAGTACATATATAACTGTTTTGTAGGGAACCTTTATAGTATTGTACTTTAGTGGTCCGTGTAGGACCTGTTGTGTATTAATCTTTTTATTTCTTTTATTTGTTTCAATACTTATAGTTTTAGGTCTGTTATATATATACTTATTTACTTTTCTTTTTCGAGAGAAAGCATATTGTTTGTAACATTATTTGCTCGGATTTATTCCTTCTTTTGAATATGTGTTTAAACCACTTTAGCTGATTCTAAGATGACCGTTGTTGATTATGTTTTTATTAATGTTAGACATAACATTATAGTAGTTGAATTCAGTTTGTGCATTTTATTATGGCTATTTTCCGTGGGATTTTTGCTTTTCGTAAGGAGCAGCAAAATGGAGAACAGGGTCAAAGGTTATTAGTCAGCATGGGACCACCCTATTGGTTCCTTCATTTCTATCTTTTGGGTGGGGGGAGGGGGAGGGGTCTATTAGGGTAGGTTCTTTTCTTGATTGGGCAGTTCTTTTGATGGATTTCTCTTTCGTAAATACGTCACTCCTTCTGGTTGTACCCGCGCCTTTTGGTTTAATCTGTACTTGCGTAACATTTCTTTTATATAATATTCAACTCAATCTTAAAAATGGATGTTAATAAAATCAATATAATATCTTGGAATTGGAACGGTGTCAATCACCCCATTAAGGGTAAAAAGATTTTAAAGAAATTAAAAACACTTAATGCTGATATTATTTTTGCGCAAGAAAATCATATACGAAAACAGGATGAGGATAGGTTCTTCCGCTTCTGGAAAGAACCTCTATTTAATTCGCTGTCGGATAGTAAAACAAGAGGCGTTTCTATATTTCTTAGTCCCAAAATTCCTTTTGTACACTTTAATACAACTATTGATATGATTGGAAGATATTTAATTGTTACTGGCTTATTATGCGAGCAAAAGGTAGCTTTGGTGTGTGTATACGCACCTAATGTAGATAATTCATATTTTTTCAAGAAACATTTTTCAGAGTTACCGAATCTCAATGAATCTCAGCTGATCATGGGTGGTGACTTCAATTGTAGCTTAAATCAGGTGATTGACAGGTCATTAACCAATCCGTCGCTTCCTAATAAAGCGGCAGCTTGTATTAACTCTTTTTTATTAGAATATCGTCTTGTCGATATTTGGAGATATAAACACCCCAATGATAAAGATTTCTCTTTTTTCTCACACGTCCATCATAAATATTCTCGAATTGATTACTTTTTTTTAGATACACGTCTGTTAAACTTCGTCGTTGAATGTGCGTATGACATCATTGCGCTTTCAGATCACGCGCCTTTAAAGTTAACCCTTAAGCTTTCGGATAGATTTTTGAAAATCTGACAGTGGAGATTGAACCTCGTATTGTTACAGGATCCAGCTTTTGTTAATTTTATTAAGAAGAAAATTTCTATATTTTTTGAATTTAATACAACTGAAGGAATGTCAAATCTGGTTATATGGGACACCTTGAAATCTTTTCTTAGCGGACAGATAATCTCATATTCAGCAGCCTTGAGAAAGAAAACTAAAGCGGAATTGTCAGTGCTTATTAATAAAATTAAACAGATAGATAAAGCGTATTCAGTTAAACCTACTGAAGACCTATATAAAGAAAGGGTCGAACTTCAATCACAGTATGATTTGCTTCTGACCTTTCCCATTGAACAGCAAATTTTTAAATCTAAAAGTTTATTTTATACACATGGGGGAAAATCTGCTAAACTTTTAGCGGGTCAGTTAAAGGCTGGGATGGTCAGAAGACAGATTTTAAAAATTCGCCGACCAGATAGAACAGAAACATTAGATCCTTATGAAATTAATAAGATATTTATGGACTTTTATTCAAATCTTTATAAATCTGAATTCTCTGATAGTATATAGACTATATCCTCTATGCAATTAGGTAAAGCTCCAGGACCTGATGGCTATACGGTAGAATTTTACAAGACCTTTCATGAAATACTTATACCACATCTTCATCAAACGTTCACCGATTCTCCATCCTCTGGGAACCTTCCTAAAACTTTTTATGAAGCACTAACTTCATTGATTCCAAAAAAAGGAAAAGACCCACTGGAATGTGTATCCTATAGACGTATTTCTTTACTGAATGTAGATTTTAAAATCCTCTCTAAGATTCGAGCAAATAGGCTTGAGAGTATCTTGCCTAATGTTATCTCAAGCGATCAAACAGGATTTATTAAAAATAGATACTCACATTTTAATATTCGAAGATTATTAAATATCATTTATTCCCCCTCAGCCAAAGAATCTGTATGTATTGTATCTTTGGATGCAGAGAAAGCCTTTGATAAGGTGGAGTTGCCTTATCTATTTCAGGTTTTGAGGTGGTTCAATTTTGGTCCTGGATATATTTCCTGGATGAAATTGATTTATCATGCCCCGGTAGCTGCGGTTCTAACTAATAATCAAAAGACTTCGTACTTTAGATTATATAGAGGTACCCGTCAGGGCTGTCCCCTTAGCCCTTTATTATTTAATTTGCCTTTAGAACCACTTGCTATTGCTCTTAGGGATTGTATTTCTGTGCAGGGTATTAGGAGCG
Source organism: Hemitrygon akajei (assembly GCF_048418815.1). NCBI lineage: Eukaryota > Metazoa > Chordata > Chondrichthyes > Myliobatiformes > Dasyatidae > Hemitrygon > Hemitrygon akajei. The sequence continues at coordinate 60,013,480 of NC_133147.1, forward strand.
GGGATACATTACATAAAGTTTCGTTATATGCGGATGATTTATTATTTTACATTTCAAATCCTAAGAAATCTATTCCTTCTATGTTATCTATATTTATGGAATTTGGTACTTTTTCTGGATATAAACTTAATTTACATAAAAGTGAATTACTTCTTATTAATAATTATTCTGATTATTATGATCAAATACCTTTTAATATTACCAAAAACCATTTTACTTACCTTGGTATCAAAATTACAAAACATTTTAAAGACCTATATAGGTATAATTTCTTCCCTTTAGTTGAATATACTCAACAGGTGCTTTCTAAATGGTCACCTATGTCGATGTCATTGATAGGTCGAATAAATGCTATAAAAATGGTTATTCTACCGAAATTTTTATATATATTTCAAGCAGTTCCCTCTTTTGTTCCAAAAACATTTTTTGATAAAATAGATTCTCTGATTTTGTCTTATGCTTGGAATAATAAAAGCTCTAGAGTGAATAAACTTTTATTGCAAAAATCAAAAAAAGATAGAGGACTGGCTTTACCAAACTTCAGATTTTATTATTGGGCAATTGATATTCGTTATATTACTTTTTCGATTTATGATATAGACGACCAAGATCACCCTTCATGGTTACAGCTGGAGGAAAATTCAGAAATTGAGTTTTCGTTAGCTTCTTTATGAGGAGCTCCTCTTCCGTTTTCGCTCTCCAGAATAGGTAGACAAGTTCTTAACCCTATTGTTAAAAATACTTCAAAAGTTTGGTTTCAATTTCGTAGATTTTTTGAATTAAATGATTTTTTAATTTCTAGTAATATTTATTCTGATTTCTTTTTTAAGCCATCATCTTTGGATAAGGCTTTTCTAATATGGAAAATTAAGGGAATAAAAAATCTTTTAGATTTGTTTTTACAAGACATTAACACCATTTATCCATCTAAGCGAACTTGAAAACTTCAGCGGCAAAACATGGCGTTCGCCTGCTGTGACCGACTGCTTCAAGCAACTCGGTTTTGCAGATTACGGGTGGTACGGAAAACGATGAGTCAGAGCGGCAGAAATATGCGAGCGCGAGACCTTCACTAAGGTGCAGAGAATTCATGTGTAGATGCAGTCGACAAACTTCTGCGGAGAGGAATCGGCCCGACAAATTTGCGGTAGAATCTTGGCCTAGAAATACCGCAGAAGGTGCAGGTGATCGAGTGTTTATTAAACACAAGGGACTACGCCAAACAGAATGGATGATTGAAGAGTTCATCAGGATTTTCAGTGCGTGAGTCGGATGTTTCAGACCGGAAGGGCAAATTCTTTGCTGGGATTTGCTGCTTTTCTTTCGGACCAGAAACTCCGGCTGGTTTCGTGAGATGGCCGCAACGTATCCTTCACAGACCACTCTGATGCAGGTATGTGATAAGTATTAGTTTTGTCTTATGATATCAACACATGGTTTATGTTACCATAACCGCTGACTTAACGCTGTAGATATTTATATTTTTAATCTTAATACAAATATAATTAGAAACAGAAACTGCTGTTTTCAGCACGGAGAACGGCTGAAATGACTGGGGGCGAGGTAAAATCTTCATTTTCCAGGAAGATATGCACCTCATGCCCCCTGCCAAAGTAAAGTCCATTTCTTCTCAGTATGCTTCACACCTCATGTTGCAGATGACCAACGCACCACTACATATGGATCGCTGAGCATCACTTTATATACATATGTAATAGTATATAATAGTTAGTTGTACATTGTGTTTTCTAGGACTGCTTTTCAATTTATATTTACAGCGCTTTTTTGTTTCTTTAAAATTATTTTCTTAATGCTTTTATTAAATCTGATCTGGAGTCACAACCATGTCGTTCCCCTTTACATTGTGAGCTGAAGGATGACAATAAACAATCTTGAACCTACACGAGCGATTTGAAGCTGATTATCCACGCTATTAACTGTTGATTACAAAAGCAGCTCTAATCTCCGGTCATGGAAATAGATTGCCCAACATTTGTATTTAACGTGGCTGCAAACAATACTAAAAAAATCATAATATTCAAGGAAGAGCGAAATTCACCGCACAGTGACACATTGAGTAAAAATAGTTCACCGTAAGTGTTTGTTCAGTGGTGTGTGCCTGATGTGTCTGCGGAGTTGGCCACGTTAATTGTCTCAGTGGACTTTGTCACTCCTTTATAAGACATTGCTGACACAGTCACCAGTACATATGGGCGTTTGGGGTCGTTCTGTAGTACTGTTTGCTGCCGCATAGCGAAAATGGGATACCCAGCCATTTACTACATAGCGGGTATTTACTATCCTGTACTTGCAACGGTCGGTATTCCAGGTAAGATACCGGAACTACAGTATATACTGTATAGTGTGGGTCGGACTTCTTGCTGTGCCGGCTGCAATATACGAATACTCGTCTTGATACCCAGTGCAGACGATTTTTTTTTGAATGCTCAGGGTTCAGAAATCTGATGTTTGTTTATTATTTAAATATATTTAACCCAGCCAACCTGTTCATATTCTATATCTTCACAGTATGGTCCGGGTCCATTTGGTCCCGGCCCAAGAATCCCCTCATAACAAGTGTCTATACCAAATTTTTAACCACAAATCTACTTGGAATGCATAAATAGCCTATCTGACATTAATAAATGGGTGATTAAGCTTTAGTTAATGTTTCAGAGATCTAAATTCCATTTCAATAGATACAGGTCAAATTTGACCCGGAACAGCCTTAATGTACAAAAATTTGCAGCACCTGTACAAAAGTATAATCATTTTTAAATATTTTCATTTTTGCGCTTTTTGGGCCACTTTAGGAAAATTCATCAAATGTCGGCTAAAAATGGCATTTAGGGTGTTTCTACTGCTCTCAAATGTCAAAACGGGTCAAATTTGACCCGAACAGTATGTAAGGGTTAATTTCGGATTCTTTTGTTGCATGCATTACTCCCGTTTGTGTTATTACTGACTTTGTTCACCATTGTGCCTCTCATGACCTTCCGAACCATACCAGGTGTTTATTGTTTTAGGTCTGAACCTGTATCAATCCTGACATTTCGCAATTTAGAATAACAAATTTACAATGATGTGGAATCCTCAGAGTCACTGTAACTATTATAATTTGCTTTCCGCTGTACTTCCAGCATGAGAGGTTTTTTTTTTAGCTCAGCCATAAGGAGGCATTAAGGTACTCTTGTTTTATACCTGACTAAATGTCCACTCAATTTCAACAATAATATGAAGGACCCCCCTGCTTTCTTCATGGCCTTCTTTGATCAGGTTTGACTTCGATTGTTCGGCTTTATTTGTCTAATACTGGATGCCTGAAAGAACAGTCTTCCTGGATCTCCCGTATTACTATTATCAAAGCTGACTTCGGCATTTTCATCTCCAGTGACAGACCAAGTCTAGATGATTGCGGCATTAAGCCGCTCGTGAGTAAGTTTCTTGCGAAGTTTTGAGACTCCACTTTAAACTGCCAGCTCATCCGCAGCTTCCCCCCCCCCCCCACCCCACCCCACAACTTCGGATCCTGAAAGTGCAGCCTCGGATCCTGAGCCTGCCGATTCCAAGCCAACCCAACTCAGCATACGATAGAAGAGCTAGGGCCATTCAACACAATACTAAGCATTTCCCCATAAATGTTTCGTAACGGTTAGCGCAGTGCTTTACCACGCCAGCGTCTCGGGTTCAACTCCCACCGCTGACTGCAACTCTGAGTGCTAGGTGTGTGTTCAGGATCCGATACAAGTTGCTGTTGTTTGATCCAACATCCTCGCGAGTATTTTTTAAACTGCTGGATTAAACTATCAGTAACTGCAAACAGCAGTCCCAGGCAATGGAGGAACGAATAAAAGACACTCAGCCTGCCTTTCCTTGTGATCTTTATCTGAAGGCGAGGAGTCACATATCTACGAACATGTGAATGACCGGAAGATGTAATCAGTAAGAACGTTTTAGTAAATAATAATTAAAAAAAAAACAACTGTAATACTGGAAACCTAAAATAATGAGTATGCTTTGTAAACTGAACCTCCCCCCCCCCACCCCCCGTGGGACCGCGTGAGATTCCTCCGGATGCTCCTGTATGCTCCCATCTTCCAAAGGCATAGGGGTTTGTAGGTTAATTGGACATATCATGTGCAGCATGGACTCGTTGGGCTGGATGGCCCTTCTGCCGTGTTATGTCACTAGATATAAAAAATGGTTTGGCGCAAATCAAGTTAGCCTGTTTTATGCTTCTTTACAGTTAACTTAATGGCGATTGTGATCCTGTCTCGGGGCAAGTGCGGACTCTCCAAGTGCATCACCCGTTACCTAGTGGGAATGGCGGTCGCTGATTTAATGGTCGTTATCATTGCTGTCGTACTGGAGCAGATTAATAACATATATATTTATGCTCGGTTTCTGCTCTTTACTCCGATTTGCGCCGTAACAGTTGTCCTGAGGTTTGGCGCCGTGGACTCTTCCGTTTGGTTCACGGTGGCTTTCACGCTCGATCGCTGTATCGCAATTTGTTGTCAAAAGTTGCGGGAACGATATTGCACCGAAAGAATGGCGACTATTGTGACAGTTATTATAGCTATTGGGAGCTGCGCGAGATGTATTCCATTTTATTTTTCAGTGGAACCTTACGTTATCATTGACAACTTACCCTGGCGGTGCGTCGGCAGCACTGAATACTTCAGTTCGCCAGTGTGGACAGCATATCAGGTATTTAACAGTATCATGACACCATTATTGCCAATCGGTTTAATCTTATTGTTCAATGCCTTAACAGTCCAGCATATTATTGCGGCAAACAAAGTCCGACAGGGACTCCGGAACAGTAACGAGAATCAGAGGGATTCGGAAGTAGAGAACCGGAGGAAGTCAATGATTCTGCTGTTCGCTCTGTCAGCCAACTTCATAGTTTTGTGGATGCCTTACGTAGTGTATACCACCAACTGGAGAGGTCAAAATTTCTTTTACACGAACAGATACCTGAGTAACCCGTTATATATCGCTCAGCAATTTGGGTTCATGTTCCAATTCCTGAGTACCTGCACCAACACGTGTATCTACACACTGTCACAGAAAAAAATCAGACAGGAGCTGAAGAACGGGACGAAATATCTGCTGAAATTAAGCAGACAACTTTGTGGATAAAATTACGAATTTTCTTTACAATTCAAATAAATGTTCCAAAAGATTCGTGGATTTGGAAAATGTGACAAACACCTACGCAGTCGAGTGTTACTGAGTCAGTCATAGACACTACAACACTGCGACAAGCCCTTCAGTTCATCTGCAATGTGCCTAACTATTATTCTGCCTAGTTACATTGACTTGCATCTGGACCATATCCACCATACTCCTCCCACCCAAGCAAAATCTCCAAAAACCCGCATCCAACATTTCTGTTGGCAGGTCGTTCTATACTGTTATCACCCTCCAAGTGAACATATTCCCCACTCAGGCTCGCCTTAAACTTTTCACATTTCAGCATTAACCATGACTTCTAGTTCCAACCTCATCCAACCTCAGTAGCTTGCCAAAGACTTCTGCCCTGGACACCTTTCAATTTGTCACCGGGTGTAGCCCATTTTCATTGGAGCTGCTGGTTGTGTTTCTGTATCGCTACGTTTTTACGAGATGGATTGCTCTCCCCACGCCCAACCCCCCTCATTTCTCAGCAGGGCGAAGTTCATAATTTTATACACCTCTAACAAATCTCCCCTCATTCTCTTACGTTCCAGGGAATAAAGTACAAAACTATTCAATCTTTCCCTGTAACGCAGCTCCTTAAGTCCCGGCAACATCCTTGTAAATTTACTTTATACTCGTTCAATCTTGTTGATATATTTTTTTTCTGTAGTTCGTTGACCAGACTGGCACACAATACACTGAGAGTGCATAAACATTTCCACTGAAGGTAGACGAATTCATTGACTTAAGTAGGACAACAGTCCTAATGAATGAAATACCGGTGTTGTGGTCATTAAGCTTATAAAATTATATTTAAGTTCACTGGATTAACACGTAGATGTGGCCAAGCGAAGTAGGTACCGATGAGTTGGTAGATTCATGCTCAGGAATATCAATAGTCTAGGAATATGTGTATACCTACTCTGCCGCAACTGGAGCCATTTAAAGGGAAAGGCAAGGCGGCGTTAAATAAAGTGATTAGGACAGATCAGATTTTGCATGGAAGTACTGCATAGAAGTAAATGTTGGCTTATGTATGTTCATTGAGAAAACATCTGACATATAAAAAAACACAGTATAATCCATAAATGGTCACGTTTATGCTGACGTTAGTGCAAGTAAATAGAGGAAGGAGCCATGTATCACAAATATGTCCGTGACATGTTAAAAAGAAACTGATCGCCCACACAATAGCATATCATTGGCACGTATTTTGTGCCCATGGTCATGTAGCTTCACGACCTGGTTTCTTCCGAGAATTACCTAGTGGTAGAAATTTGCCTAAATTTTTTTTATCTCTCAAGTCACGTTCGGCAGCTCTTCATTCACACATATTCCCTGCAGCGGCTGCTGGCATCGGAAAGCACAAGTTTTAATCTGAAAAAGAAAAATCTTCGTCGTCCCTTCTGCTGCTAAGGCTTCTGGGACTGCAAAAAGAAGAATTCGGTGCCTAGCTTCCATTCCATTTCATTTCTGCTTCCCACTCCCACGCCAATCTGTCTGTTCTCGGTCTTCATTGATGCGGAGATTTCAAGCACGAGCAGGAAGAACATAATGTCATATTTTGCTTGAGTAACTGATAAGTCAAGGATGCTAATACAAATACTTCATGTTCAGTATCCTATACACCCGGTGGCCTATTGCACTCAGCTGTCCACTGTTGTTCACCTTGCCCATCCTTTGCCCTTCACACCTCCACCGGGATCCATCACTCTTCCATTCTGCCTATCTTCCACCAAAGTCTTTGTAATCACTCTCTCGTTGAGCTATACACTGGCAAGCTCTGCTTTCCCCATTGAGTGCTGATGTAGGACTTCAGCCAGAAATATTAATACCCACCTTCTGTCCTGATGATGGTTGTTTGAGCAGCTGAGCTTTTCCGTTATCAGCACCAGATTCCAACGATTACAGACTCTTAAATCCTCCATCTCCAAGGCCTAATTTGAAGAGGCTTTTGAATACTTCTGCATCATTAGTACAGTGACAGACCTTTGATCAATTACGCCATGGTCCATCCAATCCTACCCCTTCCATATCACGGCTTAAAACATCTACTCTATATCCAGGAATACTAGGATATCGGTCCTGCCTTCTTCCAGCAATGCCTCCATGGTTGCAAGAAAAGCATGTTGTCCCTTGCTGATTAGCACTTTGTTGGTTCTTCCGTGGCCTCCCCGCAGCAACGGAGAACACTGAAGTCAAGGCAGAGCGTCATGGAATTGGGAAGGTGAGATGGAATGACAAGCTACAAAAAGCTCACGGAGGGATTGGTTTTAGGCAGGTGCTCCTCGCCATTATCATCTTCAATAAGCTCGGCCTCTCCGAGATTGGATGCTTGTGACCAGTGATGTGCACTTAGTAGTTGGGTCGTCTGTTGTTTTGTCATCTCCACTATTCGGATAATAACATTGCTGAGCTGACTAGTACGTTTGCAGATGACAATATCTGTGGTATACTAGAAGGTGAAGAAAGCTGTCTCATGTTATGACAGGATACTGATCCACTGGGAAAAGGGGATGGAATGGCGAATAGAATTTAACGCGGTTAAGAGCTAAACGATGCATTTTGAGAAGCTAAGCAAGGGCAGGGAATGCTCAGTGAATAGCATGACATTGAGAGTGGTGATGGACGGATATACCTTGGGGAGAAAGTGCTTATTTTACTGAAAGCAGAACAATAGAGAGGGTTGCTAAAAATCGCATGGCACGAGTGCCTTCATTGGGGGAGTCATCAGGTGGAAGAGCTGGGACTTCATGGTGCAGTTGTACAAAATGTCGATGAGACGCGGGTGGAGATTGTGTAATGCATGTGGTCTAGAATGAGGTTATGACTGATCAGAGACTGACGAGGAAACATGTGCCTGGAGTCAGAGGAGTTAGGGTAATCCTTAGTGAATAGCATGTTTCAGTAGTCAGCGTGAAAGGAACCTTCACGTCTGTGATGACAGTGTGAAATAGGATGATGTACTATAGCAAGTCGATGTTAAGAACGAGAATGTGCTAGATCTTTTGAAAAACATTCAGATGAATATGTCCCTTGAGCCGGGCGGTATATACTCACCTCACATTACTATAGTAAGCGAGGGAAGAGATTCGCTTCCTCACTAGCCGTACCGAGAATTCAGCTTTTACAAACGACAGTTTAAGCATCCACATTCGCTGAATCCATTGGTACGTCACCAAGGACTTGAAAATTACCTGGTAAATTTCTTCAGGCGTACAGCGAAGTGCGTCCTATCTGGTTGCATCTCCGCTGGTATGGAGGATCGGCAAGAGCTCCCGGAGTCTGCAAACCCAGCTAGCTATATCACGGCATCAACCTCCACGCTACCGAGGAAATCTTCAATAGGCGATGCATCAAAAAGGCGACATCCATCACTATGCTCTTTTCTTATTACTGCCATCAGGAAGGTGGTGCTGGAGCTTGATGACATCCACTTAACATTTTAGGAACAGCTTCCTCCCCTCCGCGATCAGATTTCCGAATGGACAATGAACCCATGAAAATTACTCGATCATTTTTTTGCTCTCTTTTTGCACCAGTTAATTCAATTTATTTTCTTTAAAATATATATTTCTTGCCGTACTTTATAGTATTTGCAATATATTGTATTGTAATGCTGCCTCAAAACAACACATTTCACGCCATTGGTCAGAGATTATAATTCCCCATCGCAAGCATAACTGAAAATCCAAGAAAACACATCAGGATAGAGAGCACCAGCAGAAACAGTCAACGTTTCGTTTTCAAGATATTTCATCAGAGCTGGTAATCAGTGAAAGGAACAGAGACCAATTTTCAGGAATCCATCCACCGGCCAATAACAGAAAGGTTTATATCCCCTTCCAACTAGAAATCACTGCACAGAAAACTGTCTATAGACCATATTCATAAGATGAACGATGTTGATGAGTGAAATGTACTATGAATGGCGAAATATTTTCAGATGGGTCATGATTGATATTTGTATTGTGCAGTTTTTCCTTCGAATATAACAGAACAGTGATATATTTACAACACCTTATACGATTTTGTGAAAGGTGGCCATATAGGATCATATAAAAGAACATCTGTTTTAGTTAGAGGAGTTATTCGGACAGGGCAGTGCAACCAGAAAACATGAATTACTACACACGCAATGCAGATACATTTATTAAGGTGGAAGATGCAAGAGCGTACCTCAGTGACCTACACTGCAACTAAGCGAACAAGTCTTTCAGTTTATAGACCTCGCAGTAAATTTCATTTATCTTATTGAAAGCACTATCCTTTTACTTCTCATTACAAGCCAGTCAAACATGGATTAGGTACATCATTGTATTTTCAGGAAAAATAAATTCAGGTAACATTTTGTTTTCTTAAAATTTCGTTCATCTCGGAATCTTCACACACTACAACACCACGAGAAGGAAGGCGAAATACGCTATTTTTACATGAAGTCCTTATCCATCACTGTGCAGCCACATGAGATGCGCCTATGGTGTTTATTTGAAGGGGATCATCCATGTTCTAAAAGTAATGTTGATTCCAGTATTTTGTCTATTCCAGCAACTCAAGCCTCACAAGCCTCATGTTATATAAAACTTAAAAGGTGCAATTCAGACGAGCTATTGTTGCAATAGCCTGGTGGAACAAAATGCATTCAATATTACATTTAAAAAATCAAGTTTATTTTAAGTGTTGACTGAGTTGTGGCAGTTGTGAGTCAGAGGCCGTCCGCTCTAATTGAATAGGCGGATGTAGGTTCTCCTTTAAAAGAGCTTCACAGTCGTAATTCAATTACATGGGCAGTTGGAAAGCAGTGAGCAACTGATTGCAGCTTCTTACATAAAAAGCGATATCCAGAAATTTACTACACGGCGAGCATTTACTATCCAGCACTTGCAGCGTTCGGTATTCTCGGTAAGACAGTGGGTCTGTTTAGTACTTGTATGGTTCCATCTTCCTATCAAGTGTAAGTCTTACTGTACTTTGATCTGTCTGCGCTCCCTCACTCATCAAATATTGCATTGCAGCATGTGGTATGGTCTTTGCTTCTGACTTTTGGCGGTACTCGAATGTCCGAGGAGGGTTTGGTATGCATTTCTTGTGAACGGGATGGCAATAACAAAGAAACGTAGTTTTCCTGCAGAAACGAGTTGATTTATTGTTACTTTGGCAGCATTTGCAAACCGATTCCCAGGGTTTTCCGGAGCCAAGGATATTACTGACATGATATAAATTATTCCGTCTTGTACACCGGAATAAATTACTGCAAGCCAATGGTCGCCTGGGTCCAGCATCCTGCTAGATTGGTGTTGCGCTTCCTGTTCAACTCAGCGCTGACACAGATTAGTCAAGCCGGCGTTTCCAGCAATGGGACACATTCCTGGATTGTTCGATCTTTTGATCATATTGAGTTGTGAATTGCTGGACAGACGGAACAAGACCACTCTACGGAAAACAGCGTAATAAACTGCATTTGAATAGAGTGATGGACTCACACATCAACATGGGCAGAACAGCCAATACTTGTTGCTACTCAGTTTGGAGCTGAATTTTTCATTGGCAAAAACACTGTCGGACATTAACTGCAAATCTTTCGGTACTGTTACTCTTATTCTGAATCGAAAGGAAAATGGAAAATTATGAAAACGCAAAGCAAACCTGAAAGCAACTCTAGAAAGAGAAGCGGTGTTAGCTTTTGAAGTCGTTAAGTCTTCATTGGAAAATGAAGAAAATGCTTCAGTTGCCTGGAGGGTGGGGAGTTATAGTTAAAATAGATGGTCTATAAGTGCAGAACAGAGATGCGAATGTACAATTTGTGCCGGTTGAATAGGATCTTCATTTTGAGAGTACAACAACCGCGAGCCTCAGTTACCGAATGTGGTAAATATGTAACTCAGAGCGACAACACAGGCACAAGGATATTTGGTCTGTTATATCCAGCGATGCAGCATATGTTCGGCAGACTGGTCAGTGGCAATGAGAGAAGACAACTGAGCAGATATCACAGATAGATGACTCGCCCGACCAGGTACAAATTCATAAATCCAGTTCATCAATTAAGCGCCAAATGAACGAATGCTTTGATTAGAACTCACGACGGCGAATCCCCGCGAATCGTCCGCTGTAACGACCCATTCCATGTTAGTCTTTTCCGCCTGAGCCATGTCTCCCTTTTCGACCGCTGACAAAATAGTACCAATGCCTGGATCATCTCGCTGAGCAGCTGCCACTTCCCCAGACCTTAATTCCTGCAGCTGATTTGTCTTCAGAGCAGTCAGGTTACAGTAAACTTGGGGAATGGCATCATCAGAAACCTCCAGCTGATACATGGCTCGATTCTGCCTCTCCTTTTCCTCTGCCTTCACTGTGATGTCTTCACCACAGGGGCAGGAACGCTCTCCCAGTGCTCGTCCCTGTCCAGTCCCTCATGCACCCGTCGGGACAAAACATCCGCATCAATGTTCCGGCTTTCCGGTCGGTCCCTCAGGCTAAAATCATAGGCGGACAATGCCGCCAACCACCGATTGCCTGTGGCATCCATTTCCGCCGAGGTCAGGACATAAGTTAGGGGGCTGTTGTCCGTCTTTACCTCAGACTTAGCCCGGTATAAGTAGTCACTCAGCTTATCCACCACCGGCCATTTCAACGCCAGGAATTCCAACTAGTGCGTGGGATATTTTTTCTCGAAGGGCGACAGACTCCGGCTGACAAACGCCACGGGCCTCAACCCGGTGCCCTGATCCTGGTACAGGATGCCCCCTAAACCCTCTCGGCTGGCATCTGTGTGCAATACATAAGGCAATCTGGGGTCCGCAAAAACCAGCACCGACGCCTGGGTCAGCAGCTCCTTCAGCGACTGAAAGGTCTCCTCACATTTTACATCGCACCTCGGTCCAAAGGACTTCGAGGGGCTAAGGTACTCTCCACCCTCCTCTCCTTTTTTTCCCCTCAGGGGTGGGCATTATTCCAGAAAATATTCTTAGTTTCCAGTGGGGACCCTTTGCCTGTGCACTGGGCCACTTATTTGCCAGGGAGGTAAGGGCTAATGCCAACTCAGAACTCTCACTATTCACCAGGGGCCGGGGACTAACTAAACTTATTGAAATCCGGGTGTAAATGCAAACCAGTCGGATATCGTTACATTTACATCGGTTTTGGCCCGTAGGAGAATCTTGTTGGTCTGGAAGTCTGCTGCTGCTTGGTTAGAGGACGTAATGTTTTTTTTCCTGAAATTAGAAAATATTAAATACACTTTGGGGGATCTGTGAAAAATTTCTATTCGAAATGGGGAACTTTCTTGTCATATCTAGGGAGACTTAAGGAATTACCTACTAGTTGAAGGCATTTGATTGTACTTGGGAAGTTGCCTTCCTTTTAACACGCATCTAGTTTATCTCACAGGGTGGTTGATGGATTGTAATATGAGTCTATTCTGGATCATCTGACATGTTGTGGATGTGTGTGGGCCTTGGTCTTGAAGTGGTGTGGGGGTATGGCTGTGAAATGTCCGTACTTGTATTTGTGAATTGTTGTATTAGCTGCCAGGGTATTTTCGGGGAGGGTGAGTGAAGGTTTATTTAGGGGTAAGATATAAAAGCAAAATGGAGCAAAATGTAATCCATTATGTATTCTGTATTGTGTCATTCCTTCAATAAAAATATATTTAAAAAAACGTTAGAGACCTGTTTCTGAAATATCCGCCACCAACTACGGGCAACTGAGCATGTGGCAATGCCCGCTCGGCTACCTTCTCCTCCTCCCTTACGGTATTGACAGGCCATGGCCCCGCCTCACCTGGGGCACCGATAGACGCTGGCAGTCCCACCGCCGTTCCGTCAGCGCGAAAACAAGGTTTGAGCCCGCCATTTTATCAAACCTTCGCGCTACAATTTCAACTTTACGAACAGCTTTAACCATGCTCAAAAATCGAATTAACAATTCATCCAGGGTACGAACCCCACGAAACACGCACACATTAGATACCGGTAACCCCACGGAGGGGCACCACCGCTCCACCACTGCAGCATCCATACCAGCAACAGATTTAAACAGGGCAATACAATCAGCATCCAACAGAATCAATCCCGGACATGTCCCCACAATTGTGACCCTCAGGCTCGACCACCTCATGTTCGTCTAGGAGAAAACAGCCTCTGGCCCCGCCAAACTGAGAAATCACGATTGTGTGGATGCTGTGTAATGTACCGCCCAGTTACAAACCCGCACCGCAAAATATCAGACAGTACACCATATGCAATTAAATGATTGAAGTTTATGAATCTTAATCTGAATATCAGGTTAGTAATGAAAATTAAAAAAGGGCCCATATTAAGGAAAAATCAAAAGTGCACGTCGTAACTCACGAATTCGCCATTCTTCCACCATCGATTTCTTCCGAGCGTCGCCGACCTCCGGACCCTCAGATCTCAGTCCAGACCGTCCGGTGGTCTATCAGCTCTCTCCACACGTGTCTTCCCTCTGCATCCCTGCTCGACAGAAGACCGCGAAAAGTCTCCTTCCAGATCCACAAGACAGAGCAACAATCTCCTGATTGGCTAACATGCATACCACAGTCCTCTTATACCCGATCATAACCCAAACATTGTTGCTACAGAGAAACCATTACCTCAGCAGTGAACATTACAAAGAAGCCATTACATTAGCAGTGAATCCTTGCAGCGTGTTACAATTGTAACCACGTTCGAAAGATATTAGCTCCATTGTACCTTTATGTTTATGTATTCTATTAACTCCATTGCATCATTCTTTATGTTTAATGTTCTACATTTATCCAGTCCAAATTTCATGTTTATATGTCGATTATTAAACATAAAAAAGGTGCAATAGAGTTAACAGAATACAAGACAACGCCGCAGGATACAATACAACCTATGGACAAATATGAAACATACATGTATCTGGGATATTAACAAGGAAAGAAAACAGATCAAACGTGATCAAGGAAAAGCTTTTGACAGAATTTATTTCAAGGCTTAAGAAAATCTGTCAAACCAAGCTCAACAGTAAAAATATAACAAAGGCAATAAGAACTTTCAACATAGCTATATTATCGAATTCGTTTGGCATAATATCTTGGGCCGAAACCGATCTGGAAAATTTACAATGAAAAATAAGAAACAAAATGACAAATTTCTGAAAACATTGTCTGTTTGTACGTGCTTAGACTAACACTACCTTAGACAGAAGGGGAAGAGGAATATCAGAGATTAAAAATCGACACAACATTAAAATAAAACTTCTAACGATATACTTCCATCAACAACAACAACAACAACAACAACAGCAAAAAAAGAAACAGGAATCAGCTTTCCACACAAGCAATTTTGGTAAGATGTATGCACCAAGAAACTTAAATGAGACTACAACCCAGAAAAATGAGAACACTATCACTATTGAAGTAAACATTATCCATGGAAGACCATGACTGTAGTGTTCTCGTGCAGGTGTAGAAATTCTGAGCTAAACACAGAGTTAAACCGAAGTCAATGAGGCAGGATCGCAGTAAAATTAACCGTTTACTGTTCCCTCTTCACAATAACGTATGGTGAAAAGTGTTGATAAAACAATACAAACTATATACAGTATTTGTATCCTTCTAGGCATCACATTTACATCATAAATATTTGTAAAAGTAAAACTACAACAAACTATATTACATTAAGGTCTCATTAAAGTACAACATACAGTCAGAATCTACCTACGCCATCAACAACTTTAAATACACTTCAACACAAACTATCCAGCAACGCTTTCAATAGCACAAGAAAATAAACTTTATCAACAGTCATTACTTTTAACAGAATCAGCGTTAACATTTTTACTTCAACATATTGATTGTCTTATGAACTTATGGCGTTGCTTCTATGATGTTTCTTAGTGCGTAGAATGGAACTTTTCTCACGCTGATCCTGCATACTCAAGCCCCCTCCTTCTCATTTCTCCAAACGGGTATTTACCCACAAGAGGCGGCGAAACCGTGTGTGACGTCATCGCATGCCCTGATACATCACAGATAATGAATTTACCTTCAACAACTGCAACGTAGTTATCAACCATAACTTTAACTAGAAACTAATTACAAACGAATTACTAAAGCGAAAATGTAATAAAACTAAACAAATGCCTTAAGGGCAACACAATGACCCTCCATGGAAAATATTCCCACGATCTGAGTAGACTAGATGCCGACAAGGAAGCGTCAAACTTATGGCTCAGAGGCGATCTCTTCCCAGAACTAGAAGGCTTCCTTGTGGCAGTACAGGACCAGATGGTTAACATAAAAAAATATTAAAAAATACATAGTATAAGACCAACAAATTCAAGATGATGAATGTAGAAAATGCCGAGAAAAACCAGACACGATCCGACACGTTACACGAACCTATATCAGTTTAATACAATCAGATTACTCACACAGGAGCAACTGTTGATCAAAAAGTGACGATATCATTCATGAAACATTTGCTTTAAATGGAAACACATAAATGAAATCGCACCTTACTACAAGTACTAGCCTGATCCAGTTTTAAAGTCAGAATATCGGATATTATGACCGATCAGTTATTATAGATAAGACAATCCACAGTATAATAACACACGACAAAACAAGCAAGAACAACTTATTTAACACATATAGCCATTCCAAAAGCACATAACGTTCAGAAATCAATGTGAAAAACGCCAGAAGTATGCTGAATTAAAAAAGGAAATCCAAAGACTTTGGAACATGAACAAGGTTTACATTGCTCCGATAGTAATATCTAATACAGGCACTACAGAATAACATTAAACACTTGGCGCATACAGAAGAACAGAAATGATTCTGTAAGGCTATGAAAAGATGTAAAGAACAACTGATAATAGATTCCGTAATTTTAAATCAAACCCAGGGAAAAAACCGAAATATTTAATTTTGCTATATTGACTACCAACAGGCATTTGACCCTATCCCACGAAGATGCTTAATAGAAATTCTTAATATATATATATAAACTACACCCAGAGCCTTGTGCATTTGATGAAACATTGGCATACTATAATTAGATATTGTCGATATGGATCGATAGGAAAACGAAATTATTTCATTTTCATTGTGAACACTTTTTACCTATGAACCTGATGACAGTTGAAAGAAAATTAGCTGTTGTAATAGGGGAGCGATTTGTCGAAACACAGCCGATATAGGTTTATACGTGGAAGAATTTGTTTTAGTTAGAGTCCTTATTTGGACGGGAAAGGCAATGGCGGAAATCGCGGTGTTGCCCACCGTGCCGTTCCGCGACACTCCGAAGCGCTTCTTGGACGGGCTGCTCCTGAACACCTTACACTTCCTTGCCTTCGTCTGCCGTTGGGCACGCCTTGGCGGTCCGTGTTAGAATCTGAAAGCGGAGAAGGTGCCCATTGGAAGTCTCTTTACATAGGGGTGCTTCCCCTGTGCGTTGGAGACCTGGGGTGGAAGGTATTGCATCGGGCAGACCCGTAGAACAGATTCCTGAGCTGGTTCACTGACGCTCCGTACAGCTATCCGTTTTGCCGGCCGGAGGATTCAGCGTAGCATGCGTAAACGGAATGCAAGAGGCTGCAGCCGCTCTTTGAGTTTCTGAGAGTGCCGCTGCTGAGCTTCTGGCTGCACTTTAGTCCCGCGATCCTCATCTATGGGGCACCCAGTTCTGAAGGGGGCGGCGGAGCGTGAGGAGGATCTCCTGTTGGGCTTGTCCTGGGCTTGGCGAAGATGGCCATTCACGGGTCTAAGCGGCGGAAGGTGGAGAGCGCTGCCTGGGCCGACTGCCTACCCCTTTTATGAGCTGTCCATGGAGAGGGAGCACGCGGTCGCGGCGGGCACATTGGGATATTTCAGTGAGCTGTGGTATCCCGGCGGTATCGACTGCTTTATAGACTGTAGTAATTATATATTAATATTAATATTAATTATAGATGATATAGTAATTTCAGTATAGCTACTGTCTTGTAAGTATTGATTGTTTTGTGTATATGTTTTGTAAATAAACTTTTACAGTTCTGATAAAAAATGGCGGAAATCGCAGTGGAACTAGAAAGCATGAAAAACTACACGCAGACGCAGACAAATTTATGAGGATGTAAGGTGCAAGAGAGTACCCGAACGAGTAACACTGCAAGTAAGTGAACAGGTCTTTTAGACTTTTCACTGTATGTCATTTTTCTTATTAAAAACAATTTCCTTTTGCTTCTTATTATACGTCACTCAAACATGAATTTAGGTATATCATTGTCTTTCTGGATAAGTAAATTCACTAGCATCTTGCTTACTTAAAATTTCGTTAATCTCGGAAACTTCCAACATTAAAACCACATGAAGGCGACATAAATATCTTAATTTAAATGCTCATCCTTTATTGTGCAGCACAATGTGATGCTCCTATTGTAATGATGCTGTTTTTTTTGGAGGGGATGGCCAATGTTCTAACACTGATTCCATCATTTTGTCTGTTCTATCAAATCAAACCCGGAGTTAAATAAAATTTGCAAGGTGTTATCCAGACATGCTGGATGAACATTTATTCTGATATCCCAGAGTAACATAATGCATTCAGCAGTACAATTAAAAAAAAACAAGTTTATTTTCAGCGTTCAGTGAGTTGTGGCTGATGTGAGTCAGAGGACGTCTGCGCTAATTGAGCAGGCGGAGGCACGCTCTCCTTTATAAGGGCTTCCTAATTGTATTTCAATCACACGGGCAGTTGGAACACATTGAAGAACTGGTTGTTGCTTCTCACCTAAAATGCAATATCCAGCAATTTACTACACAGCGAATATTTACTATCCTGTACTTGCAACGGTCGGTATTCTCGGTAAGACATTGGGTCCGGTTAACGTTTGAATGTTCCCATCTTCCTTACAAGTGTAAGATTTGCTGTTCTTTGATCAAACTGTTCTCCGTTTCACTCCTCAAATATATCACTGAAGCTTGGGGTATGTGTTTCTGACTTTTGACGGTACTGTAATGTCCGAGGAGCGGTTGGTACGCATTTCTTGTGAACGAAATAGCAATGACATAGAAACGGAGCTTTCCTGCAGCGAAAAGTCGATTAGCTATTGCAGTATTTGCATACTGATTGCCAGGGCTTCCCGGAGCCAAGGATATTTCACACATATGAAAAGTAATTCCATCTTGCACACAAGAAAACATTACTGCAAGCGAATGGTCGCCAGGGTCTAGTTTCCCGACTAGATTGGGATTGCGCTTCCAGCTCAACTCAACACTGACTCAGACCAGTCAAGGCGGCGTTTTCATCAATGGGATTCATTGCTAGCTTCTCTGATCTTTTGATCCTCTTGAGTTGTGAACTGCTCTGCAGACGGAACAAGAATCCTTTGAAACCACTTCAACCATACTTGAACAGAGTGATGGACATACACTTCAACCTGGGCAGAGCACCCAATACGTATCACGACTCAGTTTCACTGGTCAAAGACACCGTCGAATATTAAATGTAAGTCTATTTGAAATATAAACAGGAATATTCTGGAAACGCAGAGCAGATTCGACAGCAACTCTGGACTGAGAAGTGATGTAAACGTATGAAGCCGGCAACTCTTCATTAGAAATGGCAGAGAACAAAACGTTTCAATCGACGCGTGTATAGGGAGCTATATTCAGAACAGATGGTCTAAGTCGATGAGGCAGGGATCAAAGATGTTAATGTACAACTTGGAGGCTGACTTAATAGGGTCTTCTTTTAGAGAGGACAACAGCATTGAGCTTCAGTTACCAGATTTGGAGATAACTCGGAGTGTAAGAACTCAGGCACATGAATTGTGAAACGCAGCGCTGCAGCATGGGCTCGACAGATTTGGCTGCGTTTACCGAGAGAGGACGACTGAGCGAATATCATAGACGGATCACTGGCTCGTCCTGTTACAAAAGAATAAACCAAGGGCGTCAACTAAGCGCCTAATGAAGGAACGTTTCGACGGGATATCGCGACGGCCAACCTCCGCTTTCTCTTATACTCCGCATTCCAATTCCCCATCTGATGCAAAAGGAGGGTTGGACATGGCGTGATAAGTCACATCCCATGAAAACCCAGAGCTACAAAGCGGCCAGCAGAAGCTCCAGAGACCTCACCACTCGGAGAGGAAGAACTTCCCCTAGAAGGTGAGCTACACCTGGGGACAACTTGAAAGAGTGGCCCAGGCCAGAAGACTCTGGTGACCTGCTGTCGGTAGCATATGCCGCAGTAAGGATGACGGTCACAAGAATTCCGATTGTATGCAGGTTCATATTGTGGTCAAGAAATTTCAGTCCGCACTGTTAATCTTGAGCTCATTGACTCACCATTTTGAAGTTTGCTTTCACATTGCAGTTACTTTTCCGGCGATCGTAATGTTGTCCCGTGCAAATCGTGGGCTCCTCAAATGTATAACTTGCTATCTAATGAGAATGGGAGTTGCCAGTTTCCTGGTGGTTGCAATTGTTATTACGGTGAAACAGGTTAATCTTATGTACGTGTACGTGGAGACTCAAGGTCGTGCCTTGTGTGCAGCGCACAGAAGGTTTAGGACGATTGTGGGCGTGAAATTAACTTTCTCATTTTATTTCCCTTTGCAGTGAATTTAACGGCGATTGTGATCTTGTCCCGTGGAAAATGCGGGCTGTCGAAATGTATTACTCGCTACTTAGTGGGGATGGCAGCAGCCGATTTCATGGTGGTTGTCATTGCTATTATTGTGGAGCAGATCAATCTTCTCTATTTGTACGCCAATTTCTTGCTCATAACGCCCGTGTGCGCTCTGACGCTTGTTTTTAAAGTTGCAAGCATGGACTGTTCCGTTTGGCTGACGGTTGCTTTTACCTTCGATCGCCACATCGCGATTTGCTGTCAAAATCTACGCGAAAAATATTGCACGAAGAGAACGGCGACAAAAGTCATAGTAATAGTAGGCGTTTTGAGCTGTTTAAGGTGCATTCCGTTTTACTTTCAAATGGAACCTTATGTTAACATTAATAATATTCCTTGGGGTTGCGTCCCGGTACCCGAATACTTTACGTCACCTATGTGGAAAGGACACGAGCTGTTTGACAGTATAATAACACCGTTAATACCAATTTGTTTTATTCTTCTGTTAAATGGCTTAACAATCAAACACATTATTGCAGCAAATAAAGTCCGCAAGGGACTGCGTAGCAACAGTGAAAATCAAAGTGATCCGGAGGCAGACAGCCGCAGGAAATCCATGATTTTGTTGTTCACCCTATCAGTCAATTTCATATTATTGTGGTTACCCTACGTCATTCACTCTATGAGTTGGCAAACGGTGAATATTTCTTATAATGACAAGTATTTAAGTACACCGGTATACATCATGCAACAGTGCGGATTCATGTTGCAGTTTCTCAGTACATGCACTAACACGTGCATTTACACAATGACACAGAAGAAATTCAGAGAAGAGCTGAAAAATGGAGTGAAGTATCTGTTGACATTAAATGGACATCTCTGCAAATGGCAATAAAAGAATACATAACGTAGATTTAATTTAAATGCATATTCTAAAAGATTTGTGGTATACCATAAGCACAGCGAGGATAGGTGGTTCAGTGCAGAATTCTTGTTGCTTTGAACTGTGCAAAGAATTAAACTAAACACGGGGCATATATCACTAAAAGACGTACTCGCGACACAAATGTGGCATCAGCTAGATGGTATTTATTGATAGTTCCAGTTGGCAAGGGTGTAAGAACAACAAAGGTTTTAAGAATGGAGAAGAGTAAATTACAGAGGCATTAGAGAGAGGGCGTGGGAAAAGTTAATTAGAAGGGAACAATAGTAGGGGATGACGGCAGAACACAAGGGCTGAAGTTTCTGGGAGAACTCGAAAGATGCACGATGGATACAAGGCAGGATATCGCAACACTGGTCGATAAGCGAAGTCACAGCCAACATAAAAGCCAAAGAGAAGCCTGTAATAGAGCAAACATTAGTGGGAAGTTAGAGGATTGGGAAATTCAAAAGTCTGACGTGCAAAGGGACTTGGGAGTCCTTGTGCAATATTCCCTAAAAGTTAACTTATAGGTTGAGTCGGTGCTGAGGAAAGAACATGTAATGTTAGCATTCTTTTCAAGAGGATTAAAATATATAAGCAAGGATGTAAATTTGAGTCTCTATAAGGCATGGGCGAGGCTTCACCTGGAGTATTGTGAGCAGATTTGGGCTCATTATCTGAGAAAGGATGTGCTAACATTGGAAAGGATTCAAAGGAGGTTCACATTTTAAATTCCCGGATTGAAAGGATTAGCATATGAGGAGAGCTTTATGGCTCTGGGCATGTACACTCTGGAATTCAAAACAACAAGGGGCGATGTTATTGAAACTTTTGAATGTAGATAGGCCTCGCTAGAGTTAATGGGGAAAGACTGTTCTCCATAGTTGGGGAGTCCAGAGAACACAGCTTCGGGATAGAGGGACCGAGATAAGGAAGAATTTCTTTAGACAGAGAGTGGTGAATCTGTGAAATTCGTTGCCACAAGCGTCTGTAGAGGCCAACTCAATGGGTATATTTAAGATAGAGTTTGATAGATTCTTGATTAGTCAGGACAAGAAGGGACAGGCGGACGATTGGGGTTGAATTAAATGATCAGCTATAATGACATGGCGGGGCAGGCTAGATGAATTTGAAGAAATTGACAGAGCACTTCATATCTCAACTCCATCTTGGTAAAACACTTCCTGCAGCATTTAAAAGGTTGCAAAGATGTCGCCTTCTACTCTGTTCTTCCATCGGTAGCTTAGCGATGAATGCTACTAATTTTTCAGCAAAATCTATAATGGTGACTTCAGGACATTGACAAAGATTTATCTCATTGATATGGTTAAAATATCTGCCAGGTCAAAGACATAATGTTGTGAAGTACAGCACAGACACAGGCCCTTCGGGCATATAGTCCGTGACGAGCCATATAAGCTGCCTACACCTATTGACCTGCATCGGGTCCATAGCCCTCCATGCCCCTAGCATGCATGTACCTCTCCAACCTTGTCTTAAACGTTGAAATCGAGTTAGCACGCTGCAGTTACGCTGGCAGCTTTTTCCACAGTCTCAATACCATCTGAGTGAAAAGGTTTCCCCTCATATCCCACTTAAACTTTTCACCTTTCTCCCTTGACCCATGATCGCTGGTTTTAGTTCCATCCAACCTCTGTGGAAAAAGCCTGCTTGCAATTACCCTATTATTTGTATATGAATCTGCATTGAAGCAGCTTCATCCTCGTGCATTTCCAGCATTCTCCTTCAACAAAGTCAATAACACTCCCCATAGGTTTCCTCCAGTTGCCGCGGTTACCTCCCACAGTTCACAAACGTACCGTTTGGTAGATTAACTGATGATTGTAAATTATCCTGTGATTAGCCTCGGATTAAATTATGAGGTTGCTGGACGGCGCAGCTCGACGGGCCGGAAGGACCTATTCCATGATGTACCTCAATAAATAAAAAAAGTAGATAGATAGATAGATAGATAGATAAATCAATAGATAAATAAATAAATAGTAAACAAATGAAGAATAAATAAATAGATAGATAAATAAATAATTAAGATAGAAATGAACTGTTTTTCATGTTCCTGGAGGAGCAAAATCGATTACATGTTGATAACGCGAATGCAAAAACTTTATGTTTCTGTGCTCATTGGGTTTTATTTGATGTTTCAGAGTCGGTGCATACACGAAATCCACAGCTGTTTGTTGAACAAACCGGCCGTTTGAAGCTTCTGTATTGACTTATCCCAGGATGTTATGTCATAATTTCTGCAGATTAGTGGTACAATAAGAAGGGTCCTCAAAGTTAGTAGTCGTCTCCAGTAACTTATCAGGTACACCAACCTCTGCAAGCACAGAATTTTCTATCCTGTACTTTCTATAGGGCTATCGAACATTCAGGCGATCCAGTTCTTGTTGAATTTTTAACCTGCCTAGTCCCAGCGACCAGTACCCTAACCACAGTTATTCGTACTCTTATCCATATACCAATTTAAGCTGCTCTCGTGATAAAGTCAAAACCGCACCTACATTCCACTGGCGGATTGTTTCACACTCTCGTCATCCTCTGAGTGAAGACATTCCCCCACAAAAATGTTCCCCTTAAACATTTCACCTGTTACGTTCAATCCATGACCTATAGATCTAGTATCTCCCAACAGCAATGAAAAAGCTCATTTGTTTTGCACTCTATCTATATATAGTACTTTAAAGTTCTGTGTATCTCTTTCAAATGTCCCATCATTCTTCAAGGCCACAAGCGATAAAGTCCTAATCGACTAAACCTTTCCGAAGCACTCAGTTTCATTAGTCTGGGCAACATAGTGTAAATTTTCACTATATTATTTTAATCTTGTTGATATGTTTCTCATAAGCAGACAACCAGAACAACACACTCCAAATCACCTTTCAACCACCAGGCTCCTGAAACAGCGTGGATAACTTCACTCACCTTCAACCATAACCAATTCAACTACAACCTGCACTCATTCAGTAGAACTCATGTACTCAGCATTTTTTGTTTATTTTACTATTCATTGGTTCTAATATATATTTATTTATCTCCTTATCTATTTGTTTGCTTCTTTGCCGAGTTTGCTATTTGTTTGCCTATTGTTATCCTATTTTTTTTCTCAGATTAAGTTGAAAAAACCTCAGGTACATGCATAGACAAGTACACCCATTTCTCAATTGCTGAGAAGTTTCGGAATATTCTAGTGGTGTTTAGTATTGTGCTCTCCTGGAAGTTTACATATAAATTTCTATTTAGGCCTAATTGTTTAACGTAATGTGCAGTGAATTTGGGATGATATCAGTTTTAGATCTTACAATTGGAACAATGTATACATTGTTCACTTCCATAGGCTTTCAATTTCTTATTTTAATTCAGCATATCGCTGGTTCTTCTTCACCTTTTTATGTTACATACACTTGGAATGATTATATCTAATAAGTAAATTGTTCTTTCTTCTTTATCCTGAAATATTATATCCGGATCGTTATTATGGATTGTCCTTTATGTCGAAAATGGGTCAGTCATAATATAATTTGTAGGACTCTGACTCAACAACTGAACCAGGCTTGTATTTATAGTAAGACATCTTGTCTCTTATGAGTTTGCATTTTGTAGCAATATTTGGTAAATTATGTTTGCCACTTCTATTAGGTTGCAGGAGAAAGGTAACAGGTAACTGGGTGACTGTAGGGTGAAGGAGGAGAAATGCACATCCATTGCAGAGTACATCTGTGGCCATTCCCCTCAAAAATATGCATAGAACTTCAGATACTATTGAGGAGGACGATATACCTGGGAAAGTCACAGTAATCAGGTCTCAGGAACAGAGAGCAAAGAGGTGAAAAGAACTGCAATCTTGATAGAAGATTTCATAGTCAGAAGAGCAGAGTTGAGGTTCTATAGAGGTGACAGAGACATCCAGATGGTATGTTGCCCCCCTGGGGCCAGGATCAGGGATGTCTCCGATCCTCGCTGTGGCATTCTCAAGCGGGTGAGCAGCTAGAAGTCTCGGTGTGTATTGGCAACAATGACCTAGGTGGACAGTCTTAGGACGTCCTGAAGAGAACTTTTAGGGAGTTCGGTAGAAAGCTGTGAAAAAAGACTTCCAGGGCGGTGATCTCTGGATTGCTGGCTGTGCCATGTGCCAGTGAGGGTAAGAAGAGAATGATTTGCAGGTGAATGTGTTGCTGAGGAACAGGTTCATGGGACAGGGGATAAGATTTATGGATCATTGGGATCTCCTCTGGGGAGATACGACTTGTAAAGGGACGGGTTACAGCAGAACCAGAGGAAGTCCAATATCCTTGCAATAAGGTTGGCTAGAGTTGTTCGAGAGGGCTTAAACTAATTTGGCAGGGGATGGGAACTGTAGTAATAATGCTGTAGATGAGATAGTTGGTTTACAAACAATGTATAGTGATTGATGTCTGTTGATAAGTCAAAATTGCATCATTTTGAGTGTCAACATCAAAGGAGGATAAAATCGAAAAGGGGGAATACAGGACCAAAGGTGTTATATTTGAATGTGCACAGTATAAGATCAGCTTGCAGTACAGTTACAGTTTGATATGTATGATGTAGGCATCACATGTTGTAGGAATGATGACTGAAAGAAGATTATCGCTGGGAGTATGATGTACAAGGATACACATTGTATCGGATGGACAAGAAGGAAGGTAGAGGGTTCTGTTGGCATAAACTTCATATCAAAGAAGGAAGTGCCATAGTGCCAGAAGGTGTTGAATCACTGTGGATAGAGTTAAAGAACTAGATAAGTAAAGAGACTCTGATGAGAGTTGTTTACAGACCTCCAAACAGTAGTAAGGATGCGGCGTATACATTACAAGGGGAGACAGAAAATGCATGGCAAAAGGTCAATGTTGCAATTGTCATGGGTATTTCAATATACACGTAAATTGGGAAAATCAGGTTTGTGCTGGATCCCAAGGGGGGGGGGGGGGGATTTCAGAAATACTTGTGAGGTGGCTTATTAGAGTAGCTTGTGGGTGAGCCCACTTTAGGATCAGCTATTATCGATTGGGTGTTGTGCAATGAACTAGAATTGATTAGACAGCTTAAAGGAAAAGAACCCTTCGGGTCGAATGATCATAATATTATCGAATTCATGCTAAAATTTGAGTTTGAGAAGCTAAATTCAGATGTATCGGTTTTACACTGGAGTAAAGCGAATTACAGAGGCACGGGGGATGAATTAGCTGGAAATGATTGGAAAAGAATGGGATGACGGCAGATCAGCAATGGTTGGTATTTCTGGAAGCAATTCGCAAGACAGAGAATATATGCATCACAAAAAGGAAGAATTATTTTAAAGGCAAAGTGACACACCGTGGTTAACAAGAGAAGTCGAAGCCAATATGAAAGCCAAAGAAACGTCTATAATACAGCAACGATTATTGAGAAGTGAAAGGATTCGGAAGTATTTAAAAACCAATAGAAGACACCAAAAAAGTCATTAAGAAGGTAAAGCTAGCCAATAATATTAAAGAGGTTACCATATTTTTCTTCAGATACATAAAGTGCAAAAGGTTGGCGAGTGTGGATATTAAATTGGTGGAAAGCGAAACTTGAGAGGGAGCAAGGGGGGCAAGGAAACAGCGGATGAGTAAATATTTTGCACCAGTCATCACCGTGGAGGATACTAGCATTATGGTGGAAGTTCTACGTATCAAGGGTCATGAAGTACCATAACTAGAGAGAAGGTTCTTGGGAATCTGAAATTTCTGAAAGTCAATTTAGTTTCCTGGAATAGATGGTGTATACTCCAGCGTTCTGAAAGAGGTGGCTGAATAAGTTGCGTGTAACACTTACACGACAGGCTGGTGTATGTCTAGGTGAAAATTTGTCCGCCCGCCAAACCGCGCCTCCCGTATGCATAGATGCTGTGAAATACACGCTAATACAAACTCGCACACACAATATCAAGCTCACACCAAGTACGTTTACAGAATACACTTTATAAATCTTACTAGAAATAAGTGATTTATAACGATACAATATATATGAACGGAAAGAAAATAAAGAAAAGGCGCCAAAACTTATCAAAGTTCAGTCAATTAGTGCACATCGTTGGAGCTCAATCATCGAAACCTCTGACCACTCTTCGCTCTTCTCCGGCCTCCACGACCCGCACACTTGGGACCCCCCTCGGTGATCGACCAGCCGTGCCGCACCCATCCACCTTCTCGCCGTCTTCTTCCCGACTCCCCAGAAAGACAAATACAAATACGAATACTTTATTGTCACCGAACAATTGATACTAGAGTGTACAATCATCACTGTGATATTTGTTTATGCGCTTCGCACTCCCTGAAGTACAAGACCGTGTAATCCCAGCTCCCATACCCACAAGAGAAAATAACATCCAACCCAATTGGTTAACAAATGAATACAGTCCCCGTTATCAGCAACTTTAACCCAAACAAGCTTTGAGAAGCATCGAGAGTGCTCTGCAAGAAAAAGACTCTCTCACCAGTTAGCATAACAAAGAAGCAGTTTTACTTTTAACGAACAATGAAGCCTTTTTTTGATTAACATACGCAGTACATGTGAATGTATGAATTCTCTTTCAAGAATTACTAGATTCTAGAATGGTTCTGTAAGACTGGAATATTGCAAATATCACTCCACTCTTTAAGAAGAGAGAGACGGAAGAACGGAAACTATAGACCAGTTACTCGAACGATTATTAATTCTTCTCAACTCAACATGGTGAATCCCGAAGCACGGGCATAACCAAGCACACTTATTTTTTAATTGCTAGTAACTTTCGGAGTATTTTAGTGTTGTTTAGTGTTGTGGCTTTCTGAAGATATACAGAAATATTGTTGTGTAAGTCCGATTGTTCAATGCTATTTTGAAGTGACTTTCCGATCACACCTATTGAATCAGTGTATACCCTGATCCTGTTCCATAGGCTTTGTATTTCATCTTGTAACTTAGCATCTTTCTGGTGTTGTTCACTTATTGATTTCTGTGTGTTATGTGTGACTCCATTGGCTATATCTGTTAGTAAGTGGTTCCTGCGTGTCTTTCCTGTAATATTATATCCAGACGGTTATTATCGATTACCCTATCTGAGTAGCAGATGGGCTATAAAATCACTTGGAGGACTCTTACTCGAAAACTGCATCAGGTTTATATTTATAGTAAGGTCTGCTGTCTTATATGAGTATGCATTTAGAACAAGATTTTGGTGAATGAAATTTTCCACTTTATTGTGCCTATGCGTTTAATCAGATGCAGTTAAGCTACTGCAAGGTTCTGTAGTGTGTTGGACTGTTTCTGGTTTCTGATGGCATTTTTCTTCTGCATTTATCGCCTTGAAATTCTTTAGTTTGTAAAATTAGATGTTGTTGAGATTTTGTGTTAACCAGCTGGTCCTGTTTTGCCTCAAGGAACCCCTATGTTTCTGGGATGAGTTCTTCATTTTTGAGACGCTTTCTTGTCGAAATTTAGTCTGCTCAGATCGTGGGGATATCTTCCATGGAGGGTCGTGCTCTTCAATTGGTTAACATTTTCTACTAATGTGATAATTTTTTCATTTTTGTGCGATGCGTTTTCATTTAAGTTTCGTGGGTTTGCACTCACCAGAACTGGATATGCTCCCATGGAATGCTAAATCCTGTGATTGTGATTTGGAAAGCGTGAATGTGTAATTTAACGGACAAAAGTAAGGAAGTGAAGACGAACACTGCAGAAGCAGAATGAGAAAACTTTCATGTGTCCTGGACTCAGTGCTCAATGCGGAGATAACAGATTTATTTCTCTGTTATTCGACCGATATGACACCAACAAATGCAGAGAAAACTTTGTACACATGCAGCAGGTTGGGAAGTTGGTTTAATTGACAAAACAGTGAAAGGTGCATTTCTTAAATGTGAACAGTTCAAACATTTGCCGATGTAACGCTGCAAAAGCTGACAATAGAGGCGTTGCATTTGAAGTTATGGGTCTCTACATCTTTCGGTCTATTCCCCTAAAGAGATCTGATTCCATGGACATTTATGTGTCAGCGTTCAGCCAGCGCAATTTGTGCACCATGGATAAAAGTGTTGATGTAATGTGTTTGCTCCAGTGACTAGCTTGGGTAAAATTGCCACTGGAGACTGATTCTCTGTATAAATCAATGCCTTTTGGAATGCATCAGCTGCGAGTGACTGGCATTCGGGAACAACGAAAGTCAACGTTTCTCACTGAAACGCATTTTACAATAATCTGGCGGATCGAAGACATTTACCACCCTATCATTTCAGCCGTCGGAATTCCCGGTAAGCCGCTCGCTCAGTTGTCGTTGGTGGAAACTCAGCCCTAATTTCAATCTTCAGACTTGATTCTTTGGTCGCCTATGGGGTCCCAGCATACATAAATAAGTAAGTAAACAAGTAAATAAGTAAACAAAATAAACAGCCTGTCATTTAAAACTGAGATGCCTAGACGTTTTTCCTCTTAGAGCAGGTCTTCCAATTTTTTTTATATGCCATCAACTATTACCATTAACTGAAGAGTCCGTAGACTCCATGTCACGAACTACTGTCTTACTGAATTAATCTCTGGAATTTCTGCACACAGAACAGTGACGCTGGATCTTCGGAAATAGTTAAGAAGCGATGGATATAAATATTACAGATCGAAGAGTTAACGTTAGCGAGGAACTGGCTCGAAGGAGAAACGGAGACCAACATCAAACAGTTATCATCACGTTGAAACAGAGAGGGGGAGGATGGGAACCCTCTTAGCCGATTGCTGCTCGTAGCTTGCATGTAGAACACAGAAATAAGTACATAGAGAAAGTAGCAACAGAGTATTAGAACAGACCCTTCTTGACAAGATGGTGTGCCGAACTAGATAAACGAGCAATTAATTGCCGAACTAAGCTAATCCGTTTTGCCTGCATAATGTTAATAGCACTCAATTGCCCGTACATTCTTCTGCCCTACTGAGATCACCTCAAACGGCTCCATTTCCATTCTATTCTTGCCCTGATTACCGACTTTTCCCTTTCCCATTATATGCGTGCCGTCTCGTATCAGTTATTTCAAGAGAATCTTGCGATTTCTTACTCCATTTATACCTCTTATTACCTGATGAAAGTCTTCCCGCATTTTACGGTGGTCCAAAGAAAACAGGAAAAATTGGTCGATCCTTTCAGTTCAGTTCAGTTTCAGTTTATTGTCATTTAGAAACCACCAATGAAATGCAGTTAAAAATGAGACAATGTTCCTCCAGAATAATTTCACAAAATCACATGACAAAACAGACTACATCAGTAAATCCACATAACGTTTGGCAATCCCCAACCCAGAGTCCGGAGAGGCTGCTGCGTATTAATACCGAGCTACCATCTTAGCACGTCCCGGAAAGGAGCTCCAAACCAACTCGACCAACCAAGACTACCCAGACACACCAAGTCAGGAGACCAACTCTAGCACCCAACAAACCAAAAACTAAAGCTACAAGACCTGCACAAACCACATAGTTACAACATATAGTTACAATAGTGCAAACAATAGCATAATTGATTAAAAAAACAGACAGTAAAAATAGTCCAAAGATGTTAAAAAGATGTTAAAGGACTATAAGTTCGAAAGAAACCACCAGTTTCCACAAGTCCTCAGGGTCCCGATAGACTCGTCATTCCACGCAGGCGGCAGAAGGTAATACCCCCGCTATGGACTTCCACGGCGCCGCCGGACTCAGCCTCGCAGACGCAGCACATAATGTAAGCGCCGCCGCACCCAGCCGCACAGACGCAGCGCACAGTGAAAGCAACCCGACCGCAGCGGACTCCGAGTCCGTTGAACCTCTGAGCTTCCGACCATCCCCTCCGGCACAGCTTATACGAGCACCATCATCTGCCGAGCGCACTAAGACGCTCCCGCCACCGGCCACCGGCAACGCGACCCCGAGGACTGGGGGCCTGGTCTTCTCAGCAGAGACCCGGACCTCACAGCAGCAGCAGCAGCAGCAGCAGCAACGAAGAAGGCCTTCCTGGAGATTTCCAGATGTTCCTCTTTGCTCCCACGTCCGTTTTTAATCAGATTAGGATTACGCACGGCACCCCGCTTAACAAATATCAGATATCAACTCAGGAGTGGCCGCTGCAACCTGCGTCGCGCTGCCATCTTGGACGTAATTTCCGTATAGACATGATAACAAATCTAGACAAAACCTTATCTGCACCCATTCCAAAGCCTACAATGGGACGAACAGAAATGAATGCAAATACGGCATGCTGCCTAGTCAGATGTTTATAGCATAAAGCTGCAGCAGAACTTTCAAACGGCTAACGCTAACATCAAGCCTTACAAAGTCAAATATGCTATAGGCCCCCTTATCCAAACCGTTAACCCGTAGAAGCATCTATAGATCTTAAGATGTCTTTGTTTCTATGATCTCATGGCCTTGACATTAAGATTCTTTTAAATTTGATCTTCTCAGCAAAACTACTTACACATGGCCCGACTCTGCACCATATGGCATTACTCTGCCAATATCTGCAACTCACTGCTTTACCTGGCAATTGTCTACGCTCCGTCACACCACGAAACACTGCATCGTGTGTGAACTGACCAATTCACACAGCCACAGTTTAATCGCAGAGGGAACTGAACAGAGCCATAAACACTATTAGTGAGGGTCCTCCTGCCAGAATAAATTCCAATGGCTATAACACAACTTCTCAATCCAACTGACGTGGTCACTTTGAATATTTTGCATTTCAGCATTACCACGAAGAGCGTCAAACACCTGACTGAAATTCATGTTTTAACACTCTCAACTCTAATCTCAACAATAATGTTCATCATCCCCTCAAAGAAATATCGGTCAAGTCACTGATACGCAAATTTCCTTATCACTGACGTGACACTGGTACATTGTTTCCAGGGTTATTTCTACTTCCTCAGCTGCCTGACCGTCGCATGCGACTGGAGAGGACTCTAAGATTTTGTTCAAGGCTTCATAAGTCTTATCACTTAATTCGATTAATCACCTTGGGTATAACCCATCAGTTCCAGGGGAAATAATCTTTTTAAGGTATCCAGCACTATTCCTTTTATTATCTCAAAATACCCTAACATATTAGCACTGACCTCACTGCGCTCGTGTCATTCTTGTTAAAAAAAAGACAAACACAAATACTTTTTAAAGAACTCACGCATGCTTTCCGTCTCCAAAAACATATTGCTGCCTTTACGATTAAGTCGCCCAACCCTCTCTCGTTATCCTCTTGCTTGCGATGTATGTGTAAAATTCCTCAGGCTTCTCTTTAGTTCCACGTGGCTAAAACATTTCGTGGGCTTTCCTTGCACTCCACTTTTCAGTTCTTTTCTAGCTTTCTTTAGATCCTCATTTGCTTCTGGCTCCCTAAACCTTACATGTGCTTCGTTTTTCCTTGTCTAAATGTAGCGTCCTTTATCGCCATCCAAGTTTCCCTAAACCCTGGTTATTTCGTCCTGTCTGCTTAATGGAACATGCTTGGTGTCCTGTCCTCCAAGTTCCCCCCAAGTGTCAGATGTCGGCCTCCCCAAGAACTGTTCCAAATTTACTCTCCAAAGTTCTTGCCTAGTACTACCGTAATTTGAGATACCCAAGTTAGTACCATTCCGCAAGGCTCATACTCATACCTGAGGCGCTACGCTTAGTGTATCGATTAGCCCAACGCTGTTATAGCTCGGGGCGTCGGAGTTCGGAGTTCAATACCAGCGTCACCTGGAAGCAAATATGTACGTTCCTTTCCATGTGCGCTGGGTTTCCTTCGGGGGCTTCCGGTTTTATTCACAGTCCAAAGACGTACTGGTTAGTAAATTAATTGGTCATTGTAAATTGTTCCACGATTAGGATGGGGTTAAATCTGTGCGTTGCTGGTCGGCGTGACTCAAAGGGGCCGGCAGGGCGTATTCTGTGTTGTATAGCTAGAAATAAATAAATAAATAAATAAATAAATAAATAGATAAATAAATAGATAAATAAATAGATAAATAAATAAATAGATAAATAAACAGATAGATAGATAAATAATCTTTAAGAATTGTAAGTTATTTGAACAGCTGCCTGTTAGCGATCCGCAGCGTGAGAAGACGTAGCTTGCTCAGGTTCGTCGGCTGAGTACATAGGGCATCCATCCCGGCGGCTTGACTTTTGGACAGCGGCTAATCAGCTATCGGGCTTGATTTGCACGAATAAATAAAAAACAGGTAGGGGTAAACGGAGTGGTCTTTAGTGCATTGGACATTAGAGTCATAGAGAAGTACAGCACTGAAGCATGCCCTTCGGCCCATCTAGTCTGCTGTCCGGAAGGATCTGCAGGCTGCAAATAGGTGAATTCGAATGAATCAAGGATAGTGGAAGCAGATGGACCAATTGTCTCTGTTCCTTCCATGTGCTTGGAGATGGAGGCTGCCATTTTTTGGAACTGTTTTACGCCCTTCATTTTTTGGGTCAGTTGCTTGGCTTGATCAGTGTTTTAAAGAAGGCAGAAGAATGCCTGAGGTAATCTGCCGAACAAGGAATGATTTCCAAATAAGAAATTATTTGTGATATTCTCTTTGGTTGGATATAACATGCAAGTTTACGTATGTTAGTCTGTGTCTGGTTTATATGATTCAAGCTGATTAAGAACAAAGAACCATAAATTGCCGATTATCACTTCCTGATAGAGGGCAGTAAATGGATGCTGTTCTGGAGCAAAGCCAATAAAAAGGTGTTAAAGGTCAGGCACATGACTAACAGCCAACAACACCGGAATGAAATATTTGAATTGATATGAAATGGATATAAAAGCAGAAGCTTCAAGCCTGCTGGCAGCGGTAACTCTGTATAAGAACAGCTATTGCGGATGTAAGGTGCCCCACGGACCAGTGGAGATCCGAAACGGAACTACGAGCAACATGTGGCCAGCAGAGGAAACTCATTTTATCTGTTAATATCTTCTCTGCTCTTTGATAGTTCATGGAAAGTCGGGAAAAAGTAGTAGGTGTGCACACAGCTATTGAGTTTAAGTTCACATGTTCTTCCGTTGAAAGGTACTTGTCGGTAAATACAGATCCCTCCGTGCCTCTCTGATCATTATTACATGGGGCGATTCTTGTAACAAGTCCAGCTGGAAACGATGTAATCTGCCTACTCCCATCGAGTCGCTACGGGTTCATAGCCCTCCATACTACTTCTATACATGTACATATCCAAACTTCAGTTAAGCTTGAAATTCGATCTCAGATGCACCACATGTACTGGTAGCTCATTCCACACTCTCAGGGCTTCTGCGTGAAGAGGTTTCCCCTCATGTTCCCCATAAACTTTTCACCTGTCACCTTAAACTCACGAACTCTGGTTGTAGTCCTACACAACACTATTGGAAAAAGCTTTCTTGTATGTATCCTAGCTCCCGCTGATAATTTTTTATATCTCGATCAAATATCCTCTCCGTCTGTATGTTCTAAGGAAAAAAGTCCCAACCGATTGAATCTCTCTTTATAAATCAGGTTGTCCAGACTCGGCAACATCCTTGTACATTTTCTCTGTACTCTTTCAAACTTATTTAAATCTTCCTGTAGGCAGATGAACAAAAATTCAGATAATACCCCTAATTAGGTCTTTCCATTATCTTATACAATTTGAACATCACATTTCATCTCCTGTACTCACTAATGTGATTTGTGAAGGCCAATGTGCCAAAATCTTTCTTTACGAACCTATCTACATGTGACGTCACTTGAATCAAATTATGGAACTGTATTCACTCTTCCCTTTGTTCTACCAGAAGCTTAAGTGCCCTAACGGTCACTGTGTAAGACCTACCCTAGATTAAGCTTCATCTGCCACTTGTCAGCTTATTTTTTCAGCTGATGTAGATCCCTCTTCAAGCCACGACAGCCTTCCTTGCTGCCCACTACACGCTTAATCTTAGTGTCTTTCGCACGTTTACTAATCCAGTGAACGAAAACATCCTCCAGATTGCTGATAAAGATGGAAACAATAACGAACCAAACACTGTCCCTGCGGCACATCACTAGTCACATGCCTCCAGCCAGAGAGGCAACTATCTACTACAACACCGAGGCTTCTCCCATAAAGCTATTGTCTAGTCCAATTTATGACCTTATCTTGAAGGATGAGCGACTGAGCCTTCTTAAGGAAACTCCCATGCGGGAGCCTGTCAGGTGCCTTGCGAACTGCCGTTTAGACAATATCCACTGCCTCTTCATTCACTTTCCTGATAACTTCCTCGAAAACTCTGCAAGATTATTTAGACGTGACCTGCCACGTTGACTATCCTTAATTAGTCCACGACTATACGAATACCGATCTCTTAGAATACCTTCCAATATCTTTTCCACACTGATGTCAGACTCACCGGCCTATAATGCCCTGGCTTATACGAAAATACTTAAAAAAAAACAGAACAATATTGGCTATTCTCCAAATATCTGGTACCTTCCCTTGTCGGTAAGGAATATATATTGAAAATATCTCCACTAGGGCTCCGGCACTTTTTGCACATGCCCATGCCTCTCGTAGGGTCGGGGGAGCAGCTTGTCATGTCCTGCGGACTTATACACCTTGACTTGCCACAGGACAGCAAACACCTCCTCGTCTGTAAACTGTCTGGTGTCGATTAAGTTGTTGCCCCAATGTCTCACTTCGATATACTCTGTGTCCTTCTCTTGACGAAATATAGCTGCAAAAAATATTTAAGATCTTCCCCATATGTTTTGCTTCTACGAATAGATTACCATTCTGATGTTCCAGAGGACCAACTGCGTCTCTTGTAATCGTTTTGCTCTCAACATATCTGTAGAATCCCTCAGGATTCTCCTTCACTTTGACGCTAGCGGCAACTTTTTGCCTTTTTTAAGATCCCCTGATTTCTTACTTACATGCTCTTTGGTATTTCTTATACTCTATGAGTACCTCATCTGTTCTGACCTGCCCTATATCTGCAAAGCACCCGCTTTTCTCTCTTAACCAGGACCTCAAAATATCAATATTAATATCTCTTGAAATATGTCAGTATTTCAATTTCTCTTGAAAACTAAGCTTCCATGCACTTATTATATTTACTCTTTATTCTGACAGGCACATGCAAACTTTGTACTCTCAGTATACCACATTGGAGGGCCTGCCATAACCTGTCCCAATCCACACTCGCCAGATCATTTCTGATACAATCAGGAGTGTTTTTTGTATCCAATTCAGAATCTCAGCACGGGACCAGACCTATCATTCTGCATATTTACTTTGAAAATTATGACACCTTGATCACTAGCTGCAAAGTGTTCCTTTATACAAACTTCTGTCATCTGCAATGTCGTATTTCCTAATAGCTGATTAAGTATCACCAGCTCTCCCTTCAGGACTTCTACATATTAATTTACGAAGGCATTTGACAAACTCTATCCCACCTAGTCTTTCTTACAGAATGGGAGTCCCAGTCAATTTGCGTAAAGTAAAAATCACCTACTTTAACAATGTTCTGTTTCTTGAAACAGTCTACGATCTCTGTACAATCCCTCAGACTGTTGCGTGGTCTTTATTGTAGTCTCATTAACTTGGTCATATCTTTCTTATTCTTCTGATCCTCCCATCACGCCTCACTAGACGGGTTATCCAGTCTGTCCTGACGGAGCACTGCCGTGACATTTTCCCTAACGAGGAAAACCACCTTTCCCCCTTTAATTCCTCCTGTGCCGTCACGTCTAAAACAACGGAATCCCAGAAAACTGAGTTGCAGGCCTTGTCTTGTCTCTCCTGCAAGCAAGTCTCACTAACAGGTACAATATCATAATTCCAGATGTTGATACATGCCCCGAGCTTATTCGCCTTTCCTACGATAGTTCTTGTATTGAAATATACGCATCTGAGGACACTAGTCGCACCATGCTCAATCTTTTGATTCCTGACTTTGTCTGAGGTTTTACCAACATCTGTCTCCAAAGCTTCTCCGCTCCCATCCCCAGACAACTGTAGTTTGAACCCCACTGTGCAGCATTAACAAATCTTACCGCTATTGTATTCGTCCCCCTCTAATTCAGGTGCAAGCACGTGTTAAACTGTATGATGTTCTTATGTCTGTTCTTACTAGCATGTGGCATGGTCACAATCCTGAGATCATAACGCTGGAGATTATGTCCTGTATATTCACACCTAACTCTTTAAACTCACCTTGCAGAACCTTGTCACTCGCCCTCTCAACTCTGACTATTTAAGAATGCTGGTTAGTTCCAACGTAGGAATACTGAGCTGCCGGTCGGAAATGATCAGGTCGCAGGATCCAAGAGGCAAAATACCAACCGAGAATTTTGTTCTCGCCCACAGTACACCATTTCGTTTCCCTAACTAACGAGCACACTGTTCCCAATGCTCGCCTCATCGCCTCCTTTCAGAGGAGACAGAGCCAGAGACCAGATCGCTGTGAATTTTTACTACTAAGTCATTCAACCCTACTCCACAACAGTATCTGTTGGTGATGGGGCTTGACATTGGCTGAGAAATCTTTCCCCTTCCTGACTGCCAGCCACTGTCCTGTCTCCTGCACTCTCGCTAATGGCTACAATATCATATTTCCATGTGTTGATCCATGCGCTGATCCTACTAGCCTTGCCTACAACACCCATTGCGTTGAAATACACACGGATTCAGAACTATGCCCAACGTTTTCATTCCTGACTTCCCCAGAGATCTTAACGACATCTGTCTCCACAACTGCTCCAATGTTTGTTTCGGCATTCTGATTCTACCCCCTACAACTCTAGTTTAATCACACCTGGAAATGGATGAACTACAGTTGATGCAGGAGGCTGAGGGTGTGGTAGAAAGGTCAAGAGATAGCTTTTTAGAGCAGTTTAAGCCTACTAAGGAATCAGCTATACCGGATTGGATGCTATGTAATGAGCCGGAGGCTATTAGAGAGCTTAAGGGAAAAGAACCGTTAGGAACCAGTGATTACAATAGAAATGTGTTCAACTTGAAATTTTATGGGGAGAAAGTAAAGTCTAATGTAGTAGTATTTCGGTGGAGTAAGGAAAATTACAGTGGTATGAGAGAGGAATTGGCCTAAGTAAATTGGAAGGAGCTGCTGGCAGGGATGTTAGCAGAGCAGCAATGGCCTGCCTATCTGGGAAAATTGAGAGAGGTGTAGGACATGTGTATTCCAAAAATGAAGAAACACTCAAATGTCAAAATAGTGCCAAAGTGGCTGACAAGGGAAGTCAAAGCTGTTGTAAAAGCAAAAGAAAGGGCATGCATCAAAGCAAGAATTAGTGGGTGATAGAGGATTGGGGAGCTTTGAAACACCTACAGAGAATAAGTAAAAATCATTAAAAGGGAAAAGATGAAATATGAAAGCAAGCCAGCAATAATAGCAAAGTGAACAGTAAAAAGGTTTTACAAGTTTGTTAAAAATAAAAGAGAAATGAGAGTGAATATAGGACCGCAAGAAAATGCGGCAGAGAAAAATATAACGGGGTCAAAGAGATAGCTGATGAAATAAATGAGTATTTTGCGTCAGGCTTCACTGTGGAAGACACTAGCCACATTCCTGATGTTGTATTGTGTGAAGGAAGCGAAGTTGGTGCAGTTACTCTTATAAGACCTAAAGTTACATAATTCATGTGGACCATAGGAACTGCACCCTCGGGTTCTGAAAACCGTAGCGTTAGAGATTGTCATGACATCACAGCTTATCTTTCAAAAATCATTGGACTCTGGCATGGTGCCAGAAGACTGGATAATTGCATTTGTTACTCCGCTCTTTAAGAAAGTAGAAAGACAGCAGAAAAAACAATTATAGACCAGTTAGCCTGACCTCAGTGGTTGACAAGATGTTAGAGTCAATAGTTAAGGATGAGGTGATGGAGTACTTGATCACACAGGGCAAGATAGTACAAGTCAGCATGGTTTCCTTCGGGGAAAATCATGCCTGACGAACCTTTTGGAATTCTTTGAGGCGAATACAAGTAGGATAGATAAAGGGGATGTAGTGGATGCTGTATATTTAGACTTCCAGCAGGATTTTGACATGTGGATGCTTGCCACGTTGAGCCCATGGTATTACAGGAAATATAATAATATTGTTAGAGAATTGGAAGATTGGTAGGAGGCAGTGAGAGGGTCGGCTGCCAGTGACTAGTGGTGCTCTGCAGGAGTCAGGTGGTGAGACCATTTCTTTTTCTGCTGTATATAGATGATTTAGATGATGAAATAGATGGCTTTGTTGCCAAATATGCAGATGATACGAAGGTTGATGGAGGGGCAGGCAGTATTGAGGAAATAGGTAGGATGCAGAAGGACTTAGTGCCAGAGCCTCCAGTTTTTGTGTGTACTTATGTCGTCAGTCAGTGGTTTTGTATTTCCATGTGCTCTTGTTTGTCTTCATGCCCTATGTGCTCCTGTCCCCGCTCCTGCTCTACTCCGGCGCCTGTATTACTGAGTACTCCACCTCTCCCCTGCTTCTCATTATTACCTGTTTTGCTGCTCTTTGTGTCTCACTGTGCTCCACCTATCATCTGCCTCTCTGTTTATTGCTCAGTGTATTTTAGTCCTGTGTTTTCACCTGTTTGTTGCCAGATTGTGCCAGTGAGTTTTCCTAAGCCTTTCCAGCATTTGTATCTGAACTCTATTCGTCTGAATATCGACTCTGCCTGTTTCTCGATTCTGGTTTTTGGATTTCTCTGGAATTTTTGATCTCCGCCAGAACTTTAACGCCGACTTTGTTGCCCCTCCCCTGGATTTGCTGCTCAGTCAATAACATCATGCGCACAGTACGCGATCTGTGACTGGGTCCCTGCTTCAGCGTCCTGATACCCAGACAGATTAGAAGAATGGTCAAGAAAGTGATAAATGAAATACAGTATTGGAAACTGCATGGAAAATCCAAGAATCCTAAAATTCCCGAGAAATGCAAAAACAAATTCCACAAATTCATCACCCTTTGGCTGAAGAAAAATTTCCGCATCTCTGCATTGAAAGGGCTCCTGCCTAATACCCTTAAGATGAGAGGCCCAAAAATGTTCACAGTACCTAAGATAAGGCCTCACCAGTTCCTTAAAAAGCCTCAGTATCAAATCCTTGCTCTTGTTTTCTGGAACTCTTGAAATGAATGCTAACATGGAATTTGCCTTCCTCACCACCGACTCAGCCTACAAGTTAACCTTCAGGTTGTTCTGCACAAGGACAGCCAAGTCCCTCTACATCTTAGATTCTTGGATTTTCCATGCAGTTTCCAATACTGTATTTCATTTATCACTTTCTTGACCATTCTTCTAATCTGTCTGGGTGTCAGGACGCTGAAGCAGGGACCCAGTCACAGATCGCGTACTGTGTGCATGATGATATTGACTGAGCAGCAAATCCAGGGGAGGGGCAACAAAGTCGGCGTTAAGGTTCTGGCGGAGATCTCATGGATGATTCCAGGAATGGAAGGGTTACCATTCAAGGAACGTTTGATGGCTCTGGGTCTGCACTCACTGGAATTCAGAAGGATGGGGGCGTGGGGGGGGGGAGGGTATCTCATTGAAACTTTGGAATGTTGAAAGCCCTAGGCAGAGTAGATGTGGAAAGGATGTTTTACATGGTGGGAGAGTCTAAGACGAGGGCACAGCCTCAGGATAGAGAGGAACCCTTTCAATACAGAGATGCGGAAAATTTTCTTTAGCCAAAGTGTGGTGAACCTGTGGAATTTGTTGTCACAGGCAGCTCTGGAGGCCAGGTCGCTATGTGCATTTAAGGCAGAGATTGATAAGTTATTGATTGGATGTGGTATCAGAGGTTACGAGGTGAAGGCCGGGAATTCGGGTTGAGGAGGAGATTGAAAACAAAGTGGGTTATGCATGATTGAATGGCGGAGCAGACTCGATGGGCCAGATAGCCTAATTCTGCTCCTATGACTTGTGGTCTTATTATGGACTGGCAACACCATATTTCGGGGTTCGTTTGTTTTTGACGTAACAGGGCAGGGGGAATTAAAAGGGGGGGGGAGTAGTGACGTCAGGGAAATGTCATGGCAGTGCTCAGTCAGGGCAGACTGGCGCAGGCAGCTCTGTCAGTACTCCGACCAACAGTTCCTCCTTTTCCCTGCATTCTTTCACTTTACTTGCATCTTTATTCTAGGTGTGTAATAGCCAGAGCTGCGCACAATACTGCACATTAAGCCTCACCAATGTCTTATACAACCTCAACATAACATTAATTTTACTGAATACTTTGATTTATGATGTCCTTCTTTACGACCCTGCCAACAGGTGACGCAACCTTTAATGAATTATGGAACTGCATTCACAGATTCCTTTGTTCAACCACACTCTTCAGGGCCCTACTATTCAGCGTGTAAGACCTATGCTGGTTATTCTACTTCAGAGCAACACGTCGCAATTGTTTGCATTACATTCCACCTGGCATTTTTCAGCCTACTTTCCCTGATGGTCCAGATCCCGCTGCATGCCACAAAAGTCTTCTTTGGTGTCATCGGCAAATTTGCTGATCCAGTTAACCAGATTATCATGCAGATCTTTGATATAGATGACAAACAACAACCGACACAGCGCCGACCACTGCGGCACTCCACTAATCACAGGCCTCCAGTCAAAGGCACAACGATCGACTATCATTCACTAGCCTTTCCCGCAAAGCCAATGGCTAATCCAATTTACTACCTCATCTTGTATGCCAAGTGATTAAACCTACTTGACTAAACACTCAGTTGGGTCCTCCCCAAGTGCCCTGCTAACGTTCCTGTAGAAAACATCTACTGCCTTGCCGTCATCAATTTTCCTGGTAAATTCTCACAAAAAAACTTTATAAGATTGGTTAGATTTTAGCCACCACGCACAAAACCATGCTGACTATCCTTTATCAATCCACGTTTATAGAAATACTATTATATCCGATCCCTTAGAATACCTTCCAGCAGTTTTCCCACAACTGATGTCAG
This sequence comes from Hemitrygon akajei, assembly GCF_048418815.1. Taxonomy (NCBI): domain Eukaryota; kingdom Metazoa; phylum Chordata; class Chondrichthyes; order Myliobatiformes; family Dasyatidae; genus Hemitrygon; species Hemitrygon akajei. The sequence goes on from NC_133147.1 coordinate 60,055,151, forward strand.
ACTTAGCTGCCGAGAATTTCCTGGTTTATTTTTAGAGCGTTACCTGAACAGCGAAACAACGCTCGCTAACCTCCAATCCTCTGGCATCTCACTTGTTGCTAACGATGATATAAATATCTCTGATACAGCTTCGGCAATGTTTCCACTTGCCTACCGCAGGGTCTAAGGAAACACCTTGTAAGGCCCTATGGATTTAACCGCACTAAATGTCTCAAGACAGGATGAAGTTGATGTCGTTTTGCCTTCCTCTGTATCCGTCTCTTGACTAAATCAATGATCAAGGATCAAGTATATTCGCCATATACAATTACATGCTTTAGTAACTTACATTGGTACATGCCCTAAAACACAGAGTAAGTAATTGCATAAAAATAAAGTTAGGAAGTACAGATATGGACTTACATTCTCATGAAGGCAAAAGTTCTAGCGCGCATTCACAACGTAAAGAGTATTATACAATAAAAAGTGACGTGAAGTGTTTACAGTGCAGTGCAGCGGCAGAAGAAATCTATAGAGTTAGGTGTTGTTAGGTAGAATGGTTGATCAGACTGTCGGGGAAGAAGTTTTGTTTTGGTTGTAATGCATTTCCCACAGGGAGCTTATGGCAAGGCTTCGGTGCTTTTTTCCCTATGGGCTCACATTGGAAGAAAAGCTCTACACGGTAATCGCATTGGTAAGTCTGGACACGTGTGAGCCCGGGGAGATAAAGACACTGCTGGCCCTTCAATCATTTCCATAAACTGTTCACTCACACTGCGAAATACACTCTTCCAATATTTGTGCATAATTGAATTTTCAGTGACGTAACTTATCTGCTACCTTTGGAATAAAATGTTTCCATTGGTTTTCAATTATCAAGTCCCTTCAAGCTGTAAGATCTCCATAGTTGTATTCAGAGTAGTTTACCATTCAGAAACAATACTGCAGCAACACTAACCTTCTCAGAACCTCGGGGAATCCGACGACTATTTCTGACTCTAAGAGACATTACCTGAGATGATGTGGGGTACCGTTTCTTCCTGTATCCGAAGAAAAAGTGCATGACTCTTTGAGGTCATCAGATTCCAAAACGGCACTCCCTGTGGATTCACCGGAGGTGCACCTACACCATATACATTGGGCAATGCAATTCGTTTCCTTTTTTTGAATGGGTATTGGATTGTTCCTGTAAAATTTTGTTGCGTTTACATCGCAAGTTTCCTTACTGAAAAAGGCATATGCCACATATTTAAAAAGATGGAACTGCTCTGTTTAATTCTTTGTTGCCGTTACCATATTGAAAGTAACTAATCAGAAAGCGTGATTAAAAGAACCAGGCTACGGAGTCTGAAGGTCCTGTCCTTGCAGATTTCAAGTACATCTGCAAAACAAGCTGTAAATTTGCAAATATATCCAAATCTTTCATCCCGATAACTTATCATGGCATAGCTATTTTACTTACAGAGCTGACCATTTAATGTAAACAGATATTTCGCTCCGTTCTTCAGTTCTCCCCTGAACTTCCTCTGCGTCAGTCCGTAGATACAAGTGTTGGTGCAGGAACTGAGCAGCTGCAACATGAACCCGAACTGCTGCAGGATATACATCGGCGTACTGAAATATTTGTCTGCATAGCTATAGTTCTCCGCTTGCCTGGTTAAGGAGTGTACGACATAGGGCATCACCAACAAAATAAAATTGGCCGATAGAGCGAACAACAAAATCATTGATTTTCTCCGGTTCTCCAGCTCCGGATCCTTCTCATCCTCACTGCTGTTCCGCATTGCTCGGCGGACCTTATTGGCCGCTATTATATGTCTGACTGTTAAAGCATTGAACAGCAGAATTAAACCGATTGGTAATAACGGATTGATGATACTGTCAAATAACTCATAGGCTCTCCACCACGATAATGTAAGATATTCGTTTGAGGGCACGCAGCGCTGTCGGTCCGTTGAAAAGTAAAATGGAATAGCCTTGGAAAAGCTCCCTGCACATACTGTTAGTATCACCACCGTCGCTGTTCTCTCGGTACAATAACGTTTCCGCAAGTTCTGACAGCAGATAGCGACGTAGCGATCAATGGTGAAAACAACGGTGAACCAAACGGAACAGTCCGTCATCGCGAGACGTAGGACAAGTTGCAGGGCACACACCGGAGTTGTGAGTAAGAAATCAGAAAAGATAAAGATATAATTAATCTGTTCTGCTATGACAGCAAGGAAAACGACCGTCAGATCTGCGGTCGCCATGGCCACCAGGTAGCGAGTGATGCATTTGGAGAGACCGCATTTTCCGCGGCACAGGATAACAATCGCCGTTAAATTAACTGAAAGAAACGATAAAATACTCCGTTACATTCAGGTAAGAGGAGAGTAGTCAGGATTAATTTACCTTTGTTGTGATAGTAATATTACAGATAATGTTACTGCGTGGAGTCGCTACCAAGGTGCCAGGCCATCGGAGCTGACAGAGATAAGATGCCGATGCCCAATTAGTCTGGCCCTCTTCCAGCAAGGTAGAAACATTTTATGGTCTTAAGACAAACGTCAGGGAAAGCGGCTGGACACAGAGTTCTGTTTTAAAGACAGCATGACCTATTCTGTGAAGTAGTCAGCAAAGGTTCTCAGGTACATGTATATCTACTGCCTAGATGATGCCACTCAACGCAGTTTAAAAGACAAAACTATTCTTGTTTTGGGAATTAAACAGGAAATGGGGATAACTACTTTTTGAGCAAATCAGTACTGCTTGACCCAGTTGTGCTTTCAACAACCACTGTGAACACATGCGAACGAGTTGTGGTCATTGAATGAATAATAATAATGACGCTTAACAAGACAATACAAAGGGGGACTTTCAAATTAGAGGTGTTTCAAGTTATGTTAACATTGTAAAGCAGACGAGACGAAGTTCCGACTAATTGAACTCGTCATGCTTTAAACTAGGTCATGTGAACATGGGCCATTTGTGATCAATTCATAGTCGATCGATATCTATCCCGATCAAATGTAACACACTGAAGATTTTAAACGATATATTTATCAATACAATTCATTTCAAAAGACGTTCGTGGTTGCAGTACCAGAATGTTTCCTTTACTAGTGAAGAATATTGCTAGAAAGACAGCAATAATCTTAATTCCGTGTAAAAATGTGAAATTCTGGGAATAACGTTGGTCGTAATTAACGCTAGCAGTTCTAGCCCACTTGGATTATCGCCTTGTACTCGGTAAACCGTCACGTCAGCGACGGGTATCCGGGCAGTCCGTGGACTCAACAGTGACTAATCTTCAGCTGGTAAACCTCGTGATCTTTAACTTCGGCATTCCTCGGGCTGAACTGTGGCGGAATTTTACCGATTGCGCACATAGGCGAATTTAAATATTGCAGATTTAAGTCGGGTTATTTGAAAATAGAATGCATTATCCGCTAGTTAGTAAAGGAAATCTGCAAATTTGCTAAAAGTCTCCTTCCTCTTTCCCGAAATAATTAAGCTGCTCGAGTAATATCAAATACGCTTAAAATAACTCAATACCAGAATATCTCACGCTGCATTTTCTGCTGATGGAAATGCTGCAACGGACTGAGGATTTGGGCAGCAGCACTATTACTCGAAGTTCCAAAAAAATGGAATAAAAATGCACTCACTCAAACGGCACTCAGATCAGTTACTTACCAGGAATACCAAACGCTGCAAGTACAGGGTAGTAAATTCTGGCAATGTGAAAAATTGCGGGATATCCCATTTTCCAGTGAAGCACGAAACAGAATATTCCAACTGCTCACACACACTCATTGAAGGAGTTTTTATAGACAGGGATGCATGTGATCAAACCAATTAGCGTCCCCAGTCACATTAGCCACAAGCCATTAAGCAAACAGTCAGAAGAAATTATTATTACTCGTTTAACTCTTCAAAGAATATAACAAGCTATATATCCTAATGATATTGCAAAAAATAGAGAAGATATTGGAAACTTCTATTCTGTTATACATCGACTGAGATCAGTACCTTACACGAAAGAAAAAAATTGATTCAGCTTCAATACATTCGATAGTCATTAAATGCCCTGGCCAAATCTCTTCGCATCAATAAGCGGTGATGTCCGTTCTTTTGGAAGTATTAATTGTGTGATTACTGTATTAGTATTTCCCATTTTCTGTTCCTCCATTAATTCCTACGTAATATTTCCTGTTCTGACAAAACATACCAGTAGAGTGCTGCCATGTCCATAAGTTACCACTCCAGTACAGAGACCAAGGATCGACGAGATAATTTGTATTTCCTCTTCTGCTTGTTTGTGATCACTTTTCTTCTATTCTGCTGAAGCAGAGCTATCATTGAAAATATTGTCACTCTCAGACTCTCAAAAGCACAAGCATTATTTGGTGATAAACTTTGCTTGTACATCACACCTCCTTTGCACCCTCCGTGCAACCGGTTTGAGCATTTCCTTAACAGTCTCACGGTCGTTATCAAGAAATGGACACGCTGCATTGTGCCCCATTTATTAAAACATTTCTCCACTCATTTTACAATTCATTCCCGGCTCAAACTGTATTTTGGTTTACTTCTAGTAAAATGTATTTAAACATCTGTTTTATGATCTTTCAGTTTCCTTTCCGTCAGTACGTCAGACACCATTCCCAGAATGCATTGTTTATTCCGCACTTTCCTGCACTCAGTCCCGGACAACCTACGGCTTTCATCGGTCACTCCTTACACATTGGAACTGGTATGTAATCATGGATAGTCATAGAATTGAGGAATCGTAGCGAACAATTTAAAAGTTGTGGAGATATAGCTTCCACAGGGTCGTTGTCTATCTCTGCATCTTTGTTTGAACGTAACCTTCCGTTGTATATACTTTTAACAGAATGAGTGAACACTTACTGTGAATTCCGAACTCTCCATCAAGGGAGTCCAATAGCCTTGCTGGCAGGTTTGCTGGAGCTGTTCGGGCAGGTTTAAACTAATTTGGCAGTGGTATTGGAATGGGAGTGAAACCGTTGATGATGACGCAGTTAGTTGTCAAACAGAGGCAATGTGCAGTGAGACTCCGAGCAATGAGTGGCTGAAAATTGGGCGCAATTGCAGACAACAGGATGAGTTGCAATGTAAACGGTGGCCAAAATCTAGAACAGTGAATACAGGACAGGAGGTGTTATATTTGAAAGCGCGCAGGAAACGAAATAGGGCAGATGAACTTGTAACACGGCTAAGATTTGGCATGTATAATGGCGGAGGCATCACTGATTCATGGCTGAGAGGAGATTATAGCTGGGAGGTTAACGTCCAAAGATACACATTGTATCGAGACGACAGGCAGGTTGGCAGAAAGGGTGTCGTGCCCCTGTTATTAAAAAAAAACATCGAATTATTTCAGAGGTGACACAGAATTGGAAGGCGTAGAATCATTGTGAATAGAGCTAAGGAAATGTAAGGGTAAGAAAACCATGATGGGAGATGTACGCAGATCCCCAAACAGTTGCAACAGGCTATAGAAAATGTATTCCAAAAGGGCAATGTTATAATAATCATACGGGATTTCAATATGAGGTAGATGAGGAGTTTCAGGCTGGTGCTGGATCCCAAGGGGTGTAATTTTCAGAATGTCTGCAAGATGGCTTTTTAGAGCAGTTCGTGGTTGAGCACACCAGGGGTTAAGCTGTTTCGGAATGGGTGCTGTGAAATGAACCGGAATTGATTACAGAGCTTAATGTGAATAAAAACCCTTAGGGTCAATTGATCATAGTATGATCGAATTCACCCTGAAATTTGAGAAGTAGAAGCTTAGTCAAGACGCCGCTAAACGGCGACTCTTTTGCTTGCTTCTTCGGAAACAGCCCTATTTCCATCTTTAATATCTCTGTTGTTTTCTTTCAGAGTTTTTTTTTGAGACCTTTACCTGGAGTTACACGCTGACTTCGGTTCTTTGGGGGACTGGGACCTGCTCTCGGGGTATCACGACTGGCCATTAACCGACATGCCAAGGGCGCTGCCGAAGAGTTCGAAAGCCAAGTTGACATAACCATGGCTAGCATGAAAAGTCAAGGCCAACATAAATGCAAAAGAGAGGGTATAGAATAGAGTAAAGACTAGTGAGAAGTTAGAGGATTAAGAAGCATTTAAAAACCAACAGAAGGCAACTAAAACGACACCCAGGAGAAAAAGATGGAATACGAAATTAAGCTTGTCAACAATGTTAACGTGAATACTAAAAGCTTCCTCAGAGAAATAAAGTGTAAAAGAGATGCGAGAGTGGATATCAGACCGGCAGAGAAGGATACTGGACAGGAGGTAAGGAGGGTGAAAAGGAAACGGCGGAGGAATTGATTAAGTATTTTCTATAAGTCTTCACTGTAGAAGACACTAGCAGGATGTTGGAAGTTCCCAAGTGTTAGGATTCAGAAGGGTGTGAAGTTACCAGTACTAGGTAGAAGGTTCTTGGAAAACTGAAAGGTCTGACGGTAAGTAAATCATCTAGTCAGTTGCGCTGAACACCACAGGGTACTGAAGAGACTGTGGAGGCATTGGCAATGATATTTCAAGAATCTCGAGATTCTGGAATGGTTCCGGAACAGTGGAAATTTGGAAATGTCACTCAACTCTTCAAGAAGGGAGCGGAAGAAGAAAAGAAATTATAGGCAAGTTAGTTTGAACTCAGTGTTTGGGAAGATGTTGGAGTCTATTGTTAAGGATGTGGCTCGGAGTTTCTATTGGCATATGATAAAATAGGCCGTAGTCACCATGGTTTCCTCAATGGATGAATGCGTTGGAATGCTTTGAGGAAATAACAAGCGGGATACCAAAGGAGAATCGGCTGATGTTGAGAACTTAGATTTTCAGAGGCCTTTGACAAGGTGTCAACCATGAGGTTGTTTAACGAGCTAAGATACAAAGTCACTAAAGGAAAGACTGTAGCATTGATAAAACGTATTGTCAGGAAGCCAAGCGTGGAAATAACTTGAGCCTTTTCTGGTTGGCTGTCGCTGACTAATGGTGTTCCACAGGGGCTATTTCCTTTTTTGTAATTTTTTTTATTGAAGTTCATCATCAAACAAACATTTCCATAAGATGTATTTCAGACATTGTACATAAATATCATATTATCATATATATCACAAATCTCCATAAAGTATTTATCTGAGGTATACACTTATAGAAAAGAGTGGAAAGATCTGGTTTCTCTTCAGATCTTATAAATCTTTCACAGGGGCTATTTCGATGTGTCAAACTGCCTAATTCTGCTCGTATACATCATGGTATTATGGTCTAAAACGTTCATTAACAAAAACAGCTGCACAGGCCTGCAGGTCCCATGAACCATGTTTGGAAAGGGGTGAATAGTAACGTCAATCAAGAAAGCAATCAAGAAGGCACATGGAATGTTGGCCCTCATTGAAAGCGGGCTGAATTTAAGAGCAGGGAAGCTATGCGGCAACTGTATAGGGCACTGGTGAGGCCGCATCTGGAGTACTACATGCAGTCTGGTCTCCGTACATGAGGAAGGATATACTGGCTTTGGAGGCGGTGCAGAGGAGGTGTACCAGGTTGATTCCAGAGATGACGGGGTTAAGCTATGTGGAGAGATTCAGTCGCCTGGGGCCGTACTAGCTGGAATTCAGAAGGATGAGAGGAGACCGTATAGTCAGCTTCCGAGCTCCACAACGTTGCAATTATACAACTCTATAATTCGATCTAAATCCCATACTACTTGGATTAACGCAGAACATAGCGGCATCGCCACGGTTGCTCTTGCCAACGCTTTTGAATTTATTTTGCATCGCTGTCATTTACACTAGATTGTCTTCATTCCAGCCAGTGTCAAATAATGTATATCTCTTCGTACTGCACAGAGAGAAGGGTGTGATATTTGTTGCAATGCGTTCCCGAGGTTTTCCAGCTGTAGGCGTGCCTTGTGGTATTGGGTCTCCAGAAAAACTCGGATCTGCAGTGTGTCTCTACAAGACTGCATCGGTTATTGCACCAGTCTGAGTGTGGTTGCATTGTTAATGTTCCATTGTCGCAACTCTGCGATTTGTAAAACCCATGTCCTTTCATTAAACCGTTGAGATGCCAATATTCGCATACAAAATGCTCAGCAGGTCAGGCAGCATCCGTGAAAAAGAGTGCAGTCGACCTTTCGGGACGAGATCCTTCAGCAGATACCACTGTTGCTTGGTCTTACTGTACAGTGACGGGACCTGACAAGATGTCCACTTGGAAGATGTGGGGGGGCTAGCGCAGGAATTGCAGGAGCACTGGCAGAGCCCTGGCGAGGTGTCGGAGAATGAACGATAACTATCGTTGTTCCTTTGTTCAATAAGGGCTCTAAGAATAAGCCATGAATTATAGGCACTGAGTCTGACATCAGTAGTCGCTGAATTATTGAAAAGCATTCTAAAGGACCACATATATAAGCACAGAGAGATAGGGTCTAATTAGAGATCGTGAACATGGTTTTGTGCCTGGTACGTTGTGTTGCGCTGAATTTATAGAGTTTTACCTGGTAAGTTGATGAAATAAGGCCGTGGAATTAGCCCACATGGACTTTCGCATGGCCTTTGACAATACCCACAAGGATGGCTAGCCAAGAAGGTTCAGCTGCTTGGCATTGAGGATGGGGCCTTAAATTAAATCCGACAATAGCTTCACGGAAGAAAACAGAAAACCATAGATTTTTGACTGGAGGCCTGTGTCTAGTGGCCCCGGAGGCTAGGATCCTTGATGATAGATGCTGCTTTCCTCCAATACCTCTTTTTTGAGCTGTGCTGGTTAAGTGATGAGCGAGAAATATAGAACAGCTAATCAGATCACTGGATTGTAAAGTCTTCTGAGGCGGCTGACACCGTGGAATACAAGGGAGGAATGACCAAGTAGAGGACACAGCAAGCACACCAGAACCTTTACGTCCTCAGGAGGTTAAAAATATTTTGTATGCCCCCGTTGAACATCTCCAGGTTTTACGAAAGCACCTTTGAAAACCTCCTATCTGGATGCATCAGGTCTTCATATGGTAACCGCTTTGCTCCTGACCATAGTGAACTGAGGAGCGCTAGTAACGTTGCTATTATTTCACTGAAATGAGCCTCCCCTCTGAGAATGTTCTGCTCTATCAGTAAAACAAGCAGCATAACCAAAGACACCATTTATCCCCCACATACTCTCGTTTTTTTCATCCCTTTGGGTTGAAAGTACAAAATTATCCAAGTGTATAAGCCCGTCTTAAGAGCAGCTCAAAAACAACTTGGATCTCACTATTTTAAGGCTACTAAAAGTTTCCTAGACAAAGTGATCTCAGTTTCCCTCGTTATGCCCTTGCACCTCAGTACCTGTGTGCACTGCACTTTCACTTTAACCGTTACACCTTCTTCTGAATTCTGTTGTTGATTCAACTTATAATTCGTAGGTGTACTTTTATAATGAACGGTATGCAAGATACGCTTTTCGCAGTACCTCGGTGCACCTGTGACAAATATTACACTTTACAAATTTAGCAGCGTAATTTTCCTTCTCTTCGCTCGTAGTTTAGAAAATGAGGAAGAGTTGCAATCTCATGCCTCCTGTACACCGGTCAGATCCTAATCGACGGTAGATACCGTCCAATTAGATCACTTTGAGTTTTGGACCTTTCCGTTCCAGGTTCCAGTTAGATACTTTCCCTTTTACCCTTAACCAATGAGGTCAAATATGACATTGTAATTTATTTGTGCTCAATATTTTGAAGAAGTTATGATGGAGGAGATGTCTGATATACGTTCGTGAAAACAACAAAAATAAATTGCAGCATCCCTTTGGATACCAGAACTAAAGATTATATTTTGATTATTATTGCCACCTCCCTTGATATATTCTTTAAAATAACATGTACAACTTGCACATATCGTCAGAAATTCTTCATGAAGGGCGATTTGTTAAGGGATGGGGCATGTATTCGGCAAGAAAGCAGGTGAAATTGTTGTCACCGGCTTCGGCTATACCGAGTTAAGGTTACAGTCAGTTCAACAATAGACTTATTGAGCGGAGAAGTAAGATTGAACACTCCTGTTGCTAACTCACGTGTCCATGCGTCTTGTAAAAATACCGATTTGCTTAATGGTGATGAGTGGGCTTGCTTTGATCTTATTTCTGACATTCCTAAAACATTTAGTTCAATTTCCAAGAATCACTGCCACCATTAGTTACATCAACGGACATCGGGTGATCAAAACTCTAACTGGTACTTTATTTCAGACACTTTTGACTGACACCCCAGGTGGTTATTCATACTTCATCCAAGAATAGTTATTTCAGACATCGGCACACCTGACCATTTAAGCATTCCACATCTCACCCTCAATTTGTTTCCGGTCACAGGATGACATATTGTAGCCAGCAAAGGAGTAGAATGAGAAATGCACGGAAACAGGCCGTGAGCGCTCGCTACAGCACTCGAAGAGGATGCTCAGACTAGAAGGAGCTGAGAGAATTTATACAACAATATTTTGACTTAAATTGCAGGCGAGAAGGAGATGAAAACCAAATCAAACGGAGACAAATGAGAGTGATAGACAACAAGATATTTGCAACTCTGGGCTGTGACAACATTTTTATGTTGGATCGCTTGCTCATTCTTGCAAAGGTCAGCAGCTTATCGGCCGAACGTGTTCTGAAGGAATGAAAATAGAAGCCGCACAGTTCTCTATTTACCAGGACCACCGGCGCGTGCAGCGTAAAAGAATGGCGGCACGCTGGTGGGCGAGGAAGATTAATGGGGCACCATCAGTAATCTCTGTATGATACCACTCACTGCAATCACGTAGACATTCAGTGACGTCAGAGCCGCTACAGTCACGACGTAACTACAGAGCGTTTGGTAGATTACAGGTGTTCTCTTGCTTATTGGATGTTGTCTTCACGACAGTTTTGAAGGGAATCATGAGACTTAATATGATGGGGGGGAAAACCCTGCCTATTCGTGTCGAAAGCATTCTGTTTTGGATAAAATAGGCATTTTATTCTCGAAGGAGTTCTGAAAATAAATTTCCTTGGATACTGAGGTGGCTGTGTTAATTCAAATACGTGTTTTGCTCCAGAGTGTAGGGAGCTGATGTTATGTGTTTATTTAAGTATAAATAATAGCGACGATTAGGATTACAACCGAGTATTAAGATCGAAACCTGTCCTCCGTATCGATCTGTCTCCTGTCTCCGTATCTACGTCAGTTAAGAGATCTTACCGGACCTGTTGCTTCCCAACAAATCCAATCGCTGAGAGAAATGGGAAAACCAGTCATTCTCAGTGTCCGGGAGATATATTATCCAGTCATCGCTGCACTTGGCGTCCCTGGTAAGGCGCTACAGTTTTTTGACTCAAGTTATCTGTGCTGTTCTCCTTAATGTTGTTGCGCCTCTCTACTGTCTGTTTTGCTCAACTCAGCGGATTAGGTTAAACAATCCAAAGATGGACATTTCTGTGTCTGAGTTACAACGGTCCAAAACACGCAGCGCCTAACGGCGCTTCTGGGGCATACGCTGCCTTTGGTCCTGAATTATTACCTACAATGAATGTACTGAAATGACGTGTCCAGGTTTAGAGCATGAATTAGATCTTTGGATGTTAAATATTACTTTGATAGCAATAAAATGCTACACTAAGTCATGATGTGTCATAAATGCAAAATCCTATTTAGTCTAGTGGAAATTATTTCCTTCAGTTCAATGAGTGGAGGAGCTTGCTGGTGACTGCAAGGATGCAGGTAGTGGGTTGTATAAATTTCAAAGCTTAGTTAAGTGTGCTGTGTTAATAAATTACCATTTCAAAATTAAATACAACTTCAGTTATTAATTGCTCTTTACTAATGAGGTAATGTGGAATTTTCGGTAGCAGAACAAAATATAAACGGATGAGGTAGAATGGAACAAGAAGCCAGACCAATTGAATTTTATTGCAAAAAAGTGCGAGTGGTTCCATGTGTTACATCCGAACAAGGGAAGTGTATATTCAGCATCTGAAACGGTGCGGAGGAACAGGTTCGCAAATTCCTGCTCACAGTATAAAGTATTGCAGAGACCACGACACAGCGATATCTGCCTCACCAGTAGTGATGTAGCTTAATATAGGAGGGTCGTCCGGACAGAGAAATATCGAAATAATAACACGGCCACAACAGGCTGGAACGTTGTCTGCAGTTTTCACTGTAAGAGGGCTGAACAGTCACCTTGAAGGATTTTGGTGAAGATGACGAAGTGCTGCCATGGATGCAATTTCTGTTCCAAGAAAAGATCAGATGGTAGGTTTTGCTGCGGACAGAATAAAATGCGTCCGAGGTGGTATTTAAAAGCCTGTACGGCTGCGTTGGATGGAAATAAAGTACATACTCTATGAGGGAAGAGGACAATCAGATTATGTCTTCTTACTTACTGGATGAAATGAATTATATTAGATGGTCATAGATTGGATTAGAATTAATTATCACATGTATACGGAAACATAAAGTGAAATGCGCCGTTTGTGTTAACAACTAACACAGCCAAAGATTATAATGGGGCAGCGTCTTCGTGTTTCCACACATGCTGGCACCAACACGCAATGCCCACAATCTTCAACAGAAGATATACGCAACCACCCTACTACAAACAACAACGGCAGCAACAACAACAGTGGTATCAAGAACGAACCAACACAATAGCAAAATAAGCTACTTTCGTACCCTTTCTCCCAAACGCACAGGCGACTCTCAAACCCCAGTCCCGGTGAACTGCCCCTTTCCGCATCCCAGTCCTTGGCATAGGGTTCTGAATCACAGACACTGGACTTCCAAGATGAGGGAGGTGAGAGAGAAGGTTTTCTCTGAAACAGCAGGTACATGACTGATCTGAAACTGTTGGATTTGGGATTAGTGATGTAAACTCTGTACGCTAGTGGTTGATGGAGCAAGCCTACAGGACAAGGGACATGTACAGTACCTGGGATCTACATTTCTCTAGGGGAATAATTGGGTTTAGCAAACTGTCCGATAAATATCCCGGACTTCAAACTGCCTGTCAGGACTTCACGATGTACAGTTTTATAGGTGTAAAGAAGAAAAGGAAGGCGATCCCCCGCACCCACTGTAGGGCGCACAGTATGTACTGAATATTAGTTATTTGTAGTTCTGCAGGGAAAAAAACAACAACACATGATGGGACATTTGTGCGGGAAGTTGAAAGCATAATCGAATTGGACACCCGAGAAGAACAATATGTTGTTGCCGTTTTGACATAGGCGTTTGTAACCATTTTGATATGTTACTTTACAGATATCCAAAGATAGGGCGAAAACATATTCGAAAATAACTTTATTTATGTCACGGTTTGTTCAAAAATCGCTCTTCCACGTTTCTCTCTCTTCCAGTTAACCTGGTGGCGATTTTAATCCTGTCTCGAGGCAAGTGCGGTCTCTCCAAATGTATCACTCGTTACCTGGTGGGAATGGCAGCGGCCGATCTCTTCGCTGTTATCACCGACGTTATAATAAGGAGAATTGGTTGGATTCATTTTGGAAATTCATTCCTGTCAATTACTCCGGTATGCAGTCTCACTGTTGTCCTGCTTTCTGCATCCATCGTGGTCTCAGTCTGGCTGACGGTCGCTTTCACCTTTGATCGATTTGTGGCCATTTGTTGTGCAAAGCTCAAAATACAATACTGCACCGAGAGAACGGCTACTGCGGTAATAATGACAGTGTGCTTACTGGGCTGTTTACTTTCAGTCCCCTGGTACTTCATTTACAAACCAAGCTACTTCATTGCTGGCGTCCCCTGGCGTTGCGGCGTAAAGCAGGAGTTCTTTACGTCCGTCGCTTGGGCCGCATTCGATGTAACTGACCGCATCTTAACGCCCTGTGTTCCGTTTTGTCTCATTTTGTTTTTTAATTTTCTGACGGTCAGGCGAATTTTAGCGGCCAGTAGAGCCCGTAGGGGGCTTCGGGATCACACTACTGCAAAGCATGAGAAGGACCCAGAGATGGAGAACCGAAGGAAATCTATGGTTTTACTATTTAGTATTACAGGCAGTTTCCTGCTGTTGTGGGTTACCTCGTTTGTATTTCAAATCTACAGGCGAACTGCAAACATTCAGAGATATTACTCTTATAATGACCCTAATTACGTAATAGAGCAAACTGCTTATATGTTGCAAGTTCTCAGTACTTGCACCAACACGTTTATTTATGCTGTGACGCAGCGGAAGTTCAGGGAGGAGATCAGGAACAGGGTCAGTTATCCAATATGTTTCATTATTAAGTTAATAAAATAGTGTAGAAAACACTGAGTGGTACCATCATGAAATAATGTTTCAATGCATTCAAAAACACTGCACGGTGATTGAAATGTAGATTATAGTTCAGGATTAGAGTACTGAGTAGATGATATGTAATTGATCATCTCGCCCAAGAACCCAAAGTAGACGAATGAGATCAACTGGACATAACCGATTGGACCAAGCATCGAGTAATTCCTGTTGCCATGCATATAGTCACTTCTCTTCCTGTATTCGCACGTTATGTTACATCTTTTTCAGTTTCTCATCTGTACTTCTGTGTGATTTTAGACGTTATTTGTGAGCTAATGGTGCAGCATAAATGGGATCATTTGTCCGCGATTTAATTTCGATATACAGTCACTGGGATTGAGTTGAATTGTGTCTTTAAATTGAAAAACAGATTCAATGTTTGTAACAAATGTAACAACAGTTTGTTACAAAGGTTTTAAAGATACATTTAATGTCAGAGAAATGTATGCAATATACATCTTGAAATGTCTTTGCTTCTCAACAAACCACGAAAACAGGAGTGACCCAAAGAACGAACGACAGTTAAATGTTAGGACCCCAAAGTCACCTCCCACCTCCCCTCCCTCCCGCGCGAAAACGGCAGCAAGCAGCAATACTCCCCCACCCCCACCTTACTGGCAAAAAAGCATCGACACCCGTCACCGAGCACTCAAGCGTGAGCAAGGCAACAGCAAAGACAGAGACTTGCAGTTACACCAAAGACTTCGCATTTCACCCGGTATTCGACATACCGCAGGCTTTCTTTCTCCCCAGTAAAGGAGAAAGAAGTGTCTCCCTTTTCACAGTAGGCGGAGAGACATAACAAACATCTCGCTGGTTTAGGCTGTTAAAATTCCATTACGTCGCTTTTTTTTTCGAGCTCTTTGCCCAACGATCTGCGCACACAGCCGTAGATATTCCGACACCCACGACTACACACGGTCTCCTGCCGTGATACCGACCTTCGTTCCGCCCGTCTCCAGAGCCCCAAGAACCTAGGCCTCCAAAGCCGAGTCGCATTTTTAGGTCGAGTCCTTGGGGTGCCGAACAACGGTCAGTCCTGAAACCCCGAGAGCGTGTCCCATTCCCGCAAAGAACCGTAGTCAGTGTGTAGCTTGTCAGGGTCTTCATAAGAATCATGAAAGGGAAAAAAGATTTAAAGATGGAAATAGAGCTGTTTCCAAAGATGCAAGCAAAGGAGTTACCTTTCAGCGTCATCATCACTCCGGTCCGCCTCCGATGTTCAAGGGAAGATAACGTAAAAGGGAAGCAACGTGCAGGAAAGGTTTCGAAGGACTACAGAATAAGTGAAGGTAAAGTATAAGAAAGAGATGAGAATTTAACTTCCAATATCATGGCGGTACAATTGAGAAAGGCAGAATATAAAATAATGGATGCGTTTAATTTGAATGCACGCAGTATAAGATTAATGTAGGTAATTTTGTTGTGCAGTTAGAAATTGGCAGGTATGACGTTGCGGCCATCATTAAGTCTGAAGGATTGTCGTAGTTTGGAGCTCAACATCCAAGTGTGTGCTATTGGTTAGAAATGGAACCAATTACTTCGAAATGGATGTCACCGGATCGGAAGATTTGACTGGAGAGAAGGTAATGGGAAACTTGGGAGGCAGTGATCAAAATATGATGGAAGTCAGCCTGCATTTGAGAAAGAGAAGATCAAATATATCAATATTACAGTGGAGTAAAAGGATCTACCGAGGCATTGGAGGGAAGCCGGCCAAAATTGATTGGAAGGAGACACTAGCAGGAATTAGGGAAGAACAGTAATAGCTGAAGATTGCATGAGCAATTCGGAGAGCGTAGGATATATACATCCCAAAGAAGAAGTATTCTAAAAGGAGGATGAAGCATCCGTGATAGACTAGGGAAGTCAAAAAGGAAAGCTAGAAAGTGGGAAACTTTGGGGGGGGGGGGGGGAAACATCAGAAAGGGACGAAAACAGTAAAGAGAGAAATATGATATATGTAGTTAGGTTATCCAGTAACATAAAAGTGGATGCCAAATGTTTATATTTCAGATATATAGAAAGTAAAATAGAGGGGAGAAGGGACGAGGGGCCGTTGGAAAATAAATCTCGAGGTGTAGTAATGGGGAACAAAGAAATGGCGGACGAAGTTAATAAATATTTAACTAGGTACCCCATGCAAGGTTTTTTGAGAAAGTATGGAGGCATGGGATACAAGGGGACATTGCTTTGTGGAGGTCGGTCACCAGAGGAGTGCCTCAGGGATCTGTTCTTGGACCCTTACTCTTCGTGAAGTTTATAAATGACCTGGTTGAGGAATTGGAGGAATGGGTTAGTAGGTTTGCTGAAGACACAAAGGTTGGAGGTGTTGTGGATAGTGTGGAGAGCTGTCAGACATTGATAGGATGCAAAACTGGGCTGAGAAGTGGAAGATGGAGTTCAACCCAAATAAGTGTGAAGTGGTTCATTTTGGTAGGTCAAACATGATGGCAGAATATAGTGTTAATGGTCAGACTCTTGGCAGTGTGGAGGATCAGAGGGATTTTGGGGCCCGAGTCCATAGGACACTCAAAGCAGCTGCGCAGGCTGACTTTGTGGTTAAGAAGGCGTATGGTGTATTGGCCTTCATCAATCGGGGAATTGAATTTGCGAGCCGAGAGGTAATGTTGCAGCTATATAGGACCCTGGTCAGAACCCACTTGGAGGACTGTGCTCAGACCTGGTCACTTCACTGCAGGAAAGATGTGGAAACATAGAAAGAGTGCAGGGGAGATTTACAAGGATGTTTCCTGGATTTGGGAGCATGCCTTATGAGAGTAGGGTGAGTGAACTCGGCCTTTTCTCCTTAGAGCGACGGAGGATGACAGGTGACCTGATAGAGGTGTACAAGATGATGAGAGGCCTTGATCGTGTGGATAACCAGAGGCTTTTTCTCAGCGCTGAAATGGTTGCACAAGAGGACACAGGTTTAAGGTGCTGGGGAGTAGGTATAGAGGAGATGTCAGGGGTAAGTCTTTTACTCAGAGAGTGGTGAGTGCGTGGAATGGGCTGCCGGCAACGGAGGTGGAGGCGGTTGCAATAGGGGCTTTTAAGAAGCTTTTAGATAGGTACATGGAGCTTAGTAAAGTAGAGGGCTATAGGTATGCCTAGGAATTTCTAAGGTAGAGACATGTTCGGCACAACTTCGTGAGCCGAAGGGCTTGTATTGTGCTGTAGGATTTCTACGTTTCGATATTTTGCTTCATATGTCTGTCGATTCTTCAATGGTTCCAAAGGATTGAACAATATATCTTTCAAAATATCTCTCCACTCTTTAAGAAAAGATGGCGGCAAAAGACAGGAAATGATAATCCAGTTAGCCTGATTTCGATGATGTAGTTACCCTAATTAATATAGAGCTTCCAGGTTATTTGCAGGTACGTGACGAAATAGGTCGAAGTCTGCATGTGTTCCTTCGGGGAAAGTTTACCTGCCATATCCTTTGAAGTTCTTTGAGGAAATAACAGGCTGGATTGACAAACAAGGTTCTCCGGAAGTTACTTAATTGTATTTTCAGAAGGGCTTCGAAAGGTTTTGCAAATCAGGCTGTTGGACAGGGTAATAGCATATGGTATGACAGGAATGATACGAGCATGGACAGATAATTGACTGTGTTTCAACACAGATACATCTCAAGATCATAGTCCACTGCCCCATTCGGTCTATACTCATCAGGCTCGGATTAATACAATCTATATTTTCTCCAATAACATTACGGTTGTCGTGCGTTCTAATGACAGTGGTGCATTCATGGGACACACTACTAGGGATGGTGTTAGAGGCAGATGTAGTAAGGACATGAACGGAACCCTTGAATAGATACATGAATGAAATAAAATGCATTGCCTGTGGTCGGAATATTACACACAGAAAACGCGGAAGGATCTCAGCAGCTCAGGGAACATCGAGCTGCAAAGAAATAAATGGACTTTTCTGGCCGAGTAATAATATGAATTATGACGCCTTCCACTGCGAGGGAACATGAAGAGGATACCAAAAGCGATGTTTTCAGATATATAAAGAGTAATAGGGAGGCGAGTGTGGATGTGGGACCGGTGGAACAAATTTTAAGTGGTAATAATGGCGGACAAACTTAATAAATATTTTGTGCAAGTCTTCGTTGTGGAAGAGGCCAGCAGTGTGCCAGATATTCAAATGGCAAGTGGCACACTTGATTATGAGTTATTACAACATTCAACGTGCTTGGGAAGCTGAAAGTTCTGAAGGTAGGTAAGTCACTTTGAACAGATGATGTACATCCCAAGGTTCAGAATGAGGTAGCTTAAGATATTGTGGAGGCGAAACCAGTAATCTTCAAAGTATTACATGATTCTAGATGGGTTCCAAAGGAATGGAAATTTTCAATGCTCACTGCAGTCTTTCAGAATGCAGATGGGCAAAAGTCAAGAAGTTACAGGTCACATATCTAGACTTCAAGGTTGATAAGCTGTTCAAATGTCTTAAGAATGAGGGTACAGGGTACATACAGGCACAGGCTGAAATCAAAATATTTGTTTGAGAGGAAATATTGCTTGAAAAATCTTATGGATTTGTTTTGAGGAAATAACATGGAGGATAGAAATAGAGTCAGTGGATTTGGTTACTTGCATTTACAGAAGGCTTTTGACAAGTGCCACCAATAATGCGTTAACAGCCCATGGTATATTACAGGAAAGATTGGACAGAAGATGGACAGAAGATTGGATGCCAAACGAAACAGAATCTTAAGGATCTCAAGGATGTTATCCTACTGCTCTATTCTTTCCATATTCATGACTGTGTGGCCAGGCACAGTTCAAACGTCATCTAAATTTTCACTGATAACGCTACTGTGATATGTTGAGAATGGTTGATGCCTGGAACGCGCTGCCAGCGGTGGTGGTAGAGCCATATATACCATGAATATTTAGGAGACACATGAATAGACATGGATCGAATAAAATGCGGGGCTATGTGGTAGTAGGAAAACAAAGAAAACGCCGAAGGAACTTCGCAAGTCAGGCAGCAGCAAGAGAGAAGCATAAATGATCGACGTTTCAGACTGAGACTTTTGATCAGGTCATCAATATGGGAGGGTGGTGTTAGATTGATCTTTGTGCAAGATGGCGCCGGGCTTCGGTCTCCGAAGAGGTCACTGCTAAGACGTCGTTGTTGATTATTCTTCCTTCTTTCTGTTCTGTTGAATGGGTTTAGGAACAGTGAGGAGCGTTAGGGATTGGGTCAGAGTTTATGGACAGGGATGTTAAGAGAATTAAAGAACAGAGGTGATCTACGTCTCCGCTAAACACTAGAAGGCCAGCGACGTGAATACGTCAATAGTGGACTTAACATAGGTTTGTAAAGCTGAAGCCCGTGGTGAATTTACATAGAATTTTCTCCTTGTTGTATAGAGATGAGATTAGGGAGATCACGGCTTAAATAGATTTCTGAACTATTTTGCATTTGGTGTTTGTGCCACTTTGCTAGTACAGTGACGGCTGTGATAATGATAATTGTTTAAATGTTTATGCAATGGAAGTGTGACGGCTTTATTAACGTTTTGTACGTTTGTGCACACTGAAAGGGATGAACCGTGCTCTACTTCCACAGAGAAATTCTGGAATTGTTTTGGACTGTGAACACACGTTGGAATGCATGAGTTGTATTTTATAGTGTTTGTCGTTGTTGCATTTGCTTTAAACATCTCCCAACCTATATTTATTGTGCAATACGGAGCTTTTGTTTTTTTTTTTGAACTTTCACTATATACGTGAAGTACGTGGATCAGCTCGCAATATCGACCTGTGTGATAAACTGTATGCCATTAGATTCAGAGTTTATTCAACAACGAATAGGTGTCTTTCCTCCCCACAGCTCACCATGCATGTACAGCAAACGGTGTATCATGAATTAGACAAAACTGGGCTTTGAACATAAGGATTGGACTTGGAGTTCTACCAGTGCAGCCTTATCTGACACAATGGTTAGTGGCGTTGTTAACCCCATTTCTTGAGTTTCCATCCGACCATATCTCACAGGATCACTGCATGTAACACATAGGTGGGATTTCACACGTTTGCCAGCCCGGCCAAATTGGACACGGCTGGTCCTTCACTAATCTGACCATTCACACGCTGAAAAAGACTCTCCTAATGCATGTAACACATTGACTCCTTAATAACACAAATTATCTGCTGCAACTGTTCACGTGTTTCCATCAAATCGTTCCTCAATCAGCTTAAGCAAATACCCTCCAATTCTTTATTGCTCGACTCTGTGGGTAAAAGTCACACGTGCATTCAGCCTATCTATACCTCTCATGATCTTATACAGGGAGGATAGCTCTCAGTCATAACTTCCCTAGAAAGTATCGTAATCGTTGTTAAATTAGTTGAAAGGAATGAAAAAGAAACGGTGTTAGCTCCGAGCTCGCAATATGAGTCATGTTTATTTGCTTTACACGTGATAATGTCCTGTACCAGAATGAATTGATTCTTGAAAGATCGATCCTCCTGACTCCATAATCTGTTCAGTCATTTGTTTCACAGTCTCGGGGTGTGGATCGTTGGGTCCAGGTGACTATCTTCAGACGTTTCAGTTTTCCAATTGCCTATTCCCCAGTAATATCGACCGCACACTTCTAACCCCAATCACTCTGGAACTTTTGGCAAACTGCTAGTGTATTCCTCAGTGAAGACTGATTCAGTTCGTCCGACATTTCCTTGTCTATCCTTACTACCTCTCCAGTATCATTCTCAGTCGTCCGATGTCTACTCACACCCTGCTTAATGTATCTCAAGAAATTTTTGACATCCGATTTAATATTTTTGGCTAGCTTCCCTTTGTATTTATATTGTTCTTCTTTCTGGCTTTTTAAGACGCTTTCATTTAGAGAAAAAAAAACTTCCCACTAGTTTATATTAGTTTTGACTTCTCTGATCAATTACGCTTTATTGCACGACACTCAATTCAGAACAGACGATCACCATGGCAATCATCCACAAGCTGCTCTTAAAAAAAGCATCTCGTAGGGATTCTAGAAATCTCCCTCTCTTAGAATCCAGCAACAACCTGATTTTCCCAATTTATCTGTATATTAAAATTCGCCATGATGATTGTCGCAAGATTGCCCTTTTTGACATGCATTTCTATTTTCGTTGTACAAGGTAAATGATATTGATGATGATAATGGTGATGATGATGGATGTCGTTTCTCCAGAGCGTCCTGGAGTTCCCTGGAGCGTCCCCAGAGATCTCTGCATCTCTGTTTGAACGATGCTTTCCCTTTTAAATATCTTATCCAGATTTTATTTTGGCGATACGGTGCTAAGTAAATCCTTCCTGCCGTTTGGCGACGCCGTCCTGGCAGACCCACAGCCCTGATTAACCCTAACCGAATCAGAGGCCAATTTACAATGACCACTTAACCCACCCGGCTCATCTTTGTATTGTGCGAGGAAACCCTTGCATTCCACGGGGAAGTGGTACAGACTTTCATTGCAGAACGCGGTCTGAATTAATTCTGAACTCCAGAACTCCCTCATGTGGAATACCATCGCGATAACGGCTACGCTACTGTGTCACTCCAGTACGTTAACATCTCTTGATAATTCCGAATGTTGTGTGTGAATTTTCACTCGCCATTCTTATTGATTACATTGGCATTTGGCCTGTTTAAAGAGCAGGCCCTCATCCGTTCATGGTACTTTAATGGCCTCTAACGTGCAGCAAAATTCTTTCTAACCCCAGCAATATTTAATTCCAGGGCTTCAGCGATGAATTTTATCTCAATTATCAACGCATTCTAAAGTGCGCGTCCACTTCGAGAAGTGTATTCACAAACAAGAGAACATCTGCAGATGCTGGAAAACCGAGCAATACGCACATAAAATGCTGGAGGAACTCAACATGCCAGGCATATCTATGGAAAAAAAGTTCAGTCGGGCGTTTCGGGCCAAAACCCTTTGTCAGGACTGGAGAAAAATGAGAGAGGAGTAGATTTAAAAGGTGGGGGTAGGGTAGGGGAGAGAGAGAGAGAGAGAGAGAGAGAGAGAGAGAGAGAGAGAGAGAGAGAGAGAGAGAGAGAGAGAGAGAGAGAGAGAGAGAGAGAGAGAGAGAGAGAGAGAGAGAGAGAGAGAGAGATAGAGAGAGAGAGAGAGAGAGAGAGAAATGTATTCACAGTTTTCCGTGGATTTATTATTTCACAATTGAAGCCCACCTCTACCGCCATCTCTAAACAGATGTATTTTGATTTCCCTCTTCGATTAGTTATTTCATCTTTACTGTTGTATCCATCCCTCCAAACCTTGACTTTGAGCTATTGAGATAAAATAAAATATCATCCAAAATTGAACATGGGATACTTCGGAACTGGATAGATACGGTACCAACAGATTAGCGCTCTTATTTCATTTCAGTGTTATATTCCTTTTGTGACCATGTCTAATTCACAATCTGTATAACCGATTGCGTTATTCTTCCGCCAAAGAGATGATGTTTCTAAGCTTGCTCTATGTTCCATGTTCCATCTTATTCTGCGACGGACTCTATTCCCTTCAAAACATTCTTTTGTCTTCTGCCATTGATATTTATGTAGCGGATAGCCCGAACAAGACTAGCAGTAGAGAACTGGTAGGTAATGCAGTTGTGTCTGTACAAGGTCAATGCCAGGAATCAAAATTGCAGCAGGGTGTCAATAAGGGCTTAGATGTAACGGCGGAAATGTATTAATGATGTTCATGATGGTTGTCAGTCCATTTCAGTGCTTTAACTTCTATTCTTTTCTCAAAAAATATCGGTCCCTACCAAACGGATCGACTACAAAGACGTGTAGGAATGGTAAACAACACACACAGAATGCCGGAGGGACTCAGCACGTCATAAGCATCTATGGGAAAGAGTATAGGCGACGTTTCGGACCGAGACTTTTCATCAGGACTGGCGAACAAAGTTTAGAAGTCAGTGCAAGACGGTGGAGGGAGGGGAGAAGGAAATACAAAATTGTCGTAATAGGTGAAACCGGGAGGGGCGGAGGGCGGTGTAACGAGAGAAGTAAAGAGTTGGGAAGTTGATTGATGAAGAGCTAAAATGCTGAAGAAGGAGGTATCTGGTAGGAGAGGACAGAAAATCATGGAAGGAGGAGGAGCTCCAGAGGGAGATGATGGGCAGGTAAAGAGATAAGGTTAGAGAGGGAAATGGCGATGGGGCATGGTGGGGTTGGGGGTGATGATTAGCGGAGTTTCGAGAAATGGTAACACAGTGGCTAATACTCAGGCGATTAAACTTTAAAATGGGATAACCAAGTAGAAATAAACAATGACATTGCCTTGAAGTGAAATAAACTAGAAAAGTTAAATCGATCGTTTTGGAAAGTAGGGAAGGAAAGAAATTCGATGCTACGGTGTTGCTCTCCACGGGAAGACTGCCTCGAATAGATAGCAGACAATGTCGTTAGGAATATCTTCATTTATTCGATTGTATTTCTTTATTCTGCCGTGAAAATCGGGAACATCCACACTGAAAATGAACGAAATAGGTACACCAATTACATTGGCGAGGTGCACTATGCATGCAAAACTTATCACCATTGGTGGTTGCGTTGTGTGTGTCTGAGAGTGACAGCAGTTTCACTCCTTAGCTCAGGTGTTGCACATGGTAATGTGAAAGTGCTCCACAAGCAAATAAAAACACGAAAAGAAAAAAAAAACACCAAAGTATCTCAGTGGTCTGTGGTCTAAGTGGAGAGAAATTTCCCCATGTGAGGACACAATTTTACTCGAAAGTTTTCTCCAAACAGAAAATATCATGGACGACTGAGTGACAGATTGTAACATGTAAAATACTAATATAAGTAATAGTCATCAATATAATGTATCTAAAAAGAAACAGACGGCATCAACGCTCATGGATACGTCGAGATTTGGCCAGGGTATATAATAAATAAAGTCGGATAGCTCATGATCTGTAAAATACTGATCTCCCTCAGTTTATGAATGAACAAGCATTGCAAATTGCTTTCCTAAAACCGGTTCAAAATAATCAGGTAAATAATTCAGGTAAAGTGCTTGTTATATTCCTCGAAGCAAATTACACAATGGCAAGATGAATAAAAATAGCTCATTCTGAGAGTGTTCTCAGCGGCTTGTGGCGAATCTCACTGGGGAAGATACTAATTGTTTTGCTGGGTGGGTTCCTCCTTCTCCATAAGAACTTCAATAGGTGCAGGTGGGCAGTTGAAGCATTCTTATCGCTGCTTCTTGCGGAAAATGGGATACCCTACAATTTACTATATTGTCAGCATTTACTACCCTATACTTACAGCTCTTGGTATTCCTGGTAAGTACCTGATCTGACTGCGGGTTGAGTGACTCCGCGTTTATAATCCGTTTACTTCAACTTAAAGTAAAGGTACCCGGTTCTCAGCTATTCTATTCCTGCTGTCATCCTCATAATATTTTTCACTAAGTGAAAGAAACACAATGCTACTGTCTCCAGGAATGTCTTTTGGAATAAATTGATTTAAAATCTTCAGAATGTCATATTTGATCAGGAGATATCTTTTATTGAGGACGTTTTAATTGAGGAACAATGACTCGAATTCACGTGACAGTTATAACATACCGAGCTCAGTTTGCCCGTCAGTGACACAAGATGAAGTAGATACATGCTCATTTTCAGCACACCGTTGAAATCTTGTCCATTTTCTAATGCGGATATATCTATGATTTTAAGATCACCGTGTGTTATTTTTAAAGATTATTTTATTATTCATTGAACAAGCCTATCTCAGACTCTTGTATCGGCACTGACTGTTGAAAAATACAACGGGGCGCAGCAATAATAATTTGCTACCTCGTTTCTTATTTTGCTCTCCAAACAAGAATAGTTTCGGCTTTTAACTGTGCCTGCAGCAGTCCCCAGCATTGGCTTTCTGTCCGTTTCAACACCAGAACAGCTCTATTCCTTTGACTTAAGGCGTATAATTTGTACCCCATGCACTATTCGTACATTCAATCGAAGTTTCTTTTATCAATTTGAACTTTTGAAATCCATACAGATTGTCGATGATATGTTGAATTTTATTGGTAAGCATTGATTTCAGTTGATTGTTATATTTCTTTGATGTCTTGTTCCAATAATTGAATCAACAATTATTAAAACAAAATCTCGGCGCTCATTCTCCTTTACACTTTGACCTGCCATCCGCATACCAATTTGGTTAGCACAGGTGTCCCGTGCAGTGGTGGGAATTCCGGTAGTAACGCAGTCTGAGATATTACTACTAACATTAACGTAAATTGATACTGAGAAATCTCTGACGATCTGGAATTAACAGTGCATTTTTCTTCCAGTTAATTTAACAGCGATTGTGATCTTGTCCCGCGGAAAATGTGGCCTCTCCAAATGCATCACTCGATATTTGGTGTCCATGGCGGCAGCAGATCTCATCGTCGTTATCTTTGCTGTCATAGCGGAACAGATTAATTATATTTATATGTTTTCTAATTTCTTGCTTCTAATTCCGGTATGTCCCTTGGCATTGGTATTGCGACTCGCGACCACGGACTGTTCCGTTTGGTTCACGGTTGCATTCACAATTGATCGCTACGTCGCTATCTGCTGCCAGAACTTGCGGAAACGATATTGTACAGTGAAGACAGCGATGGCGGTGATACTAACAATGTGTGCAGGGGGCTGTGCCAAGTCTACTCCATTTTACTTCGCAGTAGATCGACAGCGTTGCGTCCCCTCAGATGAATACCTTACATTATCCTGGTGGAGAGCATATGAGTTGTTTGACAGTATCATCACTCCGTTGTTGCCAATCTGTTTAATTCTGCTGTTCAATGCTTTGACAGTCAGACATATAATAGCGGCCAATAAGGTCCGCCGAACAGTGCGGAGCAGCAATGAGAATAAGAATGATCCAGAGATGGATAACCGGAGGAAGTCAATGATTTTGTTGTTCGCTCTATCAGCCAATTTTGTTTTGCTGTGGACGCCCTATGTTATACATTCCTTAACCTGGCAAACGGAGAACTATACCTATGCAGACAAATATTTTAGCACGCCGATATATATTCTGCAACAGTTTGGATTCATGTTGCAGTTGCTCAGTACCTGTACCAACACCTGTATCTATGGATTGACACAGAGGAAGTTCAGGGAGGAATTGAAGAACGGTTTGAAATATCTCATGACATTAAATGGCCATCTCTGTAAATAAAACAGTTATTCGATTATAAACACGTTCAATGGTCAATTACATATATAAAATCATTTTATAGCTTATTTCGAAAAGATCTTTGTAACTAGTATCGGCAAGACTTTCATATTCAGTAGCTTCTACTCTTCTCATCTCACTCTCTGAGCAACTAAGTTCAATGCAGAAACTGTATCGGAGTATTCGGCAGACTCTTCGCATTATTTTATGCAGGTGACCCATGTCGTAAGGAAATTCGCTTACTTAAATACATCTGAAAAGTATGGGAGCAATACTTTTCTAATCCGCAAACTGTCTTGATTTTCATTCCCTTCTATATATGCTGAACGGGCAGTGCACCACTGATGCGACCATGACTGGAAATACAATGCCCACGTGGAATATGACGACATCACGGAGTATGTATTTTTCCGTAGTGAAGACGGCACTTTACGTCATCCCATTAATCCTTCTTCTCGTCACAAGAACATTCAGCTCAAATCTTTGTGTGCATTCTGCAGATTATCACAATCTATTTCCGTCATTCTTTCAGAATAATTGCTTCCCGAACAGTAGAGTCATCGAGTAGAGCAACCTACCCATTCCTCGGTGCCGAATAATATTCTGCCTATTACCATAGGCCTGTACTTCGATTATCGGCGTCCATACCCCTCCTATCCATGCCATTATCTAAGTTTCTTTCCCTTAAATGTTGAAATCGAATCCATACCTCCCACTTCCGCTGTCAGCTCGCCTGCCCTTGAAATGAATTACCGTTTTTCGATTGAATATAGTTCCACCGAATTTGAATCAATATTTTAAAAATATTACTAACGATATTTCAGATGAACTTACTATTCTCTTTGTCGGGATTATTTACCAATTAACTTTCCGAGGTCGATGACAGAAGCATTTCCCCCGTCGCCAAGCACAATTGTTCTGCTTTCATATCTTCTTGTTTAGAAAGGAGCACAGTTGAACAATCCGGATTGCTGATTTTGTGTTGCTGTGCTTCACCGCTGAAGATAGTGTACTCTTATTTTCTCGATGAAAGTATGTTGCAAGATAAAACTCATATAGAGTCCACGTCGCAAGATACAAAGATCCGAAACAGTTCAGTCTTTACCGTCATTAACTTCCGGGTTGTTACATCCAAGCAAAGTTATAGTATAATGACCTCGTTTGCTTTTTTTTTTAGTGATCTCTGCATTGAAAGCGCTCTTATTTTTACATATACCTTCATGTAAAGACGGTGGTCTTCAGAAAGCTTACTTAAAATATTAAAATTTCATCTTCAATAATCGTGCGTTAGCATTAACGTACATTACAAATCATTACATTAACGACCACTTTAAATGTTCAGCGAACCTCGACAGCAGATTATGGGCACCTATCTCCATTCTCAATAAGTGAAGAAACGATAGCCATCTTCCAGCTTGAAGAACTCCGGACTGTTCGATATGGTGATCTACGACTCAGATTGGATGATGTTCCATTTGCTCATCCACATGCCCCGTGATTTTAGTGCTTCTTCTCAACAATCCTCTTACCTTCGTACAGTCAGATGGTAAACCACTATTAAGAACATAGCATTCAGGAAGTCATTGTGTCTGCCAGTTGATGGACCGATTGAAAGGCACAGTAGTATGATATTGGGGCGATATGTTTCATCGTATTTAAAATTTAATCAAAAATCACAGGTCACGTGGGCTAATGGAATCAATTGTATCCATGACTGCATCTATTTTTTTTTTTTTGCTGTTGAAGGATAAACTCAATTTGCAAGCTGATGCAAATGTCATTTGAATGTTAGTCAGGTGATCTTTGCAGTAGTTTACAACTGATAACCCGTAATCACTTTCGTGCTGAAAGCATCCACTTTGAGCTTCCTATTATGGGAAGTTTAATTCTGCTTAAGTCTGAAAGAATGGTAAAGATGGAGAAAATACAAAAAAAAACCCTGCTAAATTTCCCGGATGAGTGGGTTGTCCTATGAACAGAGGCGAAGAAGTCTCTGTCCTGTTCCATAGAATATGGAACAATCAGGTGTGACATACTGTAAATATACAAAATCTCACTGATAAGTACAGCCCAGCTGCTGAGAAAAGTCAACTGTCAGAAAAGTTTTGAACAAGCGGGAATAGTTGGAAGATAAGATGTTGAAACATTGAAGCTGAGAGCACATTTTGTTTCCGCTCAATGATGAGCGAATCAGAAGGTTGCCCAGACATCATAAGAACGATTTCAGAAATCAGAAAACGGGGGAGTAGCAAAAGCCTGTTGGCTTAAAATCTGTCTTCGGCGAAATACTTAAAAGGACTATTGAGGAAATTCCAGCGGAAAAAAATCCAGGGTAATCGTATAACAATCACTTGTTTTGATACCATTTTTTTCAAGGCCATTCTATCGTGGATGAAGAATAACTGGCGATGGACTACAACGTGTTTCCTACAAGATGATTCTATGGTGTCATAACAAAGGTTACAGCAGATTGTGAAACAGTGATGTGTTGGACGTAATACGTTGTGAATAAAAATAATGCTTCTTAACGCAAATCTGGGACTAGGATAAATATGCCGTTTCTTCAAAAAGATGGAAACAATGTTGCAACATAAGGATTAACGCCGTAGCCTCAATAAATTAAGTGAAATTTCATTCACTGATTTGTGTGAAGGGACTAGTTGCGATTACCACGTCCAGATCCTTATGGAAGATCTTACAGCTTTCCTTGCCATTCACTCCACTCCCAAGCTTGATTTCACCGGCAAATTTGCGAATCCAGTTTACCTCGTTATCATCTAGATCGTTGATATAGTTGACAAACAGCCATTAATTCAACACTGATGCCTGTGGCATACCCAGACCCACAAGACTCCTATCAGAGAGGCAACCATCTTCTTCCACTCACTAGCAGCCCATGTTCATACCAAGGTACTACTTCATGCTGAATGCCAAGTAACTGAAACTCCTTGCCCAGCCTCACATGCGGGACTTTGTCAAAAGACCTTCTTAGGTCCATGTCAATAACACCTATCGCATTTCCTTCAGCAGCTTTCCTGCTGAACTCCTCTAAGAAATTCACCATACGATTGGTTAGACACTATCTCGCATACATAAAATCATGCTAACCACTCTTTATCAGTATACTCCATCTAAATAGTTATATTTCTGGTATCTTACAAAACCTTCCAACGACTTACCCACTACTAACATCTGGTTGATTGGCATAGAAATGTATTGCTAATCAATAGAGGTTTCCTTGAAAAACGGAACATCATTAGCTATATTCCAGTATTCTAGCACCTCACCCGAAGCAAGTATTTGTTTAGATACCTACGCCAGTTCAGTTTCTGAGCTTTCATCCCACAATATCCAAAGAGACAGCTTGTCAGTCATTGAGTATCTATCTATCTATCATGAGACTTAAGAGAGCAAGAACATCCTCTTCTGCAATCCATACGTAGCCCTCACTGGTATATTGCACATAGAGGCTCTTTGTCCATTTGACCAGAAAACACAGGCACAAAAATCCTTTTGAGATCTCTCCAATCTCTTTCAGCTCGACAAATACTGACCACGCTGTTCCTCAATGGTATAATCTGGTATCTTGCACTTCGTTTGCTCATAATATATATGTAGATGCCCTTGGGAATTTCCTTCACTTTGACTAACAGAACATTTGCGAATTTTCTCTTAAGTGTTCTTTTGCATTTCTTACACAACCGCCTTATTAGTTCCTTACCGCCTATACTTGATTTGTGCCTCCTTCGTCTTAACCAGGGCCTCAATATCAACTGAAAACCACTTCTATTCATGTTAGCTTTAGCTTTATTCTTTATTCTGACAGGAAATACAACTTTATACTCTCAAAAATACACTTTTGGAGGCATCCGACTTGCCAAGCATCACTCTGCCAGAGGACAGTCTGTCCGAATACGCATTCGTCCGATGCTTTGTGATGCCATCAAATTTGGCCTTCCTTCAGTTTAGAATCTCAATCCAAGAACTCACTCTATCCTTCTCTAGAATTATCTTGAAACTAATGGATTTATTATCATTAGATCTAAGGTGCTCCCTGGCACACACTTCTGCCACCTTCCTGGTATCGTTGCCTAATAGGATATCCAGGATCACAATCTCACTGGATGGAACTTCTATATATTTATTATCGAAACTTTCTGGAATACATTTGGAAAATGATGTCGTCTTGTCTTATTACAGTTTGGGAACCCAGTAAAAACTCAAAAGTTCCTACTATCACAACCTTATTTTTATTGAAGCTTTCTGCTGTCTACAAAATCCCTTCTCTAAATTCCAATGACTATTGCGTAGTCTTTTAGACAATCCCATTAAAGGGATCATACCATTTATATTCCTAAATTCTATGCACGTAGTCTCAGTAGACGAGCCTTGCAGCAAGACCAGTATGCCTACTGCCGTAGTAATGCCTCCCTTACTCCTTTAGTACCCCCGCCCCACCCCGTCATGTGCCTACCGTGACGGTAGTCATTTTGGATGTCGAATAGCAGCGGTCGAGTGTGCTGGTTAGAACCCGGCAGCAAAGCTGTTCGCGCGACGCTGTTGCTCTCGGGCGCAGGAGTTCGGAGTTCAGTTCCAACGCCGTATATAAGAAGTTTGCACCTCCTCCCCAGCAGCACATTGGTTTATTCTGGATGCTCTGATTTCTTGCCAAACCCCAAAGATTTCCCGGTTAGTAGATTAGATGGTCATTGTAAATTGTCTTAAAAGTCAAGGATTAAATATGTGGATTGCTAGGCTGTGCAGCTCGTTAGGTCGGAAGAACCTGTTAGGAACTGTATGCCTAAATGAATGTAAAGAAGAATAACAAACGTGATCCCGAAGGACTGAGTTGACAGTCCAGTCTCTCTTACAAATCAAGTCATCTAATGGCTACAATATCTTCGTTGAATATGCTGATCCAAAATCTAAGTTCATCCCTATAACCATATAGCAATTACAGTACGGAAGCAGGCCATCTCGGCCCTTCTAGTCCGTGCCGACGCTTACACTCACCTAGTCGCACTGGCCCGCACTCAGCCCATAACCCTCCATTCCTTTCCTATCCATATACCTATCCAATTTTACTTTAAATGTCAATACCGAGCCTGCCTCTACCACTTCTACTGGAAGCTCATTGCACACAGCTACCACTCTCTGAGTAATGAAATTCCTCCTCGTTTTACCCTTAAACTTTCCCCCCTATCTCTCAAATCATGTCCTCTTGTATGAATCTCCTCTACTCTCAATGGAAAAATCCTATCCACGTCAACTCGATCTATTCCCCTCATTATTTTAAATACCTCTATCAAGTCCCCCACAACCTTCTACGCTCCAAAGAATAAAGACCTAACTTGTTCAACCTTTCCCTGTAACTTAGGTGCTGAAACCCAGGTAACATTCTAGTAGATCTTATCTGTACTCTCTCTATTTTGTTGATATCTTTCCTATAATTCGGTGACCAGAACTCTACACAATACTCCAATCCGTCTTTACTGCAATATTCAACACGAGTGATCTATGAAACCCTTCATGGTTTCGGCCCGAAACGTCGTCACTACCTCCTCGCATAGATGCTGTCTGGCCTGTTGAGTTCTGCCAGCATTTTGTGTTTTTATTTATGTCCAGCATCTGCAGATTCACTCGTGTTTACTGCAATATTATTTGCATTTAAATACAATATTACAACATAGAATGTTCTTCTTAGCATACACAACGATTCGATTGCATTTCACGTTGATTGAACTTTATCTTTCCCAACAAGCACTTCGCAACTTTCTCTGGCACTCTGCACCCACCCCCTGAGACTTTATGTTAGCACCCACATCAAGGAGCAGCACCAGCAAATCTTTCAAAAAGGACATTGGTCTCTCTGCAATTGAAGTGCATGCTGTCTCGTCTGTACAAATCCCAGCTTCCCAGGAGGAGAACCAAATGATACAAAAATCTGATGTTCTACCTTCTGCACTATAATACCCCCTTAGTCACACGTTAAACTGCATATTTTTTCCTATTTCTGTCTTAATAGCATGTGGCGTTGGGCGGGGTTGAAATTCTGAGATCATATCTCTGGGGTTCATGTCTACTAATTTACCAAGAGTGATACCGCTATTATCCTCACTATATTTTGCATACATCTAAGGCAGATGTCAAGCAATATCACAGTGCAAGGCTCAACAAACCAAAATCGTCGTGTCAGGGAAGGGTAAAGTCAGGTGGCTACAGGTGACTCAATGGTTAGGGTTACAAAGAGGAGATTCTTTGTCCGCAAAAGGGACACAATGATGGAGAGTTGCCTCTCGAGTACTAGGACCAATGATGTATCGGAGTGGTTACTGGATATACTCAAGTGGCGGAGGGGAGGGCTGTGGGGTTTGAACCAGAGGTGTATATTGGCACCAATCACATAAGCAGAAAAGGGGAAGATGTCTTCTGCAGTGAATATATAGTGTTAGGAATGTGGCTGGAGAGGATTTCCAAGGTTGTAATCTCTGAATAAGTATCTGTCCCACGGGCTAATTCAGGTAGGAAAAGGGTGATAGCACGGCCGAATGAGTGTCTGCGGAGATGGTACAGGGGGCAGGGTTTCAAATTCTTCGATCATTGGAATTTTTTTCTCGGACGGGAGAGGTTAAGCTGTTTCGCAGATGGTTGAGAACAGGAGCCCCGGGTCAATAAGAAAGGAATTGTATCAGAAGGTATATGTCAGGAAAGGTATTTAAAAGCAAAATCAAAACAACGGGTATGTTGGGCCGAGTAGTCTGAAGTGTCTATATTCGAATGCGCTGAGTTTTATAGGTAAGTGTGATGAACTTAGAACACGGATCAGTACGTGGAGCTACGATGTTGCAGCCATTACTGAAATATAGTTGAGGCAGGGGTCAGAAATAAATGATTAATGTACAAGGCGGAGGTACATTGGGCTGGAGTGGGGATCTTTGGGGTATAACATTTTTACTCGTGGATGTCTGCGAAGAACAATAACTTTAGGTAATATATTGCATACATTCTTTGATATTGAATGGAGCTATATAACTATTGAAAGTTTTCGAAGTTTTAGAAAAGATAGAGGTGGAGGAGATACAAGAGAAAATTGAGTTGCTCTACTACTCTGGGACAATATCACAGCTGCACTCAGAGGAGCCACAATAGAGTGGTTAGGCACTGAGTCTATTTGGATGGAACTCAGGAATAGGAAGGATGCAATCACACTGAGGGGAGTGAACTACCGACTCCCTAAAAGCTGGAACATTGAAGAAAAGATATGTAATCAGATTAAGGAAATGCGTAAGAATAAAAGACTGTTGCCATGGGGGATTTTCATTTTCTCTAATATAAACCGGGACCCTCTCAGAGGGCTAGATTTGTTAAGTATATCGAGGAAGTTTCTTTCAATCGATATGTAGACAGTTCAATGACAGGAGCGGCCGTACCGGACCTGGCGTTGGGTAATTATCCAGGCCACCGGACTGACCGTGAACAGATAGGGAACAGTGATGAGAACTCAATAACTTTCAGGATAACCAATGATAAGGATAGTTCTCTGTGGGAGTGTTTCCTCCATTAATTGAATGTGTTACTCTTTATCATGGTGCTTGCCAACATTTATGCTTTTCGAAAAAAAATCTTCAATTATTACTTTCTGTTGCATGACTGGACTTCATCACAGCGTTAATCACCTTCATGAGCACATTCTTGACACATTAACTATCAGCTTGCCAGAGGGTTTCAAAGTTATTCTGTATATCTCGAAGTCTTTCTGTGGATTAAGTAAATTATGAAAATCAATTCCATATCGATACCAAAGAACTAGCGGTGTTTCTTTCTTTTTTTTCTTTTTAAATCTTTTTATTAATTTTTAAACGAAAATAAATGAAACATGAATACAGAGAACTTGAGAGTACATAGTTAATAGTTTAAATAAACATCCAAATAGATGATAATCAATATATAATAACCTCCCAAACTCATGGTAATTACGAGCAAAAGAAGTAAAAAAAAAACAAAAAAAAGAGAAAAAAAAACCTAACCAACATGGGCCATAGCATTATGTCAAATATACACAGTAGTGCCATTAACTCCGTACCTCCATCCAAATAATTCAGGATAATAGAAGTGATGTGTAGGAAAAGACAATTTAACTCATATGAAAATGTTGAATAAATGGTCTCCAAGTTTCTTCAAATTTAACTGAAGGATCAAAGACAACACTTCTATTTTTTTCCAAGCTCAAATAAGAGATAGTTTGAGAAAACCATTGAAATATAGTTGGAGGATTAATTTCTTTCCAATTCAATAGAATAGATCTTTTAGCCATTAATGAAACAAATGCAATCATCCGTCGAGCTGAGGGGGATAAACGACTATTATCCGCCATTTGTAAACCGAAAATTGCAGTAATATGATACGGTTGGAAATTGATATTCAGGACTGTTGAAATAGTACCGAAAATATCTTTCCAGTAATTTTGCAAACAAGGGCAAGACCAAAACATGTGGGTCAATGAAGGAACTTCAGAATGATATCTGTCACAGGTTGGATGAACATAAGAATAAAATCGAGCAAGTTTATCCTTAGACATATGAGCTATATGTACAACCTTAAATTGTATTAGGGCATGTTCAGCACAAATAGAAAAAGAATTGACTAATTGTAAAATTTTCTCCCACTGCTCAGTGGGTATAAGACAATGAAGTTCTTTTCCCATTCCTTCTTAATTTTTTCTGATACTTCTGGCTGTATTTTCATGATCATATTATAAATGATGGCTACTAAACCCTTCTGACAAGGATTCAGCGCTAAAAAAAATTCCGTAATGTCCGATGGACATAATTTCGGAAAAGACTGTAACTCATTATTCAAAAAAATTCTAACTTGCAAATATCTAAACAAATGAGTTTGAGGTAAATTATATTTATTAGATAGTTGTTCAAAGGACATAAAACTATTATCTAAAATAGATCACGAAAACATGTTATACCTTTTGTTTTCCTTAAATCAAAGGCTTGATCCATAAAAGAGGGCCGAAAAAGAAAGTTAGATATTATAGGGCTTGATAAGATAAACTTATTCAAGCCAAAAAATTTACGAAATTGAAACCATATTCACAATGCATGTTTAACTGTAGGATTAGTTATTTGTTTATTCAATTTAGATAAAGAAAAAGGAAGTGAAAATCCTGAAATTGAAAACAATGAAAAGTCTTGTACTGATTTACATTCCAAATTTACCCATTGTGGGCAAGCTGCTGTAGTCGATTCTTGTGTCCAAAATATTAAATATCGTATATTATCTGCGCAATAGTAAAATCTCAGGTTTGGCAAAGCCAATCCACCCGCCTTCTTAGGCTTCTGTAAATATTTTTTGCTTAGTCTAGGATTTTTCTCCTGCCAAAGATAAGAAGATATTTTGAAGTCAATAATATCAAAAAAAGATTTAGGAATAAAAATTGGTAATGCTTGAAATAAATATAAGAATTTGGGTAATACCATCATCTTAATAGCATTAATTCGACCAACCAACGACCAAGATAATGGAGACCACCTGGTAACAAGTTGCTTAATTTGGTAAATTAAAGGTAAAGAAAATAAATTTAAATAAATCTTTATGTGTTTTGGTAATTTTAATACCCAAATAAGTAAAATAATTTGTGACAACTTTAAATTGTAAACGTTTATAAATTGGAACTTGCATATTTTATGGAGTAATTCGCTCTTATTTAAATTCAATTTGTAACCAGAAAAGTTAGTAAACTGAGCAAGCAAGGACGAAATAGCTGGAATAGATCTCTCAGGGTCGGATATGTATAGTAAGAAATCATCAGCATATGATGATAACTTATACGTCCCTTCCCCACGAGTAATACCCAAAATATTAGGTGATTCACGAATGGCTATAGCTAAAGGTTCCAAAACAATGTCAAATAGTAAAGGACTTAAAGGACAGCCTTGCCTTGTACCACGGAATAACTGAAAAAAAGGAAATCTTTGATTATTGGTGAAGACCGAAGCCAAGGGTTTATAGTATATTAATTTAATCCATGATATAAATTTCGAACTAAAATTAAAATGCTGCAACGTATTACATAAATATGGCCATCCAACTCTATAAAATATCCCAAAATTAACAACAGAGGATAGTGTATTCCTAGATGCACCTATTACTGAAACTGAAATAAAAGAGGCTACTTTTTCAATGAATTCCGGTAAAGCACCTGGTCCGGATGGTTATACTGTAGAATTTTTTAAATCCTTTTCCTCTATACTCTCTCCTTGGCTTTGTAAAATTTTTAAAGATGCGTTAACTATAGGTAAATTGCCACAATCTTTTTATGAAGCATCTATTTCTTTAATTCTTAAAAAAGATAAAGACCCCACTGAATGTGCTACCTATCGGCCTATATCCTTGCTGAATACGGATTTTAAGACTTTTAGTAAAATTTTGGTCACTAGATTAGAAAATATATTACCTCGAATTATTTCTGAAGATCAGACTGGATTTATTAAAAACCGCAACTCATCTTTTAACATTAGATAATTAATTAATATTATTTATACTACTTCACCCAAAATACCAGAATGTGTCATTTCCTTAGATGCTGAAAAAGCATTTGATAGCGGTGTTTCAAAACAGACTACAACTGCTATTCAAGTTTGTTGGTGCCACACACTTCAATTCCGTGCTGATTGCACACTGTATTGCAAATAGCCAGTAGAAATAAAAATGCATACTGATAATAACAACAAAAATAATAACACACATAGCATGGAAAATAGCAGAAATATGCCTGATTAAAAGAGGAAATTGAATGACTATGAAACGTGAACAAAGTATTCATTGTCCTAATAGTGATATTCACAACTTGTATCCTACCGAAGTCACTAAACAATAGCATTAAACAATTAGGCGCACACAGCAATAGTTAAGTAAATCTCCAGAATTCATACTACTAAACATATCTAGAATTGCCCGAAAGTTCTTAGCAATTGAGAAATTAGCGTCAAGACGTTTTAACAAGCTGGATGAACTCAGCAGGTCGAGCAGCATCAATTAAATGAGCAGTCAATGAATCGGGCCGAGACCTTTCATTTCAACGGATGCTGCCCGACCTGCTAGATTCATCCAGCTTGTTTGTACGTCTTGATTTGACCGCAGCATCTGCAGTATACTTTGTGAGAAATCAGCGTGCTTGCCAATGACCGTACCTCGGCTTTTATCAGTTTGAGCTTGAAATAAAATCCAGCAACAATAACAACTTGTTGCTAGAGAACCTTTTAAACAGGCGATGACGTTCAAAGTGCTTGCAATGGGGTAAAATGCAAACACGATAAAAAAAAGATGATTTTAGGTAAAGAGCAAGGTTAAATAAATAGACCGAGAGCTGGCGTTTCAATTTTCAATTGAGTTTGCATCCTTTTACCTATTGAGTTCCAAAGTTTAGGAGAGTAGATCAAAAAGCCTGATCTGCGAATTATCTTTTGACGGAGATTTTGTTTTAAATGTAAGAGCAGAGGGAAGAAGTTCTGAGTGATCTAATAGAATTTTGCGTGGATTACCTTCAAACCTTAAAGCATGCAACCATAGAGAGGCACGTAATAAGTTAAGAGAAGCGCAGTTCTAGCTTATATTCAGGATGGTGGGAAAGCAAAGCAAAGTGTAGACGAGGCAGCAGAGGCGTCAGCAAAACCGAAGTGCAATGGGTGATCCTCGACTGATGACCTTATATCGCTGACAGGCAAGTAAAGTTGAGCTGTTGAATATTCACTATTCCGAAGCAGTCGTGTTGGGTGATGCCGCAATGAGAACAACAGCAAAGCCTTATCTTTCACTTATATATCCCCGTAGGCCTCAACAATGTCTTTACTATGTGCAAGTCCAATATGTTCCTTCCCATTTGATTAGTTGTGTGCTGAGTAAGTTTCCTAGATTATTACTAATAGCAAGTGAAGTGAAGTCTGGAAATTAAAAAAAAATAAGAAGAAGTATTCCAACTAATTGTCATAAAGATAAACAAAGAAGTAATTTGATTTGTGTTTAAATACAGAGCTGCTTATTTAATGTAAAGAGATATTTCATTCCATTCTTCAGCTCTTCCCTGAACTTCCTCTGCGTCAGTCCGTAGATACACGTATTGGTGCAGGTACAGAGCATCTGCAAGGTGAATCCAAACTGTTGGAGAACATATGTCGGTGTGCTGAAATACCTGTCTGCGTAGGAGTAGTTTACCATTTGCCAGTTCATGGAGTGTACGACATAGGGCAACCACAATAGTATGAAATTTGTTGACAGAGCGAACAGCAAAATGATGGACTTTCTCCGGTTCTCCACCTCAGAATCCTTCTGATTCTCATTGCTGCCCCGAAGTCCTTGGCGGACTTTGTTTGTCGCTAAAATCTGTCTAACGGTTAACGCATTAAACAGTAGAATTAAAGCGAACGGTAATAACGGTGTTGTAATGCTGTCAAATAACTCATATGCCCTCCACACGGATGACGTAAGATATTCAGCCGTGGAGTCGCAGCGTTTTGGATCCACTGCAAAGTAAAATGGAACACATTTGGCACAGCCCGCTGCGGCCACTGTTAGTATCACGACTGACGCTGTTTTCTCTGTGGAATATCGTTTTTGCAGATTTTGACAGCAGATGGCGACGTAGCGATCGAAAGTGAAAGCGACCGTGAACCAAACGGAGCACTCCGTGCTTGAGAGCCGCAGGACAAGCGCCACAGCACAAACCGGAGTTATGAGCAAGAAATCAGAAAACAGATATATATAATTAATCTGCTCCAGAATAACGGCAAGGACCAGGACCATCAAATCTGCTGCCGCCATGGCCACCAGGTAGCGAGTAATGCATTTGGAGAGTCCACACTTTCCGCGACATAGGATCACGATCGCTGTTAAATTAACTGAAATAAAGAACAAAATAGAGAGTTACTTCCCTACTTATATAAATTGGTTCCGATTCACGTTTAAAAATAATAGCCCGGATCACGTCACTGCATGCATTTATACACCAGGCACTAATACGTTCTGGCGTTCACGGCATTGGATACACGGGTCGAGCAAATTAACTAACGACAGACTACTGAGCTGCTGCTACCACAAGATGTAGTCCAGAACCCAGTAAAAGGCTTGAGGATGACATTTTGTTATAAATAAGATCAGTGCGCTCTTGTGCATTTATAAAAATAAATTAGTGACAGCGAGATGCCTATTTTTAATTAATTTATATCAATTTGTTGATATCAGTTCAACCTGACAAAACGAGTCTTTCTTTGCTGATCAGTGTCAAAAAGCCAATTTAAATTCACTCTGATTCAATATTTTAAAATAATAAATCATGAAAACTGTCAAGGGGATGTATAGATTTTAAAGGCTGTGGATTTTTCTGGCATTCAGCAGAGTTAATCGAGAAAATACATTTTTAGTATATTCCTGGAAGAGCCACATATTAGCATAATGACATGTACAGAATACCTCAGAAGCTGTCAAACAGAATCACGTTATCAAAATAATATGAGACATATTCAAGAACGAAATGACGGCATGGTTCCTTTGCGTTTCTATTCACTGAATTGAGCCAGTATACGGAGGAGCTGGTCAGCAAACCCACGTGCAGAAAACCGTAAGCAGAGCCAAAAAGCATATATGAGTCAGACTCAGTACCTTACCAGGAACACCGACGGCTGCAAGTACGGGATAGTAAATTCTAACAATGTTGTAAATCGCTGGATATCCCATCGTTGACTTGAAGTCGTGATTTGTTTTACAGAACGTTCCAACTGACTGCAAATCACTGAATCAGTGACGTCTTATACAGCAGAAGATCCGTCCATGGAGTCAATTAGTTTCTCCCTCAGGCAGATTAACTAAAAACCACTGAACAAGTATTTAATTTGGGATAATTTTACACATTGTGAAAAATGTCTAACTGATCCAAGAAGATAATTGCTTGTGATTTGTAAAGAATTTAATTGTAGAACGTGTTGCTTTCTATTCTGCGTCAACTAAGCTTGAGACATTTGAAGAAAGATCTTTTGTCGATTGGTTCGCTACAGTATATCCTTTATAACAAATGTTATCTTCTTCAATTGAAGGTTAAAGATAACATTGTTGATAGCGCATGTTTTATGAGGAGGAAATGATATTAATGCCTCAGGTGAAAACTGACCTGCTATGAAATTGAATTTTCTAATTTCCCGTGACGCAAACTGTCTGCGTTCCTTTTCTTCCACTACCAGTCCACTTAGATTCCAACTCCCTTTGCTCACATTTTGTGTTTTCCCTCTTTACTAAACCCACGGCCCACCTCCGTCCCCATATCGAAATCCATCGGCCATTACTCAACACTTTTCCGTTTCCACCTGTCACAAGCATGTACCTGTTTATTTTCACCCTCAAGCATATTCTTTCCGCGACGTAGTATATGTTTAAACAGAGCGGATTTTTAAAGGAATCTTGTAGTCTGCATGAAGGTCTGACCTGCTTTGTGCAACAATTCTTTTTTAAAATTACCATAAAGCGAATGCCTCACGGAACATGTTCTCACATTGTTTGACACCTCTTCGGACTAATATCTATTTCTTTCACACATCCGATAACATTTTACAATGCAGGCGCTATTATCTAGCCGGACATGTTTTTTTTTTAACCCATTAGATTAACATTAGTAAAGTAGAAGTCTGAGAGGAAATTTTATAGAATTATATAAAATTACGGGAGGAATAGATAGGGTAAATGTTGCATTTTTACACCCAGAAGGTGGGAGGGACTACAGCTAGAGGTCATGGATTAAGGGTGAAAGATGAGAAGTGTGAGCGAAACATGAGAGAAAACTTCTTCACTCAGAGGGCGTGAGAGTCTGTATCGAGCTGCCAACCCAATTTGTGAACGCGAGCTCGATTTCAGCATTTGAGGATAGTTTAAACCATAAGACCCAGGGGCAGAAATAGCCCATTCAACTCATCGAGCCCATTCCGCCATTTCATCATGGCTGCTCCCGCATCCCATAAATCCCCATACACCGGGAATATTCTTGAAATCAATATATGGATGGCCCAATGGCAGGAGAGGCATACTGGACCCGGTGTTCGGTAATGAGCCTGACGACCTGGCTGACCGTTCAGTGCGTGAACAGTTTGGGAACAGCGATCAGAACACATTGACGTTCAATATAGCTCTTGATGAGAAAACCTCGGTCTTTGTGGGAGAGTTTTAACTTATAGTAGAACAAGTGCGAGGGCATTAGTCAGGAACGAATAATCGTCATTTGGGAGCCTTTTCTCTGGCAAATGCACATCAGAGACGTGAAGGGCGTTTTCAGATCAATTGCATAACGTAGAAGAAAGCTATGCTCCTTTGAGAAGGAAGGACGAGGATGAAAAGGTAAGAGAACCTCCGATGTCCAGATTGGTGATGAATTTAGTCAAGAGGGAAAAAGAAATGTGTGTAGCGCTTCCGAAGCTGGGTTCAAACGAAACACATGAGATTACAAAACGCCAGAAAAGAAATAAAGAAGGGAATTAGGTAAGCTCCAGGGGCTATGAAAAGTTTTTGGCGGCAAGTAAGATTAAAGAGAATCCCAAGGCATTCTATACATACATCAAGAGCAAAGGGATAACTTGGGAGATAGTGGGGTTATTCAAGGATAAAGAGATGAGCATTTGCTTGGATGTAGATAATGTGAGTCAGGCACATGATTGCTTTGCCCTTGACTAGTATATTCCTGTCTTCTCTAGACGCAGGCAAGGTTCACGAGGATTTGTGTGTGGATAATATTGGACCTCGATTTAAGAAGCGAACAAAGGAAATCCTGGGAACTCTAAACCAGTGAATCTCACGTCAGTTGTAGGGAAATTGCTAGGGAAAATTCCTAGTGATAGAATGCATGAGCATTCGGAAAGCCATTGCTTAATTAGGGAGAGCAGCTTGGCTTTCTGCCTGGTAGTCGTGCACTATGAAAGAAACGATTAAGGAATGGAGGAGCATGACGTACCATGGAAGACTTCCCACTTTCGGAGCAGAGTAGATGTCAACAAGGAAGCGTCGATCCCCTGGCTCACAGCTGGATATCATTTCCCAGAAACAAAGGTATTCCTTGTGGCAGCATAGGACTTGCTGATTAACATAAGGA
This sequence comes from Hemitrygon akajei, assembly GCF_048418815.1. Lineage (NCBI taxonomy): Eukaryota > Metazoa > Chordata > Chondrichthyes > Myliobatiformes > Dasyatidae > Hemitrygon > Hemitrygon akajei. The sequence continues at coordinate 60,097,785 of NC_133147.1, forward strand.
ATATCAAAAATGAATAATAAACTATCAAGTTTAAGACGAAAAATGTAGAAATTGTCAAAAGCAATCAAAAACAATTCCACACGTTACAGGACTCTGCAGCGGTTTGACTTAATCTGATTATTTACACAGGCGCAATCAAATGGCAGTCATCTGACCAAAATCTTGTTTTAGAATTGAAACTCATTTAAAAGATCTTACTTTACTAAAAGTATAACCCTGATTAAATTTTAGAGTCAAAGTCCTACAATGTATTGTTATGCCGTTGGCCCCCTCCTTTGTGAAAATCGCAAGAACTCTAGTTAAGGGGGGTCAACTGACCCAAGAGAGAGAGACGTGCGGAAGACCACGTTCTCCCAAGAAGCAGAATAAAAGGTGACTTTGACTATTGTCTCATGGAGACCACGTGAAAAGCCCTCGGGCAAAGTGGGCTGGTTGAGAGAGAGATCGCATTACCTGCAACTTGATTGACACCTGCGATCCCGTGAAGAAGTATAAAGGCGGGTCTGAGGGGAGGACCCTCAGAAGCACCCAGACGCACCCAGTAGACACGAGATCGATTCCCGTGGGAGCGGGACGCCATTTTGAAGGAAGCCACGTGCGGTAGATTCCGAATTTGAATCTGTGGCTAAAACCAACGAAAGACTGCTTTTAAACAACAACGGGGAAGTCTGCTCCCCTGGTTCCAAGGATTTGCTCTGCCAAGACGACGGGCAAGTGTGTATCTTTTCTAAGTCGTCTCTCTCTCTCTCTCTACAACGTGAAAATCCCAGCGGTTCCCAAAAGGAAAAGCCGGCAAACTTCTGAGTGACTCTTTGTATTTCCGTTGGACTCAGTATTAACCCCTAGACAACTGTAGAGCTTATTTCTGATTGATTATGGTTACACCGGTGTTTTAGATTGAGTTTTGACGACGTGTATGATCTGAATGTTTTGTATTAACCATACGTTTGTGCCCTTGTTGAATAAAACGTTTGAAAATAGTAGCATCCGACTCAGCTGATCCATCTATCTTTGCTGGTAAGTTACCTGGTTACGGGGTTTACGTAACAGTATATTACGACCGATACATTATTACAGCTTGAACGCCCCGATATCATATTTCAGGATAAATTAGGTAAGGTAACTTACTTAATAGTTAAACCCATTACAAAAACGAACAACATACAGAAATAAACAAGTGAAAAATGCCAGAAATATGCTCAATTAAAATAGGAAATTTAAGACTATGGATCATTTTCCAAATAGAAATATCTGCAACTAGTATCACTCCGAACTGTGTACGTAATTGCATTAAACATCTAGGTCCACATAATAATATATATGTAAGTCTTCAGAAAGCCACAGTACTAGACACCACTAGAATAGTCGGAAAGTTGCTAGCAGTTGTTAAATCAATCTGTAGCTATGCCCGTACTTTAGGTTTTACCAGCTCGTATTGAGAAAAAAATGCATAAGCAATAAATATCTAGATCGAGAACATGAAATATAGGGTCAGTGAAAGTGAGTCTATAGGTTGCGGGAATAGTTTACTAAAAGGGCAAGTGAAGTTGAGTGAAGTTACCCCTTCTGGTTCAAGAGGTTTGAGTGTTGCCGAATAATTTTTCTGCGTATTGATGAAACCGAATAATTTGCAACAAACATTTTGGGAGAATTAAATTTTCCATCGGGTCAACTGTTGGTCATTGCATTGCAGCTATCGCCAAAGAAGAAGGCATCGTATATATATATATATATATATATAAAACATGGAAGAGACCCTAAGATGATAAGCAGGGGAGCAGAGAATAAATCAATTATTAATTTCAAACAGATCGAGTGGTGGCGTGCAGAGAAAGAGATATAAGACAGGAACATTTCCCAGAATCGGAATTAGCATTTTGTTGTGATGCCACTTGATCAGAGTTGCGAAGGAAAGCGTGGAACAAGTGTTAGGAAGATGTTGGAGGAAGGGGTAGAAAATGCAAACAGATCTGATGGTCTGGATCGACCATGGAGGTTGTGTCCGGGCTGTCGACGTGACATCACAAGTCAGGGCAGTCCAATATGAAGAGCAAAGTGTTGTCCATGTTGCAGCTCCCCCTCTCCACGTAGCTGATGAATCCACAGGAATGGCGAAACCCGATAAACTTTGGCACTTGCGGCGTCGCAAGCGTTGCTAGTCGGGGTTCAACTCAGCGTACGGCGGCTTTATGGGCACCAAAACCGGATTCCTCTTCGAAGTGACTGGATTTAGGAGGCCATTAACTCGTTTTTGCTCATTCTCCTGTCAGTGGAAAAGGTTCATTGGGCTTAGTTGCTTAGCCACACTTGAAGGCCAGGAGCTGGTCTTGGTTGTTAGAGGGTATTCGAAATGCATGCCATTGGGAGCATATAATAGGCAGTGGGAGTTTATCCGCACTTTCACACACGAGTATTACAACCTTATTAAACGCCTCTTATGGAATGAAAATAAATAATTTTGACGTTGATCGCAGTGTGATTATGCTTTTAGTTCAGATTTGGTGGGACTACAACCAGAGGGATGGGTTAAGGGAGACGGGCGAAAGGTCTAAGCGGGGCATGAAGGAAAACATCTTCATTCGGAAGCTCGCGAGAAACTGGAGCGCGATGCCTTCACAAGCGGTGCATACGAGCGTGATTTCTAAAGAGAAGTTTGGATAGGTGCGTGGATTGCAGGTGTAGAGAAGGCTATGCTCCCGTACCGACTGACAGAGGTACAGGGGCAAATGGTTCGGCACGACCAGTATGTGCTGAAGGACCTGTTTCTGAGCTGTACTTTTCTATGACGCTATCACCCTACAACTCTTCTGTTTGCATCCGTATCATCCAGACCATGCCGGCTTTTCTTTATTACTATCACGGAAGAGGTAAAGGAACCTGAAAACCCAAATTCAGTATTTTAGGAATAGCTCGACCCCACTGCCAACAGATTTCGATACGCTCGAGGAACCTATGAATACTATCTCACTATTTGGTATCATTTTTTTATTGTAACATAGCATGCACTGTAAAACTGCTAGAAAACAAGAGATATTTATTGAGTAATGTCGGTGAATATAAAGCTGATTCTGATAGGGTCTTATCTATATATGTTGCCAGGTTAGCAGTGTTTGTTCTTGTACATCAAAACCCCAAGTGTCCGGTTAGCGCGCTTTTCTACAACCAGACAACAGTGGAATGGGATGAACCGCTGATCTCGCTATCGGTATTCACGTTCAGGTACTGAGAACGGTGTGGGAGCCCTAGGGATTGTGATTACCGGGTGAGATCCAACGCACCGCCTACAGATAAATGCGAAAGTCATGGACTTTAATGGGTAATTCTGTTTCCTCCTCTACAAGCGACGAATGACAGACGGAAAGACTGGCAAGCAAATAATATGGAAAAAGAAGGTAAACTGTGGAAATGAAAAAAAAAACGGAACTAGACAGCTACCACCGCTAATGATGCTGGATAGGAGATAGATAGATAGATAGATAGATAGATAGATAGATAGATAGATAGATAGATAGATAGATAGATAGATAGATAGATAGAGTTAGATAGATAGATAGATAGACAGATAGATAGATAGATAGATAGAGAGAGAGAGTGAGTGAGAGAGAGAGCGAGCGAGAGAGAGAGAGAGAGAGAGAGAGAGAGAGAGAGAGAGAGAGAGAGAGAGAGAGAGAGAGAGAGAGAGAGAGAGAGAGAGAGAGAGAGAAATGTATTCACAGTTTTCCGTGGATTTATTATTTCACAATTGAAGCCCACCTCTACCGCCATCTCTAAACAGATGTATTTTGATTTCCCTCTTCGATTAGTTATTTCATCTTTACTGTTGTATCCATCTCTCCAAACCTTGACTTTGAGCTATTGAGATAAAATAAAATATCATCCAAAATTGAACATGGGATACTTCGTAACTGGATAGATACGGTACCAACAGATTAGCGCTCTTATTTCATTTCAGTGTTATATTCCTTTTGTGACCATGTCTAATTCACAATCTGTATAACCGATTGCGTTATTCTTCCGCCAAAGAGATGATGTTTCTAAGCTTGCTCTATGTTCCATGTTCCATCTTATTCTGCGACGGACTCTATTCCCTTCAAAACATTCTTTTGTCTTCTGCCATTGATATTTATGTAGCGGATAGCCTGAACAAGACTAGCAGTAGAGAACTGGTAGGTAATGCAGTTGTGTCTGTACAAGGTCAATGCCAGGAATCAAAATTGCAGCAGGGTGTCAATAAGGGCTTAGATGTAACGGCGGAAATGTATTAATGATGTTCATGATGGTTTTCAGTCCATTTCAGTACTTTAACTTCTATTCTTTTCTCAAAAAATATCGGTCCCTACCAAACGGATCGACTACAAAGACGTGTAGGAATGGTAAACAACACACACAGAATGCCGGAGGGACTCAGCACGTCATAAGCATCTATGGGAAAGAGTATAGGCGACGTTTCGGACCGAGACTTTTCATCAGGACTGGCGAACAAAGTTTAGAAGTCAGTGCAAGACGGTGGAGGGAGGGGAGAAAGAAATACAAAATTGTCGTAATAGGTGAAACCGGGAGGGGCGGAGGGCGGTGTAACGAGAGAAGTAAAGAGTTGGGAAGTTGATTGATGAAGAGCTAAAATGCTGAAGAAGGAGGTATCTGGTAGGAGAGGACAGAAAATCATGGAAGGAGGAGGAGCTCCAAAGGGAGATGATGGGCAGGTAAAGAGATAAGGTTAGAGAGGGAAATGGCGATGGGGCATGGTGGGGTTGGGGGTGATGATTAGCGGAGTTTCGAGAAATGGTAACACAGTGGCTAATACTCAGGCGATTAAACTTTAAAATGGGATAACCAAGTAGAAATAAACAATGACATTGCCTTGAAGTGAAATAAACTAGAAAAGTTAAATCGATCGTTTTGGAAAGTAGGGAAGGAAAGAAATTCGATGCTACGGTGTTGCTCTCCACGGGAAGACTGCCTCGAATAGATAGCAGACAATGTCGTTAGGAATATCTTCATTTATTCGATTGTATTTCTTTATTCTGCCGTGAAAATCGGGAACATCCACACTGAAAATGAACGAAATAGGTACACCAATTACATTGGCGAGGTGCACTATGCATGCAAAACTTATCACCATTGGTGGTTGCGTTGTGTGTGTCTGAGAGTGACAGCAGTTTCACTCCTTAGCTCAGGTGTTGCACATGGTAATGTGAAAGTGCTCCACAAGCAAATAAAAACACGAAAAGAAAAAAAAACCACACCAAAGTATCTCAGTGGTCTGTGGTCTAAGTGGAGAGAAATTTCCCCATGTGAGGACACAATTTTACTCGAAAGTTTTCTCCGAACAGAAAATATCATGGACGACTGAGTGACAGATTGTAACATGTAAAATACTAATATAAGTAACAGTCATCAATATAATGTATCTAAAAAGAAACAGACGGCATCAACGCTCATGGATACGTCGAGATTTGGCCAGGGTATATAATAAATAAAGTCGGATAGCTCATGATCTGTAAAATACTGATCTCTCTCAGTTTATGAATGAACAAGCATTGCAAATTGCTTTCCTAAAACCGGTTCAAAATAATCAGGTAAATAATTCAGGAATAATTTATTCCTCGAAGCAAATTACACAATGGCAAGATGAATAAAAATAGCTCATTCTGAGAGTGTTCTCAGCGGCTTGTGGCGAATCTCACTGGGGAAGATACTAATTGTTTTGCTGGGTGGGTTCCTCCTTCTCTATAAGAACTTCAATAGGTGCAGGTGGGCAGTTGAAGCATTCTTATCGCTGCTTCTTGCGGAAAATGGGATACCCTACAATTTACTATATTGTCAGCATTTACTACCCTATACTTGCAGCTCTTGGTATTCCTGGTAAGTACCTGATCTGACTGCGGGTTGAGTGACTCCGCGTTTATAATCCGTTTACTTCAACTTAAAGTAAAGGTACCTGGTTCTCAGCTATTCTATTCCTGCTGTCATCCTCATAATATTTTTCACTAAGTGAAAGAAACACAATGCTACTGTCTAAAGGAATGTCTTTTGGAATAAATTGATTTAAAATCTTCAGAATGTCATATTTGATCAGGAGATATCTTTTATTGAGGACATTTTAATTGAGGAACAATGACTCGAATTCACGTGACAGTTATAACATACCGAGCTCAGTTTGCCCGTCAGTGACACAAGATGAAGTAGATACATGCTCATTTTCAGCACACCGTTGAAATCTTGTCCATTTTCTAATGCGGATATATCTATGATTTTAAGATCACCGTGTGTTATTTTTAAAGATTATTTTATTATTCATTGAACAAGCCTATCTCAGACTCTTGTATCGGCACTGACTGTTGAAAAATACAACGGGGCGCAGCAATAATAATTTGCTACCTCGTTTCTTATTTTGCTCTCCAAACAAGAATAGTTTCGGCTTTTAACTGTGCCTGCAGCAGTCCCCAGCATTGGCTTTCTGTCCGTTTCAACACCAGAACAGCACTATTCCTTTGACTTAAGGCGTATAATTTGTACCCCATGCACTATTCGTACATTCAATCGAAGTTTCTTTTATCAATTTGAACTTTTGAAATCCATACAGATTGTCGATGATATGTTGAATTTTATTGGTAAGCATTGATTTCAGTTGATTGTTATATTTCTTTGATGTCTTGTTCCAATAATTGAAACAACAATTATTAAAACAAAATCTCGGCGCTCATTCTCCTTTACACTTTGACCTGCCATCCGCATACCAATTTGGTTAGCTCAGGTGTCCCGTGCAGTTGTGGGAATTCCGGTAGTAACGCAGTCTGAGATATTACTACTAACATTAACGTAAATTGATACTGAGAAATCTCTGACGATCTGGAATTAACAGTGCATTTTTCTTCCAGTTAATTTAACAGCGATTGTGATCTTGTCCCGCGGAAAATGTGGCCTCTCCAAATGCATCACTCGATATTTGGTGTCCATGGCGGCAGCAGATCTCATCGTCGTTATCTTTGCTGTCATAGCGGAACAGATTAATTATATTTATATGTTTTCTAATTTCTTGCTTCTAATTCCGGTATGTCCCTTGGCATTGGTATTGCGACTCGCGACCACGGACTGTTCCGTTTGGTTCACGGTTGCATTCACAATTGATCGCTACGTCGCTATCTGCTGCCAGAACTTGCGGAAACGATATTGTACAGTGAAGACAGCGATGGCGGTGATACTAACAATATGTGCAGGGGGCTGTGCCAAGTCTACTCCATTTTACCTTGCAGTAGATCGACAGCGTTGCGTCCCCTCAGATGAATACCATACATTATCCTGGTGGAGAGCATATGAGTTGTTTGACAGTATCATCACTCCGTTGTTGCCAATCTGTTTAATTCTGCTGTTCAATGCTTTGACAGTCAGACATATAATAGCGGCCAATAAGGTCCGCCGAACAGTGCGGAGCAGCAATGAGAATAAGAATGATCCAGAGATGGATAACCGGAGGAAGTCAATGATTTTGTTGTTCGCTCTATCAGCCAATTTTGTTTTGCTGTGGACGCCCTATGTTATACATTCCTTAACCTGGCAAACGGAGAACTATACCTATGCAGACAAATATTTTAGCACGCCGATATATATTCTGCAACAGTTTGGATTCATGTTGCAGTTGCTCAGTACCTGTACCAACACCTGTATCTATGGATTGACACAGAGGAAGTTCAGGGAGGAATTGAAGAACGGTTTGAAATATCTCATGACATTAAATGGACATCTCTGTAAATAAAACAGTTATTCGATTATAAACACGTTCAATGGTCAATTACATATATAAAATCATTTTATAGCTTATTTCGAAAAGATCTTTGTAACTAGTATCGGCAAGACTTTCATATTCAGTAGCTTCTACTCTTCTCATCTCACTATCTGATCAATTAAGTTCAATGCAGAAACTGTATCGGAGTATTCGACAGACTCTTCGCATTATTTTATGCAGGTGACCCATGTCGTAAGGAAATTCGCTTACTTAAATACATCTGAAATGTATGGGAGCAATACTTTTCTAATCCGCAAACTGTCTTGATTTTCATTCCCTTCTATATATGCTGAACGGGCAGTGCACCACTGATGCGACCATGACTGGAAATACAATGCCCACGTGGAATATGACGACATCACGGAGTATGTATTTTTCCGTAGTGAAGACGGCACTTTACGTCATCCCATTAATCCTTCTTCTCGTCACAAGAACATTCAGCTCAAATCTTTGTGTGCATTCTGCAGATTATCACAATCTATTTCCGTCATTCTTTCAGAATAATTGCTTCCCGAACAGTAGAGTCATCGAGTAGAGCAACCTACCCATTCCTCGGTGCCGAATAATATTCTGCCTATTACCATAGGCCTGTACTTCGATTATCGGCGTCCATACCCCTCCTATCCATGCCATTATCTAAGGTTCTTTCCCTTAAATGTTGAAATCGAACCCATACCTCCCACTTCCGCTGTCAGCTCGCCTGCCCTTGAAATGAATTACCGTTTTTCGATTGAATATAGTTCCACCGAATTTGAATCAATATTTTAAACATATTACTAACGATATTTCAGATGAACTTACTATTCTCTTTGTCGGGATTATTTACCAATTAACTTTCCGAGGTCGATGACAGAAGCATGTCCCCCGTCGCCAAGCACAATTGTTCTGCTTTCATATCTTCATGTTTAGAAAGGAGCACAGTTGAACAATCCGGATTGCTGATTTTGTGTTGCTGTGCTTCACCGCTGAAGATAGTGTACTCTTATTTTCTCGATGAAAGTATGTTGCAAGATAAAACTCATATAGAGTCCACGTCGCAAGATACAAAGATCCGAAACAGTTCAGTCTTTACCGTCATTAACTTCCGGGTTGTTACATCCAAGCAAAGTTCTAGTATAATGACCTCGTTTGCTTTTTTTTTAGTGATCTCTGCATTGAAAGCGCTCTTATTTTTACATATACCTTCATGTAAAGACGGTGGTCTTCAGAAAGCTTACTTAAAATATTAAAATTTCATCTTCAATAATCGTGCGTTAGCATTAACGTACATTACAAATCATTACATTAACGACCACTTTAAATGTTCAGCGAACCTCGACAGCAGATTATGGGCACCTATCTCCATTCTCAATAAGTGAAGAAACGATAGCCATCTTCCAGCTTGAAGAACTCCGGACTGTTCGATATGGTGATCTACGACTCAGATTGGATGATGTTCCATTTGCTCATCCACATGCCCCGTGATTTTAGTGCTTCTTCTCAACAATCCTCTTACCTTCGTACAGTCAGATGGTAAACCGCTATTAAGAACATAGCATTCAGGAAGTCATTGTGTCTGCCAGATGATGGACCGATTGAAAGGCACAGTGGTATGATATTGGGGCGATATGTTTCATCGTATTTAAAATTTAATCAAAAATCACAGGTCACGTGGGCTAATGGAATCAATTGTATCCATGACTGTATCTATTATTTTTTTTTTGCTGTTGAAGGATAAACTCAATTTGCAAGCTGATGCAAATGTCATTTGAATGTTAGTCAGGTGATCTTTGCAGTAGTTTACAACTGATAACCCGTAATCACTTTCGTGCTGAAAGCATCCACTTTGAGCTTCCTATTATGGGAAGTTTAATTCTGCTTAAGTCTGAAAGAATGGTAAAGATGGAGAAAATACAAAAAAACCCCTGCTAAATTTCCCGGATGAGTGGGTTGTCCTATGAACAGAGGCGAAGAAGTTTCTGTCCTGTTCCATAGAATATGGAACAATCAGGTGTGACATACTGTAAATATACAAAATCTCACTGATAAGTACAGCCCGGCTGCTGAGAAAAGTCAACTGTCAGAAAAGTTTTGAACAAGCGGGAATAGTTGGAAGATAAGATGTTGAAACATTGAAGCTGAGAGCACATTTTGTTTCCGCTCAATGATGAGCGAATCAGAAGGTTGCCCAGACATCATAAGAACGATTTCAGAAATCAGAAAACGGGGGAGTAGCAAAAGCCTGTTGGCTTAAAATCTGTCTTCGGCGAAATACTTAAAAGGACTATTGAGGAAATTCCAGCGGAAAAAAATCCAGGGTAATCGTATAACAATCACTTGTTTTGATACCATTTTTTTCAAGGCCATTCTATCGTGGATGAAGAATAACTGGCGATGGACTACAACGTGTTTCCTACAAGATGATTCTATGGTGTCATAACAAAGGTTACAGCAGATTGTGAAACAGTGATGTGTTGGACGTAATACGTTGTGAATAAAAATAATGCTTCTTAACGTAAATCTGGGACTAGGATAAATATGCCGTTTCTTCAAAAAGATGGAAACAATGTTGCAACATAAGGATTAACGCCGTAGCCTCAATAAATTAAGTGAAATTTCATTCACTGATTTGTGTGAAGGGACTAGTTGCGATTACCACGTCCAGATCCTTATGGAAGATCTTACAGCTTTCCTTGCCATTCACTCCACTCCCAAGCTTGATTTCACCGGCAAATTTGCGAATCCAGTTTACCTCGTTATCATCTAGATAGTTGATATAGTTGACAAACAGCCATTAATTCAACACTGATGCCTGTGGCATACCCAGACCCACAAGACTCCTATCAGAGAGGCAACCATCTTCTTCCACTCACTAGCAGCCCATGTTCAAACCAAGGTACTACTTCATGCTGAATGCCAAGTAACTGAAACTCCTTGCCCAGCCTCACATGCGGGACTTTGTCAAAAGACCTTCTTAGGTCCATGTCAATAACACCTATCGCATTTCCTTCAGCAGCTTTCCTGCTGAACTCCTCTAAGAAATTCACCATACGATTGGTTAGACACTATCTCGCATACATAAAATCATGCTAACCACTCTTTATCAGTATACTCCATCTAAATAGTTATATTTCTGGTGTCTTACAAAACCTTCCAACGACTTACCCACTACTAACATCTGGGTGATTGGCATAGAAATGTATTGCTAATCAATAGAGGTTTCCTTGAAAAACGGAACATCATTAGCTATATTCCAGTATTCTAGCACCTCACCCGAAGCAAGTATTTGTTTAGATACCTACGCCAGTTCAGTTTCTGAGCTTTCATCCCACAATATCCAAAGAGACAGCTTGTCAGTCATTGAGTATCTATCTATCTATCATGAGACTTAAGAGAGCAAGAACATCCTTTTCTGCAATCCATACGTAGCCCTCACTGGTATATTGCACATAGAGGCTCTTTGTCCATTTGACCAGAAAACACAGGCACAAAAATCCTTTTGAGATCTCTCCAATCTCTTTCAGCTCGACAAATACTGACCACGCTGTTCCTCAATGGTATAATCTGGTATCTTGCACTTCGTTTGCTCATAATATATATGTAGATGCCCTTGGGAATTTCCTTTACTTTGACTAACAGAACATTTGCGAATTTTCTCTTAAGTGTTCTTTTGCATTTCTTACACAACCGCCTTATTAGTTCCTTACCGCCTATACTTGATTTGTGCCTCCTTCGTCTTAACCAGGGCCTCAATATCAACTGAAAACCACTTCTATTCATGTTAGCTTTAGCTTTATTCTTTATTCTGACAGGAAATACAACTTTATACTCTCAAAAATACACTTTTGGAGGCATCCGACTTGCCAAGCATCACTCTGCTAGAGGACAGTCTGTCCGAATACGCATTCGTCCGATGCTTTGTGATGCCATCAAATTTGGCCTTCCTTCAGTTTAGAATCTCAATCCAAGATACTCACTCTATCCTTCTCTAGAATTATCTTGAAACTAATGGATTTATTATCATTAGATCTAAGGTGCTCCCTGGCACACACTTCTGCCACCTTCCTGGTATCGTTGCCTAATAGGATATCCAGGATCACAATCTCACTGGATGGAACTTCTATATATTTATTATCGAAACTTTCTGGAATACATTTGGAAAATGATGTCGTCTTGTCTTATTACAGTTTGGGAACCCAGTAAAAACTCAAAAGTTCCTACTATCACAACCTTATTTTTATTGAAGCTTTCTGCTGTCTACAAAATCCCTTCTCTAAATTCCAATGACTATTGCGTAGTCTTTTAGACAATCCCATTAAAGGGATCATACCATTTATATTCCTAAATTCTATGCACGTAGTCTCAGTAGACGAGCCTTGCAGCAAGACCAGTATGCCTACTGCCGTAGTAATGCCTCCCTTACTCCTTTAGTACCCCCGCCCCACCCCGTCATGTGCCTACCGTGACGGTAGTCATTTTGGATGTCGAATAGCAGCGGTCGAGTGTGCTGGTTAGAACCCGGCAGCAAAGCTGTTCGCGCGACGCTGTTGCTCTCGGGCGCAGGAGTTCGGAGTTCAGTTCCAACGCCGTATATAAGAAGTTTGCACCTCCTCCCCAGCAGCACATTGGTTTATTCTGGATGCTCTGATTTCTTGCCAAACCCCAAAGATTTCCCGGTTAGTAGATTAGATGGTCATTGTAAATTGTCTTAAAAGTCAAGGATTAAATATGTGGATTGCTAGGCTGTGCAGCTCGTTAGGTCGGAAGAACCTGTTAGGAACTGTATGCCTAAATGAATGTAAAGAAGAATAACAAACGTGATCCCGAAGGACTGAGTTGACAGTCCAGTCTCTCTTACAAATCAAGTCATCTAATGGCTACAATATCTTCGTTGAATATGCTGATCCAAAATCTAAGTTCATCCCTATAACCATATAGCAATTACAGTACGGAAGCAGGCCATCTCGGCCCTTCTAGTCCGTGCCGACGCTTACACTCACCTAGTCGCACTGGCCCGCACTCAGCCCATAACCCTCCATTCCTTTCCTATCCATATACCTATCCAATTTTACTTTAAATGTCAATACCGAGCCTGCCTCTACCACTTCTACTGGAAGCTCATTGCACACAGCTACCACTCTCTGAGTAATGAAATTCCTCCTCGTTTTACCCTTAAACTTTCCCCCCTATCTCTCAAATCATGTCCTCTTGTATGAATCTCCTCTACTCTCAATGGAAAAATCCTATCCACGTCAACTCGATCTATTCCCCTCATTATTTTAAATACCTCTATCAAGTCCCCCACAACCTTCTACGCTCCAAAGAATAAAGACCTAACTTGTTCAACCTTTCCCTGTAACTTAGGTGCTGAAACCCAGGTAACATTCTAGTAGATCTTATCTGTACTCTCTCTATTTTGTTGATATCTTTCCTATAATTCGGTGACCAGAACTCTACACAATACTCCAATCCGTCTTTACTGCAATATTCAACACGAGTGATCTATGAAACCCTTCATGGTTTCGGCCCGAAACGTCGTCACTACCTCCTCGCATAGATGCTGTCTGGCCTGTTGAGTTCTGCCAGCATTTTGTGTTTTTATTTATGTCCAGCATCTGCAGATTCACTCGTGTTTACTGCAATATTATTTGCATTTAAATACAATATTACAACATAGAATGTTCTTCTTAGCATACACAACGATTCGATTGCATTTCACGTTGATTGAACTTTATCTTTCCCAACAAGCACTTCGCAACTTTCTCTGGCACTCTGCACCCATCCCCTGAGACTTTATGTTAGCACCCACATCAAGGAGCAGCACCAGCAAATCTTTCAAAAAGGACATTGGTCTCTCTGCAATTGAAGTGCATGCTGTCTCGTCTGTACAAATCCCAGCTTCCCAGGAGGAGAACCAAATGATACAAAAATCTGATGTTCTACCTTCTGCACTATAATACCCCCTTAGTCACACGTTAAACTGCATATTTTTTCCTATTTCTGTCTTAATAGCATGTGGCGTTGGGCGGGGTTGAAATGCTGAGATCATATCTCTGGGGTTCATGTCTACTAATTTACCAAGAGTGATACCGCTATTATCCTCACTATATTTTGCATACATCTAAGGCAGATGTCAAGCAATATCACAGTGCAAGGCTCAACAAACCAAAATCGTCGTGTCAGGGAAGGGTAAAGTCAGGTGGCTACAGGTGACTCAATGGTTAGGGTTACAAAGAGGAGATTCTTTGTCCGCAAAAGGGACACAATGATGGAGAGTTGCCTCTCGAGTACTAGGACCAATGATGTATCGGAGTGGTTACTGGATATACTCAAGTGGCGGAGGGGAGGGCTGTGGGGTTTGAACCAGAGGTGTATATTGGCACCAATCACATAAGCAGAAAAGGGGAAGATGTCTTCTGCAGTGAATATATAGTGTTAGGAATGTGGCTGGAGAGGATTTCCAAGGTTGTAATCTCTGAATAAGTATCTGTCCCACGGGCTAATTCAGGTAGGAAAAGGGTGATAGCACGGCCGAATGAGTGTCTGCGGAGATGGTACAGGGGGCAGGGTTTCAAATTCTTCGATCATTGGAATTTTTTTCTCGGACGGGAGAGGTTAAGCTGTTTCGCAGATGGTTGAGAACAGGAGCCCCGGGTCAATAAGAAAGGAATTGTATCAGAAGGTATATGTCAGGAAAGGTATTTAAAAGCAAAATCAAAACAACGGGTATGTTGGGCCGAGTAGTCTGAAGTGTCTATATTCGAATGCGCTGAGTTTTATAGGTAAGTGTGATGAACTTAGAACACGGATCAGTACGTGGAGCTACGATGTTGCAGCCATTACTGAAATATAGTTGAGGCAGGGGTCAGAAATAAATGATTAATGTACAAGGCGGAGGTACATTGGGCTGGAGTGGGGATCTTTGGGGTATAACATTTTTACTCGTGGATGTCTGCGAAGAACAATAACTTCAGGTAGTATATTGCATACATTCTTTGATATTGAATGGAGCTATATAACTATTGAAAGTTTTCGAAGTTTTAGAAAAGATAGAGGTGGAGGAGATACAAGAGAAAATTGAGTTGCTCTACTACTCTGGGACAATATCACAGCTGCACTCAGAGGAGCCACAATAGAGTGGTTAGGCACTGAGTCTATTTGGATGGAACTCAGGAATAGGAAGGATGCAATCACACTGAGGGGAGTGAACTACCGACTCCCTAAAAGCTGGAACATTGAAGAAAAGATATGTAATCAGATTAAGGAAATGCGTAAGAATAAAAGACTGTTGCCATGGGGGATTTTCATTTTCTCTAATATAAACCGGGACCCTCTCAGAGGGCTAGATTTGTTAAGTATATCGAGGAAGTTTCTTTCAATCGATATGTAGACAGTTCAATGACAGGAGCGGCCGTACCGGACCTGGCGTTGGGTAATTATCCAGGCCACCGGACTGACCGTGAACAGATAGGGAACAGTGATGAGAACTCAATAACTTTCAGGATAACCAATGATAAGGATAGTTCTCTGTGGGAGTGTTTCCTCCATTAATTGAATGTGTTACTCTTTATCATGGTGCTTGCCAACATTTATGCTTTTCGAAAAAAAATCTTCAATTATTACTTTCTGTTGCATGACTGGACTTCATCACAGCGTTAATCACCTTCATGAGCACATTCTTGACACATTAACTATCAGCTTGCCAGAGGGTTTCAAAGTTATTCTGTATATCTCGAAGTCTTTCTGTGGATTAAGTAAATTATGAAAATCAATTCCATATCGATACCAAAGAACTAGCGGTGTTTCTTTCTTTTTTTTCTTTTTAAATCTTTTTATTAATTTTTAAACGAAAATAAATGAAACATGAATACAGAGAACTTGAGAGTACATAGTTAATAGTTTAAATAAACATCCAAATAGATGATAATCAATATATAATAACCTCCCAAACTCATGGTAATTACGAGCAAAAGAAGTAAAAAAAAACAAAAAAAAGAGAAAAAAAAACCTAACCAACATGGGCCATAGCATTATGTCAAATATACACAGTAGTGCCATTAACTCCGTACCTCCATCCAAATAATTCAGGATAATAAAAGTGATGTGTAGGAAAAGACAATTTAACTCATATGAAAATGTTGAATAAATGGTCTCCAAGTTTCTTCAAATTTAACTGAAGGATCAAAGACAACACTTCTATTTTTTTCCAAGCTCAAATAAGAGATAGTTTGAGAAAACCATTGAAATATAGTTGGAGGATTAATTTCTTTCCAATTCAATAGAATAGATCTTTTAGCCATTAATGAAACAAATGCAATCATCCGTCGAGCTGAGGGGGATAAACGACTATTATCCGCCATTTGTAAACCGAAAATTGCAGTAATATGATACGGTTGGAAATTGATATTCAGGACTGTTGAAATAGTACCGAAAATATCTTTCCAGTAATTTTGCAAACAAGGGCAAGACCAAAACATGTGGGTCAACGAAGGAACTTCAGAATGATATCTGTCACAGGTTGGATGAACATAAGAATAAAATCGAGCAAGTTTATCCTTAGACATATGAGCTATATGTACAACCTTAAATTGTATTAGGGCATGTTCAGCACAAATAGAAAAAGAATTGACTAATTGTAAAATTTTCTCCCACTGCTCAGTGGGTATAAGACAATGAAGTTCTTTTCCCATTCCTTCTTAATTTTTTCTGATACTTCTGGCTGTATTTTCATGATCATATTATAAATGATGGCTACTAAACCCTTCTGACAAGGATTCAGCGCTAAAAAAAAATCCGTAATGTCCGATGGACATAATTTCGGAAAAGACTGTAACTCATTATTCAAAAAAATTCTAACTTGCAAATATCTAAACAAATGAGTTTGAGGTAAATTATATTTATTAGATAGTTGTTCAAAGGACATAAAACTATTATCTAAAATTGATCACGAAAACATGTTATACCTTTTGTTTTCCTTAAATCAAAGGCTTGATCCATAAAAGAGGGCCGAAAAAGAAAGTTAGATATTATAGGGCTTGATAAGATAAACTTATTCAAGCCAAAAAATTTACGAAATTGAAACCATATTCACAATGCATGTTTAACTGTAGGATTAGTTATTTGTTTATTCAATTTAGATAAAGAAAAAGGAAGTGAAAATCCTGAAATTGAAAACAATGAAAAGTCTTGTACTGATTTACATTCCAAATTTACCCATTGTGGGCAAGCTGCTGTAGTCGATTCTTGTGTCCAAAATATTAAATATCGTATATTATCTGCGCAATAGTAAAATCTCAGGTTTGGCAAAGCCAATCCACCCGCCTTCTTAGGCTTCTGTAAATATTTTTTGCTTAGTCTAGGATTTTTCTCCTGCCAAAGATAAGAAGATATTTTGAAGTCAATAATATCAAAAAAAGATTTAGGAATAAAAATTGGTAATGCTTGAAATAAATATAAGAATTTGGGTAATACCATCATCTTAATAGCATTAATTCGACCAACCAACGACCAAGATAATGGAGACCACCTGGTAACAAGTTGCTTAATTTGGTAAATTAAAGGTAAAGAAAATAAATTTAAATAAATCTTTATGTGTTTTGGTAATTTTAATACCCAAATAAGTAAAATAATTTGTGACAACTTTAAATGGTAAACGTTTATAAATTGGAACTTGCATATTTTATGGAGTAATTCGCTCTTATTTAAATTCAATTTGTAACCAGAAAAGTTAGTAAACTGAGCAAGCAAGGACGAAATAGCTGGAATAGATCTCTCAGGGTCGGATATGTATAGTAAGAAATCATCAGCATATGATGATAACTTATACGTCCCTTCCCCACGAGTAATACCCAAAATATTAGGTGATTCACGAATGGCTATAGCTAAAGGTTCCAAAACAATGTCAAATAGTAAAGGACTTAAAGGACAGCCTTGCCTTGTACCACGGAATAACTGAAAAAAAGGAAATCTTTGATTATTGGTGAAGACCGAAGCCAAGGGTTTATAGTATATTAATTTAATCCATGATATAAATTTCGAACTAAAATTAAAATGCTGCAACGTATTACATAAATATGGCCATCCAACTCTATAAAATATCCCAAAATTAACAACAGAGGATAGTGTATTCCTAGATGCACCTATTACTGAAACTGAAATAAAAGAGGCTACTTTTTCAATGAATTCCGGTAAAGCACCTGGTCCGGATGGTAATACTGTAGAATTTTTTAAATCCTTTTCCTCTATACTCTCTCCTTGGCTTTGTAAAATTTTTAAAGATGCGTTAACTATAGGTAAATTGCCACAATCTTTTTATGAAGCATCTATTTCTTTAATTCTTAAAAAAGATAAAGACCCCACTGAATGTGCTACCTATCGGCCTATATCCTTGCTGAATACGGATTTTAAGACTTTTAGTAAAATTTTGGTCACTAGATTAGAAAATATATTACCTCGAATTATTTCTGAAGATCAGACTGGATTTATTAAAAACCTCAACTCATCTTTTAACATTAGATAATTAATTAATATTATTTATACTACTTCACCCAAAATACCAGAATGTGTCATTTCCTTAGATGCTGAAAAAGCATTTGATAGCGGTGTTTCAAAACAGACTACAACTGCTATTCAAGTTTGTTGGTGCCACACACTTCAATTCCGTGCTGATTGCACACTGTATTGCAAATAGCCAGTAGAAATAAAAATGCATACTGATAATAACAACAAAAATAATAACACACATAGCATGGAAAATAGCAGAAATATGCCTGATTAAAAGAGGAAATTGAATGACTATGAAACGTGAACAAAGTATTCATTGTCCTAATAGTGATATTCACAACTTGTATCCTACCGAAGTCACTAAACAATAGCATTAAACAATTAGGCGCACACAGCAATAGTTAAGTAAATCTCCAGAATTCATACTACTAAACATATCTAGAATTGCCCGAAAGTTCTTAGCAATTGAGAAATTAGCGTCAAGACGTTTTAACAAGCTGGATGAACTCAGCAGGTCGAGCAGCATCAATTAAATGAGCAGTCAATGAATCGGGCCGAGACCTTTCATTTCAACGGATGCTGCCCGACCTGCTAGATTCATCCAGCTTGTTTGTACGTCTTGATTTGACCGCAGCATCTGCAGTATACTTTGTGAGAAATCAGCGTGCTTGCCAATGACCGTACCTCGGCTTTTATCAGTTTGAGCTTGAAATAAAATCCAGCAACAATAACAACTTGTTGCTAGAGAACCTTTTAAACAGGCGATGACGTTCAAAGTGCTTGCAATGGGGTAAAATGCAAACACGATAAAAAAAGATGATTTTAGGTAAAGAGCAAGGTTAAATAAATAGACCGAGACCTGGCGTTTCAATTTTCAATTGAGTTTGCATCCTTTTACCTATTGAGTTCCAAAGTTTAGGAGAGTAGTTCAAAAAGCCTGATCTGCGAATTATCTTTTGACGGAGATTTTGTTTTAAATGTAAGAGCAGAGGGAAGAAGTTCTGAGTGATCTAATAGAATTTTGCGTGGATTACCTTCAAACCGTAAAGCATGCAACCATAGAGAGGCACGTAATAAGTTAAGAGAAGCGCAGTTCTAGCTTATATTCAGGATGGTGGGAAAGCAAAGCAAAGTGTAGACGAGGCAGCAGAGGCGTCAGCAAAACCGAAGTGCAATGGGTGATCCTCGACTGATGACCTTATATCGCTGACAGGCAAGTAAAGTTGAGCTGTTGAATATTCACTATTCCGAAGCAGTCGTGTTGGGTGATGCCGCAATGAGAACAACAGCAAAGCCTTATTTTTCACTTATATATCCCCGTAGGCCTCAACAATGTCTTTACTATGTGCAAGTCCAATATGTTCCTTCCCATTTGATTAGTTGTGTGCTGAGTAAGTTTCCTAGATTATTACTAATAGCAAGTGAAGTGAAGTCTGGAAATTAAAAAAATAAGAAGTATTCCAACTAATTGTCATAAAGATAAACAAAGAAGTAATTTGATTTGTGTTTAAATACAGAGCTGCTTATTTAATGTAAAGAGATATTTCATTCCATTCTTCAGCTCTTCCCTGAACTTCCTCTGCGTCAGTCCGTAGATACACGTATTGGTGCAGGTACAGAGCATCTGCAAGGTGAATCCAAACTGTTGGAGAACATATGTCGGTGTGCTGAAATACCTGTCTGCGTAGGAATAGTTTACCATTTGCCAGTTCATGGAGTGTACGACATAGGGCAACCACAATAGTATGAAATTTGTTGACAGAGCGAACAGCAAAATGATGGACTTTCTCCGGTTCTCCACCTCACAATCCTTCTGATTCTCATTGCTGCCCCGAAGTCCTTGGCGGACTTTGTTTGTCGCTAAAATCTGTCTAACGGTTAACGCATTAAACAGTAGAATTAAAGCGAACGGTAATAACGGTGTTGTAATGCTGTCAAATAACTCGTATGCCCTCCACGCGGATGACGTAAGATATTCAGCCGTGGAGACGCAGCGTTTTGGATCCACTGAAAAGTAAAATGGAACACATTTGGCACAGCCCGCTGCGGCCACTGTTAGTATCACGACTGACGCTGCTTTCTCTGTGGAATATCGTTTTTGCAGATTTTGACAGCAGATGGCGACGTAGCGATCGAAAGTGAAAGCGACTGTGAACCAAACGGAGCACTCCGTGCTTGAGAGCCGCAGGACAAGCGCCACAGTACAAACCGGAGTTATGAGCAAGAAATCAGAAAACAGATATATATAATTAATCTGCTCCAGAATAACTGCAAGGACAAGGACCATTAAATCTGCTGCCGCCATGGCCACCAGGTAGCGAGTAATGCATTTGGAGAGTCCACACTTTCCGCGGCATAGGATCACGATCGCTGTTAAATTAACTGAAATAAAGAACAAAATAGAGAGTTACTTCCCTACTTATATAAATTGGTTCGGATTCACGTTTAAAAATAATAGCCCGGATCACGTCACTGCATGCATTTATACACCAGGCACTAATACGTTCTGGCGTTCACGGCATTGGATACACGGGTCGAGCAAACTAACACACCACTAACGACAGACTACTGAGCTGCTGCTACCACAAGATGTAGTCCAGAACCCAGCAAAAGGCTTGAGGATGACCTTTTGTTATAAATAAGATCAGTGCGCTCTTGTGCATTTTAAAAAAATAATTAGTGACAGCCTATTTTGCCTATTTTTAATTAATTTATATCACTTTGTTGATATCAGTTCAACCTGACAAAACGAGTCTTTCTCTGCTGATCAGTGTCAAAAAGCCAATTTAAATTCACTCTGATTCAATATTTTAAAACAATAAATCATGAAAACTGTCAAGGGGATGTATAGATTTTAAAGGCTGTGGATTTTTCTGGCATTCAGCAGAGTTAATCGAGAAAATACATTTTTAGTATATTCCTGGAAGAGCCACATATTAGCATAATGACATGTACAGCATACCTCAGAAGCTGTCAAACAGTATCACGTTATCAAAATAATATGAGACATATTCAAGAACGAAATGACGGCATGGTTCCTTTGCGTTTCTATTCACTGAATTGAGCCAGTATACGGAGGAGCTGGTCAGCAAACCCACGTGCAGAAAACCGTAAGCAGAGCCAAAAAGCATATATGAGTCAGACTCAGTACCTTACCAGGAACACCGACGGCTGCAAGTACGGGATAGTAAATTCTAACAATGTTGTAAATCGCTGGATATCCCATCGTTGACTTGAAGTCGTGATTTGTTTTAGAGAACGTTCCAACTGACTGCAAATCACTGAATCAGTGACGTCTTATACAGCAGAAGATCCGTCCATGGAGCCAATTAGTTTCTCCCTCAGGCAGATTAACTAAAAACCACTGAACAAGTATTTAATTTGGGATAATTTTACACATTGTGCAAAATGTCTAACTGATCCAAGAAGATAATTGCTTGTGATTTGTAAAGAATTTAATTGTAGAACGTCTTGCTTTCTATTCTGCGTCAATTAAGCTTGAGACATTTGAAGAAAGATCTTTTGTCGATTGGTTCGCTACAGAATATCCTTTATAACAAATGTTATCTTCTTCAATTGAAGGTTAAAGATAACATTGTTGATAGCGCATGTTTTATGAGGAGGAAATGATATTAATGCCTCAGGTGAAAACTGACCTGCTATGAATTTGAATTTTCTAATTTCCCGTGATCCAAACTGTCTGCGTTCCTTTTCTTCCACTACCAGTCCACCTGGATTCCAACTCCCTTTGCTCACATTTTGTGTTTTCCCTCTTTACTAAACTCACGGCCCACCTCCGTCCCCATATCTAAATCCATCGGCCATTACTCAACCCTTTTCCGTTTCCACCTGTCACAAGCATGTACCTGTTTATTTTCACCATCAAACATATTATTTCCGCGACGTTGTGTATGTTTAAACAGAGCGGATATATTTAAGGAATCTTGTACTCTGCATGAAGGTCTGACCTGCTTTGTGCAACAATTCTTTTTTTAAATTACCATAAAGTGAATGCCTCACGGAACATGTTCTCACATCTTTTGACACCTCTTTGGACTAATATCTATTCTTTCACACATCCGATAACATTTTACAATGCAGGTGCTATTATCTAGCCGGACATGTTTTTTTTTTAACCCATTAGATGTCACGTTAACATTAGTAAAGTAGAAGTCTGAGCGGAATTTTATAGAATTATATGAAATTACGGGAGGAATAGATAGGGTAAATGTTGCATTTTACACCCAGAAGGTTGGAGGGACTAACAGCTAGAGGTCATGGATTAAGGGTGAAAGATGAGAAGTGTGAGCGAAACATGAGAGAAAACTTCTTCACTCAGAGGGCGTGAGAGTCTGTATCGAGCTGCCAACCCAACTTGTGAACGCGAGCTCGATTTCAGCATTAAGGGATAGTTTAAACCATAAGACCCAGGGGTAGAAATAGCCCATTCAACTCATTGAGCCATTCCGCCATTTCATCATGGCTGCTCCCGCATCCCATAAATCCCCATACACCGGAAGGTTAAGCATATCCAGGAATATTCTTGAAATCAATATATGAATGGCCCAATGGCAGGAGAGGCATACTGGACCCGGTGTTCGGTAATGAGCTTGACCACCTGAACACATTGACGTTCAATATAGCTCTTGATGAGAAAACCTCGGTCTTTGTGGGAGAGTTTTAACTTATAGTAGGACAAGTGCGAGGGCATTAGTCAGGAACGAATAATCGTCATTTGGGAGCCTTTTCTCTGGCAAATGCACATCAGAGACGTGACGGGCGTTTTCAGATCAATTGCATAGCGTAGAAGAAAGCTATGCTCCTTTGAGAAGGAAGAACGAGGATGAAAAGGTAAGAGAACCTCGGATGTCCGGATTGGTGATGATTTAGTCAAGAGGGAAAAAGAAATCTGTGCAGCGCTTCGGAAGCTGGGTTCAAACGAAAACACATGAGATTTCCAAACGCCAGAAAGAAATAAAGAAGGGAATTAGGTAAGCTCCAGGGGCCATGAAAAGTTTTTGGCAAGTAAGATTAAGGAGAATCCCAAGGCATTCTATACATACATCAAGAGCAAGGGATAACTTGGGAGATAGTAGGGTTATTCAAGGATAAAGAGATGAGCATTTGCTTGGATGTAGATAATGTGAGTCAGGCACATGATTGCTTTGCCCTTGACTAGTATATTCCTGCCTTCTCTAGACGCAGGCAAGGTTCACGAGGATTGTTGTGTGGATAATATTGGACCTCGATTTAAGAAGGGAACAAGGGAAATCCTGGGAACTCTAAACCACTGAATCTCACGTCAGTTGTAAGGAAATTGCTAGGGAAAATTCCTAGTGATAGAATGCATGAGCATTCGGAAAGCCATTGCCTAATTAGGGAGAGCAGCTTGGCTTTCTGCCTGGTAGTCGTGCACTATGGAAGAAACGATTAAGGAATGGAGAGTATGACGTACCATGGAAGACTTCCCACTTTCGGAGCAGAGTAGATGTCAACAAGGAAGCGTCGATCCCCGGCTCACAGCTGGATATCATTTCCCAGAAACAAAGGTATTGCTTGTGGCAGCACAGGGACTTGCTGATTAACATAAAGAATATCAAATGAATAATAAACGATCAAGTTTAAGACGAAAAATGTAGAAATTCTCAAAAAGCAATCAAAAACAAGTTCACACGTTACAGGACTCTGCAGCGGTTTGACTTCATCTGATTATTTACACAGGCGCAATCAAATGGCAGTCATCTGACCAAAATCTTGTTTTAGAATTGAAACTCATTTAAAAACATCTTACTTTACTATAAGTATAACCCTGAATCAGTTTTAGAGTCAAAGTCCTACAATGTATATTACGACCGATTCATTATTACAGCTTGAACGCCCCGATATCATATTTCAGGATAAATTAGGTAAGGCAACTTACTTAATAGTTAAACCCATTACAAAAACGAACAACATACAGAAATAAACAAGTGAAAAATGCCAGAAATATGCTAAATTAAAATAGGAAATTTAAGGACTATGTATCATTTTCCAAATAGAAATATCTGCAACTAGTATCACTCCGAACTGTGTACGTAATTGCATTAAACATCTAGGTCCACACAATAATATATATGTAAGTCTTCAGAAAGCCACAGTACTAGACACCACTAGAATAGTCGGAAAGTTGCTAGCAGTTGATAAATCAATCTGTAGCTATGCCCGTACTTTAGGTTTTACCAGCTCGTGTTGAGAAAAAATGCAAAAGCAATAAATATCTAGATCTAGAACATGAAATATAGGGTCAGCGAAAGTGAGTCTATAGGTTGCGGGAATAGTTTACTAAAAGGGCAAGTGAAGCTGAGTGAAGTTACCCCTTCTGGTTCAAGAGGTTGAGCGTTGCCGAATAAATTTTTCTGCGTATTGATGAAACCGAATAATTTGCAACAAACATTTTGGGAGAATTAAATTGTCCATCGGGTCAACTGTTGGTCATTGCATTGCAGCTATCGCCAAAGAAGGCATCGTATATATATATATATATATATATATATATATATATATATATATATCTATATCTAAATAAAACATGGAAGAGACCCTAAGATGATAAGCAGGGGAGCAGAGAATGAATCACTGATTAATTTCAAACAGATGGAGTGGTGGCGTGTAGAGAAAGAGATATAAAGGCAGGAACATTTCCCAAAATCGGAATTAGCATTTTGGGGTGATGCCACCTGATCAGAGTTGCGAAGGAAAGCCTGGAAGAAGTGTTAGGAAGATGGTTGGAGGAAGGGATAGAAAATGCGAACAGCTCTGATGGTCTGGATCGACCATGGAGGTTGTGCCCGGGCTGTCGACGTAACATCACAAGTCCGGGCAGTCCAATATGGAGAGCAAAGTGTTGTCCAAGTGTTGCAGCTCCCCTCTCCACGTAGCTGATGAATCCACAGGAATGGCAAAAAACCCGATGAAGCTTGGCACTCGCGCGTCGCAAGCGTTGCTAGTCGGGGTTCAACTCAACGTACGGCGGCTTTATGGGCACCAAAACCGATTCCTCTTCGAAGTGACTGGATTTAGGAGGCCATTAACTCGTTTTTGCTCATTCTCCTGTCAGTGGAAAAGGTTCATTGGGGCTTAGTTGCTTAGCCACACTTGAAAGCCAGGAGCTGGTCTTGGTTGTTAGAGGGTATTCAAAATGCATGCCATTGGAGCATATAATAGGCAGTGGGAGTTTATCCGCACTTTCACACACGAGTATTACAACCTTATTAAACGCCTCTTACGGAATGAAAATTAATAAGCTTGACGTTGATCGCAGTGTGATTATGCTTTTAGTTCAGATTTGGTGGGACTACAACCAGAGGGATGGGTTAAGGGAGACGGGCGAAAGGGTCTAAGCGGGGCATGAAGGAAAAACATCTTCATTCGGAAGCTCGTGAGAAACTGGAGCGCGATGCCTTCACAAGCGGTGCATGCGAGCGTGATTTCTAAAGAGAAGTTTGGATAGGTGCGTGGATTGCAGGTGTAGAGAAGGCTATGCTCCCGTACCGACTGACAGAGGTACAGGGGCAAATGGTTCGGCACGACCAGTATGTGCCGAAGGACCTGTTTCTGAGCTGTACTTTTCTATGACGCTATCACCCTACAACTCTTCAGTTTGCATCCGTATCATCCAGACCATGCCGGCTTTTCTTTATTACTATCACGGAAGAGGTAAAGGAACCTGAAAACCCAAATTCAGTATTTTAGGAATAGCTCGACCCCACTGCCAACAGATTTCGATACGCTCGAGGAACCCATGAATACTATCTCACTATTTGGTATCATTTTTTTTTATTGTAACATAGCATGCACTGTAAAACTGCTAGAAAACAAGAGATATTTATTGAGTAATGTCGGTGAATATAAAGCTGATTCTGATAGGGTCTTATCTATATATGTTGCCAGGTTAGCAGTGTTTGTTCTTGTACATCAAAACCCCAAGTGTCCGGTTAGCGCGCTTTTCTACAACCAGGCAACAGTGGAATGGGATGAACCGCTGATCTCGCTATCGGTATTCACGTTCAGGTACTGAGAACGGTGTGGGAGCCCTAGGGATTGTGATTACTGGGGTGAGATCCAACGCACCGCCTACAGATAAATGCGAAAGTCATGGACTTTAATGGGTAATTCTGTTTCCTCCTCTACAAGCGACGAATGACCGACGGAAAGACTGGCAAGCAAATAATATGGAAAAAGAAGGTAAACTGTGGAAATGAAAAAAAAACGGAACTAGACAGCTACCACCGCTAATGATGCTGGATAGGAGATAGATAGATAGATAGATAGATAGATAGATAGATAGATAGATAGATAGATAGATAGATAGATAGATAGATAGATAGATAGAGTTAGATAGATAGATAGACAGATAGATAGAGAGAGAGAGAGAGAGAGAGGAGAGAGAGAGAGAGAGAGGAGAGAGAGTGAGAGAGGAGAGAGAGAGAGAGAGAGAGAGAGGAGAGAGAGAGAGAGAGAGAGAGAGAGAGAGAGAGAGAGAGGGGAGATTGATTAACCAGAATTCAGTTTCAGCAACCGAATTTCATGCAGCCTCATTGAGCAATGGTGGTATAGTGGTGAGCATAGTCGCCTTCCAATCAGATGACCCAAGTTAATTTCCCCATCATCTCAGATCATCGCAAATTGTGCTATTTTAATTTCTGGACACTTGCACCATCGGAAATGAATAGCTTATACCACAGAAATCCAGGGTCTGCGTGGGGTACCATGATAACTCAGCAGATTCCTCCAGAATTTCTTTAGATGAATCAGTGAGTTTAAGTGATATTCCTTCGCCATTTCGTGAATTATTATTTATAGTGCACTGGTCACCGGATCAGAGATGGAATCCCTTACTTCAACATTCGCAATCAATTAAGGCGATCCTGCGTTCTCGGTATCCAATATTCCGACAACAATCTGGAACACATCTCAACATGTCGGCATGAAAATTTGGATTCTGTTCGATTTCCAGCCCCCAACAATTCTAACTTAAACTCTCCCAGGTAGCCTTAGAAAAACTTACCGCCACGGAGGTTAGAAAACATGAAAACATGAAAATGATGATGAGCGATCTCCAATAGATGCCCTAATGCCATTGAGGACCGATGATAGAATTACATAGGGAAGGAGGCCTTCATTTTCGGATTGAAGTAAACTACTTCCGATGCCCTATTTGTCAACAACTTCGGCTTGTACATTGAGGCAGACACACACTACATAACTCATGTGGAATACTCTTGCTGTGTCTGGGTGTAGTTACTCATTTGCGCGTATGTGTCTCTGATTCAATCCCCTGCCTCAACAAACTGTCGAAACTATATAATTACTTCTCTATTCAGCATGTTTAAGGAATTTGTATATAAAACAGGTAATAAAAATACTAACATTAATTGAGGCCCTCGCATCTTAATTGTTGCTCCAGGTAACGACAAATGGAAGCCTCTTCAATAAAGCTTGACACCTCTCGGCCAGGAATACATTCTGAAGGTATAATCATCAGGAGGAAAACACTTAGGGGAAGAAACCATTTCTCACAGCCACACGGTTGCTATAAAGCCCTGGAACTATAAATTCAGGCGTATACTCTTTATCCTAAACTCGAGAAAATCTGCATCTGAAGACGGTTGGTACTGTCTGCGGTGAGGCGAGGGGCCGGGGCCGGGTATTCCATAGATGCTGAATGGCCTACTAGCTCCTCCAGATTTTGAGTGTGTTACTTTCTATCATGGCGCTTGTCATGATAGGTCTCGAAGGTTTTTTTTTTTCTTTACGTTTCGAAGTTTTTTGTGCAGACTAAGTAAAATATGTGTATCAATATTCCATATCGATTACAAGGATCTGGCGGCCTTTCACATCAGATTACAATGTATACTTCAATTCCATGCGAATTGCACAGTTTATTGCACACAACCAGTAGAAGTAATAATAGATCATGATAACAGTAACACTAATAACCATAACAACACGCATAACATGCATAAATCAACAAGTGGAAATAGCAGAGATGATGCTGAATGAAAAGAGGAAATTGAATGAATATGGAAAGTGAACAATGTATTCATTGTCCCGACAGTATTATTTACAACTTGTATTATCCCAAATTCAATATACAGTTGTATTAAACAATTGGGCGTACACAGCAATATTTCAGTAAATTCCCGGAAAATCCCATACTACTAAACATCGTTAGGATAGTCCTTGTTTGGCATCCGTTAGTTTCGCGAGACCATGGATCTGCGCCTGGATTGGTTTCCAGAGCGCAGGCCTGGCCAACGTTGTATGGAAGACAAGCAGTTGCCCATGCAGCAAGTCTCCCCTCTCCACGACACCGATGTTGTCCAAGGGAAGGGCAAAGCTGATACGGCTTGGCACTAGTGTCATCGCAGGAATTTCCAGAATGAGGTTGAAGGCAAAGTCGGACTGCCTTAGGGACTCCAGCTCCGGGTTTATCCTCAAGGTTTACTCCGAAGCCTTTCCCATGAGTGCGCATGGCCGCAAGGAAGCGGAGGTTTAAAATCAGAGATCTCCCTCTCTTAGATGAACTGCCCTCCCAGGCTGACGAACTCTTCTACCAGAAAGAATAGTCCTTAGCAATCGAGAAATCAGCGTGCTTGCCAATGACTGCACCTCGGTTTTTAACCAGCTTGAGCTTGAAAACAAAATGCAACACCACAAGACTTAGTTAAACAAGTGATGAAGTTTTAAAGTGCTTTACAATGGGTTAACATGGTAAATACGAAAAATAAAGACAAATGACGTTATTTAAAAGCAAAGTTAAATAAATAGTTCATGAGCTGGTGTTTAAATTTTTAACTGAGTTTTGCATGCTGTGAGGATTTAGCTATTAAGTTCCAAAGAACAGGAGGGTATCTCAGAAAGACTGATCTGCCAATTATCTTTTGAGGAAGACTTTCTTTTTCAAATTTAAAGAGCTGGAGGGAAGCCGATCCGGGTGGACTAACAAAATTTTACATGGATTACCTAGCTTGCAATAAGCAACAAAAGGGATGCGCGTGATAATTAAAAGAACACAGTTCTAATAATATTCAGGATGGTGGGAAGCATGACCACAGATTCCTAGTAATCTAGGAATAATGGTGCATAGTTCCCTGAAGGTGGAATCTCATGTGGATAGGGTGGTGAAGAAAGCTTTTGGTATGCTGGCCTTTATAAATCAGAGCATTGAGTATAGGAGTTCGGATGTAATGTTATAAATTGTACAACGCGTTGGTGAGGCCAAATTTGGAGTATTGTGTACAGTCTGGTCACCGAATTATAGGAAAGATGTCAACAAATAGAGAGAGTACAGAGGACATTTACTAGAATGTTACCTGTGTTTCAGCACCTAAATTACATAGAAAGGTTCAACAAGTTACGTCTTTATTCTTTGGAGCGTAGAAGATTGAGGGGGACTTGATAGAAGTATTTCAAATTATGAGGCGGGATAGATAGAGTTGACGTGGATAGGCTTTTTCCATTGAGAGTAGGGGAGATTCAAACAAGAGGGCATGAGTTGAGAGTTAAGGGACAAATGTTTAGGGGTAACATGAGGGGGAACTTTTCTTACTCAGAGAGCGGTAGCTGTGTGGAACGAGCTTCCGGTACAAGTGGTCGAGGCAGGTTCGATTTTGTCATTTAAAAAAGAATGGATAGGTATATGGACAGGAAAGGAATGGAGGGTTATGGACTGAGTGCAGGTAGGTGTGATATGGTGAGGGTCAGCGTTATGCACGGATGGAAGGGCCGAGATGGCTTTTTATCCATGCTGTAATTGTTATATGGTTACATTATACAAGAGCAAAGCAAACTGTAGACGAGGGCCTCTCAGATTCCGGACACAGAAGGCGTCAGCAAAACTGAAGTGCGATGGCTGAGCCTCGACTGCTGAACTTACATCTCTGACAGGTACGAATATGTGAGCCGTTGAATATTCACTATTCCTAAGCGATATTACTGGAGATGTTGCAATGAGAACGGCAGCAACGCTTTATTTCTCACTTAGTATATCCCTGTCGGCCTCAGCAATGTATTTACTACATGCTAATCCAAAAATATTCCTGCCTATTTTATTAGTTGTGTGCTACATTGTAATCGAACGCAGTGAATTAACACTCATGATATCCAATTCAATAATCGTGCAGTGAAGATAATAGCTTAATCACCGTTACCTGATCTACTGAATGAGTTTCCGAGATTGTTACTAACCGCACGTAAAATCAAATCTAGAAATAACAAGTTAACAAATTATTCCAACTGAGTGTTACGAAGATTTACTTTATGCTTTAATACAGATCTGCCCAGTTAATGTAAAGAGATATTCACTCCATTCTCAGCTCTTCCCTGAACTTCCTCTGTGTCAGTCCGTAGATACACGTATTGGTGCAGGTACAGAGCATCTGCAAGATGAATCCAAACTGTTGGAGAACATATGTCGGTGTGCTGAAATACCTGTCTGCGTAGGAATAGTTTACCATTTGCCAGTTCATGGAGTGTACGACATAGGGCAACCACAATAGTATGAAATTTGTTGACAGAGCGAACAGCAAAATGATGGACTTTCTCCGGTTCTCCACCTCAGAATCCTTCTGATTCTCACTGCTGCCCCCGAAAACCCTGGCGGACTTTGTTTGTCGCTAAAAATCTGTCTAACGGTTAACGCATTAAACAGCAGAATTAAAGCGAACGGTAATAACGGTGTTGTAATGTCTGTCAAATAACTCATATGCCCTCCACACGGATGACGTAAGATATTCAGCCGTGGAGACGCAGCGTTCTGGATCCACTGCAAAGTAAAATGGAACACGTTTGGCACAGCCCGCTGCGGCCACTGTTAATATCACGACCGACGCTGTTTTCACTGTGGAATATCGTTTTTGCAGATTTTGACAGCAGATGGCGACGTAGCGATCGAAAGTGAAAGCGACCGTGAACCAAACGGAGCACTCCGTGCTTGAGAGCCGCAGGACAAACGCCACAGTACAAACCGGAGTTATGAGCATGAAATCAGCAAACAGATATATATAATTAATCTGCTCCAGAATAACGGCAGGACAAGGACCATTAAATCTGCTGCCGCCATGGCCACCAGGTAGCGAGTGATGCATTTGGAGAGACCACACTTTCCGCGACATAGGATCACGATCGCCGTTAAATT
This sequence comes from Hemitrygon akajei, assembly GCF_048418815.1. NCBI lineage: Eukaryota > Metazoa > Chordata > Chondrichthyes > Myliobatiformes > Dasyatidae > Hemitrygon > Hemitrygon akajei. Next base: position 60,129,230 of record NC_133147.1, read on the forward strand.
AACTGAAATGAAGAACAAAATAGAGAGTTACTTCCCTACTTATATAAATTGGTTCGGATTCACGTTTAAAAGTAATAGTCCGGATCACGTCACTGCATGCATTTATACACCAGGCACTAATACGTTCTGGCGTTCACGGCATTGGATACACGGGTCGAGCAAAATTAACACACCACTAACGACAGACTACTGAGCTGCTGCTACCACAAGATGTAGTCCAGAACCCAGCAAAAGGCTTGAGGATGACCTTTTGTTATAAATAAGATCAGTGCCCTCTTGGGCTTTTTTTTTTGTAAATTAGTGACAGAGAGATGCCTATTTCTAGATTAATTTAGATCACTTTGTGATATCAGTTCAACCTGACAAAACGAGTCTTTCTTTGCTGATCAGTGTCAAAAAGCCAATTTAAATTCACTCTGATTCAATATTTTAAAATAATAAATCATGAAAACTGTCAAGGCGGTGTATAGATTTTAAAGGCTGTGGATCTTTCTGGCATTCAAGCAGAGTTAATCGAGAAAATACATTTTTAGTATATTCCTGGAAGAGCCACATATTAGCATAATGAAATGTACAGAATACCTCAGAAGCTGTCAAATAGAGTCACGTTATGAAATAATTTGAGACATATTCAAGAACGAAATGACGGCATGGTTCATTTGCGTTTCTATTCACTGAATTGAGCCAGTATACGGAGGAGCTCGTCAGCAAATCCACGGTGCAGAAAGCCGTAAGCAGAGCCAAAAAGCATACATGAGTCAGACTCAGTACCTTACCAGGAACACCGACCGCTGCAAGTACGGGATAGTAAATTCTAACAATGTTGTAAATCGCTGGATATCCATCGTTGACTTGAAGTCGTGATTTGTTTTAAAGAACGTTCCAACTGACTGCAAATCACAGAATCAGTGACGTCTTATACAGCAGAAGATCCGTCCATGGAGTCAATTAGTTTCTCCCTCAGGCAGAATAACTAAAAACCACTGAAGAAGTATTTAATTTGGGATATTTTTACACATTGTGCAAAATGTCTAACTGATCGAAGAAGATAATTGTTTGTGATTTATAACGAATTTCATTGGATAACGCCTCGCTTTCTATTCTGTCAATTAAGCCTGAGACATTTGAAGAAAGATCTTTTGTCGATCGGTTCATTATTTCATTTATAGCAAATGTGATCTTCTTCAATTGGAGGTTGAAGATATCATTGTTGATAGCACATGTTTTAGCAGGAGGAAATGATATTAATGCCTCAGGTGAAAACTGACCTGGCATGAAAGTGAATTTTCTAATTTCCCGTGATCCAAAACTGTCCGCGTTCCTTTCCTTCCACTACCAGTCCACCTGGATTCCAACTCCCTTTGCTCACATTTTGTGTTTTCCCTCTTACTAAGACTCACGGCACACCCACGTCCCCATATCTAAATCCATCAGCCATTATTAAACCCTTTTCCGTTTCCACCTGTCACAAGCAAGTATCTGTTTATTTTCACCATCAAGCATATTCTTCCCGCGACGTTGTGTCAAGCATATTCTTCCCGCGACGTTGTGTATGTTTAAACAGAGCGGATATTTTTAAGGAATCTTGTACTCTGCATGAATGTCTGACCAGCTTTGTGCAACAGTTCTTTTTTTACATTACGGTAAAGCGAATACCTCACGGAACATGATCTCACATTGTTTGACACCTCTTCGGACTAATATCTATTCCTTTCACACATCCGATAACATTTTACAATGCAGGTGCTATTACCTAACCGGACATGTTTTTCTTTAAAAACACCAGATGTCACGTTAACATTAGTAAAGTAGAAGTCTGAGAGGAAATTTTATAGAATTATATAAAATTACAGGAGGAATAGATAGGGTAAATGTTGCATTTTTACTCACAGAAGGTGGGAGGGACTACTATAGCTAGAGGTCCTAGATTAAGGGGTGAACGATGAGAAGTGTGAGCGAAACATGAGGGAAAACTTGTTCACTCAGAGGGCGTGAGAGTGTGTATCGAGCTGCCAACCCACTTTGTGAATGCGAGCTCGATTCAGCATTTGAGGATAGTTTAAAGCATAAGACCCAGGGGCAGAATTAGCCCATTCAACTCATCGAGCACATTCCGCCATTTCAACATGGCTGCTCCCCGCATCCCATAAATCCCCATACACCAGGAAGGTTGAGCATATCCAGGAATGTTCTTGAAATCAATATATGGATGGCCCAATGGCAGGGAGAGGCATACTGGACCCGGTGTTCGGTAATGAGCCTGACTACATGGCTGACCGTTCAGTGGGTGAACAGTTTGGGAACAGCGATCAGAACACATTGACATTCAACACAGCTGTTGATGAGAAAAGCCTCGGTCTTTGTGGGGGATTTTTAAATTATAGTAGGACAAATTGCGAGGGCATTCGTTAGGAACGAATAATCGTCATTCGGGATCCCTTTCTCTGGAAAATGCACATCGGACACGTGAAGGGCGTTTTCAGATCAATTGCATAGCGTAGAGGAAAGCTATTTTCCTTTGAGAAGGAAGGACGAGAATGAAGAGGTAAGAGAACCTCGGATGTCCAGATTGGCGATGAATTTAGTCGAGGGGGAAACAAAAATGTAGCGCTTCGGAAGCCGGGATCAAACGAAACACATGAGAGTACAAAAAGCCTAAAAAGAAATAAAGAAGGGAATTAGTTAAGCCAGAGGGGCCATGAAATGTTTTTGGCAAGTAAGATTAAGGAGAATCCCAAGGCATTCTATATATACATCAATAGCAAAGGGATAACTTTGGAGATAGTAGGGCTATTCAAGGATAAAGAGATGAGCATTTGCTTGGATGTAGATAATGTGAGTCAGGCACATGATTGCTTTGCCCTTGACTAGTATATTCCTGCCTTCTCTAGACGCAGGCAAGGTTCACGAGGATTGGTGTGTGAATAATATTGGACCCTCGATTTAAGAAGGGAACAAAGGGAATCCTGGGAACTCTAAACCAGTGAGCCTCATGTCAGTTGTAGGGAAATTGCTAGGGAAAATTCCTAGTGAATAGAATACATGAGCATTCGGAAAGCCATTGCCTAATTAGGGAGAGCAGCTTGGCTTTGTGCCTGGTAGCCGTGCCTTATTATTCACTATGGAAGAAATGTTTAACGAATGGAGGAGCATGACATATCATGAAGACTTCCCACTTTCGGAGCAGAGTAGATGTCAACAAGGAAGAGTCGAACCCTTGGCTCACAGCCAGCGACCATTTCCCGGAAACAAAGGTATTCCTTGTGGCAGCACAGGACTTCCCTGATTAACACAAGGAATATCAAAAATGAATAATAAATTATCAAGTTTAAGACGAAAAATGTAGATTTTGTCAAAAGCAATCAGATTCAGATTCGGATTCAGTTTATTGTCATTTAGAAACCACAAATGCAATGCAGTTAAAAAATGAGAAAACGTTCCCCCAGAATGATATCACAAAAGCATATGACAAAACAGACTACACCAGAAAATCCACATAACGTTTGGCAATCCTCAATCCAGAGTCTGGAGAGGCTGCTGCGTATTAATATCGCGCTACCGTCTAGCGCGTTCCCTGGAAAGGAGCTCCAAATCCACCAGACAACAAGACCAAAAGCTAAAGCTACAAGACCTGCACAAAACCACATAATTACAACATATAGTTACAATAGTGCAAAGAATAACATAATTGATAAAAAAATCAGACCATGGACACAGTAAAAATACTCCAAGATGTTAAAGGACTGTAAATTCAAAAGAAATCACCACAGTTTCCACAAGTACCCCAGTGTCCCGACAGACTCGCCATCCCACGTCGGCGGCAGAAGGGAGTACCCCCGCTATGGACTTCCAAGGCGCCGCCCGACTCCAGCCTCGCAGACGCAGCGCACACCGAAAGCGACCTGGGTCCAGTCGAAAGGACTCCGAGTCCGTCGAACCACCGAGCCGACGACCATCCCCTCCGGCACAGCTTCTCCGAGCACCATCCTCTGCCGAGCGTATTAAGACGCCCCCGCCAACGGCCATCGTCAACGCGACCCGGAGGATTGGTGGCCTGTTCTTCTCAGCAGAGTCCCGGACCTCACAGCAGCAGCACCAATGAAGAAGATCTTCTGGAATTTCCCGATGTTTCTCCGTGCTACCACGTCCGTTTTCAATCGATTATGATTGCGCACGGCACTCCAATTCACAAATACAGATAATCAGTTCCGGAGTGGCCGCTGCAAGCTGCGTCGCGCCGCCATCTTGGATCCCAGGTATCAAATGCAATTCCACAGGTTACAGGGACTTTGCAGCGGTTTGTGGGGGACTTAATCTGATTATTTACACAGGCGCAATCAAATGGCAATCATCTGACCAAAATCTTGTTTTAGAATTGAGACTCATTTGAAACATCATACTTTACTATAAGTATAACCCTGATTCAGTTTTAGAGTCAAAGTCCTACAATGTATATTACGACCGATTCATTATTACAGCTTGAACGCCCCGATATCATATTTCAGGATAAATTAGGTAAGGCTACTTACTTAATAGTTAAACCCATTACAAAAACGAACAACATACAGAAATAAACAAGAGAAAAATACCAGAAATATGCTGAATTAAAATAGGAAATTTAAGACTATGGATCATTTTCTAAATAGAAATACCTGCAAGTAGTATCACTCCGAACTGTGTACCCAATTGCATTAAACATCTAGGTCCACACAATAATATATATGTAAGTCCTCAGAAAGCCACAGTACTAGACACCACTAGAATAGTCGGAAAGTTGCTAGCAGTTGATAAATCAATCTCAAGCTATGCCGTACTTTAGGTTTTACCAGCTTGTGTTGAGAAAAAAATGCATAAGCAATAAATATCTAGATCTAGAACATGAAATATAGAGTCAGCGAAAGTGAGTCTATAGGTTGCGGAAATAGTTTACTAAAGGGACAAGTGAAGTTAGCCCTTCTGGTTCAAGAGGTTTGATCTTTGCCGAATAATTAAATTATTCTGCGTATTGTTGAAACCGAATAATTTGCCAACAAACATTTTTGGCGAACTAAATTGTCCATCGTGTCAACCGTTGGTCATTGCATTGCAAGGCATCGTATATATAGAAATAAAACGTGGAAGAGACCCTGAGATGATAAACAGCATGTAGCAGGGGAGTAGAGAATGAATCACTGATTATTTTCAAACAGAGAGAGTGGTGGCGTGTAGAGAAAGAGATATAAGGCAGAATCATTTCCCAGAATCGGAATTAGCATTTTGGGGTGACGCCGCTGGATCAGAGTTGCGAAGGAAAGCGTGGAACAAATGTCAGGAAGATGTTGGAGGAAGGGGTAGAAAATGCGAACAGCTCTGATGGTCTGGATCGAACATGGAGGTTGTGTCTAGGCTGTCGACGTGACATCACAAGTCAGGGCAGTCCCAATATGGAGTGCAAAGTGTTGTCCATGTTGCAGCTTCC